>NC_134843.1:80907294-82124794 GCF_965363235.1 Mytilus galloprovincialis
GTCCTAAGTCAGGAATCTGATGTAGAATAGTTGTCGTTTGTTTATGTAATTTATACGTGTTTCTAGTTTCTCGTTTTTTATATAGATTAGACCGTTGGTTTTCCCGTTTAAATGGTTTTACACTAGTAAGTATGGGGCCCTTCATAGCTTTTTGTTCGGTGTGAGCCAAAGCTCCGAGTTGAAGGCAGTACATTGACCTATAATGGTTTACTTTTTTAAATAGTTATTTGGATGGAGAGTTGTCTCATTGGCACTCACACCACATCTTCCTATATCTATTAACCCACTAATAGAAGTTCCTGTGTATGTTTTTTGCACAAATGTTTTAATGCCAACGTATTTGTTCGTTTCCTGCTTCACAAAGTTTGTAGACTCTTAGGTTGTCCCTTTCTTAAAATATCCTGTATGCCTTCGGAATATACAAATATTAATATTTTGTCAAGAATTTCAAACTTACTGGCTCAGACGTACTTATAAATATAATTATTTTCTGTGACTGTATCTTACATTAGTGTGTAGGATCCTTCACTATAGATAATTTTGCTGATCTGTAAGAATAACATCTTCATGCCTTATATATCATGTACTGTAGTACGACGCTAGATTAAAACTGACGTGGAAAGGTAACACCCGGCCACCGAAAGCTTCATTTTATGAAGCCCAGGTGGTCGTGTGGTCTAACAGGACGGCTACAGTGCAGACGATTTGGTGTCACGATATCTCAGTAGCATGTGTTCGAATCCCGGCGAGGGAAGAACAAAAAATTTGCGAAAGCAAATTTACAGATCTAACATTGTTGGGTTGATGTTTAGACAAATTGTATATACATAATGTACACAACCATGTATCACCATCACTGCTGGTGATCCGATGGATAAATCTGTTGTAGAGTTGTCACTGGCTCAGACGTACAATGTATACCAATGATAACACATGACGCCAAACAAATACATTTGGGCCCTTAATTTGTATTATCTAACTTTAAGACAACTTATTCAATCTTCAAATTCTTGTATTAACTACATAAAGCATTTCCTTCAAGTTCTGCATCGGCACATTTTAAGTACATTTGACTTCTTTTTTTAATACTTTTTACCTTATAAGATTAATTCGATATATCTAATTTTTTTATCAATTTTTATTGGTGTATACCCAAGTTGTCATTATATTCATATGATAACATGAAAAAGGTTTATCTTTTAGATGAAAATGAGCTTGCAGAGAAGGAATGTCTTAATATTGTTATTATTTGTAAATACAGCATCTCAATTTCAGGTATGTCAGTAACTATTATTATATCAAACTTCATATACTAATAATATTATCAACTGTATCTAACTAATTGAAACACATAAATAAACATACACAAATACAAACTAAAACAATATCCTTGGTATTACTTTCTGAAAATTTTCCCTCAGTTTTGGTTTGTTACCCCGATTTTGTTTTATGTCCATAGATTTACGAGTTTTGAACAGCGGTATACTACTGTTGCCTTTATCTGAATGTCCAAAGCTTGGTATTAGAGGCCATAACATGTACACAATGTGAAGGAGTCTATTTGCGTCAAAACTAAAAACTAGAAAAAGATCCGGGATGTTTTTTCTAACAGATTATGTTTGAATACAGGTTAAAAACTGTAGCAAAAACATACAATTTACACACTCTCCTAACCCGAATTTGTTTTTTGGCCTTTGATGTGTGTACTACGTCAACATGTGAATTGCAGGAGACAGTTCATTCTAATACTTAATTCAATGATTTTAACTACTAACAGTACTTAAGGTAGCACAATACAAAGATTTTTCATCCCCAATCAGACATCTTTAAACTGATGTAATTCCACTCATCCTTCTTTAAATTTTATAAATGAGGTACCAAAAGAAAGAATGATTTATCTTTCAAATTGTGATAATTTCATTATGACATAATTATTACATAATTAATTGTTATGTAATTAGTTGCTATATTGTGATGTCCGTACTTGAATGAATTTAGCTTCTTTGTTATTTATAGCATCCAAAAATATTTTATGGATTCTTGCACAACACAGTTTGACCTCCAAAACTGTGTCTCAGATTTTTCCTATTGTATTTCATTCTCTCATAAATCTTCAATGAAGTTTGTAACATCAATTCATAATAGATCACTAAATTCAGTTGGGTATAAAATTTGTTCTATTGATGTTTTTGGAAATCTGAGACACAGTTTTGGAGGTCAAGCTGTGTTGTACATAAATCTATAAAACATTTTGGGATGCTATGAAGAACAAAGATGCTAAATTCATTCAAGTATGGACATCACAATATAGCAACTAATTACATAACAATTGATTATGTAATAATTATGTCATAATGAAATTATCACAATTTGAAAGATTAATCTTTCTTCTTTCTTTTGGTACCTCATTTATAAAATATAAAGAAGGATGAAATGAATTGCATCATTTTAAAGTTGTCTGATTGGGAGTGAAAAAATCTTTGTATTGTGCTACCTTAAACATGTCTATGTAAGGATCCCAGATGTACAAGTCGCAAAAAAACTCTGAACGTAATACAGGTTTGTAGTAAACATTCCAAGGTTTCTGCCATGCATTTGATCCTTAATTTCAAAGGGAAGCTTTTGATTTATATAAGCAATTAGTAGAACTTCTTAATTTTTTTCAAGCTGAATTCGGTTTTCTCACAGCTATACATATATTTGGACTACCAAAGAGCATTGTAAAAGTAATTTGAAAAAGTCCGAACTCGTCAATTAGATAGGAACAATGACACAAAATACACAAAGTATTGATCTAAGATTATTGTAAGTTACTGACAGTTAGTTTAAAGCCAATAACAACTAAACCGCCGTTAGATATTCGTTAACAATCATTTCATTGATAAACCGAATGACACCCGTGAATATGATTATCAAAATCCAGAAACAAATCTGTGTCAAAGGGTCCAATGAATGCATATAGTAATTTTGGAGCCCTTTACAGCTTGTTGTTCGGTGTGAGCCAAAACTCCGTGTTGAAGGCCGTACATTGACCTATAATGGTTTACTTTTATAAATAATTATTTGGATGGAGAGTTGTCTCATTGGCGCTCATACCACATCTTCCTATTCTATATAACCTGTTGATAAAATGCATTTTAGAACGGAGCCTTTTATAGCTGCCAATGCGTTATCGCGCTTGCTCATTGTTAAAGGCCGTTCGGTGACCTATATAGTTGTTAATTTATGTGTCATTTGGTCTCTTGTGAAGAGTTGTCTACTAGTAATTGGCATTCATACCACATCTTCTTTTAAGTATATATATATATTTATAGATATTGACAGCGGTAAGATATACAGCTAAGTCATCGCGTTACATTTCCATGAGTTTTTCTAGAATAGAGATGGAATAGTTTTATATGAGTTTAAGCAAATGCATTTTACCAGAAATCTTATGTTTGATAACAGCGATGGAAAATCATAGCTGTCAACCGAGTTCAAAGTGTCATCAAATGCATATTTTATCTAAAACATCCATAGTAGTTTTTGCATGTGACATGTAATATTAAATAGTGACCTATTTATTGTTCACTGACATTTTAAGAATAGTTTTCAATTTTCAGACTAATTGTATCATATAGAATATATTCAAAGTTAAAATTGTAAATTGTTTTGTGATAAAGAGATCATTCTAGCATCACAAAACCAACTGATCTATTATTATGAAAAACAATGAAATTACAACAACCAATGAAATAAGAGTAATGACGATAGATCAGCTTAAATATACTGAACATTTTTATAGGTAAATTACCTTTTACTTTCCAACTTTATTTTATATATATAATTCTATAAATACGTGATCTTTACCTCTTAAAAAACTTTAGAATCTAAACAGTTTTGATTGTATACCAATTTTTAAAAAATGAAAAAAGGTCATACGAAGGGTTTTATTCTACCGGTATAACTTGCATGCATTTACGATGGTAAATGATATCGTAATATAATTGATGTCTTTTTGTTTTACAAAAGTAAGGTAAATTTCTGTTATTTTGGTACTAAAACACAAACTAGTCATGTAAATTAAAACTGTGATCTTTTAAAGAATATACCTATTTATTATTTCCAACAAAAACACTAAAGATCATTCTATAAATATAACAAATTATAAAAAAGGGACGAAAAATACCAGAGGGACAGTCAAACTCATAAATCAAAAATAAAATGACAACGCCAAGGCTTAAAATGAAAAGGACAAACAGACAAACAATAGTACACATGACACAACATAGAAAACCAAAGGATAAACAACACGAACACCACTAAAAACTAGGGGTGAGCTCATGTGCTCCGGAAAGGTAGGTAGAATCTGCTCCACATGTGGCACCCGTCGTGTTGCTTATGAGATAATAAATCCGGTCAATAGTTCAATTCGGTAGGTCACATTCATGAAAGGGAAGGGGATTGTAGTTACGACGTAAGGAACATATCAGATATCATTTGTGAAACGGTTATTCCATAACGGTTAACCAACTCGTGATGGCGTTCGGCGTCCGTAAAATTTACGAAGAGATGATTTCAACTTCACTATTTGGAACTCTTGATTTAATAGCTTCCTTGTGAGCAACAACCCTCTATCAAGGAAATCATAATAGGAAATGCAAGCACGGGAATATCGGTTCAATTTGGAGATATATACACCGTATGCAGGTGCTGCTGGAATGTTGCTACTTAGAAATGGAAAGTTTACAATTGGAAAGCTGAAATCATCTCTTTTGTCGTAAAGTTTTGTTTTTAATCGACCCTCAAATTAAAAAAAAATACTAAAAAAACATCTCAAATCAAATTTTCAAAATGATTGGGAGAAAATGCGAGATTTTTATTTACAAAATTGACGCAAATTGGACACTTATTTTTCATTCCAAATGTCATTTGACTATGAAAATTATTTAGATTCAAAGCACCCGCAAAAACATTTGATAACAAAATACCCACTCAGCAATCACTGTTTAATAATAGAAACTGGAAAACATGAACGAATTACCAATGTAAATGATAAATATGAAATATTACCTCGACATGAGAGGATATGTTTATATTGTAATTCAAATTGTATTGAAAAGGAAATGCACTTTCTTCTGGAATGCCCTCTTTATAATAACCTCAAAAGATATGACTGATTATATAAAAAAATACCCCAGTTCAGATAATTTAAACAGAAAAGATATTTTTTCATGGATCATGATTAATGAAGATAGCAGTTTTTTTTTTATCTATTTTATGTGCATACCTCGATAGAGGCCTGCAACTTAGAAAATCAGAAAAAAAGTTAACTTAGATACTCTATATGCTCTAATAGATATCAAAATTATCTCCCCTTGACCACTGACCCTTTCCTCATGCATTTGGATTATTATTTTATGTTTCTTTAATCACTCTGTAATGTTTATGTCATGTTGTTATTAATGTAATGCTCTTAATGGGCCCTTTAATTTGGAAAAATATTGTATTGTATTGTATTGTATATTACTTTTTTTTTTAAATTCTGTACTTAAAAGGGCTTAACTGGTTAATCTTTATCAGGAACGCTTAAAGCCGAATATCTGAAAGCAAAGAAAGTTTAAGGACCGAATCAATATCTATCTGCACATATAATGCACTTAAATTGAATAAAGGCAACGTTTCAAAAGTAATAAATCGATTGAGAGAAAACAAATCAGGGTTACAAACTTAAACCAAGGGAAACGCATAAACTATAAGAGGAAAACAACGAAATAACCGTAACACTGATATTATACAAACTTAAATTGCAAACAACTAGTTTCATTATACACGTATAATCAACATGTTTCTTGTAAGAAATAACCGTAACACTGATATTATAAAAACTTAATTGCCAACAATCCACTTTCATTATACACGTATAATCAACTGTTTATTGTAAATTGTTTTATTTTTATCAGACAGTTACACGAAGAAACGCATTGTCTGTCATATCAAACAAAATGTACAATATCATCACATTTCTTTCCCTATTTTATTGGCTATCGAAGGACACAATAATGCAGACTCCCATTTAGGAGCTGCAAAATTTATTTTCTTAAAATACCAGAGCAACTAGGAACGATTAAGCTTATAATTTGTGGAATATGAATATAACATATGCTAAATGCACGTAATATTTAGCCTAATAACTTAAATATAGATTCCCAAAATAACCGAGAATTAAATCTATGCCGTTAATTTGTTTTCCTTATACAAAAATCTCAAAATCGTCCGCTTAACAAAGTGGTTTCTGTAAAGTGTCCAACAAGGATATAATGTGTACTTAAAAAGAGTTGACATTATTTTATTCTGGGAAATGAACAATGGAATAACCAATAGTATAAAAGTATACCACAAATACCATACTCCAAGACAAATTCAAAAAGAGAAAGTCCGTTACAGCGTAATAACTGACAAAATCAATGGCTACGAATTTCTTAACAAATAAAAACAACTGCCATATTCATGAAGTAGCAGGCATTTTCCGAGGAAACGTATATAAATTTAGATTTATTGTTAGCCAAACCTCTCACTTGTTTGATTGTTGTTTATATATAGATTTCACCACTGCAACAAGCGTGTTACGATATTTGTCCACTTTCTTGTCGAGCTGTTTGAATAATTAAAATGTATCTATTGAGAGTGAAGAAATTTCATTATACACAAGTTTAGGTGTTTGAATCTATTTCTCTAATGATTTTTGTCCATTTTTTTTCAAAAATCTATAGAAAGCATCGTTTTTTGTATTTTACGTCATCGGGCGTGTTTGCATTCTTTTTATTGACGTAACAATATAAAATAAGAAACTGAGAACATTTGACGTCAAAATTACATTTCGACCAATCTTTTGCCGAGAACAGAGTTAGGAGAAATGTTTTTGTCAAGAAATGTGAAAATACCACAAAAATTAGAGAGAGTTCCGTTATATTGAATAATTTTATTAGCAACCAAAACAGACACTAGGTATATTTTAAGATTCTGAAAAATGTAATGTAAGTAGCTGTGGTGGGTCGGCGAAACTGTTGTTGAACGTAATTTATTTCATAAAATGTCAAAATTATTCGAAACACTCATGTTATCCATCATAGTTTTCGAACGCTTATGGTCAAATTTATGAAACACTTGATTTTCAATGTTTTCAAATTCTATTTTTACTTGGTTTCCGAATATTTAAATTCGAACGACACTCATGTTATGTAGACAAAATGCATCTGGCGCCTTAAATAATTAGCCTGGTATGGTAATTTTGATGAGTTTTTAGTATGCATATTCAATTTATTGCTTATACATATATACTTTCAAATTGCAATGAGTCGTTGTGGTGGTTTAGAGCATTCCAATTTTCAAGTTTAGAAAGGTTGTTATTGAGCACTTGCAGTTCAGTACTTCAAATCAATTCTAAATTTGGATTGAAAATGCTTTAAAAATACTAGTAGATGTTAAATACATAAGTTTTACTAAATATATCAGTTTAAAATTGGCCGTACTAAACATTGGATCACATATTACATTCGAGGGCTGACATTCAATAAAGAACTCTACATACACATTGGAAGTGAATGGAACTATGGTAAAGATTTTAGTGCGTTTAAATCAGTTTTTTTTTCTATTACCATATTTTTCGAATATTTAAAAAAAATCTAACAATACGTTTTATAGGAAAAGGAAGAAACACCTAAATGCAACTACATCAACACCGAATTTGACACGTGTTGTCCCGATTGCGTGAATCTACAAAATGACAGCTGTAGGACTTATGGGTGTCCGAAAGATTATTATCATTTGAAAGGCAAATGTTATGGAAAGCACGATGAATTAGAATCAAACATGTTTGTATGCAAAAAGAAATGCCCTACAAGTCATTATGGAATAACACTAGACGGAAACCAAGTGTGTTTGGCCTGTTTGATATTGTGTCAGGATAGTTCTCTAAAAACAACATGCTCATGTGAAGATATACACAAAGAAACACAACCAAAAGGAATTCTGTTTTATGTAGTCGTTTGTCTTTCTGCTCTCTTGACAATAACTTTGGGAACGATGGTGGTGTACTTTTGTTGTAAAAATCGGAGTGGAGGTATAGAATATAATTCGACGAAATGTACCAAGGTATTAAATAAACATTTTAAATGTATTTTTGATTGAAACGTATTCAATAATTTTTTCTTTTGATTTTCAATTTGAATCCCAATGATGAAAACACGTTTTTTTCATATACAGAATTATAACCATGAAGCAGTTTTTCATTTCTAAATCAAAAGAAAATAATTGAAACATAAGCACCGATTCCCCTCAAACTTTCCGTACATTTTGTTCAGCATCTTTAAAATCACATACGTATGTCCACAGACAGATATTGCATTCGTATAAGCAAATTATGATTGCGTTTGTAAACTTTTAATGGTAGAACTTCACCTTAATTCAATAGCTTTTTTAATATGAAGTCATCTATAAATGCCATTTCAACAGAGGGTTATATGAATGTGAATGATGAAAAATCACTATATATATGAATACCGAAATAATTGAACCAATACTACGTTCTACATAAAAAAAAAAATTAGAAAATTCTTGCAGTTACCGAAAGCAAACTCAAATTATTTAACCCGCTGAAAAGAATAAATTGATCTAACGCTAAAATATCGCCGGATGCTTTTAGTAAAGAATAAATTCGAATATTCCGAAAAAAGAAGAAAGAAGCAATAAACTATTTCATAGTCCAAATAAAAAAGACGAACAGACAAACACAAACAAAAGTACACAAATCACAGAAAGTTAAGATTGACGTACATGAATACCTAAAAGACTGGGTTTATGTCAGATGCTCTAAAAGGATAAGCTGTTGTAGTTTCCCTAGTACCATACTTAGGTCACAAATTATGATCTTGTGTCATATAAAAAAGATGTGTTATGATTGCCAATGAGACAACTGTCCACAAGAGACCAAAATGACACAGACATTAACAACTATAGGTCACCGTACGGCCTTTAACAATGAGCAAAGCCATTACCATGCTCATCGCAAATTTGTAGCAAATTTCAATGCAGAAAACAAGAACCTATTTTAATCGTGTGTCCAATAAGAATAAAACGAACTGATCTTAACCTCATAAAATCCAAAACAGGATGATTGAACAACAAGTCGACAATTCTGAACACTCAATATGATACTATAATGACTGTTTCAAACAAGTCTTAGAACAAACATCGATAGCATCAGTATTGTATAAATTTCGTCATTATCTGGTTTGTCACTGTCAAAAAAATATAAAAATGTATGGAGACAAACCTGAAACCACATAATTCTTCTCTTCTTCAAATAACCATGAATATCAATACAATACAAGTTGTTTTATACATTTTACCTTCTCGAACTATAGGTTGACGGAACCGACATCAGGAAAAATTCTATTTCATTCGATGCAGACAAGCCGGAGGAAAACAACTTAAGTGGACAACAAAAAGCTGCATTATTTGCAAAAGAGGCTGAAAAAGAAGATGATGAGAAGACAAGATACACAAAAGATCCTACTGTGGAACCAGAAAAGGTAAATTATTCCTATACTTTATGAAAGATAACATGCATATCATACATAGAATCTCAATAGGTAAAAGATAAGAGGATATTCAAAGTCGATGATAAAATCAAAATTTCATGGCAAACAAAAATCGAAAAAACAAAACACAACAAATATATCTTAAGACTTTACAACACACACCGCACTAAGATACTTTTGTCCGGGAAGAAAAGTAGTGATTCCCATGCTGCATCCGTCGACAACTAGCTCCAGTATATTTTAAAAGGAAGAAACTAAAAACGACTATTGGACACTGTTCAGCATTCAACAACAGTCAAATATACGCAGTACATTTAGCAACAAAACCAAAACCATCTGTTACGACAAGACATTAAATAAAGGCAACAGTAGTATACCGCTTTTCAAAACTCATAAATCCATGGACAAAAAACAGAATCGGAGTAACAAACTAAAACTAAGGCAAACGCATCAAATGTAAGAGGAGAGCAACGATACAACATTTAAAATGTCACACACACACACACACACACACACACACACACACACACACACACACACACACACACACACACAGAGAGAGAGAGAAACGGACTAAGCATGAGACAACTTTAACTTCATGCATTTCGAAAGAGGAAATCCCCAGCCCGACATATACAAAAAACAATATGGGACAAATACACAAAGACCTCAGCGGGGGCAAATATGCTTGCGATTGTGCAATCCCCTTACCCGAAATATCGATACAACTGCATAACACAAATGCAAACTAAACATTGATCCCCCGAATCAGCACTAAGCGCACATAAAAAATTAAAGACAAAAGACATAAGGTAACGACTGAAGTATAGTTGTGTTCAAATATAGCCAACAAAATTTTATAGATAAACAAAACATGTCTTCCCTTCATGATACATAAACTGGAACTCATCCTCTGGATTGAATTTTCAGATGAATCAGCTGCTGCCAATAAATTGAATATTTTAAGGAAATTTTGTAGTTTTTGTATTATCTTGGATATTATTAAAGATAAAGATAAACTGTAAACAGCAAAAATGTTTAGCAATGTAAGAACTACAAATAACTTGAAATAAGACTTATGATCAAAATTGTCAATTGATTTCTTTTAAGGATAATTTTACATAATTTGTTTATCATGTTTTTTTTTTAATCTTCTCCTCTGAAACTATTTAACCAAACTTAAGCTAAATGATTGTTATGTTATCTAGAATTAGTTTGTGTTTTATTTTCCGGCTCCTCAGAAAACTTGATTTTGAACAAATAGTAAAATGCAGTTTTGACTTATATCTCAACCTAAAGCATTTTGTGCCAATCAGACAAGAAGTTCCAGTATGCATGAGGTCAAGATCTACCTTTCCTGAAATTATCAGCCAAATCTTGTATCTGATGTTTTTGTTTATTCCCTGAATTGATGATTTTCAGGAAATATTGTAGTTTTCGGTTATTATCTTGAATATTATTATAGATCACGATAAAAGAGGGACGAAAGATACCAAAGGGACAGTCAAACTCATAAATCTAAAACAAACTGACAACGCCATGGCTAAAAATGAAAAAGACAAACAGACAACAGCACACACGACACAACATAGAAAACTAAAGAATAAACAACACGAACCCCACCAAAAAACTAGGGGTGATCTCAGGTGCTCCGGAAGGGTAGGCAGATCCTGCTCAACATGCGGCACCCGTCGTGTTGCTTATTTGATAACAAATCCGGTAAATAGTCTAATTAAGTAGGTCACATTCATGAAAGGGAAGGAGATTGTAGTTACGACGTAAGGAACATATCCGATATCATTTGTGAAACGGTTATTCCATAACGGTCAACCAACTCGTGATGTAAAATTTACGAAGGGATGATTTCAACTTCACCATTTGGAACTCTTTGTTTAATAGCTTCCTTGTGAGCAGCAACCCTCTATCAAGAAAATCATGATAGGAAATGCAAGCACGGGAATATCGTATAAATTGGGAGATATATACCCCGTATGCAGGTGCTGCTGGAATGTTGCTACTTAGAAATGGAAAGTTCACAATTGGAAAGCTGAAATCATCTCTTTTGTCGTAAAGTTTTGTTTTCAACCGACCCTCATTGTCAATTTCTAGATGTAAGTCAAGATATGAGGCCGACTTAACTGTATCTGTAGTATCCTTTATCACCAGCTCGATTGGATAGATGCGTTCCACATAGTCACCAAATTTTGAATTATTTAGTGAAAGAACATCATCTATATAGCGAAAAGTAGAGTTAAAGGATATTGCTAACTTCTTATGTTTCTTCCTAAGAAGTTCCTGCATGAAGTCAGCCTCATAATAATAAAGAAACAAGTCGGCAAGTAGAGGGACACAGTGTGTTCCCATTGGAATGCCGACAGTCTGTTGAAAAACACGTCCTCCGAACGTAACAAATATGTTGTCAATCAAGAAATCAAGCATCTTGATAATATCAGTTTCAGAGAATTTTTTGTTCGAATTAGAGTGATCCTTTACAAAGTAGGATTTAGCCCTCCCTAAGACAAGATACTTGTATCTACGTTGGCCATTCTTTTTTACGAAGCAAAGCAATACCAACTCTTTCAATTTGTCTTTTAGTTTGGAATGTGGAATACTAGTGTACAGAGTAGAAAAGTCAAATGTTTTAATACTGTTACAAGATGAAAGAGAGTTAGATTGTATGTACTCTAAAATATCTTTGGAATTTTTAAGTATCCACATCTGATTGAAGCCCCTTCTAGAAAAGGCAGTTTCACAATAACTTTGAAGCCCATCTTTGATTGCTGATAAAATAGATGTTAATAATTTAAAAAGAGGTTTCGTGGAGCACTTGGAAGACCCAGCAATATACTGTTGTTTGTAAGGAAACTTATGTAGTTTAGGTATCCAATACAGTGATGGCAGATGCAGTTCTTCATCTTTGGTTGAAATTCTAAAGGAACACAGAACAGACCTATGATTATCCAGGATTTCCTCTTTGGTAAGTGTCGTGAGGGTATATGTTGAGTTTCCAAGTGAATTGTCAATACCTAATTCGTTTATCAAGCAGTTAATGTAATGAGTTTTACATACAAAAACGATGTTGTTTGGGGCTTTATCTGCGGGGACAACAACATATTTGTCATGGAGGTAGGATAGGTGTTTTGCAACATTTGGGTCTTTAAAGATTGACGTAGCATGGGCATTGATAGACCCATTCAGTTTCTTAATTCTGATTTGTATCAACGACCTCACTGCCTTAATCCATTCGGAAAGAGTGTCTACGTCTTCTTTTTTGCGCTTAGCCGTAAAACTGTAGACAGTAAAAATGTTCAAAGTAAGATCTTAAAATAAATTTTATTGACCATAATTGTCAATTGATCCCTTTAAGTGTTATTGCCCATAAAGACAATTTTTCATAATTTGTTCATCGAATTTGACATTTTCTCCTCTGAAACTCAGGAATCAATTTTAGCCAAACTTTGTCTGAATGAGTTTTAGAGAATCTAGTATACATTTTGTATTGTATTTTGTTACCTTTTTCGTCATGAAACATAGCCACACTGGCTTAATAAGGTCAACAGTAGTATACCGTTGTTTAAAATTCATCAACCGATTTAGAAAAAAAACAAATCCGGGTTACAAAATAAAACTGAGGGAAACACATCAAATATAAGAGAAGAACTACGACACAACAGAAACACAACACTAAAATGTAATTTATAAAGCAATCGTATTTATATTGCTGGAAGATTCAAGCAAAACATTACTATCGTAAAGTGGTTTTACTAAAACTGCATATGTAATGAGAAAGACGTCTAAACTGTATGAATTTGTATTGATGACTGAAGTACAAGATAACGTCATAAGAACACGACGTTGGATATACAATAAAGCCGCGTTACGTTAACGTTCTCTTCTGTGCGTGATGTCCAACATTCTCCGGCCCACGAAAAGTGAAAATATAAAAAAATGTTAAATTATTAAAGTCTCTTTGTTAAAATAATAAAATGAATCCATCATAAATTAAAACTTTTACCACACTTAATAATATAGTGTCACTTTAAATTAACGTTCGATTTTCTGTTCAAGTTCTCCCTGTAGTCCAAGTCCTGATTCGTTCTACTGCTACACGTTTTGCCTCGCGATCTTTCGGTGTGTTCGAATCATTGTCCTGTTCCTCTGTGTCACATATATTGATTTCATTCGTACTTATTTCCAAAGGGCAAAGTTTCTTTATTGGCCTTGATGTTATTCCGTTTTTTTCGTCCTCAACATAACTGACCGTATGAGTCCATCTTGTCCAAAAACAAGTTCTTTTATAATAGCTAGTTGCCAATTAATCCTGGGATTTTCATCGTATATTTGAACAATGTCACCAACTTTGATATCCTGTTCATTATTACCGTGGATGCGATGAAATTCACGTAAAGCGGTTAAATATTCCTTCTTCCATCTACACCAGAAATGCTTAATTATCTGGCATTGCACTGTATAAAGTTTGATGGAGGAAGAATGCGTAAAGTCTTGTACAAGGTTCTCATCTACGTGTTGGTTGCTAGGATACGGTAATGATACGATTTTCCTTCCATATAATAAATGAGATGGAGTCAGTGGGTCCTCGTCTATCGGATCTGTAGATATGTATGTCAACGGACGGTCATTTAGAATTGCCTCTACTTCTATTACTGTAGTATTAAGTACATCTAAACTCACATAAGATCGTCCTAAAACTTTCTTGATACAATTTTTTGTTAGTCCAATGAGTCTTTCCCAGAAACCGCCATACCAAGGCGCTCGCTTCGGTATGAACTTCCACTCTGTCCCTTGACTATTCAATGTTGCTTAAAGTGTTGGTGATGAAGTTAGCTTTTCAATTTCTTTCGCTGATGCTACGTATGTTGTCGCATTGTCGGATAACATAATTTTTTGGTAGTGATTTTCTACTTGAGAATCTACGGAAAGCTAAAATAAACTGTTCTTCTGTTAAATCTGTAACTATTTCTAAGTGTACAGCTCTGGTGCTAGCGCACGTAAAAAGACATATGTATGCCTTACTGTCTTTTCCATTCTTATTCCTAACTTTTAACGCTCCAGTAAAATCTACACCAGTTACAGTGAAAGGAGGCGCTTCGCGCAGTCTGTCTTTTGGTAAAGGTGGTGCTTATCCAAATCCTTCAGAATATCTTGATTTTCCTTTAATGTATCCAAAATTGTTTCCAACTCGTCCTCTTCCGGTTTTTCTTCTGTTTCATTTCTCTCCTCAAATCTTCTTAAAATCCTAGAAACTGCGCTTCTGTGTCCCGCTCGTATAGATTTCAGCTTTGAAGTCATCTTATCCTGGTCACGGCACCAATATCGTAAAGTGGTTTTACTAAAACTGCATATGTAATGAGAAAAACGTCTAAACTGTATGAATTTGTATTGATGACTGAAGTACAAGATAAAGTCATAAGAACACGACGTTGGATATACAACAAAGCCGCGTTATGTTAACGTTCTCTTCTGTGCGTGATTTCAAACCATTACAAGGTGAGCGATTCAGGCTCTTGAGATATTTTCAAAAGGATTAATAAGTTTACACGGATCCGTATCTAAGTTTACGAACTTTATAAAAGAAATCGATGTAAAAGTTCAGATATAGTAGCCCATCAATAATGGTTTTAAGGCACATCCAAGATCCAAGACGCAATATGTGCATCTATAGAGAATTTAGTTTCGGTTTTAAAAAAAATGTAATAACGAAACCCTAAAAAAATAATTTACCAGTAATACATAGATTGTGTTCATTGTAATTTTAACTACAGACATACGCATATAGACCGTGTTAGGAAATACAAAAGTATGAACTGAATTTCATCGTTTCAAAAAGTGCTATTAACAATGTGAAAGTGCAACTGAAAAAAGAAAAAAGTGTCGATGTAGACAAACTCTTCTTTAGTTGTTTGAACATTATGAGCATAGGTTATTTTTTTAATGAAAAATGGATAATGTGAACCGGGTTACCTATCATTTGATTTGTAACATACATCACATGATTAGGCAAAGAGTACCTGATACGACTAAAAAAGGAAACTGAAAACTCATTAGTTAATAGACAAACAAATCTCCAAAAACATATATAAAAGGCTGAAGATTGAGAAAACAAACGAACCTACTCCAAAAACCTGAGGGTGATCACATATGCTCCGTGATATTAAGATGATCATTTAACCAATATGTCATCCGTCATGTTTTTCATATAAAGTACAAATTGGTGTTAATACAAATAACACTTTAAATAATGTTGTATAAATCCCAATCGGATGGTGACTAAGTCAATTGGAACATATCCTATGTCATCTATGGCACAGTCAACCAACTCAAGACGGCGGCCGTGAAATTTTCGAAGGAATGATTTCAACATAACTAAAAGGAGCCATCAATAGTTGTCAAAGATGATAGTTCGAAGTGGTCTTTCCTGTAAAATAAAAAAAAGTCTTATTATGCTAAACATGGAAAGTTCACTTTAATTTAGAATGTTAATTATTAAGCAACAAGATATATTAAATATACTATAGTAGAAAGTTACTTAAATACAGTACTGGTGGAATTACTGCAAACACCATCACTGTCCCCAGCCGAGGCCATCCGTCATCATGTGTTTCGACCCCCTAGCTCGGTACACTCTCAGGATGTGGGGGGAGGGGCACAGTGGTGACCAATCAGCGCGCATTGGTGGTGGGTTTCCAGCTACTACTGTCTCTCTTCGTCCATATCCAGCAAGACGCTTTCTCTGCTGCTTGGCCCAGTTTCTTAATTGCTGCTCTTCTATTCTGGCCAGTCACTCCACCTTCAGAAAACATTCTCCACACTGACTGTGCAGGTTAATCTTTGCAGCCAACCTCAACAGGAAAGTTCCATGTCTGCCATCCTCTATCTCTGCACTCTTCCAACAATCCATCATATTGTGCCCTCGTTCTTTCATTTGCTACGCCACATCTCTCCTCCCAGGGAACTGTCAACTCTATGATTACTACCTTTTTACTGTTGGTGGACCAAAGTACCATGTCTGTGCTTAGGTAAGTTGGTACAATATCAGGAAATTACATCTTCTTTCCTAGGTCAACTTCTAACTACCAATATTTTGCCTGATTTAGCATTCCTGAAATGTTCTCTTTACTTTTCTGGCCTAATTCACCCTCCTTCACAAACTGTATCTTGATAGGTTTGTTTCTTATGTGTTTTTCTCTATCACTTCAGCAAGTTCCCGGAGTACTTGGTTGTCTCGCCATGTATTTCTCCCCTGCGTAAGAGCGATATTGCACCCTAAAAGTACATGCTGTAGAGTTCCTCTGTATCCGCACAAGGGACAATCTGGTGTTTCTGAATGTTTTCACCTGTGCAGATTTGTAGGTGTTGGTAACACATCATACACTGATCTTAGAAGGAATTGCAGTTGGTATTGCGGATATCGCCAAATATCTGACCATGTAAGGGATCGTTGTTCCAATTCCCATCTTGACCAAGCGCCTTGGCTCCCTAATTCTACTGTCTTTGCTTGTCTGTTTTCTTCTTCTCTAGATTGTATCTCTATTTGGACAAGACCTCGTCTTTCTTGGGTGTTAGCGTTATTCCAGTAGCAACTTTTTGATGTACCAAGGCCCTGTCGTCCTACTCCCACTGTTCCCATGATATCTTTATGCCTCAATCTACTCTCTGCCTCTGTAACTGCTTTTGATGCTGACCATTTTCGTCCTATCCTTACTTGGACACCTGCTGTTCTTACTTTGTCATCTCTAGATTCTTTCAGTGTCATCACAAGGCGACTTTTGCTAACTTTGAATTCTTCCACTAAAGATGTTAATGGTAGCTGCAACTTTGCAGTCCAGCTGTACAGTCCTACAGTTGTAAAACTTGGAGGGACACCTAACCATTTCCTAAGATGTCTGTTGATGGTTCTTTCAAGCTTCTCAACTGTTGTCAATGTAATTTCGTACAGCATAAGTGACCTTGATATCTGTTGGAAATCACGCACAGAAGAGAACGTTAACGTAACGCGGCATCACTGTATATCCTACGTCGTGTACTTATGACGTTATCTTGTACTTTAGTCATCAATACAAATTTTCTTCCCTTTTCTTATTATTAGAGCCTTATACTTCTCTTGCTTGAAAGACATCCTTGCACATGTTACTGTCTCTTCCAATGCATTTAATACTCATCTAGCCTGGACATTGGTATCTGTAGTAATGGTTTAATCGTCCATGAACCCTCTATTTGGTGGTTACCTGATGTCAGTTGATATTATATGCCTCTAGTTTCTCTCTCTCCAGATTTAATTATCATATTCATTCCCATGACAAACAAGATAACTGAGATGGTACATCCAGTAACTATTCCTATTTGTAGTTTCTGCCATGTTGTTGTAAATGTGTTTGTTGTAAATCGCAGCTCAATCCCACTGAGATAACTTATTACTTTCTTAAAGTGGTCATATAGTAATGATCTACAGACTGCTGTATCAGCATGTGAGGAAAAGTACCATAGGCATTGGCCAAATTATTGTAAGATCTTTCTTGTTCACTTTGGCCTCTTGAATAAGTTGTGAAATGATGCTCGTATGTTCAATGCATCCTGCCAATCCTGGTATTCCGCCCTTCTGTACTGAAGTGTCTACATAGTTGATATTTGTCATATATGATGTCATTCTTCTAGCCATAAAAGAGAAAAAGATCTTTCCTTCTACATTTAGGAGGGAAATTGTCCGAAATTGTGTGATGTCCTCCAATTTTTCTTCTTTTGGAATAAAACACCCTTCTGCTTTCTGCCAACATGATGGTCTCTTCCCTTTCCTCCAAACTACTTTCAATAGCCTCCACAGGGGTTTGAAAATTTTTGGGCACTTCTTATATACTAGTACCTTGTACGGATGCCATTTTGTCCTGGTGATGATGCAGACCTGGCTTTCTTCACTACATCTGACACTTCTTTCCATGATGGTTCCTTAGTGTTAATTGGTATTTCTGGTTCTGTCTCCAATAGATGTTTTTCCACTTCCTCTTTCGTGCTTTTTACTGATCACGCCTTTGTTCCGTCCAGTGTTGCTTTGGTAAACTTGTAGGGATTGGCAACAAACATTGCTCTCTTTTTCCCTCTTTCTCTCCTTGCTTTTTTTTATTCTTTCTGCTCTTTTTAGGTTGTTTCTTCTTTCCCTCAGTATTGATCTTAGCTCATTCAATCCTTCTTTTTCCTCCTGATTTGCTCTTCTATACTGCTTGTGCCATCACTTATTTCGGTTCTGAGTGTGTGTATTTCTTGTTGACGTCTGTTATGTTTCATGTTTCCCTGAGTGCCTTCTCTGGTTTTGGTGTTACTAACTCCAAATTGATCTTGTCCTACTGCATATACAATAGTTGACAATGATGATATCTTTCTCTGTACATCTCCAGTAAGTGTGTAATCCAAAGACCTTGTCTAGGTCTTCATCAAAGATCTCCCATCTCCTATCATCTGTTGGTGGCCATTGTATCTTTTCTTTCCTGCTGTCTGCTGAAAGTGTCGATGTTCTCTGCTGGTTTTGATTCCATTGCTACTCCTCAAAGTTGATCTGAGTAGCTTCATTAGGTAAGAGATCCTCAGCACTGTGGTGAGCTTCCTGGCTGTGGTCCTCCGTCGTCTCATCAGTGTTAATTGTGCGTTCCCTTTGCTGCTTCCAAGATCCACATTTAGTTCTTGCCTGGTGTATCTTCAAACCTTTTAAGTTCTTGCAGACCTTCCCACAATGACACTTGGTTTCTGCCGTTGTTCCAGTCAAAATCCGTTGGATTAGCCGAGTTGTAACCGTTTTCCCTTCTCAATGGGGCTGTCATCCTCCCCCTCTCGGAAGACCCTTGGGGTATTGGTTGTTATTCTGTGTTGTAGCTTGGTATGGTGTTCCTTCACAGGAACAGTGTGTTAGGGTGCCAATTTGTGTATGCGTTTGGAATTTATATAAGAAGAAATAGTCCATCAATATTATGTATCTGGGATTTATATTCTAATCATGATTTATGGAAACCAAATGATACAGTTCTTTTTTTCGTTTTAATTATTGCACACCTTATCATCTTGGGATCGTGTTTTGCTCATTTCGAACGGGAATAAATAGTTAAATCCGTGTCATTTAAGCTCTGGATAGATTTTTGATTTTGCAGTATTACGATATCTTAATTTGAACAAATATGGACAAAATTTAAGAAAATTCTGAAATAAAATGTCCATCGCGGTGTTATTTTACTCAATAGACAGGAGTTGTAAACACAAAGGTTCACAGTAAACTAATACTTGCTATGACTGTCGTACTTATTGTGTGTATGTGTATTCTGTAAAATATGGTTTCATGTAAAACTATAATTTTCAGAGGAGTTTTTAAAACTATAACTCTATGGGTATCATGCGATAGAATGATGTATAAATATGACTATTTTCCTGAGCAATGATATATAACAGACAACTGCAATTATCAAACTAATCTCACTATTATAAATTTTACAGCACAAAAAATAAAAAATAAACAAATTGGTTTTATGCATGAGCTTACGAATGTATTTTTTAATGCAAATGTCAAAGAAGTATTAAGTTTTAATAGTATTTCTTTTTTTTAAAATAGAATCTCCAAAACATCCAATCAGACAGACCTATAAGTAGTGCATATGAAAACTCAAGTTCAATAAGAAGAAATGAGCTTTTGACTGATGAGATGAATAAAACGAGATTTAAAGACACAAAGTGCAACCTTCCACCAATAAAGGATGATGAAAGCAAAATCAAAATAACAAAAGAAGGCATCAGTCCATCGGAATTCGAAATCGTAGATAGATCCGTTGCAGTTCCTATTTGTATGACCCTTGATGTGACCAATGAAAATACACCGAAGGAGGATAATAAGGAAGGCGACTATGATACGGTTGAAGAAGATCCAGATGAAAAGGGATATGAAACTCTTAATTTTCCAGACGGAACCATTGAAATCACTGACAAAGAAAATATTTCTCAATCGAAAAAGCAAGGTCTGGTGAAAGGACACAATCATGATAATGCGGCTTGTTCTTTCAAAAAACGCAAAATATCTGACAATGATAAAAACTTTGAGTCAGATAGCTTTGATACTGATACTAACAATCGAGTAAGTGATAAATCTAGTTCATCAGTTAAAACAGTAATGAGTGGAAGTCCAAGATCAGATTTAATGTTAGAATCAAAATCAATTAAACCTGTGCAAGAGCCTTTCGTCCTAACCTTGCCAGAATCAGATGCCCATCAATATGAAAATTATCAAGGTTCAACAAGTGATGTCGATAATATCAATCTAGCAGATTTTACAACTATCGAAAATACCCCTTTGCCTATCATGCGCCAAAATGTTAATACAAATGTCAATTCTACCAACAAGCATTCAAACAGATGTAGCCAAGATAGTTCAGATAGCACTAAGTCTGATGAATCGTACAAATCCGCAGATAGCCATATTTCGCTTCAGGAAAATTCAGTGGCCCAAATGACCTCAAATAAAGAAGAAACAATAATAGAAATGGATGCATCGAGCATTGCCAGTGATGTAAATAACGTTGCTGTACTGAAAGGGTCAGTAGAAGTTACAAAGGTTGCAAGTCAGCCAAATATCAATTTAAATGCAAAAAATGTTACTTTTAATCTGGTATACAATCAGAAAAACTAAAACTTTATGACACTGTGGATTCATTTCTTTTCGTTGGTACCAATTTTTGTGGACTGAGAAACACTTGCATACTCATGAATATTTGATTTTATGGTGTTGTCAAAGTCTGCATAACACCCTTAAGAAATTTTTTATTCGTTGAACATTGTAATTCGTGGTTAACCGAAACCTGTAAAATCCATTGATATCCAACGAATAATAATGAATCCACAGTTACTGTAAAACATATTCAGACAACATCGCTATTATATTTAGTAAAGGTAAGGCCATGTGTTTAATAGTAACACTTAATGAATGACAATTAATGTTGAAAAAATGGAAATAAGACCGAGCCGAAAAAAATGTCATTATGATGATTCAAACAGGTCAAAATTGACATATTTGAACAAAATTTCCGTTTTCATTTTTTTTACATCACTGGGTCGATACCTCTGCTGGTGGACTATCAGTCCCCGGGGGTATCACCAGCTCAGTAGTCAGTACTTCGTTACTGGCATAATTTAACAAACTTTTCTAAAATTGTCCGTTTATAAATTTTGAAATTATTAAGAAACTAAGGTTTCAACTCCCTCATGCAAAGTTGACTTTAGATGAATTTTGCTATCAATTTTAGATATTTTTGTCATACAGCTCTTCAACGGTATCGGTACTTATACATCATCGGATTTCAAATGTTTTGCTTTGACATGTTTGAGCGTTCCTGACGCATTTAAATTATCAAACTTTTTGACATAGTTAGACAAGATCAAATGGCTTTACCAAAAAGTAATAGTTACCAACACTAACATAGATTCATTGTAGAAGACGTCTTAATTGTATTTAATCTACATTTTTGAGTTAAGACTTAAGTCATATCTATCAATTTTAATGACTAAGACTTTAACCAATAATTTTGGCAGTTTTTAAAAATTAAATAAGAGCAGTTTGAACCCTGTTAAAAATACGTAAGACAAAAATTATAAATGTATAGATATTCACAGACACAAGCCTTGTGCACATCTAAATGGTGTTACATTTAGTTTATTTAAATATCTATCAAGTGATATTTGTTCTTTTGATACTAAGTCTTAACTTGAATTTCATGGCAGCTTTATAATGTAGATGGGGGATAGGTGTCTTAATTACAGACGCATGACTTTTTGGATATATATGTGTTATTGGTAGTTCTACATAATTGTAAAATATCGTAAAATTCATAAACAGTTATTATCGGTAATATCAGAAGTCCAGGGCCCTAGAAATTGACTCCTGATATTATCACTTCGATGATGCTATTAGTTTTCTCATGGAAGTAAAAATTCAACATGATATAAAAGAAATAAGGAAAAAAATACACTCGGAGATAAATGATTTACCAGTGATATGTGTAACAATATGTTGATAATAAACTGTTTATATTAGTATTTCGTCAGTTGTTATAATACAATGTATTTGACAAATTTTACATATGAGACTTTATATACAAAGGTAGTAATAGCTTAATATAGAAGTCATTAAAAGTGCATTGAAATTTAGTATGGAATAACGAATTTTGAATGTTTTGCAAAAGAGGGACGAAAGAAACCAGAGGGACAGTAAAACAAACCATCGATAGTATTTGTCCCTTTTTGTTCATGTTAATAGGTGAGTATTGATCAATGCTTAAACACTCATATACAACCGCGAAAGGTTCTTATCTATTTTGAAGGTGTTTTTTTCTTTGAGAATATCTTCATTTGTGACTTTAATTTTTGTTGGAAAATAGCCACAACACTTCACAATGAATCTATTATCTTTCACAGTGTCAAATAGTATTTCATTTGTTGAAGGGAATTAATTTAAGTCATGTTTGATGCCATCTTTAAAATCGACGCGCGATAATTTAGCTTTATAGCAGTTTTGTATAGTTTACACACAATTTTTTTTAAATCACCAATGATTTTAAATTAGTTGTCAACCATGATAATTTTATAAATTGTATGTCATAAATGTTACAATACTCATGATACTGTATACTACATATTTTATACTCGCACACTGTGACATGTGTGATAAACTCAAATTTAAGAACCCACGTTATATAATGCTTGAATCTCAAAATTTCCATACAGGTTCTTATTATAATTTTCACGGGTGTCATTCGGTTTATCGAGAGAAATGATCGTGAAAGAATATCTAACGGCGGTCAAGTATTGAGAGACGATTGTGAAAGTTCTGGTAACGGATCGTGAAAGACATTTAATGTACATTGTAGTTCAGAATCTTTGAAAAAATCGCTTAATTTTCAAAACGCGGAACAAATCCGAACAAAAAAATATGTCTGTCAAAATGGTTTAACTTCCTCAACATAACTGTGAAAGAAGATAAAGAAAATATGAAGTACTTTTTGAAAAAACACAAAAGGCTCAATGCGTGTCTATGAAATTAATTACAAATAACACGCTTTTTGTACCTATAATGGTCATATTTCAGTTTATCGGGATATATTTGAAATTTAATCTTTGGTGTATCTGATAGTACAGTACAATTAAGGTATGTTCTTCTCTTAAAAGCATTAATTTGTATATGAAAACCTTGAATTTGTTGAGTATCCATCAAACTTGATCGTGAAAGATCAGGCAACGCATTATTTTGATCGTGAAAGATAATGCGTGACTAGACTTATTACAAGTAACCAGAAATCAGTATTTCTTTTACCATTTGACAAACCTGTAACTGGTTGAAGCCTGTAACTATTTTGATAAGGATGAACATCAAAGCTATTTTTTTTTATTCAACACTTTACCTCGAAAGTTAAAAAAACAACAACTAAAAACGTCTCTAAATAAGTTTGAAAGATTCAGCTCTGAGAATCAGTCAAGTGCAATTCAGGCAGACCGACACTATTTAACCAATAATATGGATATGCAACGTTTAAAACAAAATGATATCCATCAAACAAAAAATTACAGCAAAACAGCTTCTTTCATGAGTAATTTGAGATTGAACGATAACCAACATTTTGTGCAACAGTACTTTCTTAAGTTCTGTATATACAACGCAGATGTGGATTGATTTAACTATATACTTCAGACTATAGAATACCAGAGCGCAAATGCTGTAATGTCTCGTCTGCTTTACTTATGATAGTTAATTTTTGGAACGTCTATAATATCAAGGATTTTACTAGAAGTGTCAAATGCGCTTAATGCGCTTAATGTATTTTTGTCCATCTGATGAGTTACGCCTTTTCAATTGATTTTTATAGTTCGTTCTTATGTTGTACTGTTATACCACTGTCTCAGGTTAGGGGAGGGTTGGGATCCCGCTAACATGTCTAACCCGCCACATTATTTATTAATGTGTCTGTACAAAGTCAGGAGCCTCTCATTTAGTGGTTGTCGTTTGTTTATGTGTAACATATGTTATGTTTTTCGTTTATTTATTTTTATACAAATAAGGCCGTTAGTTTTTTCGTTTCAATTGTTTTACATTGTCATATCGGGGCCCTTTATAGCTGACTATGCGGTATGGGCTTTGCTAATTGTAGAAGGCTATACGGTGACCTATAATTGTTAATGTCTGTGTCATTTTGGTTTTTTTTGTGGATAGTTGTCTCTTTGGCAATCATATCACATCATCTTTTTTTTAAATTATGAGTGTCAATGGTTCATAAAAAGAGTGCAAGGTTAAATGAACCATGACATACAGATCTGTACAAATATCCCGTAGACCAAATACATGTGTTCCGATCGTTACTGTGCCTTAGAAACTGACAAATGTAAAAGTTAAGCTTGGCAAATTAATTCAAAACATAAGGTCAAAAGTATATGAACCCTGACCGACGGCCAGACATAGACATCTTACTATCATTCAATATATCAAATACAATTGACGTCATCATGGATTGTATATATGAAAGATGCAGACAGACATGTACACTATACACGAAATACCATGGCGCTATAGCATACAGGTATATATCCAAAAGGCTAGACAACATAAAACGAGCATTGCCGAATGATGCATGATAATGAGTTCGATGTTATTTGAAACCTTGCAGAAGTCGAAAATGTACACCTCACAATCATAATAACAGACAGTTATCCTAAAGCTTAACGAATCTGCAATACAGACAAAAATGAATCTTCATCCATGAAATAAGGCAAATTCGGGGTCAGGTGAATCCTGTCTGACGGACATGTAGTTTATAGGATCCAATATACAAAATGTGGGTATCCTATAACTCGTGATAAGTGAGTACTTCACATGACAATAAAAAGCTTCATCCTACAATCATCCAACTATTTTACTTTTCATTTTCTGAAAATATTAATACTTTGAAAAGCTTAAACCTGGATGTTGACCTATATAGCTTTTCTCAATATAAATAACAAATATTAATTATGATATAATTGAAGAATAATTTGAACGTCTTCGTAGCATCAGATCTTTCACGATCCTTTTCACGATCTTCAAAAATGCGGTACGTGATCTTTCACGATCCGAAAAATCAATTTTTGTGTAAATAGTTCTTTATTTGCCAAGTTTCAGATTATGTTTATATAAAATAACTATGAGAACCATTTGATTAATTCAAACAGAATGCCCTTATTCGTATTAAAGTAGTTTTTCTAGTCGAATTTGTGAAAAAAATCATGTTTGTTTACATTTTTTATGTCACTGACATGTCGAGAAGCAATCTGCCTTTTGTTGTTTTGTAATAACTATGTACTTTTAAAACTGGATATTCTCACATACTGATCATAATGTTGAACCATTTTGACAGACAGTTTTATTTTGTCGTAAATTTGTCTGTGTAATTAATTAAATTATAGTATGTATTGACCTTTCATATGTCTCCTCGATTAAATGTCTTTCACGATCCGTTACCGGAACTCTCACGATCGTCTCTCAATACTTGACCGCCGTTAGATATTCTTTCACGAACATTTCTCTCGATAAACCGAATGACACCCGTGATTTTTAATTCAATTGACATTTCTATCGTTTAACGGCCTAATTGATATTTTAAAAAGTTATTGAATTATGTCGCTTTTGTACATTTAATATGTGTTTGTCACCATTCTATATGCAGTAGTATATTGTTCATAGAAGATGTTAAAGCTCGCTGTGATAGAATATCCCGTGTATATTTTGATGAACGTTTATCAAATACACATTTGACAAGTGTAATCCAATGGAGGAAAATACATTGTATCTTTTTCGATGTCAGACAGTTATTTTGGCAGTTTTTACAGTTGAATATGGCAGTTTGAACTCTGTTAAAAATACGTCAGATAAAAATTATAATTGTATAAAAACTCACAAGCCTTGTGCATATCAAAAGGGTTTTACGTTTTATTTTTTAAATATCTATCAAGAGATTTTGCTTGTTTCTTCTGATATTAAGTCTTAACTCGAGTTTTATGAAAGCTTTATAAGGTAGATAAGGGAGGGGTTGGCTTAATTACAGACGCATGATTTTTTGGATTTAATATATGTGTTATTGGTAGTTCTACATAATTGTAAAAAAGCAGTTATTATCGGTATTATCAGAAGTCTATGACTAAGGCTCTAGTAAAATTCTTTTGATAGTATCACGTCGATGATGATATGAGACAGACAGTTATTTTTTGTTTGTCTGGCTCAAAATATTATACGCAATCAAATGCTTCCAGGAGCATAAATCGATCATCGGCAAGGACGGAATATTCTAAACTAAATATATTAAGATAAATGTGAACAGTTTATTACTTTTAAAATATGTGATGTCTTTAGTAAAAGGTGTTCTGTGTAAATCGAACGTATTTTGTAATCTGTTTGACAATAATATTCGTAATCGCTACATTTGTTTAAAGGTAAATGTATTTGCTTTTTCTGTTTGTCATATATCGTTATTTATTATTTATTTGTTTTGCAATTAGATGACAAGTACAGTTCAGTGAACAATTATAAAATTAGTACATGTATATGTAGCTTTTACGTTATTTTATTTAATGTTTTATGTTGATGGGGCATTAGCTACGAATCAGACAAAAAACAGTTAAAAAATTGTGATTTTTATGTTTCAAACATGCATAAAAGCTGAATATACAATAGTATTTCAACATTAGCTGCCAGTTTGGTTCAATTTTGTCAAAATAAATCAAACCACGTCGCTGATGTATTGTTGGCTGGCAAGTCAATTATTTAACTTAGTTAAATCTGTATTTCTTGCAACCTTTGATTTAACCTGTAGTAGAGATGGGTTGCGAATATGTTTCGCACGTGGTTCATTCATTGTAAAGGAAATACCGTCAACATTGAAATGTGAAACAAGGGAGCAATGAGGAATAACCATTTTCTTATTAATCCGTAGCACAACAAATTGTTCTCATATAGGTAAAACGATGACATACATATCATGTTTAATGTATAACATGAAATCAAACATAAATGTCTGGTAAAATAGTTATTATACGATTGCACAAGCTTCCTATTCTTTTGTTTTCAAATTTGTTTATATCGGTTTATCTGACCATTGACAACAGTATTCTGATATCATCTGGTATCCAGTTAAAATAACGGTGTCTTCCCATTTATCCAACTTTTTAAAATAAGGTATTCTCATTTATCCAACTTTTTATTTTTGTTAATTATTGGGTTGTTTGTTTAGTAATAATAAGGTGTCTTTCTAAAATTTGACAGTAAATTTGTTCCTGTATGTTTTTATATTATTTAAAAAAATATATATATGAAATAGGCGTTAAGTAAACTTGTTACATTTTATTTCAAATTTTTTTTTAGTATATTTTAAATAATAAATAAATGTTTCATCATTTGAACAGAAGAAGCCAAACAATCAGTAATATTTTCATATTAAAATTTTATGAAAGTAATTATGACTGTCTTTATTACTTTTTTAAAATTGTATGTGCTACATTTCAAAGTTAAGCGCATGTTGTAGTATATAAAAATATTCAATCCAAAATTTCATTATTGCACAATACTGAACTACCTAGGCAGCCCGCCAAAATCCTGGTTTTTGGTACTTCAGACAACCTTCGACACCTAAGCCAAGCCCTATAATCGCCGATGAAACTTTTTACGCTAGTCCATTACTTTTTAAGCAGCTTTACACAATACTTGCACCACTGGCGGATCAAAAAAAAAATCATTAAAGGGGGCCACTGAACATTTTATATTCGATTCCAAAGCCCGAAATTAGAGCAAAAATTAGCTGAGCAAAAGAAACTTAAACTTATTCTTTTAACTCATCATGAGTAACTCACATTCTAAAAATCAGTCCAATATCTGAAAGCGTTTAGAAAAAAGTCCGTATAACTGTGATTTTCAACAATTTATCAAAGTCCATAGCCCGTAATTTCGACAAAAAATAGCCGAGCGGAACAAAACTTAAACTTGATCTGTAACTCATCATGGTTAACTGACATACCAAAAATCAGCTCAATATCTGAAGGCGTCAAGATAAAAACTCTGTATAATGGTTTGTTGCGGAATGACAGAATGACGGAATTACGGAATGACGGACAAGGGTAAAACTATATGGCACCGACAACTTCGTTGTGGGACCATAAAAAAGCTCCATATCATTGATAAATCTCTTCATGAATAAAAGTGCAACTGATATTTTCTATCTAATTCACATTAATTAATTAACGGTTAAAAAACTTAAAAATTCTTTAAAATGATTTACATTACAATAACTAAATGTCAGTTGCACATTCTAACATGCTATGCTAAATAACACTACAGAAAATTAAATCCGGGTATAATTTTCAGTCAAGTTATTTTTCACCTGTCATTCAACCCAAACTTTAATTGAAAAACCCTTTGTTCTTGACTACCTTTGATCTCATCTATCCAACTTTTTTTTTTACCTTTACTACCAATAATTTTGAAAAGTTGGATAAATGAGAATGAACCAAAATAACACAGGAAATGCTGATACATTATTACGAGACAATAGAAGTGAGAATGGAAACGGGGAATACATTGATTATTGATTCTTTTGTAATTTGGAAATATGGTATAAATAAAATTTGAGAATGAATTTGACAGCTATTGTCCATTTAAGTCATATATACTTTTAATCACAAAATTATTTAAGCAATATTAACAAGCGTAAAAGCTCAATTAAAATGAAAATCAAACTTAATATTACATGATTTGCTAGTTGATTGGATAAAACTGTTTATCTTTTTTGTTTAAATTGACAGATTTGTCTAAACCATATGTATAATTATATAATGTATAATATTGATAATTTATTACGATAATAAAGCTTATATGCAAAAGTTTAAGCTGAATTTAATTTAGCATATGCTTGTTTGTGGAAGATTGCATGATCTAAAAAGACAATAGCTATGTGACAGTGGGATGGTCTTCTCGACGGTTAATTAGGTGGTGTCTAGACTAAAACACACATGAAATGCCAATTTATTATCAAGTACATGCATTGTTAAGTGTTTATTTCAGACATTTTAATTCGGATATATCTTTAAATCATTTTAAATCAAATATGAGAATTTAAGTCAACTCAGTGAACATAGATGTGATAGATAATGCCTCTTTAAGAGTAATATTGTCCGCTTCCAATTATTCATTCTGATTGGTTTGATGGATTCGTTAACTTTCAAAGTAATCATTCCATTGCATGTTTTGAGTATTTATTGTAATTTACTAAATCTAACGTTTATTTGTAACTTCTGTTGACAAGACAGAATGTTTTTAATAAAAATAGTATAATTATGATAAATACACACATGAATGCCTTCTTAGACAGCAGTTCCCGGCGAATGATACATTGTTGTTTTAGTTGCATGCTTAACGCCACACGCAAAAAGTAAAATCACAAAAATACTGAACTTTGAGGAAAATTAAAAAAAAAGTCCCTATTCAAATGGCAAAATCAAACGCTCAAACACATCAAACGAATGGATAACAACTGTCATATTCCTGACTTGGTACAGGCATTTTCTTATGTAGAAAATGATGGATTAAATATGGTTACATAGCTAGCTAAACCTTTCACTTGTATAACAGTCGCATCAAATTCCATTATATTGACAACGATGTGTGAACAAAACAAAGACATAAGAGGTAATAATGTCAAAAATATGGGAACAGCAGTCAACATTGTTTTATTATCTTAATCACTATAAAAACAAAAAATTAGAAAACAAACATATACTTTAGCGCATAACACAATGACGGGATGTATAAGTACAGAGCCACTTTATATGTAAGAAAGAAACACAAAAAGGCATATACTAGACAAAACATACTATCAAAAATGAAAGACAAGAATACAGAAATTATCATAGAACAATAACACAATGACGGGATTTATAAGTACAGTGCCCCGTCATATGTTACAAAGAAACGAAAAAAGGCATATAAATAGACAAAGCATATTATTAGCAAAAATGAAAGACAAGAATGCAAAAATTATCACAGAACAATAACACAATGACGGGATGTGTAAGTACAGAGCCACGTCAAATGGATACCACCAAAAAACAGTAAAAGTAATATTCCAAAACACAAATAAAAGAATACTATAACACGTTATTAAAAGACGGGACGTTCTTCTATAAATCCCTGTTCATCAACTTTCTGTTGAGACCCTCGTGGCGTTTTAAAAAGTCTGAGTAGTTGCTGCATGCTCGTGATTACCGAATAAGTTGGGAAAAGAATATCCCATAAGCAGATGAAGTTGGTATATATATTGTTACTAAGATGAGGGAAATTGATAATTTCAAAATTAAAATCGTCTCGTTTGTACTTGTTGTGGTATGGAGATGACCGTGTATGTTTAACTCGAGGTACAAGTCTTTAAATCTTTAAATGAGGCGTAGGATGACGTGTCTGTTGTTTCTTATATTTCTAGTTCTTGGGGTATATCAATGAAATCCAATCAGAAAAGTTTGGATTGTTAATGGAAAGCATATCATCAATATATCTGAATGTGAAATTTAATGACCTGGATACTTTGATCTTCCCGTTTTTGACAAGTGTCTGAAGGAACGAGCTGGAAGGAACTCCGATTCATATGAAAATAAGAAGAGGTCGACAATTTACCCTTTGTGACTCTAATTGACTAGTATTAAAGTATACTTTCCATATACATGAGTCACGAGGGGTACTAGCCAATTTGTATGTAATAATGTTGTGCATATATATGCTTGATTATTTAGATTTATATTGATTTGTTTATGTGCTCTTTTAGCCACTGCAGTTGAAGTCAATAGTATGTATCCTCATTTTAACATTTTGTACTGAATAAGTAAATTATAAGATGGGGTATAACTGCTAATAAGACAATTTTTCACCAGAGACCACTTAAATTAGATCACTACAAACTATATGTCACTGTACGGCATTCAAAAATTAGCAAAGCCCATGTACCACATAGTAAACTGCAAAAGGCACCGACATAATAAAGTATCAAACAATTCAATTGAACTTTTATTTACAATACGAAAAATAAAAAAATATGATATACAATATTGTCAATAATAAACGGTAACCACTGAATTATGGGATCTTGACTTAGAACATAAACAAGGGGCGTGGTTAATCATACCACTGTTTACGGGCGCCAAATCAAAACGTTTAATTTCTATTTAAAATTTTAAATGCATAAATTAAAATAAAACAAGTTACAATACTAAGCAATAAAAGAGTCTCTGCTAAGCTATAATAAATCACCATGAGTCCAAAGCTGGCTTTTCTGTATATTGTCAAGTGTTACTTTAAAGATATGTCCAGTATATGTAAATAAACCAGCAGCCCACGACCAATAACTGTAAAAACAACCAAAAGTCACCCAGAGAATAAAATACAATATTTTCTGAATACCAAAAAACATATGTATAAACGTATAACATAAGGCAACCAAAGTGGCTGTTTCTTTTCTAGCTTTCACTTTTTGTTCGTGTGGATAACTTAGAAAAGGTATTGATATCGGATAGATCCATGCCCCAAAATACCTGTATAATAATAATGAAAATAATAATAAATTCTTTATTTAAAGAGGGTAAATTCAGTCAGTTACAATAAACTATTAAATCTTCCCTGAGGCCCTCAAAATAATGGATAAGACATGTGTTTTTCGAGACAGTTTTATCGGTATTTGAAAAATTATTTGCGATGGAAAAAATGTCTCTGGATATATCACAAGTTCAGGTCAAAATCAAAACAACACTAATATTCAGCAGGTTTTTAACCCTTTTCATAATTGGGGCGAGTTGTCTAACGTATAGTCAACGTGTTTTATGTTTTTCATAATTGGTTGCATTGGTATACAATATTTTGGATCTAAAAGATTTTAAATTAAGGCAACCAATCTGAAAAAAATAGAATATGCGCTCATCCCTTAAGGATAGAGACTGATAGATATGCCAAAATTTATGTGAATAGAACACTGATAGATATGACAAAGTTTATGTGAATAGAACACTGAGAAAAAGTTTATACTGCACTTTAAATAAAGTTGAAGTTGAGATTCACTTTGTAACTGAATGTCCACTATATATTGATAACAGAAATGAGTTTTTTACTGAAATTTCTATAAATTGTAATAATTTTATTTACACAAGAAAACTTAAATGTGTATAAATGTTTAGGAAAGTATTTATCTAAAATTCTAGAGATAAGGAGAAGTTCAATATAATAAATGCAAATTAGCCACAACAGTACGTATTTTGAGTGGTATATGATTTCAAATGGTATATTCTAAAGATGTAAATTGTATTATCTGGTTCTGTTCTGGCCTTTTATAGCATTTTAATAGTATTAATTTTATTTTAAACATATCTTTTTATAGTGGATTGGGAAACAAGTTTTGCAACTTATATTAATCCCTTTCCACTTTGCGAGTGCGAGTGCTGCCTTGTAGCGGCATTAGCCGGCTCTTTTTCGAAATCTACAAGGGTGTTTTTAACGTGCAAGAGATATGGCTCTCTCTTAACACGGGTCAGCCATTTATCGTCCCCTTCCGACGGACTATCATCGTTTCCTCGAGACCATACTCGCAAATGGTGTCAAGAGAGAGCCGAAAATTCAGTCCCTGAAATAGTATTAAACTATGTTGTTTTCTTATGTGTCTCTAATTTATTTCTAATCTTACGTAATTGTATGTAATGTCATGAAAGCTCTTTATAGGGCCCTTTAATTGGAAATGAAATATTCTTATTCTTATTCTATTCTTATTCTATACAAGAATGGGTCGACTTTTTAAAAAGGGGCGAGATGGTGAAAAAGTGGGGCGTTTTGCCAGTGGGGCGAGATGTCTTATAAAATCCTGAGGAGTTATCCCCCTTGTATGCACTCTCCTTAGTACTATGGAAACAAAAACACAAATGGCGAACAATTTTCTCAAAAAATTATGTCAATCTGACTTTTAGGAACTTTTACCGCATTATGCGGTCTATCAATTTCATTCCAAAGTCATTGTTGCCTCAATAATAATAGCGCTAAATAAAAAAGGTAAAATTACAATTCACGAATACTGGTAAAAACAGAATTTAAAACTTAAAAGAACAACTAACGAAGTCTCACGGGATATACTTTGAATATGTGTTCACAATGTTTGTTTATATTTGATCAACAAATAAGCTTATCTGTATCATTACCTCACATGTACCCATTCTTGTTCTTTAACTTGACGGGAGAGAGCGTGCCTATTGACAGCGTTGGAGAGCTGTTTTGAATTAAGCTCTCAACTAACTTGGCGCACACATTGCCTTCTTCCAGTTGGTTCCAATGAATCACAGTTTTTACGAAAAATGAGTTCTTAAATTGCTCTGTTTGTTGTTTCAATTGCTTTTTAGTTGTTTTTAAAGGCAGCACTTTAATGGTGCCAGGTAAATATTTGCTTCCTGATCCTAAGGTCAATAATTGACACGACTTGTCTCTCTTGTACTGTGTATTCCTAGTAAGGTGCACCATTTCTCTTGGTAATTTCTCGTGAGAAATTGAAAAGTTAGTTTAGACGCAGGATCAGGTATCAGGACTAAATTCCAACTTGCCGCTTACGTCATGTCTGACATGTCTACCAGGGGTCAATATGCCATAAAAAAAAATCTGGAAATGTTGAATCAGGATTTTTATTATGGCGTATTGACTATGAAGGGTATATAATTTCTGGCTTTTGTTCTTATTGCTCAGGATGTAACATTTCTTTGGGTTAAAGTGCATACCGCAGTGTTAGGCACATACAGAAAATGTATAGTCAACATGCCTAGACCTATTACTTATTAACAATCTATGTCCCAAACTTTTTTTTTACCAAGAGTAAAAAATCTGTGCATAAAATGTCACAAAAAACACAAATGAAAAATGTAACCCTGTCCCTGGTTCAAAAATGTGTTCATGAACTTGAACCCCATGAAGATTTTCAAAAGTAAGCAGGTACAAAAATGTATGGTCAAGTGTTACCAAAATTGGATAAAATTGATTAGAGGTAATTGGGAATATGTAAAAAGACAACCCGACTAAAGATAAGACAACTCTCAAAGGCCACTAATGGGTCCCAGTTTGTCCTGAAATAAAAATTTGTTCTTAGTTCAGTGAAAATGGACGTTATACTAAACACTAAAAAAGTTGTTGGCATGGCACGGGGTATGTTATTCTCATATATGTTATGATGGTATGATACTAAACCCCTCATGGGGAGGATTGTGCCTGATATTCATATGATAAAGACATAATTTTTCAATCAGTTTAATTGAAGCCTGGAGCTGGCATGTCAGTTAACTGCTAGTAGTCTGATGTTATTTATGTATTATTGTCATTTTGTTTATTTTCTTTGGTTACATCTCCTAACATCAGACTCGGACTTCTCTTGAACTGAATTTTAATGTGCATATTGTTATGCAATTACTTTTCTGCATTGGCTAGAGGTATAGGGGGAGGGTTGAGATCTCACAAACATGTTTAACCCCGCCACATTTTTGCGCCTGTCCCAAGTCAGGAGCCTCTGGCCTTTGTTAGTCTTGTATTATTTTAACTTTTAGTTTCTTGTGTACAATTTGGAGTTTACTATGGTGTTCATTATCACTGAACTAGTATATATTTGATTAGGGGCCAGCTGAAGGACGCCTCTGGGTGCGAGAATTTCTTGTTGCATTGACAACCTGTTGGTGACCTTCTGCTGTTGTCTGCTTTATGGTCGGGTTGTTGTCTCTTTGGCACATTCCCCATTTCCATTCTCAATTTTATCTAAAACATATAAATGTACTAGAATTAAAAAACTTAAAAAGAGTTGAAGACTAACAAAGACCAGAGGCTCCTGACTTAGGACAGGTGCATAATGCGGGGTGTTAAACATGTTTTGTGAGATCTAAACCCTCCTCTTATAACTCTAGCAAATTATATGTACAGAATAAAGAAATACACAGCAATAAACACTAAAAGATTAAAAAAATATTTGGAGTCTGATGCCAGAATAAATAAAGGTAACAAAGTAACTAAGCAAAATGACAATGATACATTGTACATACATAAACAAAGGACTACTAGCAGTTATACTGACATGCCAGCTCAAGACCGCTATTAAAATGAATGAAGGATTATGTTTTCATCATATGAAACCTATGGATATCTATTTTGTAGTATAAGTTTTGTAATGATGGTACATTAAACAAATATTCATTCCAGTACTTAGCAAATGAATAAAAGACAATTTAATGTTTCCATGGCAATATCCATAACATGCAGTTTTATTTTATTCATATATTTATTTATCATTTTTTTTTTATTTGTAGAGAAAAAAATTGCAAAGATGGCAGGTGCACCAGTTAAGGATGATTTAATGAAAAATTTAGACAGTAAATTAGAATTTGCTGATTATGAACAATGGACAAGAAGAAGTAAACCCAGTAAAGCTCTAGTAAAACCAGATGGTTTGTATATTAAACACTGCATATTTTTGTTCGTAGTTCACATATTTAGATTTCTATCTTTTACTGAATAAGTATATGTATGATGTATGAAACTGAATAAGAATATAGAATAATTGATGAAAATTTCAATAATTTATCAAATTATTATTAAAATTTGTAACATTTAAAAGTTAACTAAGGTATATATGTTAAAATGATTTGTATTCTAATTGGTATCACTTATATTATCAGTAAAACTGCAGACACAACTAGAGAAAAGTTTCTGTATTATTAGTAATGATGAACTTGAACTTACAAATTTTCATTAGTTTTGAGGAACAAGATTTTGAGAACTGCAATCCAATGATGTATTTTTAGCCAATTCTTTAATATCGAACTGTTAATCTCAAGGCTATAGGTAGAATGTTTTACAAATAACTGTAAATTCAGAAATTATTGTTTGCATTCATTATTGCAATTTTGTCATTTAAGACTACAATGCGATTTAAGTTAATAAAATTTGGGATATTGTGAAATATCCTGTGTAATTCTTATAAAAAATGTCAAAATGCGAGTTTAATTCATTGAGATTATAACTCTGTTCAATTTTCCTCAATAATAAAAACATTGCAATAATTTCTGAATTTACAGTACCATAATACTGTGTGAAAATATTTAGACTTTCATTTAGAAAATTTACTCTAATTATTATGTTTTTTAGCAAGTAAATCTTTTCTTGTTGGATTGAGAGCTAAATCTGCAGAGCCTTCAAAGGGTATTCATGTGCCAACTTACAGAGAAAAGAAGGAGGCAGCTAAACAAGCTGAACTAGATAAAGGCAGAACAGAAAGAATTAAGATTTTAGAGGTAAATAGTTTTACAGGAAAAGTCTCACATGTCTTAGATAAAGGCAGAACAGAAAGAATTAAGATTTTAGAGGTAAATAGTTTTACAGGAAAAGTCTTACATGTCTCAGATAAAGGCAGAACAGAAAGAATTAAGATTTTTGAGGTAAATAGTTTTACAAGAAAAGTCTTACATGTCTCAGATAAAGGCAGAACAGAAAGAATTAAGATTTTAGAGGTAAATAGTTTTACAGGAAAAGTCTATGGGTAGCAATCTATATTGTTTAGAGTTGTTTTCCAGATATTTTTTGTCATGGATCTTTCAAATACTGACCACATGTATTCAAAAGTAATTTCCTATTTACACTTTGGTGAGGAGATTAAGACTGTCTGTTGGAGTGTCCATCAGACATTCTTTGTACATTTCAATGATTAATTTGAATAATGCCACATTACCAATAAAACATTGCAGATTTATGAATATCTCTTGAGTTTTAAATGGAAGGAATTATGCAAATATTTTTGGGAAAAGTTTTTTATTTATTTAAATAAAGATGCATTTTGAGTCTTCTGTACACCATAACTTCAGTTAAAATGAGTGGAATTTAGTAAATTTTGTAGAATTTGGTCAAGAAAAGGTGAATTTTGAAGAATGAAATATAAATATACTGTGTAAATATTTTCAGGTGTAATACCACAATTGTTTTCCCTGTTAGTCTTTGTTAAATTTGCACTTTTAGAAAAATTGGGCAGAACTTATCTTTGTTTCAATAAAGAAAAACTGGGCATGAGTAAAGTTTTAGCTGTCCTGTACTACAGACAAATTTCACATTATATTTCATGTCATATAAGATGATATTAGATAACAATCACTCAACCAATACAATTTCCCAACTTTTTTCTCTGTGTACAAACTTTGGTTACAAGTTTCAAAAATATTCTATAAAAAAAGAATTGTGCTTTGAAACACCCAAGAAATATATTTTTTACTGCAATGAAATGTAGGATTAATTTCTTACAAATGTCAAATTCGAGGGAATATTTTTTTCGCTTCCTTTTCATATGCAACTGGATATGACATACTTTGATAAATTGGTGGTATTATACTGCACCTGAAGGTGAAAATTTTATTGAATGTTTTTGGGAAAGTAGTTTGTTGTGATTAAGAGTTGTTTTTTTTAGTTAACTTTAGTTAAAACAATGGTATGGTTCATCATGAAGTTTTCTTATCTTCTATTAGTATAAATATCCTTAATTACCAGGAATATGTTCTCATTTTCAGCTTAGAATAAAGACAAGGAGAAGGACAAATGAAGAATACAAGAAAAGAAGTTTTGAACTGTATCCTATTTACCTTTGACTGATGATTGTCTATAGAGCATTTATATATATATACATAATACTTTAGTTTTGAAGCACTCTTTACTTGTTGCTTCGACATTACTTGATTTTTAATTTAATTTTTTTTCTATATTATTGATGTTTATTTTGATTTTGAATCTTTCGCATCAAACATCGCAAACATTTGTGAATTATGAGTAGCCTTATAAGGAATGAATCAGTATGTTATGCAGTGATAATTTTTCATTAGTTGAATTAATTTTACAAACAAAATGGTTAAATATACAAAAAGTCAATCTAAATCAAAAGCCGTCCTGTAAAATATATTATAGTCTATTCTCAGAGAAAATGTATTGATAGACATCTAATTTATGATATCATCTGTATAATCATAGATTGTTCATCATCTCAACAAGATTGATTTTTCTCGTTTGAGCCGGTACGAAAGTGAGAAAAGCAATACAAGTTTATAGCTATTTTACCTATGAGGACGTTATTTTCATTGACAACAGGCATGTGCGCTATTAGTTTCTAGCAAATTTTGTTCATATCTACTGTGCTGAGAAAGGAAATTTTCAGTCAGTAGGATCAAAGAAAATTTAAAATAGTGCTGAAATCCTGTTATATTTTATACTTTTATTTAAAGGGAGTTAATAAATAATGCTGTGAAATAATTTATATCATAATGACATTGCTAATCAACCTGATAATTCACAGAGCAGGACAAGTAAAGGAATTAGAATGAAAGTATTAAATCTAATAATATTATCAAGTTTAAAATTATAATGTAAATGAGCAGTTATGTAAACAGAACATGCATTTCCTTGACCTCCTGATAGATTAAATGAGAATATAAAGATCAGAGGTTCTGTAGAAACGGAGGAGCATGGTACATTGGATGACGTTAAAGCTTTACTTAGAAGATATGAAAAATACAGGGTAACTTAAGTACAGCATGTATGACAGAAAAAATACAAAACAAACAAACAAACAAATATTTTATTTGCCAATCATGGCACCCAAAATGAGCAGAATAATTACAATATAATTACAAACAAAAAATAAAACTAAATTAAAGATACATGTAGGTTAACCAAAGTTCATAACATCATTGATTTTGATTAAATTTATTAACATTACATTTACAAATAAAATCTGTTATTTATATCCCTAGACATCACCAATATGCCCAACAATGATTGTCATTAAAAATGTTTCTTTTCTCTTTATAGACATTCAAAAAATTTTACCACAAAAATATGTAAAGAAAAATGAAAAATAATTACACTTAGAACTATCAAATTTGAAATACATGATTCTAATTCGAGTAAAATAGCTTCATTCCAACAATCAAAAATAGAAACAGATGAGTTGCTTTGCCTTATTCTTTCATTTAAATGAGTATTTTATTAATATTTTCTACATCTTTTAGGGAGGTATTTCAACTTTAAATACAAACTTTTCAAGAGAACATAAGGAGACAAAAGATGAATTAGATCAGACAAAACAGAGAACACAGATGATATTATCAGGTATGTTTAAAAGAGGATTCAGAGATTCATGAAAATATGATTATAAATGTGTTTGCATTTGTCTGTCCATCTTAAATTTAGGAATGAACTGTTTTATATTTTAAGCTTGGCCTTTGTAAAATGCAGATTTTACAGTCACAAATTGAGTTGTAGTGAAGCTAGGTAAACTGATATTCACGACAGTAACATAATGTTTTACGAAGGCCAATCTTGATGCATACAGTTTAGATCTAATATAGATTTCATTGAAAATTGGCATAATTATTTCATTCCCTGTTTTCTCGTGCCTACCAATGATTTACTGACGATTGCTTCATTTAAATTATTAATTCAAATAATTTGCAAGTTTGTTTTTGTTACAAAAATTTTTTAATTCAAATTTTCAGCTTTGAGTGATAAATCTTTACAGAGTCTTTGGTTTCAGATACAATTTGAATTTTTCACTGAATAAAACCCAAGTAGGAAAGTGTGATACTGTTTGTTTATTGGTTGTTCTTAAGGTTATTGCCTAATTAATGCATTCCTAGCAAAAATATGTGAGGATCTATTCCTCATTGTAAAATCAAATTCAACCTGATTGTCAAATTGAAAAAAAATCAGCTAATCTTACTTATTTATATTTTGCATTTTTCAGCTTTGGAAGAAAAAGTGGATGCTTTAGATAGAAAACTGAAAAATAAGCAAGAACAACTGCATACGTTGTTGAATTACAAAGTGAGTAAAAAATTTACCAGATTGAATGCAGTACTATTTCATCATGTTCAATGTATATGATATACTTCTTTGACTGTGTCCCTTGGGAACAATATGGGAAGATGTCCTTCCAGATTAACACAGGTTACAGCCTTAATATGATTGTTGTCTATATAGTAAACACTATCATGAGGACCAGGATGTAGACAGTGATTTTCCTGGTGTTTAGGGGAAGGGTCCTGGGGCCCATGCAATTGGGAAAAAAATTATTGTTTGGGAAAAATATGATTGGTCTTTACGACGGCGGGGACACAGCGTAAGCCGTGTGCGCCTCGCTAGGGGGGTTTGGGGGCATGCCCCCCCCCAAGAAAATTTTGAAAATTAGGTGCAAAATCCTGCATTCTGAGAAGGATTAACTGCATGAATTGCCTACAAAATAAGCTATCTTTTTAAGGAAAAGGATTAAAAATAAAAGTTGAATGTGTCTGAGGACATATTTGCATGCACTCAAGCTTTGTAACTTTACTCTTGAAAGGTAAAATTCAACCTATCCCTTCTGATTCTATTTATAATGATGAGAATCTATAGAAATTCTAAAAAGACACATTTGAAATCTGAAGCATTTATTTTTTAGTTTTATTTAAAATTCCAAGTTTTCCTTCATGTTTATTTTTAAACATATCAACTAGTTGTTCCAGTTCTGTATCTGAGAGTCGGTCTTTTCCTTCTTTCACTTGTTTCATCAGAAGGAAGTAGAAACGACTTTTTGAATCCAAAAGCTTCCAGCTTCCGGCATTTACTACCGTCCGCCGCCTTTAGCTTCTTTGTGTAATATTTGGAATTATGAGACATGATCTACGTTCATTTTGTTTACATTATGTCTCATTTTTTTGCTTTGTCATTGAATTATTCATTCGGATGTTTCAAGCGCAAACGTGACCAGAATATCGTAGATTGCAATGCAATCCAAAAAAGATTGCAAACCAATCATCGTCTTAAGTGAACGATAATGATAACTCCCGAAATACCCCGAACGCTCAGAGATTTGTCAACAAAATAATACACGATACGGAGATACGACAATAACAAAATCTCGCGGCGATGTCCATATACGATTGGGAATTTTAGAGCTGAAAATTGGGAAAAAAAGAGCATATTTCTCTTTGGGAATGGGGCCGAAATTCGTGGTTGGAAAATCACTGGTAGATATACTATACTACCAGCATCTGATACATGTAAATAGTCCTACCAGTGTGTATTACAGAATGTGAAATAGAAATGAAATCATGGTTATCAGGTCAAAAGGATGGACAAAACATGCTACACAACACAAAAATTAAAAGCAGCATGAACACCTGGTTATTCACTGCACACTAGTTTTGTAGGCCAAAATTAGGGAGATGTAAAAAGTAGTATTGTTTTTCTAAAAAAACATTTTAGTTCCTGTTGTGATAATATAATTGTTTATTCAAGCAACTTGCATTTATTTTCTTTTGTAACAAAGAACATGAAGAACCAGATATATATGGTCATGTCTTTTTACAGCCAAATGATAACATTTCACAACAAGGTAATAAAAATTAGAGTTAAATTAGACACAAAACTCAATACATTAGCTAAAAATTGAGAAGCAACAACCACCAAAAACTTGGTGTAAACTCAGTTATAACAGAGTGGTATGAGTAATGTCAACTCAAGTAGTTATTTATTGACACCCATTATTAATCTTTATTATTATTGAAGCAAACTATTCATATTTCAATGTTTTTTTAGGATAAAGAATATCCTGTAAAGGCCATGAGGATTGCAACACTCCAGAAAGAAATACAAAGTTTAAAGATTTCAAATCAGGTTTGTCTCATGTTCATAGTTCAGATTCAAAAGATATCAAATCAAATTTGTTTGATATTACATGTTTTAAAAAAAAATCAAAAGAGTTTTGAAATAAAAAAATTGTTCTGATATTTACCAGATGATATTACAGAGTTTGGGTTATTTTATAGTTTCGCGACTTGATCTATGGAGTTTTACAAATATTGGATTCTATAGTCGCCGTCAGGTAAAATTGAAAAAAAAATATCAGCTGCGTTTACTCAAGATGATGTTTTTCATTTAGCGGAAGTAAAATCCTGTCCAAAAATCCACTACTGTCCTACCTTTTATTGTGTTTTCACTGTATAATCCTGACCTTCACACTTTTCAAGATTATTTACATTGTAAAACCACCATCTATGAGGATCCCCTATTACATGACATTCGTTACTCTCTGGTATTATCCTTGTCATTGATGATACAATTTCCCACTTTTTACGTAAAGATGATGAAAAGCTCTGAGAGACACAAGAAAATGGAGAGCACGTGCAACTCCACAGCAACACTTCTGGTAATAACAATGTTGGGATTCCACCATACAAAATAATGTTGGATTATGTGAAGGTCAGGATTATACAGTGCAAACACAATGAAAGGTAGGACAGTAGTGGATATTTGGACAGGATTTTTTTCCCCTCTAATTGAAAAACATGATCTCGAGTAAATGCCGTCAATGTTTAAGAAAATTCTGACAAAAATCATTGTGCCAATTTTACGTGACAGCGACTATAGAAGTAAATATTGCCTTTGGTAACTCGTTCAAATATACTACATGCAATGCCACTGTTACTGCCTTGTCAGTTTATATATTCAGCTTGCTGTGGTTTATCAAATCTACAATAAACTGCTGATTATAGATGTAGATTGCCTATATCATCTGATTTTTATAGAAAAGTTTAAGTTTGCTGTCTTTTATATAATTTCTTGATTTATTATAAGATTTTGTCTATTTTTTTTACAGGAAGACCAAGAAGATTTAGAACACATAATTTACACAGAATTATCCAAGTATGAAAAAGATAGGTCAAAAAGATCGCAGGCAATTACAAAGGAAATTACTGAGGTTAATACTTATAATAGAATATATACTTCCAATGAAATATTTTATTGACATGTCTTGTGGATTTAAAATGCAATAATTAAAATAACAAGGAAATATTTTCAATAGACATTCCAGAACGAATAGAGAAAAATGAGAAAAGCTTAAAGATCAGAAATAATTGGATGCAAAAGTATAAAGATTATATATAATTAACTGAGGAAAATTAAAGAATTGATGAATACAATAATGATTGCAGAAATAAACAATATATATACAGAATAAATTAATCATAATTGCAGAACAAATTAATTTTTCGTGAGAATTTTACAGAATAATCATTATTTTTTTTAGATTAAGAAAATTTTCTAAAAATTTCCTTTAAAACAGCATTACAAAATCAATTTCAGACAACAAGATATTACTTATGCTTTAAACTATAGTTTTCTTAAGGAACATAAATTTAAAACAAGGCTAAAAATGATTTGTTTTATCTTCAGATAAAAAATGGCTCTTTTTATATCGAAAACAAGGTGACCTTCATTTATTCGTAGTTATATAATTAGTATTGGGTTATTCTAGGATGTATTTATATGGTTTCCTAAAACTTCTAAATCTAGTTGGAAGTTGATTATCAAAGGAAAAGCTGGAAATAACATTTCCCCAAAATAAAACTTTAAATCTAAAACAATGACCATAACTTAAAATAACAAAATTGTAATGAATGACGCCATCCTGAGACTAGACATTATTAATGCATATATAAATTTGAAAACCAGTGGGAAAATTCCTTGCAAAGGTAATATTTTATATACACAAGTTATTCAAAGTGCACCACATTTTAAGCTCACCTGGCCCGAGCTTTTCTCATCACTTGGCGTCTATTGTTGTTAACTTTTACGAAAATCTTCTCCTCTGAAACTACAAGGCCAAATTTAACCAAACTTTGCCACAATCATCATTGGGGTATCAAGTTTAAAATATGTGTCTGATGACCCAGCCAACTCACCAAGATGGCCATCATGGCTAAAAATAGAAAATAGGGGTAAAATGTAGATTTTGGCTTATATCTCTGAAACCAAAGCATTTAGAGCAAATTTAACAGCAGGTAATATTGTTGACCAGGTCAACATCTATCTGCCTTAAAATTAGAGATAAAATGTGATCAGCAATAATGTTCATTCAGCAAAGTAAGATCTACAAATAATCCAATATGATCAAAATGGTCAGTTGACCCCTTAAGGAGTTATTGCCCTTTATAGTAAATTTTTAACAATTTTTCGTAAATTTCTGTAATCTTTTACTAAAATCTTCTCCTGAAACTTGTTTACTAATTTAAGCAAAATTGTCCACAATCATCATTAGGGTATTTAGTTTTAAAATTGTGTCCCATGACCCCGTCCGTGAACCAAGATGGCTGACATGGCTTAAAATAGTACAACCAAAGCATTTAGAGCAAATTTGACAGAAGGTAAAATTGTTTATCAGGTCAAGATTTATCTGCCCTGAAATCAGAGATAATCTGTAAACAGCAATAGTGTTCAGCAAAGTTATACCTAAAAATACGTCAACATGACCAAAATGGTCAATTGACCCCTTAAGGAGTTGTTGCCCTTTACAGTCAATTTTTAACAATTTTCATAAATTTTGTAAATTTTTACAAAATATTTCTACTGTAACTACTGGGCCAAATTCATTATAGATAGAGATAATTGTAAGCAGCAAGAATGTTCAATAAAGTAAGATCTATAAACACATCACCATTACCAAAACACAATTTTGTCATGAATCCATCTGTGTCCTCTAGTTTATGTTGCAGTCATTCCTTAAATAAACATTGATAACTGATATTTTTAACATAAGAATTATTTTACTGACCATATAAGAGTTATTTTTTATATTAAAATCTGTTAATGGCAGAAATTTTTCATTTTCAGACAAATTCTAAATTTCTACTATATTTTAGTTTAGTTTAAACATATTTATTTTAACAACATTTCATTTATTAGTTCATCTAGTTGGGATTTTTAAACTTGGTTATATTGAATGTAGATAATTAATCCATGATATTAATTTTTTAGTCAAAAACTACTTATAACAGACTTTCAAATTTGTGCTCTTTCCTGTAAATTTCTTTTGTTTCAAATGAAATGACGAATATACATGTTTCAGCATCATGTCTTTGTTGAATTTTCCTTCTTTTTTATAAAGAATTCATGAACATTTTGTTAGCTATGAAATGCATTTTTTTTTATCACGAATTAAAACAGAAAATTAAGGCTTTTTTTTGAGTTTTCAATCTTTAATTTTGTTTAGAGGTGAAGTTTGATGAATATTATAATGTAAGGATTTTATATGTCATCAAAAGTATTTTTTTCTCTTCAGAAAGCTATATCCATGATGCATCCTAGTTTAAAAGATATGGCTTTACAGAATATGGTTATGTCAAAGGTTAGTCATATAATGTTTAACATGAATAACATTAAGAGCCACATCTTGTAGTTTATATATATAGATTATCATTGATCATCTCAACTAGATTGATTTTCTCGAGAAAGGCAATCAAGTTGAGATGACCAATGATAATCTGCTATTTTACGTATGACGGCGTTGTCAATTTTATGTCAATTTCGTTAGCAACGCCACGTCACGGCCTGCTTAGTTTCTAGCGATAATTTTCCATCTCAAGCGAGTAGCATGATATGAAAAATTATCACAAAAAATGATCAAAGAAAAAATGCACAAAATAGCAATCAATATATATATATATATATGGGTGAAGTTCTTTTTTGCAGTAAACATGTTGGTACAGTCTGAATTTTTTTATTTTACTTTTTCAAAACCATCATGGAGTTTTACAAAACTTTGACAGATGTTTCATCATAAACAGGTTATAGAAACCTTATCAATACTTAGAATTTTGTTTATTTATTTTCCTGCATTGAACCGATAAATGGTTGACCTCATCTTCTTTTTCATATTAGTTGTTGGAAATCAACATGTCACTTTTACACAGATTAAGTTTGAATTTTTATGATGTACGTGGTAAATTTCTTAGTTTTTTTAATAGACAGAGATATAATAAAAGACAACCAGAACAGAGGGTTATGACTTGAATTATCAATCAATATTACATTTTTAACAACTGATCAACTTGTAAATGCTTTTTTACTTGCTTTTGTTAGGAAATAGAAATTCACAGAAAGAATCAGGAGCAGTTAAAACAAGAAAACCGACAAATAGAACAAGAAGTTCAAAGGTTACTCAGAGATCCAAAAACTAACACTAGATATCAAATGTTCCCAGAATTCTTCCCACAAAGAGAAAAGTGAGTATTATTTTGTAGATGATAAAATCGGTATGTTTACAGAAATTGCAAGAAACATTTTTATAGTTTTTATTTATTATATGCTTGATCCCAAGCAGGGAGGTATTTTGGCAGAACCCTTCCATCTGTCTTTCAGTGAGTCTTGTCCTTACATCTGTCAGTACCTTGAAACTTTCTTTAATTTTTTCTAAGAAACTGCATACGAGAGCTTCCTAAAATTTAGCCACAGGCTTTCTGATAGTATGGTATACAATGTAATGTTGATTCACATTCATTGTTTATCAACTTCCTGTTGATCTTAAACTTTAATATATTCTTACATATAATTACCAAGAAGTTTTAAAAATCAAAAGATACTGTTCAATTCTTAATTGCTATTACAGCCAAATATGTCATAGTTATTTCCAACATCAATATCATTGAGCGTTCAAAACGTCTTTCAAAATACCAAACACTGTAAATTCTTAAGGCCACTCTTTGTCTAACTCAGGACAGCATGTACTATATGTGTCACATTTACTAGACTGGACTTGTGTTGCATCTATCTTTTCATGTAACAACATCAATCAGTCCTAAACTATTTCAAGTGGAGTAGAGTAGAAATTTGAAAATTAATTTGAAATGTGAAGAAATTTATAGTTAATAAACAATATTTCTTTTTTTCAGATGTACCCCTGACATGGATGTTATTCTTGATATACCAACTCAACAGTGGTTACCAATATAGCATTTCAATCTTATTATATGAATGAATGACTGCATGTGTCAATAGAATGAGTGTATTAATAATTGTATTTATTTAATTATTTGTAAAAAATTACACTTACATTGATTAATATATTTGATGTAAAGTCAGAATTTTTCAGTAAATATGAACAATAGATTTGTTAGCTATTCCTTGTATTGATGACGATTTAAAATATGCTTTTTGCTGCTGGATTCTGTTACCCCACCCTTTTTATATAAATTAGATTTAAAAAAATGTATACCTTTTCATATATTGCGTAGGTAAAAATGTTACCTTTTCCCATATTGTTTGGGTTTTGTTTGTTGTGTAATGTAACAGTGGAATACCAAAGTGCCAAAAGACAGAAAATTGGTTGATAAAACACAGCCAGGACCACCAAGAAAGATGACCAACAAAGTTATGGGAACTTTTATTGACCTTATCATATATTTTGAAAGTTTTACTGACCTATTCACATATTTTAATCTTGAAAAGGGGACCTATCACTTTGTATATAAGAAGTGGACCCACAGAGTTTTAAATTAACATACAATAACCCATTAGTTGTTTGTTAAAAATGCATTCCTCATTATCTTTCCCTCTTTTATATCTCACTTAGGGGCATTATATTTTTATGCCCCACCTACTATAGTATAGGGGCATTTTGATATCTGGTCTGTGCGTCCATTCATTTGTTCCATCGTCTGTCCGTCTGTCCGTCTGTCCCACTTCATGTTAAAGTATTTGGTCAAGGTAGTTTTTGATAAAGTAGTACACATGTTCCCTATGATATATTCTTTCCAATTTAAATGCCCAATTAGAGTTTTTACCCCAATTTCACGGTCCACTGAACATAGAAAATGATAGTCAAGTGGGGCATCTGTGTACTAGGGTCACATTCTTATTAGGTCTATGCATCTGTTCATTCATCTGTTTGTCTATCTGTCTGTTGGTTCGTTCATCTGTTCATCCAACTGTCCCGTTTTCAGATTAAAGTGTTTGGTCAAGGTAGTTTTTGATGAAGTCGAAGTCCTATCAACTTGAAACTAAGTAAACATGTTCAATATGATATGATCTTTCTAATTTTAAAGCCATTACGGTCTAATGATTTAGTCCCAATACCCTTAATACATGAATTATTACCTGTCAAAACCGGGTTTTCTAATTAATTTAAAATGAGATATGCAATCAAAACATATTTGTTTATACAAGATGGTTGTACATGATAATCAATTAACCATGCAGGTGTTAAACTGGGAACTGACTGTTACAAGTGGTAAAACATATAGTGAGCTGTATTTTTGAAAAAACTATAAAAGTGTAAAAAAGATTAAAAGACACGCCAAAATATATCACTGAGGGAACCTCTGGACAAAACTTATGTTGTAACTTGGATAATTCTTTTCAAATGGCGGAGTAAGTTATTAAAGTTAGCAGTCTTTAATATTTATGAAGCTGTAAGTGTATACCAGAAGAAGATCACCCGGATGACTACAATCCATGGGTATTGTACACTATACCACAATGTTTCAATCGAGATGAAATTTCGTTTCATAAAATTCTGACTTTTACCAACGTCAGAAATGGAGTAAAACAAAACTCTCATGTCACAATTCAAATAACGCAGCAATTCTGATGCAAAGGAAAACGATGAACACAACGTGAAAGTGCAAATAACAAGTCGGAGACTGATGCTACCGAGGTTTATTTGACAAATGAATATATATATATAAAACAGGTTAAAATAATATTTCAAATTCGAGGAATAACCGGTTTCTTTAATGTCTAGAGACAATGAATAAAAAGATTCGAAACAATGATTGTGCAAAGTTATAGCAGTCTTTACGTTTTTTATTTATCAGTTTATAATTTAATTTACAATCAGACAGAACTTTTACAGTGCAATATATCGGACGTCACATTCAAGTCAATAACTTAAGGTCAAAACGCAAACCTGAATACACCGGCACACTGTCCAAACCGGCCGTTTTTTACGGTCCCGTAGCCGGCAGGTTTATACAGGTTTTACTGAACTGCCACTTTTCCCGACTTGGTACAGGACAGTTAAGAAAACATGGTGGGTTGAACCTGGTTTTGTGGCTTGCCAAATTTCGCACTTATATGGAAATGTTAAATATAACACTAAAATGACATCATTACATGCCAATACAGTACAAGTAAATGTAAGAACATTCAGGACAGAGAAATACACAAATAAGCAATACAATAGGACATTCCGACATGCTAACCACAGAATAAAAACTAACACGTAAAACAACATAGGACAGCACACAAAAACACCACAACAGAACCACGAACTGTCTTTCACACTACTGGGTCAATGTCACTTTTTCAGGGAATTTTTGATTCTGTTCAAGATCATGTTTATAACTTATGTGATGTATTTTACAATTACAAGAATATTAATATAAAATTGTGTTAGTAATTAGATAATTAATTATATTATGTCGTTATTTTTTTCAAAATCAAACTAAAACAAATGAAAAGTGGACATATAGTTGCTTTAGACTAAAATCTAAGAAATGAACTTGGTGATTACATATCTTTACTTTTACATACGAATAGAAAAACAAATAGAAACTACGAACGATGAGTCATTTAACAATATCCGAACAGAATTACAAATACAACATCATAACTAAATACATGAATGTTGGATTACAAATACCGTGACACGTCTTATAACAAAGTGAATTCACACTCAGCAAAACAGTCATATTCGCGAATAGGTCATGTTTGGTACTTAAAAGACAAGACGACGTATATGGTACCAGTGCGTGATGGTGTCATAAAATTTATGGAGTGTCATTTTTCATCTTTCCTCCTAACACTTAATGTTTGTCTTACATTTGATTAATTACTGCTGTTTACATATTTTATAATGCTCAATCGGTGTCAGGACTGAAGAATAAGTGGAGACTTTCAAAAACTTACAGTATGGTGCATTTGTTTATAGTCATAAACCTGGATGATATTAAAATAAAATTTAGCTGCGATGCTATGTTGCGTGAGATAAGTGCTTTTGGATTCGAACTATTTTATTGTTTCTGTAATTATAGTATTGATGTCAAAATGATATAAATAAAATTGAGAATGGAAATTGGGAATGTGTCAAAGAGACAACAACCCGATCATAGAACAGACAACAGCAGAAGGTCATCAATAGGTCTTCAATGCAGCGAGAAATTCCCGCACCCGGAGGCGTCCTTCAGCTGGCCCCTAAATAAATATATATACAAGTTCAGTGATAATGAACGCCATACTAAACTCCAAATTATACACAAGAAACTAAAGTTAAAAATAAGACTAACAAAGGCCAGAGGCTCCTAACTTGGGACAGGCGCAAAATGCGGCGGGGCTAAAAATGTTTATGAGATCTTAACCCTCCCCTAGATCTCTAGCCAATGTAGAAAAGTAAACGCATAACAATACGCACATTAAAATTCAGGTCAAGAGAAGTCCGAGTCAAAATCTATTTTCTGAAGCTAGTTAGTTATTTTATTTTTGAAAATTTATCTTATATACTTTGTATAGATGCATTTTTTAATTCTTTGTTGACATATTTGTTTGTTTTTATAGTGATTAAGATTATGACACAATGATGACTACTGTACCCCTATATATGTAAATTTTACCTTTTATATTTTTTTTCTTCACAAATTGTGCCAAGTGTAGCTAGCTATAAAACCAGGTTCACTACACAATTTTCTATATCAGAAGTCAGGAATATGGCAGTTATTCCTTCGTTTGATATGTGTGAGCTTTTGGCTTTGACATTTGATTATGGACTTTCGTTTTGAGTATTCACCGGAGTTCGTTATTTTTATTACTTTTCAAATGTATTTTACATTAGAAAAATAGTGGTCGAATCTGAGGGTTGAATCTAAAAGAAATATTACTATTGTTATAAAGATTGTCAACAATTACAACCAGCCTTTCTAAAATTGATAAATTTTGAAATTATGAAGAAACAAAGGTTTCAGCTCCCTCAATCAAAGTTGACCATATGGAATTTGGCTTTTCCCCAGGATTTTTTTGTCGTATAGCTCTTCAACTGTTTCAGTACTTGTACATCGTCGGCTTTCAAATATTTTGTTTTGAGATTTCCTGATGGTGGTGAATCCAGAAAAGCGCTTCGGACGCATGAAATTATTAAACGTGTTGTTTTCACTTTTTTTCAGCACTGGTTCGATACCTCTGCTGATGGACTATCAGTCCCCGAGGATATCATCAGCTCAGTATTCAGTACTTCGGTACTGACATGATTTAAAACCAACCTATCTAAAATCGTACTTTGATAAATTTTGAAATTATAAAGAAAATAAGGTTTCAACTCCATCAGGCAAAGTTGACCTTATATGGAATTTGTTTTTTTTTCAGGTATTTTTTGTCATATGGCTCTTCAACTGTTTCGGTACTTATATATCCTCAGCTTTCAAATATTAGGCTTTGAGCGATCCTGATGGAGGTAGATCTAGAAAAGCTCTTCGGATGGATGAACTTATTAAACGTGTTGTTTTTATTTTTTTACAACATTAGTCTTAAAGCAGGCAATACCCTTTTGGAGGAAATAGTTATCAAAGGTACCAGGATTATAATTTAGTACGCCAGACGCACGTTTCATCTACATAAGACTCATCAGTGACGCTCATATCAAAATATTTATAAAGCCAAACAAGTACAAAGTTGCAGAGCATTGAGGATCCAAAATTCCAAAAAGTTGTGCCAAATACGGCTAAGGTAATCTATGCCTGGGATAAGAAAGTCCTTATTTTTTTGGGGAAAAATTCAAAGTTTTGTTAATGGGAAATTTATAAATATGACCACATTATTGATATTCATGTCAACACTTAAACGAAATTTTGCTTGTTTGCTAAATGCATTTTTTGCATTGACAAACGAGAAACTTAATAATCACAAATATATATGAATTAAACTTATACTAGTACATTTTTAGAAAGAGAGATATTTTAAAGATATTCGTGGTTTTTCATTTCACTCAATATTCCATGTTAGAAGGTTACAGATTAAAAAAAAAAGATTATCAGAATGAAGATATTACTTGAAAGCTTCTCGGAAGATATCATGATTTGGTTGACTACTATAGTATTTAAATGTCTTACGGGTCACGTTTCATATGCTTTTCCATAATACCGTCCCCTGTCTTCGTTTTTGACATCAAGGAATGCGATCATTCGCGGCAGTTTATTTCCATTATGAGTTCAAACCGTTAAAGTATTATCGTCTCCCATTGTAGACATAAACGTTCCATACTATGTATACATGTGCATGTTCAAGAGGTGAAGATAAATATTTTAACTATAGTAACTGTTTTAATTTTTGTTTATTGATATGTTTTGTAGTAAAGTGTGATGTCCATTTTCACTAGTACATTTTTTGGTTTAGGGTCCAGGTAGCAATACACAGTTAGGAGTTTAGTTTCGCATTTTGGCCCTGGTGGATTTTTCAAATAGGAAAGTTATTGGTAATAAAATTAATTTTTAGACAGCTGAGTGCTAATTTAGCCTTCAAAGATGGTTTATAAGAGCATCAAGATTATTTTTTACATGTTTAATGGGCTATTTTCTGTTTGACAATCCGTATTTTCATAGCTAGACCGGCCATCGGTCCAGAAATTAATGTAATGTTTACAAACACTTTTTTTCTACACGAAGTTTTTGACGCAATTTTACAAAAAAATGAGATGAAAGACATATGATTTCATTGCATTTGCTGAATGATGTGTGTTCACAGATTCAGAAAAGGTATTACTTCAAGCCATTGAAATTCTACTTTTAACCAAATTTTGGGGAATTATGTGACATATTTCCCCCCTTTTTGCAATATTTTATAACAAATAAATGCAGATTGTTGCCATGGATACACCCAAAAGAAATTATATTTTACCAGTTTATATACTAGATATAAAATCTATGGAAGATTCTGATTACATACATATGCACATATATGACACAAACAGTAAGCTTAATATTGCAAGAAAGCAATGAAAAGGGGATAGTAAAATTTATAAGGGCAAATTTTAATATTTTTTCCTAACTGTTTATTGCTACCCCAGCTGAAGCCCGCCTCTGGATGCGGGATGGTCTCGCTGTGTTGAAGAAGCATTGCTGGCCTTCCGCTGTTTTCTGCTCTTTTGAAGGGTTGTTGTTTCTTTGATCTTTTGATAACCGAACGTGACCTATCCCGAAATATGACTGTTTTTCTGAGTGTGAATTTACATTGCTATTAAACGTGTCTAGGTATTTGTTCATCCGGCGTTGGTGTATTTAATTACGAAGTTTTGTTTGTAATACTGATCGGATATTGTTGTGTGTCTTATCGTTTAAAGTTATGATTCTATCTTTTATTTTCTATTCGTATGTAAAAGTAAAGATAAGTAATCACCTAGTTCATTTGTAAGATTTTAGTTTAAAACAACTACGTGCACAGGATTTATTTGTTTAACACAGTTTGATTTTGGAAGAAAGGCCGACATAGTTAGTTGCACTATTACCAACATATTTTAATATTCTTGTTATTTTTATAAAATACATCAAATAACAGAATAAGGAACCTAGTCTTGATTTCTATCAAATTGTTTTTTTTTTACCTGTGACGTTGATGCATTCGTGTGACAGACACCCAATTCGTAATTCTAATATGGGGTTTGTGTGTACTGTCCTAAATCCAATTTTAGTTATTCGTTGTTATTGTTGGGTTTACATGTCGAGATGTACTATTATATTACTTATGTATGATGTATTTATCTGTCTTGTGTGTTCTTGCATTTTACTGTATTCCCATATATTTTGTCATTTTAGCGGTATATTTAACATTGCCATAAAGCGCGGAGGTTTAGCTAGCCATAAAACATGGTTCAACCTACAATTTTTTCTTAAAATGTCCTGTACCAAGTCAGGATTATGGCAGTTGTTATCTAATAGTTCGTTTCTATGTATTTTACATTGTCAATTGTTTTTTGTAGCACTTCAGTGTTCTGTTGTTTCGTTGTCTTCCTCTTATAGTTGATGTGTTACCCTCGGTTTTAGCTTGTAACCCAGATTTGTTTTCTATCAATCGATTTATGACTTTTGAACAGCAGTATACTACTGTGGCCTTTTTTTGACATATTCCTCATTTCCATTCTCAATTTTTTACGAGCAATAACAGAAGAAATATAAGAGATAGTACTTTATAGCATTTTTGTTCAGTTCCGAAATTTTCCCCATCTTTTTGTTGTTTTTCATTCTGGAGGTTGGGACGGGGCTGAAGCGCCATTTCCTCCTGGGGATCCTGGGTCACCAATAATAGGTCCTGGAACCGGTGGTTCAGGTTCAAGTGGCCTCATACCATGTGCTACAATTCCACCTGAAACAATTAAATTGCATTTGTCATGATATCAGTGCGGTGCATCATATATTGTATCTACTATATTGTCTGCAATTACATCGATATAGTGTGAAAGAATATGGTAAAAATAGTTTTCATAGTTTTTTCATTCAGCTACGCTGGATCTATACGATCACACTGGTTTTGGAAATGATGCAGAATGCCAAGTTGAAGACATATCATGAAACTAATAATGTTATTTGCCCTTAAATTAGGAAAGATTGATCGAACCCTTTTATTTTAGGTATACACTTGCATGTGATTTCTTTGTAAATAAAGAATCTTATGCTTGTATAAGTTACTTTTAATGAAATCCAGGTCAACACGTGTATTAATATATCTAAGTTGATTCCAACACTTTTTTGAAATGGTATGTAAGAGTCAGTATGATTATCAACTGTCATGATTTTCAAATAATTACACACAAATACTTTTAGTATATAAGTATTAATTGGAAACAACCCCAGTCTTAATTCACTACAGTTAATATTCCATGACCTGTTACATTATTAAATAGAACTTAACTGAATACACCCATTCTTGAACTCAATATTAAACCTACAAATGTATTATTTATTTTGATCAACACTACATTAATTTTAAAATTATCTGTTTATAATAATTTTGCTAATAAGCTGAATTGAATTGCAATTCTTTTAAAAAAAAATCTGACAGAGTTTTAATTTTAAATATATCAATAAACATATCAATATTTGCATCAATATTACGAAATTCCCTACCTTTTGACAAAAAAATAAAAATTTTACAGTAAAATTGGAAATGAAAAGAGACAAAAATATTGAACAATGATTAGTATGGTCAGAAAGAGTATCAGTCTAGCTATGAATATGGCTGGATCAACAACATTGCTATGTTTTGAATTTATTTTAAATTGTTATGTATTTATTTGAAGTATAGTATAATCCTTATTTTGAATTTTTTTGAAAAACTGATAGCAAAAGAGAATTGAAAGATGCCAAAGGGACATTCAAACTCGTAAGTCGAAAAAAGCTTACAACGTTAGAAGAGAGATTAGAAGAGAGACAAGTTTTACAAAAAAAAATTATTTAGACTTGAATTATGTTGGACTACCAAAGCCAGGATGTAAAAACAGAACAAATACAAACCCTAACTTAGCTTCATCTTTTAGCGTAACAGTAAATTCTGCATCATTTTATGATGGGTGACGCATATGGAACAGTATTTGCGTACCCTTCCGGAATACCTGAGATCAACCCCGATATTCAGAGTGAACACTCTCTCAGATAACTCCTCCTAAATATAATTGGAATGAGGAGTCTGTATTAAAATTTCAAACAGCTCTGACCTGAATTGATATACAAGAAAAATATCAAACTTTTTGTCAGATGATCTGATTCCCAAAATATGAAATATATTTTCTTAATTAAAATGCGTTAACAATTAGACGACAAGGATAAACTATTTAAAAATTATAATAATGACCCGAGAGGGAATTTCTTCAGTTTTTTTAATTTCATATAGAAATAATATAAAGAAATAATACTAGAAAAAATAAATATCAACAGTTCCGTAAGATCTTTTTGTACAATTAGACAACACGAGGGATAACAATCCATTCCAATATTACGAATCACTACAGTCTCTCAGTAATGAATCCTCTCCGAAAAGGGATATATCTAATATGTCAAACTCTGATTGGTTACACTATTATAAAAAAGACTCTACTAGAAAAAATAAATATCAATAGTTCCGTAAGATCTTTTTGTACAATTAGACAACACGAGGGATAACAAACCATTCCAATATTACGAATCACTACAGTCTCTCAGTAATGAATCCTCTCCGAAAAGGGATATATCTAATATGTCAAACTCTGATTGGTTAAACTATTATAAAAAAGACTCTACTAGAAAAAATAAATATCAACAGTTCCGTAAGATCTTATTGTACAATTAGACAACACGAGGGATAACAATCCATTCCAATATTACGAATCACTACAGTCTCTCAGTAATGAATCCTCTCCGAAAAGGGATATATCTAATATGTCAAACTCTGATTGGTTAAACTATTATAAAAAAGACTCTACTAGAAAAAATAAATATCAACAGTTCCGTAAGATCTTATTGTACAATTAGACAACACGAGGGATAACAATCCATTCCAATATTACGAATCACTATAGTCTCTCAGTAATGAATCCTCTCCGAAAAGGGATATATCTAATATGTCAAACTCTGATTGGTTACACTATTATAAAAAAGACTAATTAAAATTAAAGGCATCCGATACAGTTTCAAGGGAGTTAACTCTTGGCGCGACGTTAAGCGTTTGAATTTCCACAAAACGTCACTTTTTTGCGGGACGTAATGCTTGTAATTTTCCGTAATAAGAAACATAATGGTGATCTTCCGCATGCTAAATTCTACACCATTAATATTAGTGCATTTGATTCTAACAGGATAACAGTCTAACAAAATCATAAGAAATAAAACACATTAACTGTTTCTGTGAGATATTCAATATTTTATCTAACAAAAAGTAAAAGGACGAAAATACTGAACTCCGAGGAAAATTCAAAAGGCAATAGCCAAAAATATTTTTATACGCCCGTAATTTTTTTTTGACGGGACGTATAATGGTATACAAATGTCTGGCGTCCGTCTGTTCGTCGTAAACATGGTACAGCATATTATCATAATGTCATTAAACTTAACATGGTTGAATTTTCATGATGATCAAACGATCTCTATACTTTTTGGTGATCTTTTTGAGTAGCAAGACTTTGTAACTAAAACAGTTTGTGTTTTTTTTTTCATAGTCCGCGCTGTATCTCAAAAACGTTTTATGATTATTGCTTAAAACTTTACACACTTCTTAGTTATATTAATCTTAAGATCTGTATTCTTTTTTAGGATGATTCAAATTTTATTTTAGAGGTACTGAGTTTATGAAAAACAGGGGTTTTCACATGTCGCGCCGTATCTCAGAACCTATTTATAATTATTGCATAAAATTTCACATACTTGTTAGTTAAATTATTCTTAAGATCTGTATACTTTTTCGTGATTCTTTCATTCATTTTTGAGTTCTTGAATTTTTATTGAGCTTCAATTTTGTATCTTAGAAAACATTATATGACATGCAAACTTCCTTTTGATTTTTTAATTTTAAAAGCCGTAAAAATTATCAACAGTCCGTTATCACTTTCTTGAGATGTTTCTCACTTAGACCACAAACAAAGAGAGGTATTTATGATTCACATGATTTCATTTCCGAAAACAGTATAACCAATGTTTAGGTAGCTATTTACAAGCAATATTTATACATGTATCTGAAAAATGTCGCTGGTAATTTGCAGCGATAACGTCGAAAAAGTCTGCCAGCGACGTCGTGCACTTTAGCGCTAACGTTGAGGTTACAAAGGGGAGACGCAATTTTAAGGATAAATCTCGTTTATCATAGACTCCAGCACGGTGACATATATTTTTTTTGTGATTTGGAGAAAGCACGACAAAATGCAGTTTATGCAGAAAAATGATAAAAATTACATTTTCAGAAACACCGCTTTGAGAATCTAGTCCGCAATGCCAAGCAAGGCTTGAATAGTATTTTAGTCATTTGTGTAGGGATTTATTTTTTTCCTTATTGTCACTTATCACAGCTTCAAATTGAATCCGATCTTTATAGTTTACGACGAAGAATATTTGCTGTAAAAATTTTATAACATTGCCTTACTATTTTACAAAATTGCACAAATCCCCAATTTTCAGCCTCAATTTTCTCGAAAACGAGCACGGTGACCTATGTTTTATTTTGTGTTTTATTTATAACTCGCCAAGTCCTACAACATATACATATTTCAAAACTATAAAAATGACATTATATCGAGAAACTGTATTGGATGCCCTTAATAACCTAGAAAAGCATAATTTTTTTTTTACAGAATTTGATTCTAAAAAAAAAGACGAGTCAAATCACTAAAAAAAAAACCAATAAATCAAGCAGGTTCGACGCCATAATAAATGATATGCTCGAGTGCACCAAATCATATCTGCTTAAATGTTTTTTTTAAAGATTTTCAAAAGAGTGTTAACAACAGGAAAACTTCCTGAAATATGGGCTACAGGATTTATTGACCCAATACACAAAAGTGGACCAAAAGATGACCCCTCAAATTTTAGAGGCATCGCTATATGTAGTTGTATAGGAATACTCTTGTTAAATACAAAATAATAGATAAGAAAAGTTTATTGAAAAAAAATATATAGTTGGTCTAGAGCAGATAGGATTTTGTAAAAAGTAAAAAGAACCAGTCACCACATGTTTGGACTTGAAACGTTGATTGATCAATGCACTTTAAAATTAGTGACAAAAAACGCTTTTATACCTGTTTTGTTAAAAGAGGCCTTCGACAAGGTTTGGCATTTATCCTTATTCTTTGAATTGAGGAAGCTTAGATTGAGTTATTTATTGTGTATAGTGTTATTAAAAATATGTATAAAACACAACTTTGTTGGTAAAAACTAATAGTTATACATTAACTGCAAACTTCCCATCTGATATTGGTGTCCGTGAAGAGAATAATTTTAGCCCTAAATTTTTAAATTCTTTTATAAATGATTTACCAGATTTTTTTTATTCCATCTAGCTGTTGCCCAGTTTGTTAAACAACAATCACCTTAACTGTTAAATGTATGCAGATGACCATATTATGATTTCTTAAACTTCATTTTGGATGACAAAATTGTTTGGACAATTGGATGTATTATTGTAATAAATGGGGATTAGAAATTAACATGAAAAAAACCTAAATTGTTTACATCTTTTTGACACATATTGAAGCCAATTTTATTATATGGCTCTGAAATTTGAGGCCCAATTCTCTTCTCATAAGTAACAATCAAAAGGGGATAACTATTTTCTTGAGGTTGTTCTTAAGGGCATACGATACAGTTACAGGGGAGGTAATGACGTTGCTAACGTAAAATGTTATTTTCGCGACGTCAAACTATGACATATTGGGAAAAGATGCATTTTTCGACTGATCTTTATCATTCAAACTGATTTGATTTGAAAACGAGTGCATGGACCCCTATTTTTTAAAACTACATTTTGTTTCATTTTGCAGGGAGATTATGTGGACCAAATTTTATAAAACTGTAAATAGTGCATTTTTTTTAATTTTGATAACTATACAGCAAAAAATTAAGTTTTTTTTTCAATTCATGACCATTTGATAAATATGAGCTATTTCTGAATAAAAAATGCATACATTTTTAGAATACTTATAAAATACAGAAATTACAAATTATTTAACAAAAAACAGTTTGTGTTTATCTTTTAAATCAAAAATGTTATGTCTTTCTTCCGAAAGGGAAAATACGGCCACAAATCCGAATTTTGAGCAAATATATAAAATTTTTACCTCATTTAACTCAAAAAGTAGCACATGAAAGTATATTATTTATTACATATTTGTTTTAATCAGGCAAACAATAGCCTATATGGAAATTTTCATCAAATTGTAAATACGGGATCAAAACTGTATCGTATGCCCTTAATATGACTAAATTTTCAGTCAGTCTTCAGAACAAAATAACTCTATCATTAAAGAAGCATTTGAAGAGTCATTCATTTTATCTAAAAATGTAACGACAACTGGTTGGTAAGCATTTATTCATTATTCAAATATTTTAGTTTAACCCGGAATATTTGTTAAATCACAAATATAAGAAGATACAAAGGAATACTCCTAGACAAATGATTTTGTAAATTATGTAATAATGACATTGTAGAAAATGAAATTCATTTTCATTTTCTTTTTCAATATCCATCATTTATAACCATAAGGGTCAGATTCATTTAAGATTTATCCTCTAAATTTATTATTTTAAATTTCTAAATGGCCAATGCAAATTGTATGGTTTGTGTCAAATGAAGATCCATGAGTTAAAAACATGATAATAAAGTTAATAGATAGTTTGATAAAGGCCAGAAAAGCAGCTCATCCTTCAATAACACAACGGTACTGATTGGTACTGCGTTCACTCACTAATTATCTTTGGGAATACACAATGTTTGTTGTCTCCCTTTTCCTATATAGTTTTAGTTTTATTTGTCATTTATTGTAATTTTAGTTCAATAAAAAAAAAAAACACCTAATTTTTTTGTACTCTTTAATTTAAACTGTAATTGTACTGTTTCTCGGGGTTTCTTGATTGAAAAATAAAAATTGTTGTTGTTTGTTGTTTATTTAAAATGAATTATCCTTTTAAGCTCACAGTAAATACAACAAACTTCGAATGTAAAATATATATATATGTTCACTAATGATACTTACCACAATTATAACAGAAACAGCTATAAAGCGATTGCCCACTTTGAAAATCCCATCGTCTTTCACATCTACCGTAGAGACAATTCAATTTTCCCCAACAACAGCCTTTACATCCACAGTCGCTTCTAGGCCATTTACGGCAATATTCGGTAGAACATTTCTGTCCTGTAGTTTGTTCGACAACTGAAATTAAGTCATAAAGTTTAGTATTTAGGTGGATATATCGACAAGCGTACTGCCTCACTTCAAATAAACTGATTCACTGAAGGTATGCTTGTACGCGGTTTCTTGATTAGATAGACGTCCGGTCTGTTATCGATGTATGTTCTTCAAACCAACTACCAAATCTTACGTCATAATAACATGCGATTTCAAATCGATGGCCAATTATATGACCTTTTTTATTGTTGTTCTCACATAGACGTAAACTATTTGTCTTCTCTAATCAACGTCCTTTTTACGGATATTTGCAATGACGTCACAACTTTATTCAATAAAAAACCGATCATATTCCTAATTTGTTACAGACATTTCCCAAATGCAAATGAACATAACACTAAAAAAAAGCTGTAAATATAAGAATATTACTGTACAGCGTTATTCTGTCTATTGGTGTTAACATGCATAAACACAAACATGTCGCATAAATTAGTGAAGACTTTGATCATTTCAGAAATGCATGACGTCAAATTGAATGTCGACTATAGGGTAAAAATATTGGACAGTGTTTTGAGAACCTGACATTACATTGAACGTCCATTTAAGGAACCAATGTCGATTGGACACTGAAGGTCAATCTAAGTCTATATATGAAAAGTCTAGATAGGGGTCAACAATCAGTACTAAGAGTATATAATGATGCATTCAAATTTAACGCGTTGTTTTCGCAAGAAACACAAGTTCGCAAACATTAATACGGCGAAGTACATTGGTGTTAATGCTGAAGTGCGATGGCTTGAATTTCTTTTAATTTTCAATGTGTTTCATGCGCACGTGTCCAAGAGGTGCCATAGAGGTCAACTATTTTGTTACATTTAGCTTTTGATGTTTTTGTTTGTTGATCGTCGAGAGTATAACCCATAAACAAGTATAATAATAAATAGTCATTCCATTTGCAATCATAACTGTTACGTTGTAATATGTTTTTACAAAATACGATCGTTCAGAATTTGAACACTTTATATCTATTTTTCAATTCAAACCACTGCTTAATACCACAAAAGAAAAACATGGTAGTTTTATAGATATTGGCAAATACAATGGACAACTTGATGAGTCGGAACGAAGCAAATGAAGCATTACAACATAAATTCGTCTTCTGTGAAGGAGAGCAAGAAATAAGATTGATCACCGTTATTTGATTTTACGGCAGCTGTAAACAAATTTGAATTTATATACTAACCAATAGATTGAATCCGACTATCATACACATTTTTAGTTTTAAACTTAATACCACGCGTCATAAACATGAAGAAGAGAATCGCACGTCAATGTTCAAATTACACTATCGAGTCTTGTATATTTAAGCATGCACAACTTAATGTGGGTATACAATTCGGGTTTGAAAATCTCTTGCCGTTTTGGACTTTTGTTATTTCTTCGCAAAAATATGGAAAAAGGAAATTGAAACGTGCAAACTTGAATATCAAAAAGTAAGTGATATAGGTCATTGCATAATCGCATTAAAATTGACATTGTGTCAAATTGTAAAGAAACATTTTTCTGAATCGTATGCTCTGGTTACGTATGAATACTGGTACATTCCTACACGAGAATGACTTAGGAAATTGCGTAATATTTTTTTCCGACGTGAATTGATATTTCAGACCAAGATCTTTATAATTCCCTTTCTTTATATTGGTATTTTTTTTGTTCCCACTAATTTGTCATGAAAATTATTTGATACTCTTATAAGACCTATTTTGACAAACAACTCTGAAATTTGGTTTATGGATAATTTTCAGTCAACCTTTAGGGCATCTAATAGAGCTGCTGTAAATAATACTTTTTGTGATACTCTTGCATTAGCAGAAAAATATCCTTTTGAGAAGGTTCATTCTAAATTTTGTAAAACAGTATTAGGACTGGAAAAGACAGCCACTAACATAGGTGCTAGATCAGAATTAGGTAGATTTTCTTTATCAAAACTCAAACACTCATGTATTTTTATAGAATAAACTGTAATGATATTAATCCCCTGGTTAAAGAATCTTTACAAACAAACATAAATTTACATTCCGCAGGAATTTATTCTTGGTATTCATTTGCAGATAAAATTTTTAAAGTTGTGAAAATAAACCCAGAAAATTACCTTTATATTAATGTATCTTTTAAAAAAGAAAAAAATGTGTTAAAATGTAATATTAAAAAGTGTTTCAGAGGAATATAAAAAACTACTTTAAATTAACTTTCAAAATTGGATTCCTCATCCAAACTTTGTCTTTATGGGAAATTAAAAACTAATTGTCAGTCTGAGGAATATCTAAATTGCAATAATTTTATACATAGGCAGTTACTCTTAACATTTAGACTTAGTGATCATTCCCTAGGCATTGCATAGGGAAGGTTCAGAAACATTCCAAGAGCACAAAGATTATGTAAAAAATGTGGAGTCCTAGATGACGAATTTCATTTCTTGTTGTATTGTGACATTAACATATCATTGCGTTCTAAAAGACTATGTACCATTATTTCAACGTCTCGATGCATTTAATAAACTAAAACACATTCTAAACCCCATCCCTAAACTTGTTTGTCATATTGGAGTCTTCATTAAGCAGTCTTTAGAACTGAGGAGGTCAGACCCATGTCAGACAAGCTCATGATTGTGTTTTATACATCAATTTATAATTTGAACTCTTAAAATATGTTCTATTATATTGTACTGTATTTCATTGTATTGTATTGCATTGTATTTAAAATATATAATTGTTTGTTTGTATTGTTTGCCCCAATTTTGTTTTTTGTCCATAGATTTATGAGTTTTGAACAGCGGTATACTACTGTTGCCTTTATTTATGGGTGTAATTTTGGAATAAAGATTATTAACGTCACGTTTTTGCATAAAAGGAGAAATAATGTGTACGTCATTGTCACAACAACCTGTCAACACAACAACACAGACATGTTAAGATTAAATAAGTTTGAGGTACTCAATCTTTCCTCAATATTTTGAAATCCTTTCCCCTGTTTTTTTTAAATACTTTAAATACTACATAATGTGTAACTCACCAGCCAGGAGCAAAACTGGAACAAGGATAAGTAGAATCTTCTGCATGCTTCAGAATTAGATAATCTTGAAATCTAAATGAAAAAAAAAATCTTTCTGTTCTACCTGAATATGTTTCGCAATTATATTTCCTTTTTTTCCATTTTGATTTTTTTTTATATATTTGTTATGAAGAGTTTCATATCATTTCAAAGTGGCTAGAGTTAAAAATTTATCATTTATTTTGTTTTTGATATTAAGTCAACAATCAATCATTGCATCTTACTATTTCCTATTTCACTCAATATACTAAATATACAGTTGATGCTTTTTAAGATTAAGATTTAATATACGTTATCAGAAGTAATTCCTAGTTTTAAGTATATTTAATGAGCAATTTAAGTACATTTTACTTTAAGTGATAAGCAGTATAAATTAGTTAATGCGAAATATGGCACTGCTTTGTCATGTGTTGTTAATATTTAAAACGTTACCACTGGGTTAATATTTCAAGCGTTAACCCGAAAGTGTACACTTATGAGTTTGTAACTGGTAGAATTAATATCTAGATTAGTTCTTATGTATACTTCCGGTAAATTGTAATACCTACCAGAACAAAGCGAAGTCCGTCAGTCTTTGCTGTGTTTTCATTTTGTCTAGAGCAAGGATCCCGGGGGTTCCAAGAAGTAAGAAGCAGTGCATTTAGCTGTATGCTGCGCCGTTTATTTCCTACGTTAACGTCATAGTAGGGAGCTAAGAAGCAGCGCAGATAGCTGTAAGCCTTGCATTTATTACAAAAAATTACTAGAAATAATGTTATTTTAGTAGATACGCTCCTTATGGTAATTGTATAGTTGTTAGAACATTGTACATGTATGCAAATATATCAGCCGTTCTGCAGTTTAATAAACCTATCATTTTCTACTTTGGATTAATTATTCACACTACCAATATCGAGATAGAACAGTCGGTGTCTTCTGGCCATTCCTTCATAGAGATTAGTAGAAGAACAATAAATGTTGTTTTTGCAAGATATGTTGTTTTGGTCGTTAGTTTCTAATTGGGTCAAAGGTAAATTTACCTGAGGAAATTGAATAAAATTATTTTTTATATGTAAAAAATGGGATTGTTTTGTTTGAAAACATGCATCAAGTATTAAAATTAAGGGAGTTCGCTTCTCAGTTTCAAAATAATTACCTTTTCAAAACACTAGTTTATATTGATAGGGGATAAATAAAGGAATCCAAAGAGCAAAATATATATATAGGTTACAGTGCTTGCTTTCGAGATATTAGCCATTGAAATTTTGGCGGGCAACTTTTCTCTCTTGACTTTTCATAGTTTTATAATTGACATGTTTAAGTTCTAAAAAACTATTAAAACAATTAAAATTTTATAAGACTTTCACAGATGGCTTATCATTATACATGTAAAAGATGTACAAAAAGAAAAATGGGGGTCACCGGGCAATTTTCTTCGAGGCATTCAAATGACAACAGGCATCAGAATTGACAGTCATATTTATTTACCCCTTATATATAGTTACACGATTTATGAGTTTGTTTGCATTTTTTTGCTTTAAAACTAAACAAAATATAGCAAGAAGCAGAAATTACGATAGGCTTATTACACTTTTCCGGACGATAAAAAGGAAAATGTAAGGATACAAATACATTAAACAGTACAATAAAGGTAGGAAATATTAACTATAAGTAACGTATTTTGACATGAAAAATAAAAACTGAATCAAGTTTGAGATGAAACATTACTTCTGACATGTGATTGGCGCTAATGCACACAAAGTGTTAAGTAAAATAAATTGTGTAAGTTACCAGTTTAAGAACAGTTGATTGATTGATTGATTGTTGTTGAACGCCATTTCAGCACTTTCTGCTATAAGTTGGCGGTAAGTTTTTTTATGGTGAGGAACCCGGAGTTCCTGAAGAAAACACGCGTCCTTCGGTTGGAAAACTAACAATCCTAGTCAATTAAGAATGGAGTTGGTTGTACCTGTCCCATATGGGATTCAAATTCACAACCTCAGTGTTGACAGGCTAGTGATACAGAAAGTCGACTTCTTAGACCATTCGGCCACCGAAGTCCCAAGTACATTTCCGACCACAACTGCTAAAGAAAATGCCTGTATATAATGAAGAATATGTCAGTCTGTCTTCGTCTAATGACAATTAATATCCCTTAATGTCTTCTGCCTCTTAGTATTCTCATGTCTGACTCAGTGAAGTATATACTCCAATTTTCCAAGATTTTTCTGGTTATTCTTATTACTAATTAGAGAATTCTAATAAAATAGCCACTACATGAACCAATCGAGTTCAGATACATGTAGCAATACAATATGAAAGATCGGCCCTATTTAATTTTTTTTATAATTTTGAAACCAAATGTTGATGGAATGACTTATATGATGCTGCATCATAAAAAAGCATAACACAATGCAGAATTTCCTTCGATAACTGTTACATTTTCATCGTGTATAGGTTTTCAAAAACACTGAAATAACAAAAATAACAAACTCCGATGAAAACTTTAAATGGAAAGTCCCTAAGCAAATGGTAAAATCCAAATCCAAAACACATCAAACGAACAGATAACAACTGTCATATTCCTGACTTGGTACAGACATTTTCTTGTAAAATGGTGGGTTAAACCTGGTCTTATAGCTACCTAAAACTCTCACTTGTATGACAGTCTTGTTATGCATTTTAAATTACTAAAACTATGTTCAGTTTCCAAACCCGTTATTGAATTTGTGTAGGAAGGTATGCAAAGAACAGTATACAAATTATGTGTTCGTGCAGGTCTTACCCTAACTAGCAGAAATATTTCCATTTAGCAAAAAAAAGTTCATTTTGATCGATAGAAAAAAAAAAAAACAGTTTAAATGATGATGTGTGTCAATAAATCTACTTTTGGATAACATTGCACATAAAATTCTGCCTATGGTTTGGAAAATAAGTTTTCGCAGATATATTTGCTCTGTAACAGATATTTATTCTTTATAATATAAATATACAAACACAAGATAAATAAACAAACAATAAACAAACAAAAAAGAAAGAAAGAAAGAAGGAAAAGAAAAAGCATAAGACATACCTTTTATAAACTCCTTTATTAGCGTTTAATTTCATTGTCCATATTTTACTTTATATATCCCAGAAATAATTAGATAATGATTTATCAGTGAAACATGTTGTGCATGTTTTTTTGAAGGATTTAATTTTTTCTGCTTTTTTGTTTTGCATATGCAATCGTTAGCATTTTATACATATATTTGTATTTAAATTCTGCTATTCTTTTGTGTTTAATAAAATGTGTAAAAGAGGATTTCATTCGAACATCTGTATTGAGATTCGTGCAAATACAGGATCATAACATATAACTGTATTAATTGTTGTCAAATATGTGTCATATATATGGAAATAAGAAAGTGAAAGAAATAACATCAGAACTTAACTTACTGCAGCCATCTAGGTATACTTTGGATATCACTATAAAATTAATAAAAGCCTCTGGAAAAAAATGTGTTTAATCCTTATAATTATAAAGCAAAATACTTCCGATTTTTTAACATTTTTTTGTGTAATGGCTACTATAATTGCCATTAAATACACAATTGACAGGTCTTTACTAAGGAGTTCGCCGCCATATTGACTTGCTAAAATCCATAAATGTTCGATAAATACATCAGAAAATGAAATAGCACCTACCTCAAAAACTTCATTTTAATGAGACATTACCCGAATTTGAAGCGTACAAATAACGAAATAATCTTTCCCTTGAAATGTTTTATTCGTATGACGTCGTGTTTTTACATGACGTTAATTCGCTTAATCGTTCATGAAATTTCGCGGAATTTTATTTAAATTTTAATCCCTGCATGCATGTGGATCGAGCATGAATAGATCACAGTGAAGGTTACGAAAGTAGTTTTGGAAACATGGTTTATTAAACTCGCCGTTTTGAAATCTAATGTATACTGGGTAATATTTTAAAAAGCGTACACCAATACGTTGTGATTGGTCAAAAACGTTCTAAACAATGGAAATTGAACCATTGACGTAACGTTATTTTCATTTTGGTGTCAAACAATGATCTTACCCATAGTCCTTTAGATTCGGCGAATTGTAGATCAAGAAAAAAAATCTAATTGATCAATCCAAATCAAGTATTTATAGATATGCAAATCATAGAATAAATATTGTTGAGTATTCTATCCTATTTCTTTTGCCCATTGGTGTCCCTTTCTATTTTCGAGTTATAAACTCTGATTGTTTCTTTATGTGTTTTACATGTTTAGAACAAACACAAGCATGTTTAATTTTTCTCCTTTTACAAGTTATTTAAAGAACGCGTATATGTAATCGGAATGGCGTTTATATTAAAGTATGATATGTTCTATGAATATAAATATAAGAAGATATGGTATGACTGCCAATCACACAACTCTTATCAAGAGACTAAATGACACAGAAATTAACAACCATAGGTCACCGTACGGCTTTCAACAATAAGTGAACCCATATTGTATAGTCAGCTATAAAAGGGTAAAGACAAATGTTAATCAATTTAAACGAGAAAATAAACGGCGTGACATATCCCTTAGCCGTATTTGGCACAACTTTTGGGAATTTTGGGTCCTCAATGCTCTTCAACTTTGTATTTGTTTGGCTTTTTAACTATTTTGATCTGAGTGTCACTGATGAGTCTTATGTAGACGAAACGCGCGTCTGGCGTATAAAATTATTGACTTTTGATAACTATATATCTACAAAATATTGTACGAAAATCAAATATGTACAGATCTGAAAGTACTCGCAGTAATGACACCTAGTTTAAAGCCAATAACAACTAATAAAAAAAGCATTGTTACCGGGAGTGGGGAGGTAATCTGATGAATTCAATTTAGAAATTATCATTATTTCATATATCAATACAACATGAAAGTACGGGTTTTATATTTCGTACTCTCAATTTTAAATATTGCTACTCTGAAATCGTAATTTTTTCATACATGTACATCAGAGAAATGGATAGTCATATAATCATACATTTAAATGTGTATGCAATATAGGAAAGGTGTACTGATATAAGAGGTCTCTAAACACATTAGCTCCAAATGTAGCTTTCGTCAGTAGAAGCCATATTAATTTGGTGTACCAGCGGGGGGAAATGTGAAAACATAAAAATATAGTATATGCCAATACACATAAGTAACAGCGCCTGGTGATGGTTTATAGCTTGACCGGTTTCGGTCCCAAAGGGGACCTTCATCGGAGGCAGAATGGTGGATTAATGTTTGCACCCTATTTATATAGATATGGTAATCGGCGGTTCATACATTTAAATGAGGTTCAGGGTAAAAGAAATATGAAATAATGAAAAAAGTAGATGTAAAAGTAGAATATATTTTGCCAATGTTGTTTGGTACATAATGTTCATAAGAGTGTTACCTAACTGAAACAGGTTTGAATTTTTTTTTATGTGAATCCCATATAAAGTGAAATACATGACGTATATAAAGAAGGAATCAATTGCTGTGAATCCGTCACATGCAATAGCACTTGGAAATTTAAATGACTATTTAAAATAGTTCAATAAAACGCCACAATAAAACGACGAAAGGTTACACTGCCAACATAACAGATCTAAAAAACCTCCTTCCTTTTCTCTATTTGTAAAATTTCCTCCTTTTTGACAGATCACTTGAAGAGAAGTCAAAATCTCCTTCTTTGATAGATGTCCCCATGTTTTCACTTCCTTTTATTCTTCTTGACACATATCATCCTAGTTACCTTCCTGGAAAAAAATAGATGTTGAAAGATGTTTTGATGGTATTTTCTGTGGAAAACTTATTATACAATGTAGCATGTTTATCTAAAGTCATCAAAATTCATAGTTTCAAATAAAATTAGTAGATATGGGTAACTAAGTCCTTATGATTGAATAAAGTAACATTCATTTTTAGTGGAAAATTGTTGTAATGTTTATTAGGCTCAAATTAAAAATTGTTTGCTAGTCCCTCTTTGTGATTAATGTAAGATAACTCTAGTCAATTTTCCTAACATTTTAACAATATGGAGAGATAATTTTCATGTATAGTCTTTTTCATAAAAATTCAAATGCTTATTTAGTTTCTAATCATAATTTCTCACTAACGCATTTGACATAAGTTTGAAGATTCTGGAATAAAATGGTGAGTATGATGTTCTGTTATTGAGTTTACAGTGTTTCCTTGACAGCAGAATGACTACATGTGTCTATTAACACGTGTGTGGTTAACCTGAATGTTTTACCTCATATTATAAACAATACAATACAATACAAGTTTATTAATACAATCAGGCACACATTATATGCAACAAACTGTGAGTGTCTGAGGCAAACTTCACTTAGGCCGTGTTCACACCAAACGGCATGTATAGTTAACATGTTTACAATTAGTTTAATGCAATGTACACTAGTTTCACATTAAATTTGTTCACATCTATACACCTTGTTTCGTTACCTGTACATAAGATTTGTTCACACTCGTAAACTATATGCCATTCAAATGTTCGTTACGTAGAACCGAATTCAAATGTTTCGGACAACTTTTCTAGCAATTAGGGAACGATTATTTGACTTCAAAATGGTGGGGGAAGGATTTTTCCTGAAAAAATATTCTGATACCGTATTTGATAAAAAAAAAAAAATAGTATATTCTGGTCATACAGATCATTAAAAAATATTCTAAATCCAGAGTTTCCGCATACATTATAGGGTTGAATATTGAAAAAAAAATATTTGATTTCCAGCATCGAAAAAAAAAAAAACTGAATAAAAACGTCCGCGCAAAATAAATTCTGACTCACGAAAAAAACATCCCCCTTTTTGAAGTTAAGTCGTTCCTCCTTTATGAAACTTGGAAGTTAAATTGTTGCTCTTTATGAAAGCCATTTTGATGATTTGCAGTAGTTTAAAGATACATTGTACTAAAGATGTCTCGATTACGCATTAGAAAATGTAGGCTGCAGCAGCGTGCTTACAGACGAAGAAAAAGGAATGAGATGTTAAGGATCACTACATTTCTATCTTTTCTGTTTGTTTTAAATTGTATTTCTTTTCCAAGGAGTATTTGGCAAAGGGATGGTGTTTTTTTTTTTAAATTATTTCTAAGTGTATTTTGACGGATCTGAGATACTATACAAACAACACGTTTACCTCACACTTTTTCAGTAATGCAATTATGAGTGAATCGTTGTTTGAGTAAAGACCAGTAGCAAATATTTCAGTGTTTGTCCAGTCGATTCAGGAAGACCTTTGCAAATGAATTATGTATTCAGCAGTGATGATGTTTTGAGTCTTGTCGATAAGGGATTAATAAAGCTACGCAAAGTGTTTTTTTTTTGTAGAACAAATGAAACTATCAAGTGTAGACAAATATTTTTGTAAAGAATTTTATTAATTAATGTTATAAATATCAATTTTATTAAAAAATCGTTTCCTCCTTAAATATACATGGTATTTATGTTCTAAATGCCTAGTTTTGTGTATAATAACCTACACAAGGCCTACATTGGCTATCGACTGCATGTAGACAAAACATGATTTAAACTACATGTAAACATTGAGTTCTATCAATGGGAACGTAACTGTGTATAGTTTGCGTGTGAGTTACACTAACACAACATAGAGTTTAGGTCAATGTGAACACGACCTAACCCAAGTCTATTGTAGATAAGAAGTTAAGAACGACCATAATTTCTCCCGCCAGTCTTACATGGTCGGTGATTTATTGTCTCGTTTATAACTGAATAATATTTTAAAAAATATGCAAGGTTCTTAACATCAGTATATAATAAGTTTGAAAGTTTTAAAACAAAATAATAAAACTAAATGTATGAATCAATGTCTTTAATAAACCAATAACAAAAACTGAAATCTATTGAATTTATCAATTTTGTAATTATTTGAATTTTAAAATTCAAATAACTATACGTAAATATAAAATTATGAACCTGTTCAAGGGAGACCATACTTGCATAGCGTCAATTGACTTTTACGAATTAGAACATGGTACAAAGGAATATCAGTCTTGCATATTAATGAATTAATTGACACCACAGTCTGCTTCACCTTCAATGAAAATTCTAAATTATCAATATAAACAAAAGTTGTTAATATGTAGGATAGTGACGACTGATGAATGCTTACCCACAGTAAAGAATATTTGTTTGGAAATTTGTTTAAACTTACTCAGAAAAATGCTCGAACTATCATATCTCATAATTAACCTGTTTACAAAGTTATATAATATAGTTGTAAAAGATTATTTGTCTATCATAGTATAAAACGCAATACAGATCGTATGCTTGTATCAACCTACCCAAATACAGATTTGATTTTAGCCTGAACATGTTTATTATTTTTATCCGAAACGATTTTATAATATTATCAAAATTTTCGAATTAAAACACAAAATCCCAATATCGTCAGGTAAATAAGCTGTACAATGCTTATTTGAATAAATTTAAAAAAAAAACATCCGAAGTTACCAAAGAAATTGATTAAACTAAAAAATTCCTTGTATGTCCTGTATATAATTAAATTGTATCGTATTTGTTTGTGCTAAAAAGTTTAATCACTTTGAACATTGATACATAATGTTTAATGAAATGAATTGTTGGCATAGTGATATGTCTTGCATGTATGTTATTTTGATAGTATAGTATAGTATAACATGTTGATATAAAATAATATATAGAAAAAATGAACGTCACACTAAACTTCGAAATGAACCAAGATAAAAAAAAAAAAAACAACATACAAGACTTATAAAGGCCAGAGACTCCTGACTTGGGACAGACACAAAAATCAGACGGGGTTAAGTATATTGCGTCTGGCGCAAACATAAAATTTCAATCCTGGTAAGTATGATGAGTTTATTTGAGATCTCGACCCTCCACCTCTTCGCATACCAAATACTTTAACTAATTATACATGTAAGAGGTTCACCTGAAACTGACATTCTCACAAAGTTTAACATTTAAAATTTGCATTCAAGTCAATGGACCGCGAGTTATGGGAAATTTTAATAATCTCAATGGAAAATGAGATATATGTCAATCACAATGAAACGTCATACCAAATATCATTGACTTATCAGTAGTGCTTCCCGCAAACTGTCCTAATCATCAGTGATTCGATTGTAACCTTTAACGTTTGAAATAAGCAAAAGTTTCAAATCCAATGACTGTTGAACTTGGTCTTATGATTTGCATGGACATGAAATATGTCAATGCAACCCTAGCTGAATACAAAATATTATAGACATAAATAAAGGCAACAGTAGTATACCACTTTTTGTAGCATTAGTGATTCTCTTCAAATTGAATAAATACCAAATCTAAATAAAATGTTGATGTCGCCGACGTAAACAAAAACGAAAACGAGTTTCACATTTACAACTTATCGATGCAAAACAAAAACTTAAATTATCATTGATATGTCCATAAGTAAAAAATATCTGTTTACACAATTTGGAATTTCGAAATACTATGGGTTTTCTACCACAGATATAGAAGATCTTAGACGTATCTGGCAAAACATTTCGAATTGTGTGTCATTGATGCTCTTCAACTTCGTATTCTATTTCGGTCTTTTCAACTTTTATTTTAAAACTACACTGATGAGTTGACGAAACGCACTTCTTCCATACAGCATTTTGATCCTAGTATATATATGCTGAGTTAATGTTAAATGTGAATTGCAACACTGATCGGACAACATATGATATAATAATACATCATGCTTTCTTGTGTAATCTGCGAATCTGATTACCTCCCAGCATGTTTCATCATATTCATGTAAGTCTAATCTGTTGCAGACTTTACAATGTTCACACACACAAAAAACAACAGTAGCTTAATATTTCCTTGTTATAGAAATAACCATTTAAAAGAGGATTTTATGATTGACAAATTAAGGAATGTAATATTTTATACATACGGCACTTACAAATTACCATAAATAACTATATATTTAATTCGAGTTCGTGCTTGTTTTAACTTCATTATATTGATTCTTAGATACTACACGGAAGTTATAAAAATTGTTTATTACATTTATTGTTTTGTGCGTTACGGAAATAAGTAAAAAGCTATCGCGTCCTCTGAACTGTTGAAGGTCCCTACCATGTACCAGGTGCGTCGTAGGGACCTTCCAAAGTTTTAAAGATGCACTTAAAAATCTAAATATCATTTTATCTCGGTTTCCTGAACTTTTCCTGTCTTTCACTTCCAAACTTGGTATAACAAAACTTATTATATATAAGCACATATTGAAAAAAAATTATTTCTAGTGTAAACAAATCATTTGATGTTATAAAAAATGCATGCTTTTAGTTGTTCGTTTATATCGGCTGACAGTTATGACTTTTAGACTTTCGTTTTTACATTATAACAACAAAATTTTAGCCAAAAAAAAATGGGATTCAAAGTTATTGTGAAAATTTATTCTAAACATGCTAAAGGTGACGTGAATCAATCAATATACTATATTATTACATAGAATCTAATATATAAAAAAGAAAATGTGGCATGATTGCCAATGAGACAAATCTCCGAGAGAGACGAAATGACACAGCAATTTAAGACTTTTTCACCTTGCTTTTGTATTGAAACATTGACTTTTCTACACTTTACACTAGCATTATAAATTCCAAACAATTAAAACTATTAAACGAACATTTAAAGAGTTGGTCCTGCTTTCTTAAAAAAAACAAAATCATTTGCAAACGTAGAAACGTAATGCTTTTGAGCTTTTGATTTTTTATAAAAAAATGGACAAGTTCAGGTTATGTAATTTTAACTTTGTTCATAGAGGAACTATAAGTAAAAACGAAAGAGAGCAGTACCCATTTCCTTATATTCCACTATATTGATGATGTTCTCTAACAAATTAATTATGTTAAATTGCGGCTGTGGCGAAAATATAATAAAACAAATTTTAAGGCTCTTTATAGGTTGCTTTTTGGGTTAAGCAAAGGTTACGTGTTGCAGGTAGTACTTTGACATATGAGTGTTTACTCTTACAAATTATGACTTGGATGGAGAGTATTCTCATTGGCTTTCATACCACATCTTCTTATTTCTATTCATTGCAAAATACATAATTGAACTCACAGTCAGTTTTCAAATATTTCACAACAACAGCTATAAAATTGTCTACTCATGCATAATATGGCGAGATGGTTTGTTTTATAAAATGTTATCAAATAATATAAATGGTGAGATGTATATTGTAGTGTTACTCCTCCAAAACCATTCAAAGTCGGAAATATTTGTGATATGACGTATACATGTAGTGTTTTGTACTTCCTTAATTTGTCTTTGAAACAATGATTTTTCCACAGAAAAAGCCAAAATATCCAAATTCGGAGACTGCATGCTTAATCCACGTACTGCCCGCGAAATTCAAAATGTTTAGGTTTGGTAATGTTCACATATTTGTATATACAGATTGTTTATTTTCAACCTATTTAAATGGCGATTTTTTTAATTGCTTATACAATTCTGCAACTTGAGTATGTCAACAGATTTGGAGTGGCGTCAGCGGTTGCTGAGATACAGAGGGGTTGATTCCTGTTGAAGTGTTTTGAATTTTATTTTTCATCCGATTAGATGGTATTCTTTTCCTTGTGAACTCATTTTGATCCTTTTCGGTAATGTCAAAGGATTTTACGTAGTTCATACGGTTATTTAGTTAAAAGGACAAAAAAAACAAAAAAACAATGAAAATCACACTTTGCCACACTTTTTCAATTTAGGGTATTTGATATTTTTATTTTCCAACAGAGATGAATGGGGTGATGCCCGTCTTTTGCATTATGTTCCTGGTTTTCAATCTATATTACAGGCGCCGCTGAGTACTGGATCTAGGAAAACTGAAAACAATTGAATACCATAAAATCAAATTAACAAAGGTGCTTCAATCCATCAGACGCTAGTCATCGGTGGTGTCTGAACAAAAATGATTCGTAAGCCACCCTACCTAATCATACAACTCCGAGGAAAATTCTAAACGGAAGTCCGTAATTAAATGGCACAGTCAAAAGCTCAAACAAAGCAAACGAATGGATAACAACCGCCATATTCCTGACGTGATACATGCAAATAGAAAAGGTTGGATTAAACCTGGTTTTATAACTACATAAACCTCTCACTTGCATGACAGTTGCTTCTGATCTAATTATATTGACAGCGATGTGTGAAAAAAGTAACCGGTCATAATAGGTAAAAATGTGAAAATACGGATACAGCAGTCAACATAGTTTTATAATCTTAAACACTATTAAACAACCTAATATGTAACATAGAAACACAAAAAAGAAAGGAAGAAAAAATGAAAGACAAGAATACAAAAAAATAACATATCACAATAGCACAAGAAGGAATGTATCAGTAAAGAGTCACGTAAAATGAATATCACCAAAAATGATCTAAACAGTAAAAGTAAATTCATAAAGACAAATAAAAAAAACTATCGCACTTATTAAGATAATTAACAACATCATACAATTTAGAATGGAAATGGGGAAGGTGTCAAAGAGACAACAACCCGACTATAGAACAGACAACAGCAGAAGGTCCCCAACAGGTCTTTTTTTTTTTTTTAACGATAACAAATATTTTTATTTAATTATTTCCTGCTATATAAATACCTAAGTAGCCCAGGTCGCATACTTAGGGACCGCTGTTTTTAACAGCCTCACTTGACCAGGGAAAATATCAAATGAGTTTAAACTTCCCATAGTTTACATAAGTATACATTTAAAAATAACCAATACAATTGATTTTACCTGCTACGCATCACTGGCGCTGTAATTCATAATAATTAACGTATATCCGGTTCACTGACTTACATTATACATGTATTGATTTAAACGTGAAAACTATATATTTGATTGAAAAAATAATAATAGTTATAGTTAGAATTGGAAATTATTGAATTAATGTGAATGAACAAAAGTTGAAATGATTCTGTGACTGACGTATGGATTATAAAAGTATAAAGCACATGTGGTGAGTACTGATGTATAAGAAACGTGATGTGTGTAATTTACTAATAAACATATTAATATGCACAGACATAGATTCAAATATCAATTACAGTACAAATCTTTCTTTCTGTAAAAAAAAAAAAACAATACCAAACAAACATAGTCTTCCCTACGTTCTTCCTAAGATATAGTATTATTATTACATATGGAATCAAACACACCTTTAGTTTAGAGCAGTTGAACTAAAAATATTTACCTACATATTTCCGATAAAGAGTTCAATTTTTAATCAACATATATATTTTATATCTGACCGTAGTAAAAGTAGTTTTAATTCGTTTTTCATATGCAATTTCAACAAAGCCTTATAGACTGCATACTCAGTTTATTTTTTTCGAATTTGCATTTCTTACGTATTTTCCAAATAGCCCATTTAAAATAAAGTATTATTGCGTTAACAATTATATTATTCGAATTATCTAAACAGATTCCTAATAGAATATCTTTTTCAACGAGTGCATCGTTATTTATTAAGTTACACAGTTGTAAATTTCTGATAACTGTTTCTATCAATGGTTTAACATTGTTACATTGGTAAAATAAATGCTCAAGAGTTTCAATGTTATTGTTTTCATCACATAAGTGACATTTTCCATTTGACATACGCATTATTTGCAGTCTGTTTTCTGTATATATAATCCTGTGTATACATTTCCATTGAAACTCTTTAACTTTTCTATTAAGGAGGTTCGCGGGTATAAGATTTTTAGAAAAAAATTAAACATTAATTTTTCATTACAGATTTTATTTATTACCTTAAGTAGTTGTTACTTAATTTATCATGTGGTACAAAAATCATTCCAAAAATTCAATTCGTGTTGGCCCCAGCGGACTTTTAAAATGTAGATATCACTTAAAAAGCTCCAAATTATCTCCCTTTGGTGCAAAAAATGCCATTTTTTGGCAATAAAATTAAATATCTTTTTTAACTCATCGGTGACCTATATTTTTTATTGTTGTTTTCGAATAAGCTGTACATAAACTAAATAATTGTAAAATTTTAGCGATTTCTGTAATTTAGTTTTTTTTTTATTTCGATATTACCGCTATTTCTCTTATTAGTTCAACAGAAAAAAAGGACATTAACAAAAATGTATGCTTCTTTCGAAAGCAGATTGTGAGCGTAAATGAACGGTGACCCCATTTTTTTATTTCATTTTTCTATTAAGTATAAGATAAAGTTCATTTATAGAAAAATATAGAGAAATCCTATATTAAATAAAAAAAAAAAAAATCATTTAGACCCGCGAGCCCCCTTAATATCCAGTTTACTGATATTTAGCCAAATTTTTTCCCAATTTATGTACTCGCTATACAAATTTTCCCATTTTGTTTGACATTTAGGGGTCTCAGTTATGTTTAAGTTTAACTGAAGATATTTTAATGTCAAATCTTTGATTTTAATGATTTTGTTATCTGGATTTATAAATTCAAAGTTTTCAGAAATTTTGATTTTGTAGTTTTTTAAAGTGCATCGTTATTTCTTAAAACCTGTATAAAAGTTTGCGGTACGGCACTTTTAATTCGTGAATATTCCGAAATACAATTGCGTTTATCTATAAGTTGTTGATATATTTCATTGCACGATTTAAATTCATTGGTATTATCATCCCATATATCACCAATAGTTTTTATTAGACTTTTTGAAAAAGAAGAATAAAATATAGATTTTCTTTGAAATAAAATATTTGAGTTTCCAAATAAAGGCTGTTTTTTTACTTCCATTTTATTAGTTATTATACCCTGTGTGATCCTTGTAATATTTTGACCACGATTGTAAAGCGTTTTTGTAATAATGTGGTAGTTTTTTTTATCTCAAGACCTCAAAGGTCTGAACATCTACACAGAAAAAGTTTATCTGCAAATTTTTTATCATATTTTTTTTAACCAAAATTTACCTATCGCATTCCAACTTGATAATGGCTTGTGTAATATTGAATATATCGATTTTATATATTTACTTTCTATCCAACTACCCAAATTTACCATCCCCATGCCCCCCTTTTTACCGTGTAAACAACAAACCTTCCGGTCTACTTGATTCACTTTACCATCCCAAATAAAATCCCATATTATCGTATTTAAGTCTTTTTTATGTATTTCAGGTATACCTCTTATTTCTAATTCATAACCACAAACTGAAATAATTAAATTTTTAACAATGAGGACTTTTCCAGATTATGTCAATTTTCTACTTTTCCAGATGTGTACACAATTTTGTACTTTTTCCAATATTGATTTCCATATTTTGTCGTTATCAATGTAATAACCATGGTGAATACCTAGTGTTTTTATGTTATCTGTTGTCCAGCTTATCTTTTTAAAAGTAGGCCGTTTGCGTTCAAAGCAGCAAGAAATTCCCGCACACGGAGGTGTCCTTCAGCTGGCCCCTAAACAAATATATATATACTAGTTCAGTGATAATGAACGCCATACTAAACTCCAAATTGTACACAAGAAACTAAAATTAAAAATAATACAATAATACAAATGATATCATGTATTATTTGTGAAGTTGATACGGATTAAAAATTAACAAGATCTTGGTACTTTTCATTGCTGTATTTTAGAAAAAGGACGAAACGTTCTTTGACATACTCCTAGTTCATCCACTTTCTACTCAGACACTGGTGACGTTTTAAAAAGTCTAAATTGCTATTAAGGTGGGGGAAATTGATAATTTCAAAATAAAAATCGTCTCGCTTGTCATAAATTCTTGTACTGAAGTGACTGCGTGGGTCAAATTCCAGATTTAAGTCTAAAATGAGACAGAGAAAGCTGTGTTTGTTGTATATTTAATTTATAGTTCTAGGGGATATATTAACGGAATTATCTCATACTAATCTCAAACTAATCTTATCGGAAACTTCTACATTTAAATTAAAGTTTCAAAGTCAATAGACCATGATTGAGACTGCAATAATCTCCATGGAAATAAGATGTGCCAATGCTACTCTAACTACATACCAAAATAGTAATCTCCTTCAAACTGAATTAATAACAAATTGTCACAAAATATTGATGTCACCGTAGAACTCAATTTTGAGTTTCATATTAACAACTTTTAGATGCAAGACAAATAGCTTGATTAACCATTATTAATGCCATAACTAAAAATACAGTACGAAATAGTTGGAATTTCAGGAATATGAAGGAGTTTCTAACCAGGGAATGGCTCACATTAGCCTTTACTCGGAAAACGTCTTTTTTTAAAAGCGACACAGATAAAGTTGTGACCTTTTTTGTCTATGATGAGATTATCTAAATGTGAACTGCAACACTTGTAGAACAACTTAAGATGTACTATTGCATTATGCTTTTATCGTGATATCTGTGAATCTGATTAGTTCCCAGCATGATTTCGCCATGTTTCTATAATTCTTATCTGCTGTAGAGTTTACAATTTTCACATTAAATAATATCTTTGGTCACACAAAAAAAAAAACAACAACAAAAAAACTATAAATGTTTGTTTAATAGTGAATTTTATGATTGACATTTAATTTTAAGGAATGTTATATTTCATAAATACTGCATTTACAAATTACCATAAATATCAATATACTTAATTCATCTGTTATTGGAATTAGGACTTGTCAAAAGTTTTCACTTCATAATATTAACTTTTAAATATTAGTCGGAAGTAATTATATTTGTATTATACAAAGTGTTACATTTACGGTTGTTTGCTTCACGGAAATTAAATAGAACTTGCTAAATGCGTCCTGTGAATTTTTGAAGGTTCCTACTATTTATTGGCTGCATAGTGGGGGCCGTCAGAGGTTCAGAGAAAGCACCAAACCATCTAAATATTGTTTCATCTTGCCTTTCTTAACTATTCCTGTCTTTCATTTCACAACTTGGTTAAACACAACGTTATATCACATTTTGTAATATAGCACATATTGAAATTTGTTTTCTAGTGTAAAAATACTCATTTCATGCTATAAAAATGCGTGCATCTAGTTGTTCTTTAAATCAATTGACAAATATTACTTTTAGACCTTCGTTTTTATTATCATAAAATCTTATAAGCAAACAGAACTTTCTTATTAAACCAAACGGTCATTTAAAAATCTGATATCCAATTTGTTTAGTACAATTCATACTTAGCAGTCATCTGTAATGACACAGATATATATCATATACTGACTAGCTGCAACACAAAATCAATTATATCTTCCCAATCATATTTATTTTCATTTATAAGCGCTACCTAATATACAAGGACTGATACTGTTATCTCACTGTGCATTAGTCGTTTCAGATCTCAGCTATAATATACTTTTTGTAAAACCAAGATTTCCTTTTTTTTAAGTATATTATTGACTACACCTTTTCAAATGGTCCATCTACTTTATAACTCATACGATACAAAACACCAATTTGTTTGAACATAATCTCATTTTGGTTTCAATTCGAAAGTTTTCAGTACAATGTCATATTTTACATATGTTTATTTGTAACAGCATAACTAACTTCAATCTATCATGTATGACTCGTTTCAAAAGCTTTAACTACTTGCACCGTCAGCTTTTTTTCTGTCATCTAGTTCAGCATTTTACAACAAACATTCTGAAGCATGTGGTTCAGTGGTTTTCATAGGTTCATAACTGTCTCTATATTTGTTTCATCGTAACATATTTTATTAAACTGTAAATTAGGCCATTGGTTTTCTCATTGTTTCACATTTTCATGTCGGAGCCTTTTAAAGACGACTATACGGTGTCGGTTTTTCTCATTATTAAAGGCTGCATGATTTCCATTAATATTTGCTGACATTCACTACATTTTGGCTGGTCTCATTGGCAGTCATATCATATCTTATTTTCATGTTATATTAACAATAAGTATACAATGCATTTGCATTTACAAATGTAATACAGAATATATTTGTATAGGCAAACCCGTATATTATGACCAGTATTCTTGCATTGCCTTATAGATATTGCATATTTTAAGGTTTTTCTTGAATTTTAATACCCCGAGGTGTTTTTTGCGATAAAAAATTCTTTAAATATGCATTATCTGACTTATATATCATCAACAAATATCATTTTCTGCAAACATTAATATTATTTTCATGCTATTTTACCGACCAAACTAAAGTGGGATATACTTTGCTGATTAGTTTAGGTTTTAAAACGCCACAAGACTCATTTTTATAATGTCATTATTATTAATCTAGGTATATAAACTTTAGATATTATTTTGTTCAGGTAATTGTTATAACATTAAAGTACTAACATGCAAACATAAGATGCAAAAAGAGGTTTATAATAGTCTCTTAGAAAGAGTAATTGAACATATGAAAAATGGGATAAATTATTGGTTAATGCGGAATGTTACATCTAGACAGCGATGGATTCGCCAATATTTTTGTAAAGAGACATCGTGGACAATTTCGTTTGTCCATCATTATTCTATGGATATGAGTCTAGTCATTTTCAGATTTCAAGTGTCTTAGTGTCAAAAGTTTTCTATCAGCTGAAGAAAAACAAAAGTTGTTACATTAGTTCTGTATCCAACACAGCCATAAGATAACATCTGACGCAATAGGTAACATAATCAAGCCTGTCTAACAGTTAATATTACAGACACTAAATAGTGATTACAAACGATAGGTAAATATGAGAGAACACAAGATTGTTGCAAAGTTAGATGCACTATTGAATAACACATTGTGATCGCCTTGCCTAGAGCGATATAATTTGAAATGCATATGAATCTGTGGACTACCGCATTGTTTTACAAAACACAAAACAAAAATTGTTAAAATTCTGATCCCAATTGTTTTTGTACGCATTGTCAATAAAAGTGGAACAAGTGATGTAATCAACCACGGGCATTTATAAAAAAAGTAGTGAAGAATCATTTCATAAATTGTTTGCAGCTGATGCGTTTCAATGATCTTACCTCCACCAGGAACAGTTAATACCAAACATTTAAAAGATAAGTATGTATTAATAAATAGTCAACCTTGCTTGTATTATCTTTAAGCTTAGTTTCTAAATGTTTTACAATTGTATAAATGTACAATTTCAGAAACGATATTATACATCATGTCAGTGCTAACCCACTGAGCTGATGAAACCCTCATGGACAAAACCGTCAATCAGTAGTGGTATGCACCCAATGATATACAGATGAAAATAGCACAACATTAATTGTATTTGTTCGAAGACCTATTTTGAATTGAGTCTCATTATGAATTATATGACAGCTTATTATTGTGTAGCCAAGGATTTATAAATACCAGAAGCCGTGAATTAAGAGATTTGTGATCAAGAGCCTGAAAATAATAGCGAAATGAAAAAAAGTAAACAAGACCTTGAATGGAATTGAAATAACAAAAACAAATCCATAATAAGCAATATTGCTCTCCCATAGTCGTTTGATATTGGCACAAACTTCTTTTGTTTTCATTAAAACCAAACATAACTAAGAAAAAGGAAACCGGTGTTTCTACCTTCAGCAATGAGAAATTGAAAACAATTCGTTTATAATTGTTATATCACAGACCGTTTGTAATTTTTCTGAATATCAATTATTTAATCAATTCAGAATAACAAAACATATATTTTTGTATTAATTTTTTTAAACTTGTTGCCTTTTGTTAGCTATTATTTGTGTGTTTATTTGTCAATTGTGTTTTCTTATTTATTCAATTGTAGTCCTGTAATGTTGGGTTGTCATTTTAATGTTATATTTCACATGGTCATAAAAGAGGGAGGTTTGGCATGCCACAAAACCAGGTTCAACCCACCATTTTTTTCCTTTAAAAATGTCCTGTACCAAGTCAGGAATATGGCCATTGTTATATTATAGTTCGTTTCTGTGTGTGTTACAATTTAACGTTGTGTTTCCGTTGTGTCGTTTGTTTACTATAAGACGTGTCACGGTACTTATCTGTCCCAAATTCATGTATTTGGATTTGATGTTATATTTGTTATTCTCATAGGATTTTGTATAATGCTTAGCCCGTTTCTGTGTGTGTGTGTGTTACATTTTAATATTGTGTCGTTGTTCTCCTCTTATATTTAATGCGTTTCCCTCAGTTTTAGTTTGTTATCCCGATTTTGTTTTTTTTGTCCATGGATTTATGAGTTTTGAACAGCGGTATACTACTGTTGCCTTTATTTGTAATGAATTCTGACAGAAAAGAAATATTAATCCTAGTGTAATGGGATTTTAATCTAAAAATAATATCAATCTTATACAATCTTAATCTTTAAAACATAAAATAGTGCAAAAAGTAAAAGAAACGAAAATACCGAACTCCCTAGAAAATTCAATACTAAAAGCCTCTTAAACACATCAAACGAAAAGAAAACAATTATCATTTCCGGATTTTGTACAGTCATTTCATTTGGTAAGAAATGGCGGATTAAACCGGGTTGTGTAGCCAGTTAAACATCTTACTTGTACGACAGCCGCATAAAAGTCAATTATATTGACAACAAGATGTGAACAAATAATCAGACATAAAAGGTGGAAATGTCAAATAAAAGCAACAGTTATATACCGCTGTTCAAAAGTTAAAAAAAAATCGATTAAGCGAATTCAAACATGGCTCACAAACCAATACCAAGGGCAAAAAATCAAGTTTTAGAGTAATAAAAGGGAATAACTGAAAAACAGAAACACCGATCTGCTACAAAAGCAAACACCAACATACATAGAAACGGACTATTTGATAATGAAATGCTAAATTCCTAACTTGGTGCAGGTGATTTACAGATAAAAATGTGGGTTGAACCTGGCTTTATGGATAGCCAAACCTCCTGGTGATATAGGAATGTTAAAAATACCACTAAAATGACAGCATAGCGTGATAAGATTACATTTAAAATAAAGGACAGAACACTCGGGACAGAGAAATACATAAATACAGAAGAGTACATTTCAACATGTTATCCACAGAAAAATAACGGGCACCTTCAACACAAGGTACAACATAACAGAATTTTGAAATGTGCGTCATACCAAGGTATCAACGTCACAAAAAGTGACATCACATGTAAATTTCTAAAAATAGAATAAAAAATTAGGATTAAGTTTGTAATGGTGTTATTTTATGTATTTCTAACCTTTACAATCACGTTTTAATAAACAGTTATGGTGTATTCTTTTAATTTTCTAACCTTGTCGGGGTTTTTCTTTTGAATGAAAATTGTGTGAAAACAAACAAATTGTGAGCATTAGGTTGCTTTAAACTAAAATTCATATAAATGATCTAGCTGATAAATAATCTAAACTTTTAAATAAATATGAAAAATAAAAATAGAATTCATACCACAAACGATAAGACATAGCACATAACGAACTAGACTTACAACAGACACCTTATAACTAAAACATAAATGCTGGATGTATAAATACCGAGACACTAAAAGCAATGCAAATTCACACTCGGTTAAACATTCATATTCGGGAAGATATCATGTTCGGTACTTAGAAGACTAGACAACTTAGATGGTAAACCACTATTCAAGACGTGGTAAAAATGTCGCTACTAAGTTTAGGTACATACACATCGTAAAGATCAACCAATTCGAGATGGTGTCCATAAAAATTCGGAGTGTCATTTTTTTATCGTTCGTCCTCATAACTCTGTTGAAGTAGTTTCTGCGTAAGGAGCACACTCTTGTATATCAAGTCCGTATAGTGTATACATGCACGAGTATAGCGTCATAATTGAGATATGTAGACACCATACGATGGAGATGAGGGTACTTTAGAGCTTAGAAATGGGAAGTTGATAATTTGGAAGTTGAGATCGTCGCGATGTCATAGATTTATTTGTGAAGTCATCCATCTGTGTAAAAACTTAGTCAACATTATGTTATTATCTTAATCATTTTTACATTGAATAATTGTTGGTTGCTTAACGTCCAGTGGCAAATATTAAATGCATATACAGGTCGAGGACAAATTAACAAATGCAATATGTTGGATCAGTAATAGAGGTCAACTGGGTTGTAAGTCGGGAAAATTTGGACTACCATGGTAAATTGAGGTTATGCTGGATAGGGAGGGACCCAAATTTAACTTTGCAACAGTCCACAAACAGACCCCCCAAATAGTTGTTGCTAGGGTTCTCAACGTGCAGAGCGTGTGACATTCTCTCTACACGAGGCATCGGATTTAACGTCAAAATCTGACTAGACGAGGCAGCGTATTTGATACATCCCGCAACAGCTATTAGGTTGCCAGCATTGGCAACGGTTTTAATGCCGGTCAGAAGATGACCTGTAGTGACCATATATTCCCCAGTCACCCTTGAAGAGTAACAACTTTAAGAGCAAATAATTATGTCAACAAAGAAAGACAAAACGGCATAAAAACAAAGCGCATAAGCAACTTCGAAAGATAAGCATACAAACAAATAATAATAATTGTTTAAAAACAATTTTGGGTCCGGCTTAGTGGTTTATTTTTACTTTTTATCTTGCAATGGGGTGTCGTATAATACACTAACAGCCAAACAGATATCGCTGGCCTACATGTACTATACAGATATCGCTTAATGATCCGCCCGCTGAGCTTTCAGACAATTTTTGAGTACTGCTGTTGACGAGTGTTGTTTGAACTTTCCTGACCTCCGAATGTGTACTGTAATCTGTTTCCAATGACGTATTACTCCGTCTATGAATGTTCTTGTCTCCGATCCGCAACTTACATGACTTACTAACACGAACAGCAGTAATAACTCCGTTTTATACGGCTCCAATCTTCAAGTTCAAAACTTGAATAAGTTAATACATAACATACCAAATAAACCATGCAATAATATCGATAATCAGTGAACGCACGGACAGTTCGAAATTATGAAGCGGAGGACAAACCAAACATTTTTTTACTTAAATCGAACAATGTTTTGTTATTTCGTTTTACTGTAGAAATTAGTTGCAATTGCTATAGCTATAGTAACTATAATAACTATATATTATTTTTGAGCGATGCATTATTAATGACCATGCGCGATTATTTCCTGCGTACTTGTCAGGAAAATGGCCATTGTTACATTATAGTTCGTTTCTGTGTGTGTTACATTTCGGTGTTGTGTCTCTGCTGTGTCGTAGTTCTCTTATATTTGATACATTTCCCTCAGTTTTAGTTTTTTACCCGGATTTGTTTTTTCTCTATCGATTTATGAATTTTGAACAGCTGTATACTACTGTTGTCTGTATTTGTCATTAGCTGATTGTGTGAATTTAAAAAAAAATGTTTCAACGTGGATTATGAATCGAAAATAAATGTGTTAGTTTGTCTGATTCCTAAGCAAAACAATTATACACACTTAATTGCAGGATATAGACAATAACTGTTTAGTGTCTATAAATATCGGTTGTATTTGTACTCAGCCGAAACAGTAGTAATAGCTCGCTAAAGCTAGCATTACACCTGTTTCTTAGCCTGGTACAAATACAGCTGATATTTACTTATATGATCTTTAAATAGCAAGCAGTTCCGGATTGTATTTACTTTATATACTGACATGCATGCATATTCGTATTAATATTGTAGTGTGTTAGTACAATGTAGTAAATGAAATAGAGAGTCAAAATCAAATGATAAAACACATCAAACGAATGGACAACAACTGTCATATTCTTGACTTGGTACAGGCATTTTCAAATGTAGAAAAAGGTGGATTGAACCTGGTTTCATAGCAAAGACTCATAAATGACGTTACGATTAACAGTCAAGAAATTCCGTTAGTTGATGCATACGAATGCTTTCTTTTGTTTTTACACTTACTGTTAATCATACATTACGTTAGTCTCTGCTTGCTTATACATTTTATATTGCTCAATTGGTGTCAGGAATGATGAATACGTAGTGACATTCAGAAACTAAATGTACGGTTCATTTGTTTATAGTCATACCATGATTGACATTGACTGTTAGCGACTTATTTTGTGCATGCGATGTTATATGTGATGTGTGCATTTCATTCCAACTCAGCAGCCGATATTACATCTAAACTCCTGATCTATTTTGTTGTACCTGTATTTATTGCACTATTTTTCTTAATAATATAAATATTACTTTCCAAAGTATAAAGCTATATCATCTTGTGTGACAGCACTTGGCAAATAATAGATTACATTTAAAATAATCCATTATTGTCATAAAAATTGGCACCAATACAATTTTTTTCAAAACAGACAATACCCATTTCAAGGAATTTTGCTCGTTTACAAAAAGCCTTTTTTGGATTGGCAATCGAGAAACTTAAAAATCACAAAAAAATGAATTTTAAGTATACTCGTACATTATTCGAGTTCTTGTATTTCTTTCAATATTCTATTCTTTATGGTAGTTGATTAAAAAGGAAGATGTTTACATAAGTTTATAAATTTTAAGGATGAAATTATTCCTTTGAAAGCTTATCGGAAGCTATCGTAATTTGTTGGTATGGTGTATTTGTGTCGCTGTTAGCCACGGGCATGATCATATTCTTTCCTTCAATCCCGACCTCTTGTCTTTGGTTAAGACATCATAGAATGCGATGTTCAGAGGATTTTGATACCATTACGAATTCAGACTATCGTTTAAGTAATATTGGCTCTCATTTAAGACATAACACGTACTTAACTTAGTATACATGAACACTATAAATAGGAAAGTTACATTATTTAACTATAGTTAGAAATGTTAACAATTAAAGACGAACAATAGAAAAACAAATAAAAAGGGAAAATCTGGAAAATTGAATACTTGCATTCACAAGAATATCAAAAGAAACATTACAAATAGTCTTTAATAGTATCTTATTTCAGTACCGACATCTCTCCAATCTTTTTGTAATTTTTCATTCTGAAAATATTGTGTCATTTTATTGTTGCAGCGGCGTTGTGGTACGTCCTGGTTTAGGTAGCCCCATACTATTTGCTGCAAATAAACTTGAATAGGTTAAATACAATTTACTGTCATACATACTTTTCTAATTTTATTGATCCTGACATGATGTTAATACGGTGTATGATAAAGTTTATTTGCTTTACTGCCTGTAATAAACTCTAATTATTGTTACAGAACATTTAGTAAAAATATTGTCTTGATAATAAAGTTTTGTCTTTTGTTTTATTATAAATTGTTTCGAAAAAAACTAAAGTAAAGTATAATCCTATTTATGAACTTTTTATCAAGAAATTGATAACAAAAGGGAGGCGAACGATACCAAATGATCATTCAAACACTTTAGAAAAAAATAAAATAAAACGCAAATGAAATAAAAACCACACCAAAAAACCCAATACTGAACAAAAAAAAAAAAAAAAAAAATCAACAGACAATTTGGAAAGAAGACAATTCGCCATGATGTTAAAAAAGAATAAATACACACATAAACCACAAACCTAAACTAAAGCTTTTAGCATAACAGTTTATATGAATAAGGAGTACTAATGTGACCAAAATTGAACGCGAATATTAAGAGTGACCGTGTTCGTTTTTGCTGATTTCCATCATTTTTTTTATTTATGGCGCGGGTGGAGCAGGATATGCTTTTTCTTTTAGAGTACCTAAGATCAACTCCAGTTTTTCGGCGAGTTTCGACTTGCTAATTCTTTTAGTTTTCTGTGTTATGTTATAGATAATGCATGTTTTAAGGTTTTTCTTGTCGGAGAACACACCGAGGGGTGTCAGATTGATCAAATGAAAAACCGACCGGAGGGAGGTCTTTCTTTGAACAATCCTGACACCCTGAGGTGTGTTCTCCGACAAGAAAAACCTTAAAAATATGCATTATCTGACTTATATACCGACAAAAAAATATTAATTTTATAAAGATTTGTAAAATTTAGTATCCTATTTTACCGACAACACTAAAGTGGGATATTCCTTTCTAATGCGTTCCGGTTTTAATACGCCCTACGGCTCATTTAGAATGTGAAATAAAACTCACTAAATAATTTAGATATAAACCTTTTAAAAATTATTATCCATACACAATAAAAATATTACTTTAACTGCATCAAGTAAGACACAAATGTATTGTTACCATCCGATAACGGTGTATGACAAATACAAGACACATTGTAAGTACTTTATTGTACCACATAGCTTATGGAAAAGGGGGAGGGGTATGTTTTTTTTCTATTTGTTATGTTATTTCTATCGCGGAAAAGTGGTTATTTTTTTAACAATTAGACTTGAATCGAATGAAAAATTCAGAAAGATAGTCTTTTGAATAGCAATACATTTTATTAAAAGATAATCAGGATATAATTATATACCCTCCGCACCCGACCCTTTCGTGAGTTACGTTAATGTTATTCAATAGAATATAAGAGTATCTTATTAGTTGATCATTTGATAGAGTAAAAGGTATACATAAATTTTAAAAAGTTAAGAACTGACACGGAGACGAATATAAATACATGTAGGTCACAGTATGATTTCCTATTCAGTGTGTATCGTTCTGAACATGCATGAAATATTTTCCACTGGACGTTAAGCAAGCAACCAAAAATAATCAACTTATTCAGTTTGACTTAATAAGATTTTCAAAATCTTACACACGAATATGTTAAATCTGGATTTATTTTATGAAAGTCTACATTAAAATTCATCTGACATATATGATAATGTTTTTTATTGTAGCGATAAATTAACAAAACTTCACGTTATTTGTCTCAAAAATTAAAATACAGGACTACAATGATGGTTTCTTTTACACCTATCATCGATTGAACTTTAAAAAATAAATTTCCAAATCGGCAACAAAAAACTATTAGACGAATAAAGTTTTGAAGTAAATCATAGATTGCATGTTAATCAAGGAAAATAATGACCTCACACAGGTCATTATTTTATGCCTTGGAGCATATATCATTGAAACATGGTATCGTCCGGGTTGATTCTGAAAAAGAATGACCTGTCGTTCTGAAAGAAAATAACTCCATATAGGTATATAAATTTTGTGTACTGTTGCTTGTCTGTTTTTTTTTTCGTGTTTAACCATGGCACTGTCGGTATGTTTTCAGCTAATGAATTTTATATTCCCTTGATCATCGTTTACCACCTTTAATCAATTTTAAATCTGAGTATGAAAAAATAAAGAAAACAAATATGAATTTGCAGCTTAATTAAGCGTCACCACGTTATGACTATCTTGTATTCATTATCCCTTTTTCACACTCCATATTATCACTTATTGATTTTTATTGAAAATAAAAAATTTCACAGAATTTCAAAATATTGCCCAGTTTGCTTTACCATCACCAGTGTTTAATTTACTGTTGTAATTATTTGAGTAAAATATTTACAATTACACCTAAGACCACATCCTTAATTTATATGTTAAGCAAATCGTCTTCTTACTTTTATCTATTAAAAATGAATAATGCTTGTATTCTCAGTGTATATACAACCAAAATTAATATGTAAAAAATAATACTTACTACATGCATAACAGTTACAACTACAAATCGATTTTCGACGTAGATGATCCCAAGTTTTATGACATATAAATCTATCAATGCTACATTCAAATTTACTCCCACAACAGCCTCTACATCTACAGTCATCTCTATGAGTTCGACGACAATATTCTAAAGAACATTTCTGTCCTGTAGTTTGTTTCACAACTGAAATTAAGCCAAAATATTTCATGGTTTAGGTATAACACGGGTCAGAAATGAAAGTGGCGGTGTACCAATTGTCATAAAAAGGTGTTATTTGCCAAAAATGTAGAACTTATTATTAGTATCCAAGTTAAATATAAATCATTTGCAAATGGAAAATGAAATAGATGTTATACTTTAGTTTTTTTTTAAAGAATTTGATAAATTCCTTCAAGGCTTAGCTCAAAAACGGTATCTGGAATCAAAACTTTAATTGGACAACGGATTTTTTTTAACTTACAGTCAATAAAAGATACTTTTGAATGCTGTTGAATCTTATTAATTAGCTGATGTCTCAGGTATTCTTTTTGGAACAGCATTAGGCTCAACATTAGTTTTAATATTTATTAATGACTTACCAAAACACGTTACTTACAATGCAAGACGTTTTGCAGATGAATGATTATTGTATAGATTTTTTAAATAATAATTCTGGCTGACAATTACTTAAAAAATAGTTTATCTAGTTGAGGGGGCTCGCGGGTCTAAATCGATTTTTTTTCCTAATATAGGATTTCGCTATATTTTTCTATAAATAAACTTTATCTTATACTTAATAGAAAAATATAATAAAAAAAATGGGGTCATCATTCCTTTACACTCACAATCTGCCTTCTAAAGAAGTATATATTTTTGTAAAGGTACTTTTTTCTGTTGAACAAATAGAAGAAAAAGAGGTAATATCAAAATAAAAAAAGAACTCATTTACAGAAATCGCTTAAATTTTACAATAGTTTAGTTTAAGTACAGCTTATTTGAAAATAATAATAAGAAATATAGGTCACCGACGAGTTAAAAAAGATATTTAATTTTTTATGCCAAAAAATGGCATTTTTGCACCAAAGGGAAATAATTTGGAGCATTTTCAATGATATATACATTTTAAAAGTCATCTGGCGCCAAAACGAATTGATTTTTTTAATGATTTTTGTACCATATGATAAAGTAACAACTGATAGAGTAATAAAGAAAATTTATAAAAAAAAAAACAACAAATGTTTAATTTTTTTCTGAAATTTTAATACCCGTATGCCTCTTTAAGTGCATCGGGAACAGGCCTAGGACAGGCAATGAATTTAATCTTTTAATTGTTTATGCAATACATATTTCTTAAATAGAAACCATTCTGCTTTTGAATTTACATTGCATAACCATGTTTTGAAATCAGTTAAAGACAGTTAATATTAAGTTGTAATTATAAGTCATGATCTGGACTGGGGAACACAAATAAATAATAATAGCACCTGCAAGGCACATGAAACGTTGGGTTTTCTTTGCACAAATAAATTAAAAAAAACCTGCACACGTAAGTTTAAAAACTTCATGTAAACATCACTTGTCCGTCCAGTCGTTGGATACTCTTCCCCTGTATGATATCCGTATAAATAGCCCCACATCAGGTTGAGCCGATTCAGAGGAAAGCAGCATGAAAGACAGAACACCGGAAGAAGATTGGTACATGATATATGTATTGCAATGGGAAAGTAAAAACAATACTAGTAGACGAAAAAAAGCTAGATGAACAAAGATTTATAAAACTAATTAAAGGTAAGTAGAAATTCAAAAGAACAATTTAACAGAATTTGATAGTCGCAGAGGCAACATAAATTCGGCAAATAGCAATTAATAAAGATTTCTTTGAATATTCTTTCATCAGAACAACATCTCTGGCTGGCATGCAATAACTAAAGTAATATAGGTATGTCTTACATGCTGAAATCCTTCAAAAGTCGCATATTCACTTTAACAGTTGAAGCACCCACACAAACTTATTTAACCACCAAAGCCACTGTAAATAATGATAATATGTTATTCAATAGATTATTCTACATTATTGTTCTTAGCCATTTTAATTAAGCCAATGTTTATAGCACTAAACTTCCGGGCAGTTTTACACTTCTACCTATGAGTCTACCCCCGACGTTGGATGAAGAGGTAGAAGAAGAAGAATATCGACAAACATACTGATTTATTTCAAAGGTACTGTTTCACAAGAAAATGGTATGCTTGTACTTGGTTTTTCTTTTCTGTTTTCTTTTCTTTATATACTAGTATATGGAGACTAAGATCGACAAACGGTCGCTAATGGACGTACGTTCTCAAAACAAATTCAGATTTCAAAGTAAATAAGTTCAAAGAGAAATCATTGACCTTGTCCTTAATATGAAGTAAACCACAATTAATCATTATAACATAACATTTCCTATGAATTACGATATAGAATTGGTGTTCTTTTAAAAGAAACTTGTTTCTATGGAAATAATTGTTAGACTTTGTTGTGAATGTGTGCATTGGTGAATAACGAGTAATGAAATATTCTTACTTTGTAGTTTGATATTTTGTATAAATTATCAGAAAAGATAAGATAAGATATTTTATCAGCAACATATCTTTGTTCTATTCATATATATGCATATATAAACATGTTATTAACAAACAAACAAGAATCAAACAAGAAACTCAAGATAAAGCACAAGAAATACCTTTTAGAAGACTTGATTGATCATACACTGTTTTACTTTTTATAACCGGAAATAATCAGATAATGTCATTCGTGAAACATGTTGTGCATGGTTTTTCTTAACAGGATTGAGTTTTCTTCCTATTTGTTTTGCATATTCAATCGTTAGCAGTTTGTACTTTTCGTTAGATCAAAATTTAGCTATTCTTTTGCTAATGTGTTTTTATAGCATTCATTAAAATTAAAGAGAATTTCATTCGAATATGTGTACGCAGATTCGTGCAAATACATTTTTAAATATGGGATCAGAACCTATAACTGTATTAATAGTTACATAATATATTGCATATAAATTGACATAAGAAAGTGCAGTGTACCTTGAAAGAGATAACATAACTTATCCTACTGCAGTCATCTTAAGATAGTTTGAGTATCACTCCATGACAAGTGTTCAATTTATATAGCAGGCGCTCAATACTGGATTTTGTAAAACTAAAAACTGCTAATTACCATTAAATTGAATTAACACAGTTCTTTTTGCTTTTCATGGCGATTCAAAGTTAAGTTTTCAGTGTATAGTTTTGTGGAGTATTCTCCCCTTTTTACCATCGTTTGTCCCTTTCTATCTTTGAATTATACCTTTTTATTGTTACTTTGATTTGTCTCTAACACGTTGAATAAAAGAACGACTCGTATAATGTACTCGAGATGGAATGTGGTTTTTGTTATTTTCATGACGTTGCATTATGGTATCTAAAGTGAAATACAGATTAAATTTGAAATATTTTTTCTTAAGCAAATTGTTAGTTAAATACTTCGATACTGCCTTCAACACTTGCAGGATTTCGTTCTTTAAGTTTGATTATTTTCGTTTTATTTCACGTTAACCAGTGTTTTGTTATCTATATTACTTTAAGTGGAAAGTATTTTTAATCTGTAAATGAAATTTAGTATGTGTTCTACTATAATTCTTGATTATTCCTCTGTTAGAAGTTTAAAAGTTGAGGTAAAACGAACTCTTCCAACAACGCAACTTGCCCGAGTTCATGTAATATCATTGACTATTTTTAGTTATATCGTAAAACCGTTGTGCCTTTAGTGACAGATGTATTGTAGTAATTAATTTATTCAAAACCATTTTAAAAGATTCGAAACGATTTGATGCATGCTACGAAAATCACCTTCAAAACAATGGATTCTGTTAAGTGTACTTATTTTTAATATATCTGTTGGTGAATTGATCAATAATTCAATATTAGCTGGTGCACACCATCGTAATTCAAATAAAAAAAAAAAAAAACAATCGTAATGTGACATTTCAGGTATACCGGTTGAAAATAGTCGAAGAAGGTCATTACATGAAAAGATTTGAAAAGTGTAAGAGGAGTTGATTGCACAATTTTTCCAATTTACTCTGTTTAAATGTGATGATATGTAATGGAACTCATTGGGTGCCAAATATATATTAAATCCCATGAGCTGCCTACAGAGGGAGCTCCATGAAGTTAACAGACAAGGAACGAACTTCTCTAATAGCAGTTGGAAAGGGTAATTGATTATTCAAAATCTAGTCCAAAAAAATATTACAATAGATAAACTAAAAGTCAAACCTCCAAAAATCTAGATCTAAGAGACTCCCGAGACAGGACACCTGCCAGAGAGGTCAAAATCTCCTTTGATAGATCACCCCTATTTTGACTAATGGAAATGTCAAATACAAATCATAAAAAAAATGGATTTCAAATATGTTCATTCATCATGCACATAAGTGGTTCGCCTGAACCTGACGTTCTCATAAACTGTAGAATGTAAAGTATGCATCCAAGTTAATAAACCATTGACAGACACTATTGTAACAACAGCCCACGAAAAGGCCGTGAAATGTCTGTGAAACATCACAGGGCCGTGAAAACCCCGTGAAAATACCACGTGACTTTTGTAAAAATGATATTTCTAAAAGCCGTGAAAATTACATTTTACATTTTGTATTTGATGTTAGAAAAAGACCGTGAAATTTCGATAGCCCACGAAAAGGCCGTGACAATTTGTCATTTCATGCTTAATAAAAAATATCACGGTCTTTTCACTGGTTGTTGAAACCAGTGAAAAGGCCGTGATCTTTTTTCAATTTTTTTCTTATCCTAATTCAGATTTAAAACATTCCATGTGATTATTGTAATATGGTCTCATTATTTCCACCCACATTTTTCTAAATATCCTATAAACTTTTCATAATAAATATATGTCTGTTTAAATATTATCATATGCAATACTACTGTACAGGACTGACTTTTAAATGGAAACATTCATTGTTATAATTAATGACTTTGTGCCAATAATTTTTTTGTATTTAAAGAAAAGTATTTTGCTTCTTGTCTGCACATTATTATAAACAATGTAAGCATTAATTTTAATTGGAACCTTTTTAAGACTTACCGGATCCTTTAAATACAATTACGGTTTTGTTTTTTTATGTATTTAAAGAATCTGGTAAGGGGGGTCCTTTTTTCCCCACACTGGCCACATAAAAAAATGACATGTATGTACAGTACACTACGTAGACATGGACATATATAATTGGAAATGATTAAAATAGCAATAAGTATCTGTGAAATGGAGTTCACGCTGATATTCAGAAGCGTAACCCCACTTTGAATGTGTCGGGAGCTATTTAAGTATTTTGTGACCTGGCCGTCGGGACACATTGTTCAAAAGGGATTAATCAGAGGCGTAGCAGGGAAAGTATTTAATATTTGTACGGCAAAATGTCTTTTCTAGACGGGTTTGTGCCATATCATAAGAATAATTGGTATAGCAATTAATTTGTATGGCGAATGGGCCTGCAGTAAAAGTTGCTACGCCCCTGGCCTTAAGCCATACACATTATTACTTTAAAGAAACATTGAAATTTAATAGTCTGTCTTTAGTCTTTAAAAAAAATCTAAAAAAAAATATAAGTTGACTGTACAGAACTTCGTTAACTAATGATGGCATACAGGATAGGGGGCAGATTTTCTGGAAAATGGTATGAAAATATGGGAAAACCTATGCATGTTTCCAAGTAACTGTTCTGTTCCAATGATGTTTTTTAGTATTTTTCATACCATTTTCATCTCCAGTATGAAAATATGCCCCTATTCAATATGGGGTCATTAACCGTGAAGTCCTGTATTGCATGGAATAATATTGTAGCTCTTTTAAGTACATGTATGTACATAAATGCCAAAAAATAAATAGTTTTTTTTTATATAGATGTATAATATATGTAATGTTTTTATTCTATGAATGAAGAGCAAAAGGATATAGCAGTCTTTGTATAAAATAGTTCAGGAATCCAGTTGGAAAGAAGAGCTTTTCGGTTAAAAGTATTTCCTGGGAATTAACAGGAACTTCTATAAATGTTTTTCTTGAATAGTTATTCAAAAGGGCAGTGAAGTGAAGGATTACATTAGAAAAATATTGCTGAAGTGGTAAACTCAGACCCAAGTAATGTACAAAATTTCTACAATACATGTTACAGCTGACTTTAGCTACTTAATCACATCGACATTTGTGTGCTTTTATGTTTTCTTTAAATAATTACTACAGTTCTATTAAAACAGTTTTCATAGTCTCACTTGTATTGTACTTAAATAAGTTGTCTGTAGATGTTAACACGAGGTTTTCAGGCATTTCACTTCACTTGATTGAAACAGCATTTCAATTTTTTGTTAAATTATGGACTGAAAAAAAACATTTAACATTTTACAGGAGTGTTTCACTCATTGAATGGCTGTTTATCACAGTAGTACATGTACATTTCACGGTCTTTTCACAATGGGCACATAATTTATCACGTCTTTTTCACGGTGTACATTTTAGTTTTTCACAGGGTTTCTACGGTCTTTTACCCAAGTTTTCAGGTGGCACCTTTTCACGGCCTTTTCACAAACTTTTCACGACAGTCCTTCCACGGCATTGTCACGGATTAGTTTCACGGCCCACCGTAAATTTACCGTGACAAACACTGTAAAAATCACCAGCATTTATACGGACATTTTTATGGCCAATTTACGGGGCATTTTTTCCATTAGTGTGAGTGGAGCTTAATAATCTCAATGAAAAATGAGATATGCAAAACACAATGAAACGTCAGACCAAATTTCATTGGTGATTCCCTTGAACTGACATAAAACGAACGTTCAAATGTACTCTGCTGAGTTTCAAAGTAAAAACGAACATGACATAGGGGCGGACCCAAATTATCACCATGGATATGAAATGAGCTAATGGTTCTACAACTACACACCATATAGACGTATCATTACAAGTTCTCCTCAAACTAGTTTAATTAGAAACTTTTACGTTTTAACTAAGCAAAGGTTTCTATGTCAATAGACCAAGGCCGAGTGGTTTGGTCGAACAATGTCAGTGGATATAACATGTGCCAATCCTACTCTAAGTGATACAAAAATTTCATCGATATAACATGAGTGATTCCCTTCAAACTGAATTAATAACAATTTTTAACAAAATATTGATGTCGAAGGCATAGATTACCTTTGCTGTATATTGCAAATCATTACGGAATTGTAATCCTCAACGCTTTTTCATTGTACTTTATACAAGTTTTTCAATTTATTTTAAAGCGACACTGATGAGAAGACGTAACGCGTGTCTGCCGTACAAAATTTTGATCCTGCAATATGATGGGTTTACTTAATGTGAATCGCAACACTGACCGAACAACATAAGATGACATATTGTATAATTCTTTTTGTGTAATCTGCGAATCTGATTAACTCCAATCAGGATTTCACGATGTTCATGTAATTCTAGTCTGTTGTAGATTTTACAATTTTCATATAGAATAGTATTCATAGTCACACAAACAAAACCAACAGTAGCTTAATATTTCATAATAGAAATAACCATTTAATAGTCAATTCTATGATTGCCAAATTAAGGAATGTAACATAATATACATACTGCATTTACAAATTACCATAAATAATTCATTTCATAATATTATTTCTTAAATACACGGAAGTTATTAAAATTGTATTATAAATTCTGCTACATTTAAGGCTGTTTAATCCACTGAAAAATAAATAGCTTAAGCTGTCAAACGCATAAAACATCAACATATTGTTTCGTCTCGGCCTCCTTAAGTATTTCTGTCTTTCTTAGCAACTATTAACCTCAATTACATATAGTTTCATTTCTAAATCTTTAACTACTATATCACATATCTAATATACAAATTTGTTGCATGAATACTGTCAATTATCATTTAACAATTATCTAACTACTTTATCATAGAAACAGTATACTGATAGCTTTGTTAAACAAGAGTTTACTTCTTTCATCCATTGTTTCGTTTCCAAAATTCTAATAACTTTTTTATGTTGAACCAGGTCTTAATTCTATCATCTATGGCTGCATTTCTTTAGCTCTACTTATGATAAAAAGTAAGATCACAAAAATGCTGAACTTAGAGGAAAATCAATGAAAAGTCCATAATCACATGGCAAAATCAAATAACAAGACGCATCAAAAACGAATGGACAAGAAATGTCATATTCCTGACTTGTACAGGCATTTTCAAATGTAGAAAATGGTGGATTAAATTTGGTTTTATAGCGCTAACCCTCTCACTTTGATGAAAGTCTCATCAAATTCCGTTATATTTACATTATCAGTGTATTAAATGTTATATCACACATCCAATACACTGATAGTTTTGGTAAACCACTGCTAACTTCTTTTATTTCTTGTTTCGTTTCCAAAATTCAAATTACTATATGACTGATCCAATATACTGATAAATACAATACACAAGGATTTACTTTAATGATATATGGCTGCATTTCTATACCTTTACCTCACAGATACAGAATGCTTCTTTGTTACAACAGGAAGTACTTGTAGGTATATAACATACAAAAGCACTAACACATTAAAATTCATTACTAGCAGGCTGCTGAAAATATATGAAATTTATTTGTTGAAAAGTATCGGTGAATAGTGTGATGGACATATTTGATGTATGGACGAAAGATTTAAAATGGAGGGGAGAACGAACAAACAGCATAACGGAAGAACAGACAAGAATGGAGGGGAGAAAGAACAAACAGCCTGACGAAAGAACAGACAAGAATGGAGGGTAGAAAGAACAAACAGCCTGACGGAAGAACAGACAAAATAAACGCAGTATAGCTCAGACTGCTACACTTTGGATGTAATGTTCTGAATTGCTTAGCAACGCTATATGTTATGGGTACATTTCCAAAGCTCTAAAACTACTGTACGTAGGTACAATTTGGTAATACTAGTTTGTCTAACATAACAATGTATGAAGAAAAAGGAATAAGACATGATAAGTAAAAATGTCAATAAATGAAGTCAAAATTGTGTTATTTTCTTAATCCAGTAATCAAGAATACAAAAAAATAGATGATTGTTTATAAACGATTGTTGGTCCAACTGCAAAGAACACTTGCGTGATTTATCATTTTAACGTAGCAAGCAGTTCCTGATTGTACAAACGTTATGAATTGACATGCATGCATATACGAAGTGAGATGTAGTGTTAACGAGGTTCGCTACTCTGTTTCAAAACAACAAGCTTTGCATAACACTAGTATATATTGATAGGGGATTATTAAAGGAACCAAAAAAATCAAAAAAAAAATATATAGGTAAATGTGCTTGTTTTCAAGATATTAGCCATTGAAATTTTGGCGGGAAAATGTTCTCTCTTGATTTTTCATAGCTTTATCATTGACAAGTTTAAGAGTTAAAACTATTAAAAAATAACACGGATTTTCACAGATGTTTACAGATGGCAAATAGTTATAAAAGTTAATGATTTTAAAAAGAAAAATAGGGGTCAATGAGCCTTTTTTTTAGGCATTCAACTGGATAAAACCAGAGGATTCCGAATATCTGACAAAAATTCCAAAACATAACAAGCAAACATCCTTGAAAGTAAATGAAAGAGAGGCGGAAAATACCAAAGGGACACTCAAACGTCGAACACAGACTTACACACCTTGACGAGAATTTAATCTATATGACGGCGCTGCTTGGATGTTGTTATAATATATGTCATAGAAAAAGAAAGTAAATCGAAAAGCTGAAATCTTTTTTTGTCTTGAAAAGTTTTGTTCTCAAAAGTATTATATCAAAAATACCTTACTCCAAGTAATATTTGAAACGGAGAGTTTCTTATCAAATAACAAAATAAAAAACTTTAACTCATCAAACAAAAAGAAAACAACAGTTATATTCCTGACTAGGTACAGAGGTTTCCATATGTGAAACAAGTGGATTAACCTTGGTTTTAAGCCAGATTAACCTCTCATTGTATAACAATCAGATAGAATTCGTCTAACCGACATTCGTTTTTAAATTCTAGACATAAGCCTTGAGATCGTCTACTTAAAGTTTTATTAGAAAGATTCGTTCTGTATAGTCGCCAAACTAAATTAATTCATTTTGGAAACATATAAAGGAATGTGAAATAAAAGAATAATGATATTCTTCCAATGAACCTCCTGCTTGAAGTCTATCTCAAGTCGTCAAGAAGAACAGTTGGCTCCTAAAGGAATTTCATCTAATTATTGAAAAACACGTCATTGATCATTGTACGAGTAATATCGTTTGTTTTTACACTTGTTGTTTATCTTACATTTTATACAATACTGCTATTTACCTGTTTTATATTGCTTATTCGGTGTCATAACTGAGGAATACGTGGTTACATTCAAAAACATTTAGTTCATGTGTTCATAGTCATAAACATGATTGACAATGAATGCTAGTGACCTATTTTGTACACGTGAAATTATGTGTGATTCGTGCATTTGAATTCTAACTCATCAGCTGATATGACATTTTATCTTCCAAACTATTTTATAGTTCCTGTAATTATAGCATTGCTTCCTAAAACATATATTTACTATGTCCCTAAGATATTTAGATATATTTTTTATTGTGGCGCAGTGCTTGGCAAATGTATTTTGCATAAGGAAAACTTCAGGATTTAATATAAAAATAAATATTATTGTTATAAAGATTGAGAAACAGCTTTATTTACTAAGTGCAACCTTAAGAGGCAAAGTTCGTTATGTTAACTTTAGTAAGTTAGGTGAATAATTTTACACGAACAATAGAAACACAAAAGACATTGAAAAAATCTAGATAAATCAAATGAAGACATTTACAAGAATAACAAAAGAAATATTGTAGTTAATTAAAGCATTTTGTTCAGTATCATTACATCGCCTTTTTAAAGTTCTAGTCAGGTCCATCTTCTCCTGACTGCCCACGTCGTCGGCCTCTTCCTTCTGAAAGAGTTAACTATGCATTTAACGTAATAAATACTTTTCTTGTTTAATATATTCAAGCGTGATGTTATTGCGGTTAATTATATAGTGTCTCTACTATGTTGTCTGTATTTAACTCGATTTATTAATCCAAGTGCTGAAATTTGACAAAAATTTCTGGTTACTATATGTTTTTTCAGGGTTTTATTTCAAATTTGAGATATAACCATGTTACGTATATATTTGAAATTAATATTATAATCCAACCGTACGGTGGCCTATAGTTGTTAATGTTTGTGTTATTTGGTCTCTTTTGGCGGGTTGTCTCATTGGCAAGTATACCACATCTCCTTTTATATATTTAGAAATTTGTATCGAACTATTGCTAGCAAAATGAAAGTGACAAATTCATAAAAAGATAAATTGTGAACTGTTTTGGCCTATATGAACTAAGGTGTTACAAACAAAAGAAATACAAGCTATTCCTAAAACAGACCTACAGCTATTAGAGATGGAGTAGATTAAAAATATATAAATAAAGTTAAAAACTGTGATAAAAATTGAAATATGTGAGATGAGAATAATAGGGTTCATCATGTTCCATATTTTCAACTGTAATCATTATTTTGTGACGGTTGCAACATGCGAAACAGGATCTGCTGACCCTTCCGGGGCACAAGATATCACCAACATTTCCGGTGGTGTTTGTGTTGGTCAGTATATTAGTTTACTGTGTTGTTTTTTGTGTACTGATGTTTTTCTTTTGTTAGTTTTTCTACTTTTGCACTGGCGTTTTGAGTTAGTCAACCTATGAACTTGAATATTAATTTGGTTTCTTTTGATTCTAACTGTTTAAAGTATGAGTAATGATTGAAATTTAAAAATATAACAAATACGATTTTGCAATGTGACGATGATTATGTTAAAAGTTTTACACCATAACACGCTACATAGTCTGACTTATTAATTTCAACTTAAAAAAAAATCAGAATATTTTCATAACAATGATAGCAATAACATATAATTTCTAAATCAACATTTTGTGGACGTATTTTAGAGTCAAAGCAATTTAATGTTTGAAATACGCATATTTCTGCGCTTTTTAGATATTTTCTATAGATTTTAATTTATAGACCTCTTTTTAAAACTACATTTCATATTCTAGAAGAATAAATTATACATCTGACATTTTTTCGATGTTTAAGTGCAGTTCAACGAATTGTCGAAGCACAATTTAAACGTATTTAAAAAAATATTGTTCAGTTACGAATACTTTGTAATAACCAGTTTTTTTACCTTCTGTTTGAGTCAAGTATTTACCAACACTCCTAAAACCAGACCACGAATTTAAGTATGAATCAAACTTAACCTTTTTGTTATTTTAAATACTCATTGAAAATGAAGTATACTTGAATTCTCTTAGTATAGGCAACCAGAATTATGATGTAAACATTTAACGATTTTTACTAATAATCCTTACCACATTGCGAACAGAAACAACTAGAAATCCTTCGTCCCCTTCGCCCCCTTCGTCCCCTTCGTCCGTTTGGTCCCCTTTGTACGTTTGGCCCCCTTCGTCGATTTCCCCTGTGTCTTTGACAGCTACCAAATCGACAATTCAATTTACCCCAACAACAGCCTTTACATCCACAATCACTTCTAGGCCTTTGACGACAATATTGTAAAGAACATTTCTGTCCTATAGTTTGTTCCACAACTGAAATAAAGTCATTTCGGTTAGTTTTGGTAAACCTGCCGACGAACTGCTTCACTTTAACTAATTGACTAGAAATGTGTATGCTTGTCCTTAGTTTCTTGTTTAGTTTTGTTCTGTTATATATTAACTCATATCGATGACTGGGTTCTAAGAGTATTCCGTTCTTCAAATCGATGTCCTAAATCTGACTCCAAATCGAAGTTCAATTATATGCCTTGTAGTCAAAATCTTTTGGTGTTGCTCTTGAATCGACGCCCAGTATTTGACCTTTAAATTCCAAATTGACGACGGCAACTCTGCAACTTTAATACTGGTATATCTGTATTTGTCAAAGGGGTCGAATCTCTGTAAAATGGCGTCATTAGCTTCGATAATTTTCAAACATCTTGACAATCATACTAGTTAAACACAGATTTTTGAAAGTTATTAAACTAGGGACGACATTTTACGCCAGAATGCTTTTGCTGAAGGAGGATATCTTTTATTCAAAACATCTTTTGATATAATTTTAAATTAGATATATGAATATATACACCTTTTCGGGGGAGAGTTTACTGTTAAGCTAGTAAATTAAAACTGTCAATGACACAGACGAAAGCGTACGTTGAACAGATTACAAAGGACACCGAAGAAAAACTTTGCATTTGAAGAAACCAAAACCCATTTTATTTTGTATTTTACAGTCATTTTTGTATCTTTATTACACTTTCGCTAGGTTTCTGAATAGTAGACAGACGGCGGAAATGAGATAAATCAAGTAACAGACAGAAACAATGAGAAAAGTGATTTCTATCATTTAAAAAAAAAATAAAACTGAAGCATAAAAAGTGTTATCTTTATTCGAATTAATGTAAAAGAATATGGTTAAATTACATGTCATTTTTCAATTCTTTATAAACTTAAGTGAACTATGATTTCAGTGATATATAGTTTTATACTAGATTGCTATAAATAAAATCAAACTATAAGGGGTAGCTAATGCATGGTATCTCACAAAATGAATTGTTGATTGCACCTTGGTTGTTATGTTTTGTTTATAAAATTTGTTAATATTAACTAATGATTATAATCCGACGTCAATATGAAAGAATTTGCACAGAAAAAACGAGCAAATTGTATTTTGTATCATGCAAAATTTGCTATGGAGCAAACGATTAAAGGCAATTGAAAAATTGGAATACAAAAATCAACGATAGATTATTATCTTTATTTATCTAAGTGTTTTTTTTTAGGTCTATTACCAATAATGATATGGTCACTGCAAATAAAAAAGAAGAGAGATTAAAATATTTTTTTAAAAAATTTCTTCTAACATGAAATGTTATTTCAGATCAAAATCTTTAAAATTCTTTAATTGGTATCAACAGCAAGGCGTGATTATAATGAGATACAGTTGTGTGTGTCATTGTGACAGCAACCCAATAACACAATACCACAACTTGGTTGAGGGTTCAACAAGTTTGAAGTACTCAATCTTTCCTCCGTATCTTTAATTGTTGCTTCCTTCTTTGCAAATGATGTAGATAATATATAATTTGCAACTCACCAGCTAAGAGCAATACCAGAGCTAAGAAAAGAAGAATCTTCTGCATGCTTCAGAGTTAAACTTGAAAACCTAAATAAAAAAGTCAATAAGTTCTACTTCAAGATGTATTTTCAAATTTTCTCCATTTTCATTTAATCTTCATATCTTATTTTGGTTTTGTCTTTAAGGATGTACTTAGGTGAGGTTAGGTAAAAATTAAGAAATTAAGAAATTAAAATTGATACTATAAGCTGGTAGAGTATCAACGAAGAGTAAAGATAAGCTTAAAATATTGATAGGTGATGGACCTCCTTTTCGAGATATTTAAGATTTAAAATATGGCGGGAAAAGGCTGACTCAGACATTTACCTTATATTTGCATTGGTATTATTTGGGTCTCAAAACAAAAGAAAGAAAATCAAGAATCTTGTAAAATTTTGGTAAATGACCTTTCATGAGCTATTAAGTCTTACATGAAAAAATAAATGGGTGTTATGGGGCAAAATATTTTACATTGTATTGTATGGAAAAACACCAAGGAGTCCGAACATTTGGCACAAATTCCAAAACCTCACCTAAGTACATCCTTAAATTATTATGAAGAGTAAATCAAATTCGATTTCTTATCATTTGAAAAAAGCAACAATTAAGGATTCATTATCTAGCTTGTTCTGGATATGATGTGAAAAAAATAGTTCATTATATTGTGATATTTCCTATTTAACACAATACACCACATACATTTATACAAGTGATTTTCCATAAAAAGGAACCTGTCACATAATAGTTATCAAAGGTACCAGGATTATTATTTAGTACGACAGACGCGCGTTTCGTCTACATAGACTCATCAGTGACGCTCATATCAAAATATTTATAAAGCCAAACAAGTACAAAGTTGAAGAGAATGGAGGATCCGAAATTCCAAAAAGCTGTGCCAAATACGGCTAAGGTAATCTATGCCTGGGATAAAAAAAATCCTTAGTTTTTCGAAAAATTCAAAGTTTTGTAAATAGGAAATTCATAAAAATGACCACATTATTGATATTCATGTCAACACCGAAGTGTTGACTACTGGGCTGGTGATACCCTCGGAGACGAAACGTCCACCAGCAGTGGCATCGACATAACAATTTCGATGGATATGGTTGTAATGTGTTACTCAACTTTCCGTGACGATATAAAAGGAAATAAAGGGCTACAAATGTGTGAAACTGTTCAATGCAGGTTGACAAAATTGCAATTCCGTTTTTTGTATACAAAAACTGAATCCAGTTTGGAAAGAACATTAATGATGACAGGTGATTGCTAATGAACATTAATCATGATTATCAATTAAAATCAATTTGATTATCTAATTTTGAAATATAAAATTTTTAGAAAAATATATAATTTGTCAGAAATATCAATAAAGTTAAAAACATTATGCTAATGGATACTATATGAAATGGAGTTAATAAATATTACATAAAAAAAATCTATGTTCTATAATCTTATCAGCAGATTCTGATCACGGTAAACAGTAAAAATAAGGGATTTGAAAGACTTCAAAAAGAGCATATGCATGCATTACTCGACTCAGTCAAAAATGTGAAATTAAACTATGCCTTGGTTAAAGGTCTACCAATGCGATACCATGTCGATAGTAATGTTGTGAAAAATATATTCACTGCGCAACAAGTCTCGTAAATTAACGTGCATAATAGTGGTGAAATCGTTTAATGTACAATTGGTTTCGGTTAATAATTGGCGTGATCATATTTTCTCTCACGGAATACGGAAAAAAACAATTACTGTCTTTTGTTTCTGAAAATGTGTGGTTTAATTGACTTTTGAAAAAATACCTGTTTTGACCTACGCCGTTGTCCTCGGTGAAACAACTAATGTTATCTCTGTCTGATATGGTTACGAAAGTAAATTTACATTTACGATAAATTCAAATTCATCCAATGCTACATCTGTTTCTTGTTTTTGATTTGATTTGTGTTTGTGAATCCTTAGTTATCATTGTTGTGTTTCAAAGATTGTTGTAAGTCTCATCGTCGTGTGTCGATATTTTGAAATTGCGTTTTAAGTTTGTCGTCAACTTATAAGATTGAAAATATGTTTTGTATTTTCCTTCTCTTGTACACAATCTCATTTTTGTAGTGAACAATGCCCTGTTATCTTTTTGATAAAATTATTTTAATGAAATAGCGATGAAAACATGAAACTATTCCTTTCACGGATTTGGCTATACTTTTTGGAACTTTTGGAATATAGATCTTCATCTTTTAAATAAGCTTTGGATTTTACATATTTTGGCCTCGAGCATCACTGAAGAGACATGTATTGTCGAAATACACATCTGGTTCAGAAAATTGGTACCGTTAATGTTATTTGCAGATACATGTAGCAATACAATATGACAGAGCTGCCATATTTCAGTTAATTTTTTTAACAAAGTATTTTTTGGACAAATTTATGTTCTGCATCATTATAAAAACAATGCAGAATTTCTTTCGTTATTTTTTATGCTTTTCAAACTTCCCCAACTGATTCTTGATTAAAAATGACTAAAAACGAGTTCAACTAGCAAAACAATCTCAAAATACTTTTAAAAGTCGTTAAATAAACCTGACATATCTTTAGAAATGAATGTGAAAAAAACAAAACATAATAACACCACAGAATCTAAGTAAAATTCAAAATATATGACATACGATCATTACCCATTATTGAATAGTAAAAGTTTATAAGATGATGCTAATTGCCAAATGAAAAATTGAATGAGGGAATTAATTTTATGCCGAGGATTTTAGAAACAGGTTTCCACAGATTTATACATTAGTATTTATTTTACAAAAAAGCAATATAAGTCATACCTTATAGAAGACTTGGTTAGGAGCATGTAGTTGCATTAACCATATTTTTTCCTTTTATACCCCGAAGTAATTGGATAATGTTTTATCCTTGAAACAAGTTGTGTTTATGATTTTGAATGGGATTAAGTTTTTATTTCGTTTTTGTTTTTTGTGTGCAATCGTACGAAGTTTGTATTTATCGTTGTATTGAAATTTTGGTATTTTTATATGTTGAATAAAAATGTATAAAATATTTAAGAGGATTTCATACGATCATCTGTTTCTAATGCAGATTCATGCAAATACGATATCAGAACAAATAACTGTATTAACTGTTACACAATATATGACATATTTATGAATATTAGAAAGTGCAGCATACCTCGATTGCGATAACATCATTAGATATTTAACAGCAGTCATCTAGAGATAATTTGGATATCTCTGACAGACATGGGTCCAAATTCTTTGCAGGCACTAAAATCTACAGCCAGGAAAGAAGAAAACAATTGAATACTATTAAATTAAACACGTTCACTATGACTTATCGGGGTGTGAGTGTTATTTAGAGTTAAGTTTTTAGTTCAGAATATTTACTATTATACGTAATTTTTTGCTTTGTCCCTTTCTATCTTCGTAATTTGTTTTTAGGCCTTTCCTTTGTTTCATCTTGAATATTTAGAAATGTAATAACACGTGTTACAAACTGAAATCGAGGGAAATACATCAAATATAAGAGTAAAACAACGAAACAACAGAAAACTGAAGTGCAACAAAAACAAATAACAATGCAACATACATAGAAACAAACTATTAGACAATAACTGCCATATTTCTGATTTGGTAAAGGACATAGACTTGTGCTATCTAATAGGCTAATGTTGAATCAAACTTGTGTATTCGGTAGGAAGGATCGAGAAGGTGCATATGTTTCTTAAGAGTATTTTAATTTATATACCGAGAAGTGATTGGATAATGTTTTTTTTTATCGGCAATTGTAACAGTTTATGATCTTACTGCCATATATTTTCAATATCATGGACAGGACTTGATGCTCGAAAATGTTAGGCAATGACGTCAGGTATCAGTGCAGTAACGTCACATGGTCTTGTCCATCGGCTTCAACTTATCAATGAAATGCACGCGACTTCCTTCATACAACCGAACTCCCAACCCAAAGTTTTGAACACGTAAAAGTAGTTTTACTTATTACTTCATTTAACTTCATATTCTTTTGAAAAACATAGAGTTCAGACAGAATGCAAATTAAAAGAAAAATGGTATTTTATTTTTTGATACTGACTTCAACAGCTCGAGTATCAGCTCGCCCTAGCTGGCTCGTTTGATATTTTGCTGATAATTTCATAATGAAAAAATGAAATGTCATTATTCTGTATTTAGTATCCGAAAAACACGTTACATGTTTTTTTAAAGGGTAATATGTTTTTTTTTGCATGTGCAATCGTTAGCAGTCTGTACTTATCTTCGTATTAAAATGTTGTTATTCTTTAATGTTGAAACTAAATATATAAAGTGTACAAGATGGATGATTGCATTCCAACATCTGTTTCAGATGCAGATTCGTGTAAAAACAGGATCAAAATATGTAACAGTATTAATTGTTGTATCATATATGACATATGTATAAATATAAAAAAGATAACGGCAGTCTTCTAAAGATAATTTACATATCACCGACGTGGCGACTCTTTATGATAAAGAGCTAAATATTAGAGCCAAAAAGTTGAAAACAACGTATATCTGAATCAAACAGTGACACACTTATGTAACAAATATGTTATCATGAATTTTATCATACGAAAACCATTAAATGAAATTAATAAAGTTCACTCCGATATTTCGTGGTGTGATATTTATCTAAATTCCCGCTTTATCTTTGAATTATGATTTCTATTTGTTTCTTTGTATCATCATTTATATCTAAAAGAAACACATCAAGTTCACTAGGTCTCCTTTCACAATTTACAACAAGCAATATTATGATATTGTTATTATTGTTTTATTAAGCTTAGCCTATTATTTTGTGGCCTTATATAAAAAAAGAAGATGTGGTATGATGGCCAATGAGACAACTCTCCACAAGAGACCAAAATAACACAGAATTTAACAACGTTTGTAAACCAACAAACGAGAAACAATTTTACGTACACTCTTATATTTTCCACGAAAAGGGAGTTTTAAAAGATTTCCAAGGTCTTACTTTTCCTTCTATATTCTACTTAAAAAGGTTTCTGCTTATAAGGAATCAAAGTTTGTGAATAACAAAGATGAAGTTTATATGAAGCCACTATGATTTGGTTGAATGTTATGGAATATAAGATGCCACGTGCGTTTTTCCTTTTCGTTCTTTTAATATGTTACCCTTGTTTTCATGAATATTAATTGTATGGTAATTTTAATAAATTTCATGTTTACAAAACTATGATTTTTTGTACAAACCAAGGATATTTTTTTCATCCCAGGAATAGATTACCATAAATGTATTTGGAACAAAGTTTTTGGAATTGTGGGTCCTCAATATTCTTCAACTTTGTACTTGTTTTGCTTTATAATTATTTTGATCTGAGCGTCACCTATGAGTCTTATGTAGACGAAACGCGCGTCTTGTGTATTAAATTATTATCCTGTTACCTTTGATAACTTTTTCGTTTGTGACATCATATAATGCGATTTTCATAGAATCGTAAAGCATTAACAAATTCAGACTAAATTCAGACTATCGATAAAGTATAAAGGTCTCCTTTTTAAGACATAAGACGTAAAAAGTATACATGGACACCTAAAAAGGTACTATAAATTATTGTTACTAAAGTAAAGGATAAACTGGTCAAGACGACCATTAGAATGGGAAAATCTCAAAAATCTAATGATTGCATTTACAAGAATAACAGAAGAAATATTAAAGATATTTCCTTATATTATCCAACTTTAGTACCGACATCTGTCGAATTTTCATAGTTCTTATCTGCGGTAACATTTCTTCCTGCATTGCTATTAGATCAAGCTAAAAAAATTAATTGATCATTACATGTATAAAGTTCTTCTTATCTAATTGATAGTGTCATGCTGTTAATACGACGTATCCTATAGTTGTGTATTATTTTGTATGTATTTAATTCGATTTATTGTTACATTTTTTTATATATTAAAAATGAAAAAAAAAAACCAATGAATTGTGATTTAAAATGTTTTGGCCAATATAGGCAAGGGTGTAATAACCACATTAAAATATATATAACAAAAAGACCCCAAAATAACCCTTCTGACTTTTACGATACAATAAATAAGAACTATCGAAAAAAAGTTGACTTTTGTTACCAATGAGAATATACGGAGTCATCTTTTACTTTTCGTTTACCTACACTATACACAATGCTATGACATGAACACTGGGAATGAGACTGTCGTAAATGTCGACCTTAAAGTATCGTATTATATGAATATTTTCATTCGAATGCTCAAAATATGTTCTACAGAAATTTGTACCAACATCTTCACTTTGTTCTTTTTTTTCTTGAAATGTAAATGCGAGTTCTTCTTTTGACCTTATTAAAGCCATTAAAAGTATAAAGATTAAAACAACACGTTATAAAGTTAAGGAGTTCAAAGCGCATTACTGGGTTTACCTTAATTAGGAACGCGCAAAGCCGAATGTTTGAAAGTGAAAGATGCATAAGAACCGAAATAGGTGAAGAGTCAAACTATGCAAATCTTGTTTAAGAGAGATCGTGCACAGTTTTACTATATGGATATGAGTCTAGTCATTTTCAGATTTCAATTACAGAGTGTCATAAAGTCTTTTCAAGTTGAAGTAAGATAGGTGGTACATTAGAACTGGATCAAATAAAGGCAACAGTAGTATACCGCTGTTCAAAACTCGTTAATCTATGGACAAAAAACAAAATCGAGGTAACAAACTAAAACTGAGGGAAACGCATTAAATATAAGAGGAGAATAACGACACAACATTAAAATGGAACACACACAGCAACGGACTAAGCATTAGACAAAATCCGATGAGAATAACCAATATAACGTCAAAACCAAATACATGAATTTGGGATAGAAAAGTACCGTGACACACCTTATAGTAATGGGAATTCACACTCAAATATAGGAGAAAACAAACGACACAACGAAAACACAACGTAAAAATGTTACACACACAGAAACGAACTATGATATAACAATGGCCATTTTCCTGACTTGGTACAGGACATTTTTAAAAGAAAAAAATGGTGGGTTGAACCTGGTTTTGTGGCATGCCAAACCTCACACTTTAATGGCATTGTTAAATATAACATTAAGATGACAACATAATAATACAGGACTACAATACAAATAAATAGGAGAACGTGTTAGGCAAAGAAACACATGAATAATAGATAACAAAAGGCATCAGGTTTAAAATTCAATACGTCAAAAACGCGCCTCGTCCACACAAGACTTACCAGTGACGCCCAGATATAAAAGTTCAAAAGTCAAAAAAAGGGGAAAACAGTTGTACAGCTCTGAGGATCAAAAGTTGAAAAAAGTTGTGCCAAATACGGCTAAGGTTTTCTGCTTGGGATAAAAATTTCCTTATTATTTAGAACAATTTATGCTATTGCAAACAGTAAATTTTATCAAATAAATATAAAAGATTTAGATGATAAAACTGACGTCTTAACTAATTACAGAAAACAAAACTCGAATACATAATACATTGATGACCAACACAGAAAATAGGCACACCCGACTTAGTCCATGCCTCAACGCAAAAAGTCATAAAAATGAAGTGGTGAAAAGGCACAAAAATTACGTCACGCAGACATTTGAATTTCTGAAACAGCACAAAAATGACGTCACATTTGAAAAATTATATCTCAAAAATAAGATAAAAATAGGATTGATTTAACATTATAATAGAACTAAATATTGATATTACATTTAAACACAATGCACATTGCAATACTAATTAATAGCAATTAACTATATTATAAATATGTCCGGTTTGTTTTGAATCTAACTTCAAACATAAAATATCGTACAGATTACGTTGAACAAAATCAAAACTAACTAGAATTGCCGTTGCAAGCAATAGCGGATGTCACCCTGGTCCTCCAATTGCCACTAAGTGGCAGCCATTTCGAAATTCCTTAACATTTGATTAACAAGTTAACTTCACAATTCATCATTCTGATAATTTTTAGAAATTTTAAAGCATTTGGATTTTTTTCATGTTTGAACTGTTTCTATGGCAACGGCTGCCATTTTGACAATTCTGAAGATGGTTGGCAAGACTTTGCATGCCAAGTAACATTTCCACAAAGTTTTATTCATTTTAAATATAATATTTAATGTTTGTATAAGTAATCTAAGACTAATGTTCTGCAATGTTCTATAAAACTTCACCCCCTTAATTATGCCAAGGAGACCCCCAGCTGAAATAAAAATGTTCCATGTTGAAGTGTACATGGGTCTCTTTATATCATAGGAGTTTCATATAGTTTGAAAAACATTTTTACTTTTCACATTTTTGCTGTTTCCATGGCAATGGCAGCCATTTTTTTTAATTCCTAAGTCAGGTGCACAACTACACATGGGGATTAACATTATGCTATAGTTCCATCAACATTGGCCCATTCAATTCCGAGAACTAAGCTGGACAAAAAGTGTGGAATAAGAATAATAAACTAGAGTTGCTATTGCAAGTAATAGCGGATGTCACCCTTCCCCCCATTGCCACTAAGCGGCAGCCATTTCAAAAACTTTTAACAGTGAATGCACATATTTGCATGGCTATACATTTTTCTGTAAATTTTTAATACATTAAGATCATTTTTAAAAACATGACATTTTTGCTGTTTCCATGGCAACGGCAGCCATTTGAATGTTTCAAAGTCAAAAGTCTCATCTATACATGCCACTTTACAATAATATTAACTTTCATTAAGTTTGGAGCATTTTGAAAATATTTGACATTTTTCCAGTTTCCATGGCAACGGTAGCCATTTTGGAAATTCCAACTTCAAAAGTCTCATGCAGACTTGACAGTCAACAATCCTTTTAAGTTTCATCAATTTTGGAGCATTTTAAAACTTTTGAAATTTTTGACATTTTGATTGGTTCTTTTGGCAACAGAGACCATTCCCAAAATTTAATGGCACCACCCATTTTAAGAAAGTAAATGCAAGTTTAAGGTGTTTGGACCATTTTGACCTGTTTTGCATTGTTTCCATGGTAACAACAGACATTTTCGAAATTCCAACGCCAAATTCCACTTCTACCAATGTTGCTCATCGTTACTGTGAAGTTTATAAAATTTAGAGCATTTCCATATTTCTGAAATTTTTGGTGTAGTATCCTTGGCAACATAGTTCCAATGATTGCCAAAATCATCCAAAACTAGTATATGGCCGGCACCTACATTGTATCAAAATATAACGATTCTGAGTTGAAGCATCTTTAAATAATTAACCAAAACCAAAAACTGGATTTTTTCACATTTGTTCCGTTTCCATGGTAACGGCTACCAATTTTTTATGTTCTTACGACCGACTGCAACCCGAAATTTTGTTTTCCTCATTATACTCAACTATCAATAAGATTGGTTCTATTGGCTCTAAAAAAGCTGCAGGACAAAATTAGGTGGAAGAATAACAATAATTAGAATTGCCATTGCAAGCAATAGCGGATGTCACCCTTCCTCCAATTGCCACTAAGCGGCAGCCATTTCAAAATGGTTTAACAGTGAATGCACATATATTCATGGCAATACATCTTTCTGTAAATTTTCAGTGCATTCAGAGCATTTTAAAAAAAAATCACATTTCTGCTGTTTCCATGGCAACGGCAGCCATTTTGAAAGTTTCAAAGTCAAAAGTCTCATCTAGTCATGCCAGTTTACAATAATATTAAGTTTCATTAAGTTTGGAGCATTTTGAAAATATTTGACATTTTCCAGTTTCCATGGCAACGGTAGCCATTTTGGAAATTCCAACTTCAAAAGTCTCATGCAGACTTGACAGTCAACAATCCTTTTAAGTTTCATCAATTTTGAAGCATTTTGAAATTTTTGAATTTTTTTACATTTGTGATGGTTCGTATGGCAACAGAGACCATTCCCAAAATTTAATGGCATATACCACATTGGTACATGGCGGGACCATACCATCAAAGTTTCGATCAATTTGACCTACCATTTTAAGAAAGTAAATGCCACTTTAAGGTTTTCGGACCATTTTGACCTGTTTTGCATTGTTTCCATGGTAACGGCAGACATTTTCAAAATTCCAACGCCAAATTCCACTTCTACCAATGTTGCTCATCGTTACTGTGAAGTTTTATAAAATTTGGAGCATTTCCATATTTTTGAAATTTTTGGTGTAGTATCCATGGCAACATAGTAGTTCCAATGATTGCCAAAATCATCCAAAACTAGTATATGGCCGGCACCTACATTGTATCAAAATATAACAATTCTGAGTTGAAGCATCTTTAAATAATTCACCAAAACCAAAAACTGGATTTTTTCACATTTGTTCCGTTTCCATGTTAACGACAGCCATTTTTTATGTTCTTAAGACCGACTACAACCCGAAATTTTGTGTTCCTCATTATACTCAACTATCAATAAGATTGGTTCTATTGGCTCCAAAAAAGCTGCAGGACAAAATTAGGGGGAAGAATAATAATAATAATAAAAAAAAGAAACGGAGGAAAAGCAATATGTCACCCGACATTGTCGATCGGGTGACATAATAAAAAAAGAAACAGAGGAAAAGCAATATGTCACCCGACATTGTCGATCGGGTGACATAATAAAAAAAAAGAAACGGAGGAAAAGCAATATGTCACCCGACATTGTCGATCGGGTGACATAAAAAAAAGAATCGAACAATAACAATATGTCACCCGATCTCCTTCAGGGTGACATAATAAATGAAGGCCGTGATTAATTTTCTTTACCTTAACACATGAATATAATAGAAGAGACGTCAACCAATTGACAAAATCCGATGAAAATTACAAATATAAAATCAAACTAAATACATGAATTTGGGATAGATAAGTACCGTAACACGTCTTATAGTAATACGAATTCACACTCAGCTTACAGTTACAATCGGGCATAGTCACGTTCGGTAATTAAAAGATTAGACGACGTAATGATAAAAATGTCCTTAGCTAGTTTGGTCAAAGACACATCGTATGGATCAACTAATTCGTGATGGTGTCCATAAAATTTACGGAGTGTCAATTTTAATCTGTCCTCCTCATAACTTTGTTGAAGCAATTTCTGTGTAAGGAGCACACTTCTGTATATGAAGTCCGTATTGTGTGAACATGCACGAGAATAACGTATCAGTTGTGATATGTAAACACCATACGAAGGGGCAGAGGGTATGTTACTGCTGAGAAATGTGAAATTGATACTTGGGAAGTTGAAATCGTCCCGTTTATCATAGATTTTCGTGTGAAGTCGTCCATCTGCGTCAATATCTAGGAAAAGATCAAGGTATGAAGCAGTCCTTCTAGTATCAGTAGTATCCCTTATTTCAAGTTCGATGGGATATTTGAGATGTAATTATTGGCTGAAATATGCGTTATTCAATGATAGAACATCATCAATATATCGGAAAGTAAAATTAAAGAATTTCGCAATAGTACGGCGGCTTTGTGAAAAATTGTGCACATCCTGCTACAAGCATGAAATTTGGCATAAACCTTCCTCAACTATTACTCTTTGATTTCAGATAGGGAGGCATCTGAAAAAAATGTCTCACTTCCGGTAAAATTCAAAATGGCGGACATTATACTTAAATCAGCCCAATATCGAATGCTAGTATGTGAATAGGTATTATTATCATGCTACTATCATAATATTTAGTACAAACCTTTGTTTTTTTACTACTTTTGGATATATTATATAGATAAGATGTCTTTAACAACCCTACTTCCCGTAAAATCCAACATGGTGGACATTGTACTAAAATAAGCTTATTTTTTAGGGAGGGTAATTGAAGTGTGTTTTAACGTATTGCTACCATCATTACATTGTGCAGGAAACTTTCTTTAGTGCTTTTCATGGATACAATGTATAAGACGTATATCTTTAAAACCCTTACTTCCGGTAATATCCAAAAATGGCGGACATAGAAATATCAATTTATTATTTAAATATTCAAATTTTTTCGACATGTGAAGAAAATGTTGTTTTTTGTGCTGGTCATTTAACTTTTGGCTTTAAGCTATCCCCAAAACCAATAATTCTATTCTATTGTAAATGTTTAAATACGAAGTTGACACTTCAGGTAAAAATTATGGCGTAAATTTCAAAGGTAAGTCCTCAATCCATATCTTCGATGTAGAGTTTTGGATAGATTGATTGAAACAAAATAAAATTACTAAATAACTAAAACATTTTTAAAATTACTACTATTTGGCCAAAAATGCATGTTTATTCGCGGTCACCACCACATGCACACAAGACAGTGCACGGGAGACCCGATTTTCCCCATAAACAACGACCGTAGCATCCTTTCTTACATCCACAATGTACAAAATTTTAACAAAAGGATGAGGCCTCACAAAGAGTTTTTTTTAAAAGGAATCCTCTTTGTCCCTTCGCCATCCATTACCTCCTTGACTGGATAGCATAAGCGCCAATCCCAAGTTTGTCCCCCTAAACACCCACCTGAGTTTATTGCAGTTTTAAATGCTGGAAAAGACTAGCCAAGTTGAGGGAACAGCCTCAATTAGCCTTCCCCTTTGTGCAAATAGTTATTTTCTTGCTTCGTTAACCATGTTAGCCGAATCTGATAAGTTTGTGCGATCATACAGTAAAACGCCGCTGATTTAGGCTGACCAAACATCCTTCTTTATGTGAAATTCGCATCTTCAAATGCCATCAATGTCTCCCACACAGTCTTTTTTTTCCTTTAAAGCAAACAGAGAACCGCATCACATCCGGTAAAGGCATGGATTACAATAAATGTGTGTGATCACTCATTGCCTAGTGCATTTGAAAGGCCATTGATAGATATTAATCTAAAGTTTTTTGCCTTCCCAAACACAATCCATAGTTCGTCTACCACTTTGTGACGGTATAGCGAAACTGTAATGACAGCATATCAGTAACGACTGTTCGAATCATGACTCGTTTAAGTTCGTGTTTCACTGCATCAGACACATGCACCATGATTCTTGTGTCAGCCTCTTAAATGCTTAATGTGAACTTAGTGCTAAACTCGAAATACATCACGTGGTGGATAGCACTGAACATCCTGAGCATTTGTTGCTACAACTACAGTTTTCTGAGAGATGACGACAATAGGAAAGAACTTTTTAAATTTCATTCACAGCAGCTTGCTGAATAAAATTTTGAGGAAAAGGTAGTTGTAACAAAAAATGCTCAGGATGTTCATTGTTATCCACCACTTGATGATGTTTCAAGTTTAGTACCATGTTTACATGAAGAGACTGACACTAGAATCAAGATGGATGTGTCTGATGCAGTGAATCACAAACTTAACTGAGTCATAACTCGAACAGTCGATACTGATGTCATTGCTGTTTCGCTATTCCGTGACATAAGGGCAGACGAACTTTGAATTGCATTTGGAAGTGAGGAAAGCTTTAGATATATATCTATCCACGACCTTTCAAATGCACTAGGCATTGAGAGTTTACACATTTGCTGGAAAAGGAACTGCGTTGGTGACATGGATGCAGATGTGACTTTAACATTTAGAATGATGATTGACCAGCCAACAGCACCAGATATGGATTTGATAATGTCATTGATAAAACAATACTTGGTTTTGTTGTAAGATCGAAAAAAACTTACCACATGGGGTTAACAAAGCCAGCAAACATGTGTTTTTTGGAAGAGGAAAGAATTATTGAGGCTATTCCCACGACTCGGTTTAGTCTTTTACAGCATGCAAAGCGTGCAATATACCATGATGGGTGTGAATGAGTAATGATCTTGGAATTGGTTCCTATGATAACTAGTCCAGTCGATTATGAATGGCGAAGGAACAAATATGATCCATGGGAACCTTTTGAACAACTCTTTGTGAGGCCTCTTTATCTGATCAAGATGTTGTACACTGGACGTAAGAAACAATACCACAATCTTTGTAAATGTGGAAAATCAGCTCTCCGATTGTGAATAAACATGCATGTATTTGCGGCCTAACGAGTATGTTGATTGGGTATTATATCCTTACCTTAATAAAATACCTGGAAACTGTAACACGAGTGGATGGAGTCTTGGATGCGTATGGTAGTTGTAGCAACGAATGCTCAGATATTCTATCTTATCCACCACATGATGTATTTCAAGTTTAGCACTAAGTTCACATTAAGTGGCAGGGCAGACACTAGCATCATTGTGCATGTGTCTTATGCAGTGACACACGAGTCATGATTCGAACAGTCGTTACTGATGATGCTGTCATTACTGTTTCGCTATTCCGTGACATAGGGGTAAACGAACTATGGATTGTGTTTGGGAATGCAAAAAACTTTAGATTAATATCTATCAATGGCCTTTCAAATGCACTAGGCAATGAGTGATCACACACACTTATTGTGATCCATGACTTTCCCGGAGGTGTTACAGTTCTCTGTTTGCTTGAAAAGGACAAAAAGACTGCGTGGGAGACGTTGACATTGGTGGCATTTGAAAATGTGACTTTAACATAAAGAATGATGATTGATAAGCCAAAATCAGCGGGGTTTTACTGTAAGATCGCACAAACTTATCAGATGGGACTAACATGGTTAACGAAGCAAGAAAATAACTATTTGCACAAAGGGGAAGGCTAATTGAGGCTGTTCCCTCAACTTGGCTAGTCTTTTCCAGCATTTAAAACGTGCAATAAACTCAGGTGGGTGTTTAGGGGGACGAACTTGGGATTGGCTCTTATGCTACCAAGTCCAGGTGCTAACGGATGGCGAAGGGACAAAGAGGATTCCTTTTAAAAAAACTCTTTGTGAGGCCTCATCCTTTTGTTAAAAGTTTGTACATTGTGGATGTAAGAAAGGATGCTGCGGTCGTTGTTTATGGGGAAAATCGGGTCCCCCGTGCACTGCCTTGTGTGCATGTGGTGGTGACCGTGAATATGTATTTTTGGCCAAATGGTAGTAATTTTAAAATTGTTTTAGTAATTTTGTGATTTTATTTTGTTTCAATCAATCTATCCAAAACTCTACATCGAAGATATGGATTGAGGACTTACCTTTGAAATTTACGTCATACTTTTTACCTGAAGTGTCAACTTCGTATTTAAACATTTACAACAGAATATAATTAGTTGTTTTTGGGATAACTTAAAGCCAAATGTTTAATGACCAGCACAAAAAACAACATTTTTTTACATGTTGAAAAAAGTTGAATATTTAAATAATAAATTGATATTTCTATGTCCGCCATTTTTGGATATTACCGGAAGTAAGGGCTTTAAAGATATACCTCTTATACAATGTATCCATGAGAAGCACTAAAGAAAGGATCTTGGACAATGTAATGATAGAAGCAATACGTTAAAACACATTTCAATTACCCTCCCTAAAAAATAAGTTTATTTTAGTACAATGTCCGCCATATTGGATTTTACCAGAAGTAGGGTTGTTAAAGACATCTGATCTATATAATATATCCAAAAGTAGTAAAAAACAAAGGTTTGTACTAAATATTATGATAGTAGCATGATAATAATACCTATTCACAAACTAGCCTTCGATATTGGGCTGATTAAGTATGATGTCCGCCATTTTGAATTTTACCGGAAGTGAGACATTTTTTTCAAATGCCTCCCTATCTGAAATCAAAGAGTAATAGTTGAGGAAGGTCTATGCCAAATTTCATGCTTGTAGCAGGATGTGCACAATTCGTCTGAAATATGCTCGTAGCCGCCGGACTACAAGGTGCTTTTTCTTTTTGTCTTTTAGAAGGTTCTGAATGAATTTTGCTTCATACGAGTACAAAAACAAATCGGCCAGTAGGAGTGCACAATTAGTACCCATTGGAATACCGACTGTCTGTTGAAATATAAATCCACCAAACTCAACAAATATATTGTCGATCAAAAAGTCCAGCATTTTGATAATTTCATCTTCATAATATTTTCTGGAAGATTTAGTGTGATTTTTTTTTACAAAATATGAATTGGTGTAACCCAAAACCAGAAATTTGTATCTACGATTCCCATTTTAAAAAAAAAGCTCTGTTTTATGAGATGGTGAAGTCGATCTTTCAACTGAGCATGGGGAATAGTAGTGTATAGCGTAGAAAAATCAAAAGTCTTTATGTTGCTGCAAAATTGCAAAGATTGTAATCGAAAATTAAGCAGTAGATCTTTCGAATTTCTGAGAATCCACATCTGGTTAACACCACTGGTAGAATAAAACTCATCACAATATTTTTGAAGCCCATCTTTAACTGTAGAAAGAATAGTAGTCAGTAAAATTGAGAATGGAAATGGGGAATGTGTCAAAGAGACAACAACCCGCCCAAACAAAAAACAACAGCAGAGGGTCACCAACAGGTCTTCAATGTAGCGAGAAATTCCCGCACCCGGAGGCGTCCTTCAGCTGGCCCCTAAACAAATATATACTAGTCCAGTGATAATGAACGCCATACTAATTTCCAAATTGTACACAAGAAACTAAAATTAAAATAATACAAGACTAACAAAGGCCAGAGGCTCCTGACTTGGGACAGGCGCAAAAATGCGGCGGGGTTAAACATGTTTGTGAGATCTCAACCCTCCCCCTATACCTCTAACCAATGTAGTAAAGTAAACGCATAACAATACGCACATTAAAATTCAGTTCAAGAGAAATCCGAGTCTGATGTCAGAAGATGTAACCAAAGAAAATAAACAAAATGACAATAATACATAAATAACAACAGACTACTAGCAGTTAACTGACATGCCAGCTCCAGACTTCAACTAAACTGACTGAAAGATTATGATTTCATCATATGAACATCAGGCACAATCCTTCCCGTTAGGGGTTTAGTATCATACCATCATAACATATATGAAAAGAACATAACCCGTGTCATGCCAACAACTGTTTTTAGAATAAATGTGTTTAGTTCCGATGCAAAGACCTTATCAGTGACTCGATATTAACGCCAAAATATGCAATCTTTAATGACTTGACAACAGTATCGTAATTATATCCCTTCTTAATAAGTCTATTCAAAGGTTTTGTAAGTTTCTGAGGTGAATACTGACACCTTTGTGCTTTATAAAGAATATTACCATAAAAAATTGGATGTGAAATACCTGAACGTATTAGAAGTCTGCATGTTGAGCTATATTTACGAATGATGTCTTTATACCGATGATAAAATTTAGTAAATGTTTTGACTAGTTTGTGATATCGAAAACCCTGGTGTAATAATTTTTCAGTAATACATAAATTTCTCTCGTTAAAATCTAAAACATTGTTACATACACGAGCGAATCGTACAAGTTGAGATATATAAACACCGTAAGATGGTGACAAGGGAACGTCACCATCTAAAAACGGATAATTAACGATAGGAAATGAAAAATCATCCCTTTTATCATAAATTTTAGTATTCAGCTTTCCATTAGTGATATAGATATCAAGATCGAGAAAAGGGCAGTGGTCATTGTTAGTATTAGCTTTATTTAAAGTACTTTAGAAAGATGTTTTGTCGAACATTTTGAAGAACCAGCTATGTATCGTTCTTTATATGGAGTTTTGTGTAATTTAGGTATCGAGTATAAGGAAGGTAAATTTTCTTTGTTTTCTTTGATGTTGATACCAAAAGAAAGAAGAACAGATTTATGATTTTGTAAAATTTCGTCCTTGGTAAATGATGGTAAAGAATATGTGGGGTTACCAGTAGTTTTATTTATCACAAGCTCTGTTGTGAGACATTGCAAATAATGTTTTTTTTACATATGAAGACAATATTATTGGAGGCTTTATCTGCTGGAACAACGACATATTTGTCATGCAAAGAGGACAAAGCATCCACAACATCCGGATTCTTGAAAGGGTTAGTAACTCTTGTACTCATATTACATTGTAGTTTTTGTACGATCAAACCCAGACAAAAGATAACTTCTGGTACAATAGGTAACATCATTAAGTTTGTCTAACTGTTTCATATTACTGACACTTAAAAGAAGTTTACAAAGAATAGGTTCCTAAGAAAGAATACAAGATTATTGCATGGTAAGGTGCATTTTTGTATCGCCTTACCTTAATTTATAGATTTTGCAATGCATTTGAATCTACATGATCTGTATACTGTCTCATTGTTTTACACAGAACACAAAACACAAAAATTGTTAAATAATGTTCCTTATTGTTCATGTTGTTATATGTGCGCATGACGGTCAATAAAAGTGCTAAGTGATGTAAGCAACCGTGGTCATGTATCCAAAAAAAGATGTGAAGAATCATTTCATAAATTGTTAATACCAAATATTAAAAAAATAAGTATGTATTAATATATAGTCAACTTTGCTTGACTAAGCTTAGATGCTTTACAAATATATCAATGTACAATTCAGAAACGGTGTGATAAATAATGTCATTGCTAACCAACTGAGTTGACGAAACCTTTTTGGACAAACAATCCATCAGCAGTGGTATGCACCCAATGATATACAGATAAACATATCACTTATTAAATAATTAAGTGTATGTGTCTGAAGACCTATTCTGGATTAAGTGACATTATTAATTATGAAAGCTTTCTATTAACATACAAGATTTAATAATATCCAAACCCGTTAATCAAGAGATTTTATGATCAAAAGCCCCAAAAAATTTCTAAATTCATCTAAAGGTAAATGCATGTACCAAGTCAGGAATATGATCGTTGTTATCCATTCCCTTCATGTGTTTGAGATGTTGGATTTGCCATTTGATTAGGTACTATCTGTTTTGAATTTTCCTCGGAGTTCAGTATTTTTGGGATTTTACTTTTTAATAAACTACTTTATTACATTTAAGACATAATATGTACTTAACTTAGTAAACAACTACACTTTAGATTGAAAAATCTATTAAAATCAAAGAAATATTTCAGATTATTCGTAACAGTATTTATTTCAATACATATATATCTTTCATTCATCATAGTTTTAATCGGGGCTAGATGTATCTCCTCCTGCTCCTGTAGACCTAGGCCTTCCAGCTGAAAAAAAGTAAATTAAAGTCATCATTATAAATGCATGTCTTATTTATAGATACTAGATACTGGCATGAAGTAAATAGGGTGTATTCTATAGTTTTGTTTATTATATTGTCTGAATTTATCTCGATGTATTTTGTTGTGAAAATATTGACTAGGTAATAGTGTACAATGTTTTTTTTATTTTACTTAGGTACTGTTACAAATAACAACGAACCGTTCTCAAATTTTCTTTTGTACTTTTTTTTTTATTATCAAGAAATTAAGATTCTAACACTCAACGAAAGTTGACCTTACATGTAGATAGATTTAGCGCTTTTTCAAATAGTTTTTGGTTATATAAATGTACTTCAACTGTCTTTGTTTTTATACATCATGGGCTTTCAATTATTCGGCTTTTTTAATGATATTCACAACGTGATGTTACAGTTTAATTTTTAGATATAACAATGAATAGAAATAATTGTGGTAAAAACTGTTTTGGTCAAACAGACTAGGGTACTATAAATACACTTCCACTACTGGACGAAATAACAACTGTCCATACCAGTAACAGTCGTTCTAAGACTGTAATTGTTTGTTAAAGTTGTAACAGTTGTAAAATTTTACTGTTTCAGTTATTTTATGACTGTCCCAACTTTTAAAGTGTTTGTTTCCAACATAAATCGACTGCAACAACGCTAGAAATAGCTGTCACAAACATTAAAGGACTGATACAACTAATTTCAAGTTGTAACAGTTGGTTTACAACTGTTCCAACTCGAAAAACGTTGTAACAGTCATAAATACACTGTTAAAACGCCGAAAATGTTGTCACTGTTATAATACGACTGTTGCAACCTTTTGAAAGTTGTTACAGTTATTTAATAACTGTTCCAACACGCAAAACGTTGAAACAGTCGTAAATAAACTGTTTAAACGTCGAAAAGGTTGTTAAAGTTAAAATATGATTGCTACAACCATTATACAGCAACAGTTTAATAATCAATAGTGTCGCAACTTTCAAATATTGGTAGTCATTTTATAGACTTAAAAGTTACGGATACCAAATTTCTATCTGACAGTCCGGGATAGGTTAAATTATTTTAAATACACTTACATCGTGTGCAATTTTTTAAAAAGGTTGTTATAAAAAAAAAGACACAACTGCCATACCCATTTAATACATTAGTATAAATAGAAACTGATTGTAAAAACAAAAACATATTGAAATATCTGCCGCTGAAAATTTTGGGATTCCCCGCTTATCTGGTAAATGTTGTAAATTAATAACTCAATTGACACTCCCTTGTCTCGCATCTCTTCGAAAAAAAATCAGACCACCGTAAGAGATACCTGCAATTTCACATGGGACTGGTTTATGCGCATTTAATGCTTAAACACAGTTACATGCACCTGTTAGATAAATTGAACAAGGTGTCTCAATTTATTTGTAAAAAAATGTATCTTATAATATCATATAAGACACTTTTCGAAATTATCATAATGACAACGTTTTAATTTTTATAACCTTGTTGTGAAATCATTCATGTATGTAAGGTTTTACCTCCAATACCCGTAGATTTACGAATCACATAACTTCATAATAACGGTCAATATACTATAAACCCAGCGGGAATATACACACTTGTCAAACTTATCCCCGTAGAAAACTGCCGAGGGCTTAGTTCATACGACATGGACACTTTTAGAATTAATTTGTTTGTTTTTATGTTCTTCTGACTATTTGAAAAGTATACAAGTTATACCGTACTCGGTTCTAACAATTTTTATTTATAAATACAAATAAAATCTCAGTTATGCTGAACTTTCAACGCATCTTTTGTAGCTATGGAAAACACTGAAATATTCGTTAATGTCTTGTATCTAAATTCAATTTATATTATTTACCGGGTTTTTAAATAGTCTAGTCAGATTTACTCAACTTTGTACTGTTATTGTACCGAGTGGTGTCTTATTCATGCGCGTAGCTACGTTTACGTCAAAACGCCCGGGCGTACATTTGAATTTTAATCTCAATAAAATACAAATAACTTACAAATAGTACATCAGCCCTGTAAAAAAAAATTTCAATTTCGAATTAAAGTGACGAATTTTACTTTTCAAACAAAAGGCATCATATTATATAGATTTGTTTCTCAAAGTCTGAATCTACTAGTTGTGAATCTTCAGAGAATTCTACCAACTTTCCTGCTATTTAAATGAATTCATTATATTCTGTGATTCGATATGTGGTTTCCATTTTAGTCGAGCCTGCGACATTTCTATATGTCCCAATAGCAAGACATATGCGATTCTAAATTTCGTCGGTGGTGTCACTCTTGACCCCCCTCTTTAGGATAAGTGTGGGGTTAAAAGGTATTTATTTTAAATATAAATACCTCAAGCAAACCTTTGTGTGGAAGTTGGACAGAAACTGTGCATGACAAAAAGAGTATCAAGAGCATAATGATGAAACTATCTGTTTAATTTTGCCATATTTAGAATTAAAAAAAAAACTTGTTGCGCAAGTAGCTACAGTCTGGGATAAAAGTTTGTTATAGATCAATTACTTTGTCAACCCTTTTTTGGATTTTATGATGGAAGAAGCTTTTTTCTGATTAATGTCTGAATCAAAATTTTGAAAGCTTTTTTTTTCTTCCATTGTGGCAGTATTAATTTGACAGAAGGACTTATCTTTATTCAATTTAACGATATGGGACTTTTTCAAAAGATTTTATAAACCTTAACAGATTTTCGTTAAAATTGGGTCGAGTCGGATATTCCAAGAAAAGTAAAAATATCTAAAAAAAAAATATTTTTTTTAAAATCCTGTAAACGATAGATAAATGCATTCACTTTACGCGGAAGGCAATTCCAGCCGAGAACCAGGATTCAACAGAAACCTTCCGAACATTATTTATTTCATGTTCATTAACGACAATTACCCCATATGGCTCCTTTTGAACATATTTTAAAGAAACTGTTTTAGACTTTTCTCTATATCTAATGACCATTAGATTCCATATCAACACGATTAATAAACTAAACATTAAAAATAAACCATTTAAATTCTTTAAGTATGTTGCTATTGATGAGAATTTTCAACAACGGGAACGGTATCTCATTCTTGATAACCTGTTAGCTTACGGGGGCTTCGTCACGTTGAACCAACTACCAACAGGTGCTATGACTTAGGCCCTCAGACCCCTCGCCGAGGTTCGGGCGTACACGTAACACACACCTAGCTATGCCACTGTTATTTGAGGTTCAAATGTCTTTATTAATAACTCTCCACATGGACGCAAAAATATTAACCATCGAGTTCATATTTCGCCGGGTTTTATCACATATATAAACCTACATGTATAAGTGAGGTAAATGTACCATGTGAACAGACATGACAGATATATTTTTTTCTGAGACAAGTTCGTCGATGGACGATGAATAAATTAGATGACATGGAATTACGTCACCGTAATAACTATTTTACATTGTAGTGATACAAATCAGTATATACATGTACTCTGGTTTATTTGTTGTTATATACATATTTGTATATTTGTTTATACAGTTACATGCATGCTAAATGTATATGATTTTCATCCATTTGAATATATCATTCTATATACATGATATATATATACATATGATATGTTCATGTCGATATATTCTGCTATTATACTATTCTAATACAAATGAAGGACTGCTGAACCAACGTCTCTAAAGTTTTGTGAAGGTAGAGAATCCTTAAATGGATAAGGATGTATGCAGGGTTGTCAAAAGAAATTCTAGTATAAAGTGCAGTGCAAGTGCATGGTAGACACTCTTCTGTAATAACTGATTTTTCTAATAGATTGGATTCGAGTAGGCATTCGTAAAGTCCCCTTTTTTATAGGGTGATCATTATGAAGTATTAGTTTTGATCATTGTTGAAGGGTGTGGAGTAACCTATTATATAGCTAACAAGCACATCACTTGGTCTACATGGTCTATGGTTGATGGTTGTCTCATCAAAATTCATACCACATCTCCTTATTCAAATTAATGAAAACCATGAAAATGTGCTCATTGTTAGATAAAGCCGGCCAATCAAACATGTACACCTAACATTCATGTCATATGCCAAAAAAAATAGTGATCCTATACATGTACAATGTACATGATGTAGCTTATCACTTTTTTATAGTTCCTTCTTATGTTATACTGTTATACCACTGTCCCAGGTTAGGGGAAGGGTTGGAATCCCGCTAACATGTTTAACCCCGCCACATTATTTATGTATGTGCCTGTCCCAAGTCAGGAACCTGTATATTCAGTGGTTGTCGTTTGTTTATGTGTTACATATTTGTTTTTTCGTTCATTTTTTTCCCCCATAAATAAGGCCGTTAGTTTTCTCGTTTGAATTGTTTTACATTGTCTTATCGGGGTCTTTTATAGCTGACTATGCGGTATGGGCTTTGCTCATTGTTGAAGGCCGTACGGTGACCTATAGTTGTTAATGTCTGTGTCATTTTGGTCTTTTGTGGATAGTTGTCTCATTGGCAATCATACCACATCTTCTTTTTTATATCACATCTGAGAAACATTGAAAAATAGACAAAACCACAAAAATTCAACATTGACCAATGAACCCATGACATTTAGCTCAATGTCTGATGAACCCTGCCAGTCAGACATACATGACAGACTCAATTGTTCCATTCTGTCTATACATGTACATTAAATATACATGAAGTTGATCTACTGGAGTACTGTATAATATTAAGGCCAAAATAAATTTATTGCATGTTTCTGGTTTCTCGACCATACATGTACCTCCGTTTCTAGCCTACCCGAAACAATGTATTCATCATACATGTACATGTACATGTCATATTCATCATTTGATGTCTTTCCACATCAGATAACTTGTGTGAATGATAATTACAAATAATACTCATCAGTAAAACATATCAGAAACCAAACTTTGAAACGACTAAGACTGCACAGTGTATTATCTGTCAAATATGGGAAATGTTATCACAGTACACATGTACATGATGTACAATTACAAATTTTTTTTATAGAATAAAATGTTCTTAATTTTTTGGAGAGTAAAATAGGAGACACACACTTATTTATTTTGGCCTAAACTGAAATTATCCTTAATCACTTACATTGTGTATCCATGAAATGTCACGGTCAGGTCAGCTCAACCTGATAGACCAGTAGACCTTGCAAGATACTCATATTTCTCGCATGAATTGTTTTACATTGTCATTTCGGGGCCTTTTATAGCCGACTATGCAGTATGGGCTTTGTTCATTGTTGAAGGCTGTACACAGTACAGTGACCTACATGTATAGTTGTTAATTTGTGTGTCATTTTGGTCTCTTGTGAAGAGTCGTCTCATCATGCTTATTGGCAATCATACCAGTGTAACCACATCTTCTTTTTTTATATCATACATGTATATACAAAAAATTTATCCAATTACAAAATGTACATGTACTTGTATAAGAGAGCATCTCACTGTTATAAATGTTTTTTACAAGTAGTCACTAAACAATGAAATGAGGTCAGGTGCAATGGACATATAATGACAGGCTGAAACTTCATAACATATTAGCTATCTGAATACCGACAAGATAAGAAGCATCCAGCTCTTTTAGCTTTATAAAAAAGTTTACGTCATCAGCCCAAGATTGTAATACCTATGTCCTGCATACAATCAACTTTAAATGGCTTTTGTGGAAGGCAAGACAATAAAATGATACTTTGAAGGACATGTATTGTTTAATATTTTTGACTAGTATAAAATGCCAGTTTCAGAATGAACATTAATTTAGATGATAGATTATATTTATATACTGTATGTACATTCAGATCGCGACTCTTATATAAGTACAGCAAGCAGTCATTTGACATCAACCAACGTCCATGCAAGGGCTGTAAATGCAGTCAAGGTCATTAAAAACTTCCGTCATCATGACACTTACCAATAGTGACCGACCACGACAGACCCTCATGGGTAATCAAGGTTGTGTAACACCCCCTGGTGGTACATATAGCTAACAATAGGAATGCAAGCATTAACTTCTATAAATTTCACACAAACCAGATATTCTCAATATCCAAATTCATATAAATTTATTATCCAAGGTATTCATGAATTCAGATATGATGCACTATTGATATTCACTGAAACTGATTTTTTTATTAATCCAATTTGCTATTTCTGAATAACTATCCAAGGTATTTCATAGAATTCAAATATGATGCACTATGATATTAATATTCCCAAAAACTTTGAATTCTCTTAATTCCAAATTATTATTTCAATTTCAAATAAATTAATTATCGAAGGTATTCACTGTCATCAAATAATGTAGTCTTTCTTTCAAATTGTAAGTTTGCTATTTGTACAATGCACAATTTTCTTCTTGTCCAATTTGATATGAAATCCTAACAACATCATGGCATATTGCTGTAAGCCCTATTTGTTATTTCCAACAACAATAAGTCCATTAGTCCACTGTTTCACAATTTACAGCTACAGGTATGCGAGATACTTAGTGTCACCTATACATGCTATATGTATTTCCTTTTTTTGCCGGCTTCATAATCTGGCTGGGAATCATGCTCAAACCAATGTGAATTCTACAAACGAAAAAACATATATTAAGAATAAAGTATTGAAACTTATCTAATATTGCATAATTACATGTATCATGATTATTATTACTTAATAATTCTTTAAATTTATATAGAAGATAATACTCATGTATAAATACTAGAGATCATAATTTTCTTGACAACAAAGTTCTATGATGTACACAAATGAATTTATGAGACTTATACAATTGAATTTATATGTCCTGTATGAGAAGAAGAATAAAACCCTTTTTTGGGGGTTCTATTTCAAAAAAATATGTTCTCTCTTTCTACATTAATGTTTTCTTAAGTGTGTCACTTCATTGAAGGGTTACTGTTTAATTGAGGCTAGCACTATACAAGATTGTTTTAATCAATTATTTAAAGCCAGACAAAGTTATTTCACTGTAAAACATAACAGGTGATTTCTTTGGATCATTTTAATAGGAAATAAATACTACAAAGATGACCAAATAAAAAATGCACTGTTGACTGTCATTTTGTGTCATGAATGAATAAACCTTTTTTTTTATGTAAATCATGAAATGTAGAATCTTTGTTCAAAGGTTAACCCTTTCTTTAATTTAAACATTTTTAGCAACCTAAAAAAGCTAGTATTTCCTTTTTATGATTAGCAGTAAACTTTGAGTTTAATTTGACATCTTAAATGTTACCCAGTATACTTTTTACTAATTACAGCTTGTATTAAATAATGCTTTGTAGTTTATTTAACCAGACAACATATTTTCTTTATTTTATATTAGTTATTTACCCATTTTTATGTTGATAAATCAATACTTGGCTGCATGACTTAGACATGTTAGATAAACTTTTAAAACTTTTAATATAATATCCAAAATAAAAGATTATATCCTGTTGTTTCATATTTTTCATAATTTTAAATTTCTTTCAATTATCAATTTATCCACAATTTGAAAAGGACATTTGAAATTTATTAATATCATTATATAAAATCATCTTCAATACCTATGACATTTTAATTTTCATCCCTCAAGGCAATAAACTCATGAAACTGTTGTGTCTTAATCTGTTTATTACATATAACATGTATATAAGAAGTCCTGATAATTAACTTTTCAGTGTTAACATCCTGATTATTACCTTTTCTAATATCACATTTACATGGTCATGAATTCAGGCTCAGTAAATATATTTTTAAAATTATTTATTTTGAAGTTAAATTAAACATGTAAAACATGTTTTAATAGTATGTTTTAAACCAAATTGATCTGAGCATGGAAGTAATATTTAAATATTACTTCCATGTGAGACATACCATGTAGTTAATTAAGTTAATTTTTGTAATTCAATATCTATAAAATTCATAAAATGCTTAAGTTTAGGCCATGTTTACATAACATAATATGCTTACAGATAGATTTTTTGTAACCTCCCACATAATGACGTACTGAATGTTTCAACATATGAAATTAAATATAAATAAAATATTTTAGTAATTTGGAAAAGGCAAAATACATGTATCTGAAATCAGATGTGATTATACATGATGAAAGGAGATGTGGAATATACATGTATATCAATGATACAGCAACCAAACAATGAAGTAGTCAAAGCACAATTTAACACATTTAGAAAAATATGACTGTTGAATGGAAAGTCCTTTATAAACAGTGGAATAAATTAAAAGACACTTGAAATATGTTTAAACATGTTAAAAGGAGATGATTGGTATATATATATATATATATATATGCAAAAGAGACAGCAGCCCCAAGACCAAAACAAGTTAAAAGGCATAATTGAATTTTGACTAACCATGCTAACCAAAAAAGTTAAACTGACAGAGTTCACATGAAAATAAAAAGTTAAGGCCACACTGATTTGATTAATAGTTCTTTTGATTGATAATATAAGACATGCTTTAGAATTATAAAATATATCCATGTTTTGTTAATCATGACTCAAAAATTATTTAAAAAATATACTCAAACATGCTAGTTTCACATTTTACACATAAATATTTACTTTGTCATAATATTCAACTTGAATTTTCTCAATTTAAAAAAAATCCAGTTAGAAATATTTCAAGCAAATTTAGGATGAGTCATGCAGTTTTCAATACATTAACATACAAGTCAGGACAGGAGCCTGTAATTCAGTGGTTGTCGTTCGTTAATGTGTTACATATTTGGTATTCCTTCATTTTTTTATGTAAATAAGGCTGTTAGTTTTCTTGTTTGAATTGTTTTTCATTGCCTTATCGGGGCCTTTTATAGCTGACTATGCCGTATGGACTTTGCTCATTGTTGAAGGCCATATGGTGACCTATAGTTGTTAATGGCTGTGTCATCTTTGGTCTCTTGTGGACAGTTGTCTCATTGGCAATCATGCCACATCTTCTTTTTCATATACAATATAAATATAGGTTTTGTAGTATAAGGCCATCCGGCAAAATTAAAACCATTGTGAATGCCCCACATCATCATGTAGGGTTTAACACAGTAAGACGATGAACACCGGTGGATCCAGCAATTTAAAAAAAGGGGGTCCCAACCCAGGATAAAAGGGGGGGTCAAACTAAATGTACCCTTTCAAATGCAATTGATCTTCTAGTCAAAATAATTATGACGTCTTGTGTCGAAGTAAGGCGTCAAAGAAAAAAATTATAATAGCCTTTCAAGACGTCATAATTATTTGGACTATTGATCTTCCAAAAAAAGGGGGGTTACAATCCCGGGAACAATTTTTACAAGCCCAAATTCTTACTTTGCTTTTGAACATGCTACTATATATATACATAGAAAGATGTGTAATATGCACGAGTGAGGTGATATAGAGAAACCGATATAGAACGTCGATTCATACCTGAAGCATGAGGGTAGGCACGAAATGTGCACATTTTCGCTTCAAAATCGTGGATCCATGATTATTCTGATAGACATGCTTTAAAATATTGTTCATTTATACTCACCGATTGAAATTTCTAGGTCATCCGTTATATTGTATGTAGTTTCCTTTCTACATATCTACCATGGCATGTCTACGATTTTTTGTAAAGTTTGCTGACCCGCTATTTCTGCCGACAAGGGTACAATAACGTCAAATCGTTTACGGGTGAAGAATATGATTTCCGTTTTTAATAAAACTTGACAGATTTGATTTATTATCGTCGGGAAATGTCCCTAATGGATAGCAATTAAAATTAATCAGCTTTATTATTCTGTATGATATATGTAACTTAATCATATTCTTTTAAATTTACTTCAGGTACCCCGACGTAGCAATTTGAAATTAAGACAATTAAATCAATCTTCTGCAATAATATTTTAATTCTATTTTTAAACGAAGGCTTTTGGTATAAAACAAGTTATAAAAGACTCTTGAATAGACTGAATAAAAAATAAAGATAAACCGTCAAACGTACAAGTCCGCCACAAATGAACAGACATATTAATTATAATGCCATAAACGGAATACGACAAAAGACATAGAACGATCGCAAATTTAAAAAAAAAAAAACACCAACAACAACATAAGATGAGGGATCATATAAATTATGGGTAATTTCACAACTGTATCACCAATACGTGACACTTAGATAAAATACATTTATCCATTTATCCTGTATCAAACTTTGAGAAGGTGCACCTTAGACGTGTACACATTGTTTTAAATTAACATTCGCAACCGTCACACTAAAATATTTGTATTACATATTTACCGACTGTAACAACCCATGAAATGTTTGTTTTAAACATTTTACGACTGTGGCAACCTTTTAAAAGTTGTAATGAACATTTAATGACTGTAACAACCTTTAAAAAGTTGTAACAAACATTTTACGACTGTTACAACTCTAAAAACATTGTAACAAACATTTTTTGACTGCTTAAACGTCTGAAAAGTTGACACAAACAAATTTCAACTGTCACAACTATAAAAAGGTTGGGACAAACATTATACAACTGCCACAACTTTTAGAAAGACTGTTATAAATAGTATTTGGCTGTGACAACGCCGTAAACCACTGCAACAGTCCTAAAATTACTGTTGATAGCATTTAATGTTTTTCACAACCCATAAAAGTGTTGGGACAGACATAATTTAACTGTAACAACGAAATAAGGTTGATTTGACAGTCTTCTTCAGTCTTCCACAGACTAAAATAGTCGTACAATGACTGTTACTGGTATGGACAGTTGTTTTTTCGTCCAGTAGTGTTCACTACAAACCAAAACCAAGCCTACCGTTTTTAATAATACAGTCAATTGAAAATATGGAAATGAAGTAAACTACTGTGACTAAAATTAAACGATATAAGAATATAAGGTGTCATCCTGTTCGTTATTGCTGTTTTCAAAATTTTGTGATGGGTGCCTGATACCACATATGGAGAAGAATCTGCTTACCTTTTCGGCGTACCTGATTTTATCACCTCTTTTTGGTGGTATTCTTGTTGGTCAGTTATTAGATTTCTGTGTTGTATTTTAAGTTCTGTTGTTTATCTTTTGATTGTTTTTTTTTTCATTGATTTTTCATTTTGCAATCGATTGATGAATTTATTATTCATTGGTTTCTAACGACACTAGCTCTTTTAAGTATGCGTAATGTATGAAAATAAGAATACAACAAGTACGATTGTTTTCGTTAATTAGGTGCAGGTCAATAAGTTGCTAAAACATTTTTTACTGAAATCTAAAATATGTTCCAGATACGAATACTTTGCCGCAAGTTATTTATCGACTGACTGTACCTGTTATTTGAGTTAAGTATTTACAATCACTTTAGTTCATATGGCAGATCAATCTTAGTCTGATTCCAAAATGTATTAAACATGAATTTTCCTAGTATTTTCAGAGTATAAACAACCGAAATTCGAGTGTGAAAAATAATATTTTAACTGATAATACTTACGACATGATGAACAGAAACAACTCATAACCCATTGTCCATTTAGATCATGACCAGCACATCTGCCAAAATTACATTGATACCTCCCATAACAGCAGGCTTTACATCCACAGTTACTTGCAGGTTGGTTACGGCAATATTTTAAAGAACAATACTGTCCTGCTGTTTGTTCCACTACTGAAATTAAGTCATCATATATTTTGTTTTTTTTATTTTTACTAATTATTTTCTGGAAATGCGTGTTTGTATATCGTGTTTTTGCTAACTTTGTTATAGTCTTATTATTCTAAATATCAGCACAACAATGTTAACCTGCAAAATTGGGGTAGCAAATTTTGTTCTTCACTCGCCTCGATTCATACTCATGCTATATAGATATAGAGACAACACCGCTTGTAACGTGTTCAGCGCTGAAGACCTCTAGGCCACATAGACTGAACTTATAATTCAGCTTTCTGTTGCCTAGCGTTGCCTAGCGTTACTAGTCATTAGAATATAGATTTGAAACACAGTACAGGATGTATAAGCAATGAAGATGGTATTGATTGCAGATTAACTATATTGTGAAGGATCTCAAGAAACTGTCAAAGAATCAATTATTTGATAAGTTTATTGTACGTCTAATCTAGTGACAACTCTACGACAGATCCATCCATTGATTCACAAATGAAAGTGGTAAACGGCTGAAAACATAGTGTACTCATAATTTCTCTTTAAAACATTAAAATAACGTTAAATCGTTTGTTGTATTTCGAAAGTATATGCCACCTTTCGCTTATATGCTGGGAAAGAAACTATTCTATTTTCGGTGCATTTTAAATATTCTTTAATTATTTAATAAAATATGAGTGAAAAACAATATCAAAATTGATCCTCATATGTAAAGGTCTCTTATATGTTTTTCTTCTAGTTTACCTATAAATTGGCATAGCAATGCTTATTACTTGCGTTTATATTATATATATGCAAGTTCCTTTTTTTTAATCTTTCATAGGCGAATTATGTATTGCAATGATTTAAGATCATGCAGGTGTGGGTGTCGTATTTGTTATTCAGTTGTTGTTTTGTTATTAGGTTAGGCCGTAGGTCTTCTCGTGAGTTTTGGATAGTCCCACTTCCTACATATGAATAATCTCGCATTTAAAGATTAAAATTTCTGTTCTTTGTGGGGTTTTATGTGTACAATGATAAATATCAACGAAAATAAGTCCGTGATCTCGTTCTTTCTAATTATGCAAACAGGCAATATGACGTAGGCTGATTATGATGTAACGAATATTTTCGTTCTGCTTTGTTACTTATTTGTTTGAATTAATTGTATATACCATATACTAGAGACACTACTCTGTTCTTTACATATATTAGTTCTTTGGAGATTTGCATGTTTACATTATTGTTAAACTCTTTCATCTTTCAGTCTATTGATTTAAAAGTATACAATACAGTACCAAGACTGGATAGATATAAATTCAAATTTTGATTCACGGAAAAATCTCAAATGTCATTCAATAGATTAAGTGAATTTGAAAGTATTTGAATAGAAACACGAAAAGGAGACGGTTCAGAAAGACCCCTTTTGGCCCCAAAATATAGCAGTTTTAGAAAATTGTGCAAATGTAATCTCTAAGCTATATTTTGGAAAGTAAAATGCTTCTGCTACATAAATATGAGCTGTTTTTGACAATACAATGCACAAATATCGCGTTCTAGCATCATAAAGTCATGCTGAATTACTGAACTCTTCAAATGTTAGCATTTTGGTTAATTTTTAGACGGTTTCCGTCTAATGAAAGTGGCCGCATTCGTGTTCATTCATAATATTGAAAAGTAAGTTGTATTTGATGATAATACAAAACATATATAACGGTTGAGGATGAACACGGATGCGGCCACTTTCATTTTTGACAAAAACCATCTGAAAAGTGACATTTGTTGGAATATTTGATATATTTTTCATATTTAAGCTTGAATCAAAGCGATTTCAATGACTAAATCAGTTAAAATCTTTCACATAAACTATTCGAATCAATTGAAATAGACATTTAAGTGTTTAAAAAGTGTCCAAAAACTCTCGTGAGATGAACCTGAAATTTGAGGCCCAAATCGGCCCTTACCGGACCTACTCCTTGCAAAAATTTTTAAAACATGCAAAACATACATTGGGGCATACAGTTCAAGGCAAATTAAAAGTTATAAGATCAACGGCAGATTCTTTCCTGTATGCATTAACATTGGCAGGATTTGTCTGGGCTTTTTATATAACCAATAATTGTATGATTTCACAAAAAAGAATATTTAGGTTTCATGGTAGGGACTTGATTAAATGCCCATCATTAAAAAAATGCTTTGGAAAAAACTGGCTAAAAGAATGAATTTCCAATATATCTCGTAATGTAAGGCATGAATGATTATTTGTCATTACATAAGTTCATTGAATTTACATTATGCAAAATGTTAAAGAAAACCCAGCAGTAAACCTTTTCTGTATCGTATGGCCTTCAAATGTTTTAAAATGTATTCCTACTATGGAAGAAAGGGAAACTTTCCTTCTAACATAAATTAATATTTCAGCGACATATTCTTACAATTCCGATTCTTTGAAGCTGTTTATATTTAAAAATTATTATACTGTAAATAATATATAATATCAAACTCACCAGCCAGGAGCAATACTAGACCTACGACAAGTAGAACCTTTTGCATGCTTCAGATTTCGATTAACTTGAAAATCTAAATAAAAATAAAGTCAATTAGTTCTCAAGATATTTCAATAATTTTCTTTTCTTTTTTCTTTACAATATATATATACATTTTGCTAAGTAAATATATATCATTTACCGTGTCCTGGATACGAAGTGAACAACAATCAATCATTATAACATAATATTTCTTAGACTCCGTTTACCCTAGCAAAAAAGATCTATCTTTATGATATTTGGTCTAATGTAAACGGCAAAGATCCATCTTCAACCGGACTTAAACAGTCTACCTCCAGAGGTGGTTTTAATAAGATCGATCTTATTTGAATCGATTGTTCTCGATCTTTTTCAGGTGAATATTATAGTTAGTTATGAAAACAAATCTGCGCATGTTCGGTGGCAAAACACACGTGTTTCAAAACGATGGATGGTAGAGAAAAGTAAGCATAGATTCCGCTGTTTTAGGGTTATCTTCAAAATCGATAAGTTAAATTTCTTTGCTGCAAGACCTCATCTTCAAACGTATTGGCCGTTCGTTTTTTTAGCGATAGTCTACTCACATATCTTTATCATAATCTTGTGATTAATATTGACTCTGTTTGATAGTGTGACAACAGTAAATTTGCTCATTCATCGGATTACACATTTTTGCCTTCTTTTGACAACATAGATGTTGTTCAATCTTCAGTTTTCTGTAATGTGTTTTTATTATTATTGTTGTTTTATTATTTTTGGGGGCAAAGTTACAGTTTTTTTTTACTTGTGAGGTTGAACATTTGATGTGTTGTCTCATCCGCTTCATTGTACATAATTTTATTTCTGACTCAGTATATTAGATAGTCCACATTTTCCAGATTTTGTCTGGTATTTCATATCTTTAATTAAATTATTGTAATGATAAAACAAATACATGAAAAAATTGTTATCAGGTAGCAAAAAAATATCAGACTTCGTTTGAAGTGTATTGTTTATGGAATTTCTTCTGCATTATAATTAAAACATGATAAAATGCAAAGTTTGTTTTTGTAAATGTTATACTTTTTTATTGCTTCTAAATGACTATACTATAGTCCAACTTGTAAACCCATCACCAAATACTTGTACTTCAGTCTATATATGAACTTGACATATGGTTAGAAATGTATATAAAATACGATCATTACACATTCAATGTATTAGATAGTGCGGATTTAAATTATGATGCATATTATTATTGTTATTAAATGAGCAATTGAATGGTAACGTTCATGTAACATTTATTTGATCAAAGACTGTCCATGGTTTTATACTATACGTTTCAATAGCTATATTTGCCCAGTATATATTTGTTTGACATTATCTGTAATTAAACATACATTAAATTTACAGAAACAAAACACAAAAAAAAGACATACCTGTATGAAGATTTAGTTACGAACATCAGTTTCATCATTCTTATTTTACTTTATATATACAGGCGTGATAACATTATGTATTATCCGAAAAACATGTTGTGCATAGGTATATTAAAAATATTTAATTTGTGTGTTGCATATGCAGTCATTAGCATTTAATTCTTATTTTTGCATTCAAAATTCGCTTTTCTTTTGTGCTGAATAAAAATATATGAAACCTTAAAGAGGATTTCATTCGAACATATGTTTTAAAGGCATATAAGGGCAAATATTTGAATAGAACATATAACAGAATTAACTGTTGTATAATATATGACACATATATGAATATAAGAAAGTGCAGAGTACTTTGAATTAGATAACATTATCAATTATCAACAGTAGTCTTCTAGAAATAAATATAGGATATCACTAACGTGACGGCTACACATTGTAGTCGCTAATTGAAAGAGACAAAAAAATTGTAACTGAAAACTATTCAGTTATACATGTATCAACATAGTTTACTCCGGTTTTCATGGTGTTAGTTTTGTTCAAAGTTAAGTTTTCAGTGTAAAGTTTTGTTCATAGTTAAGTTTTCAGTGGAGAATTAGGTGCACTATTCTATGTCATATACTTTTGACCATCGATGTCAATTTCTATATTTGAATTATGATTTCTCATTGTTCCGTTGTATTTTGTTCCATGTTTAGAACAGGCATGTTTGATTGAACTCTTTTTTGCTAATATGCTTGGTATATATGGCATTTTGTGCTATTTGTTATATATTTGTATTGGTTTTGTTTAGCGATTAAGATTATAACACAATGTTGATTGCTGTATTTTTGACATTTTTACGTATTACGTTTGTTTGTGTTGTTCACGCATCGCTGTCAATCTAATGGAATTTGATGCGATTGTCATACAAGTGAGAGGTTTAGCTAACTTTAAAACTAGGTTTAATCCACCATTTTTACATAAGAAAATGCCTCTACCTAGTCAGGAATATGACAGTTGTTAACAATTTGTTTGATGTGTTTGAGCTTTTGATTTTGCCATTTGATAAGAGACTTTTCGATTTGAATTTTCCTCGGAGTACAGAATTTTGTTTGATTTTACTTTTTTATATGTTGAAACAATTAACGGCGCGTATAAGGTAATCATGAGGGATGGTGTTTTTGTTTTTGTTTGAAGTCCTAATAAGAAATTCTAAAATTTGGCTGGTGTTTTATATTTTTGATTAAATTATTCTAATAAATTAGGTACTACATAAAATCATACATGTACCAAACAATATAACAGATCGGTCCTATTTAAATTTTGATATAGTTTTGAAATTTGATATTTATGGAGTAACGTATGTGTACAGCATAATAAAACAAAACATGACACAATGGAGACTTTTATTTCCATATATAGTTATTCAAGGTACAATGATTAAAATTTAGTAGGCCAGACGCACGTTTCGTCTACATAAGACTCATCAGTTACGCTCATATCAAAATAGTTATAAAGCCAAACAAGTACAAAGTTGAGGAGCATTGAGGATTCAAAATTCCAACTGTTCTAACTGTAATACCTTTCCAGCATATTATTGTTGTAAATTCGGTGTTGACATGAATATCAATAATGTGGTCATTTTAATAAATTTCCTGTTTACAAAACTTTGAATTTTTCGAAAAACTAAGGATTTTCTTATCCCAGGCATAGATTACCTTAGCTGTATTTGGCACAACTTTTTGGAATTTTAGATTCTCAATGCTCTTTAACTTTGTACTTGTTTGGCCGTATAGTGTGAATTAACATGCACGAGTATAGAGTAATAACTTAGATATGTAAACACCATACGATGGAGTTACTTAGATGAATTTGGCTAACTATTTTAGGTATTTTTGACATATAGCTCTTCAACGGTTTCGGTACTTATACATCTTCGGATTTCAAATGTTTGGCTTTGTGCGTTCCTGATGAAGGTATATCCAGAATGCGGTTCGGACGCAAGAAATTATTAAACGTGTTGTTTTCAATTTTTTACTGGTGAGAAAAGGGAAATTGATAATTTGGAAGTTGAAATCGTCCCATTTGTCATACAGTTTATTGTGAAATCATCCATCTGTGTAAAAATTGAACCCTAAAAAATTATCAGTCAACATTATGTTATTATCTTTTAAAATCACTTTAACATTTATGGATTTTTGACTGATTAACGTTCAGTGGCAAATATTAAACGATATACAGGTCGAGAAAAATTAACAATGAATGCAGTATGTTGGACCAGTAAGAAAGGTCAACTGGGTTGCAAGTTGGGAAAATTTGGACCTCCATTGTAAAATGAGGGTATATTGGATAGAGACCCAAATTTAACCTTACATCAGTCCACCTACAGACCCCCTAAATAGTTGTTGCTATGGCTCTTAACGGGAAGAGCGCATGACATTCTATCTACGTGAGGTATCGGATTTAACGTTTAAATTTGACCGGACGAGGCTGCGTATTTGATACATCCCGCAACCGCTAATAGGTCGCCCACATTGGCAAGGGTTTTAATGTCGACCATAAGATGACCTGTAGTGAGCATTGGGGAGTGATCACTTCAAGAACGAATTATTATGTCAACGAAGAATGTCAAAACGTCAAGAAAACAAAGCACATAAGCAACTCAGAAAGATAAGCGTACAAAAAATAAAATTGTTTATAAACGATTGTGGGTCAGACTAAGTGGTTTATTATCACTTTTTTTAATGCTGCAATGGGGTATCGATGAAACATTTACAGCCAAACAGATATAGCTAGCCTGTATTTGTATACTATACAGATATCTACTCAAAGAACCGCCCGCTGCGTTGCCGGACTATTTTAGAGTACTGCTGTTGACAAGTGTTGTTCGAATTTTCCTGACCTCCGAATGTGTACTGCAGCTGATTCCAACGACGTATTGCTCCGTCTGTGAATGTTCTAGTCTCCGATCCGTAACTAAATATCATAAACGGCAGGATTAACTCCATTTTCTATGGCTCCAATTTTCAAGTTCACAATTTGAATATGTAAATATATAACATACAAAATCAACCATGCAATAATATCAATAATTAGTGAATGCACGGACAGTTCGAAATTTTGAAGTAGAGGACAAACCAAACACTTTTTACTTAAATCGAACAGTGTTTTGTTATTTCGTTTTACTGTTGAATATAGTTGTAATGAAATAATAACTATATATTAACTTTGAGGGATGCATTATCAATGACCATGCAAGATTATTTTCGGCGTAATTGTCAAAAGCTGGGCCTCAACGGATTATGAATCGAAAATAAATGTGAGTTTGTCTGACTTTCAAAGCAAAACAATGTACACAATTAATTGCAGGATATAGACAATTAATGTTTAGTTTCTATAAATATCGGGTGTATTTCATTATGGACAACAACTGTCATATTCCTGATTTGGTACAAGCATTTTCAAATGTAGAAAATAGTGGATTGAACCGGATTTTATAACGCTAAACCTCTCACTTATATGACAGTCACATCAAATTCCGTTATATTTACAACGATGCGTGAACAAAACAGACAAAATAAACAAAAGTCAAAATATGGGTACAGCAGGCATTAATGTGATACAATCTCAAAACAAACAATCATTTACAAAAAGGCCCAAGCACATCTATCAAATAAAAAAAATCATTCATTGCTTCGCGTGTCTGACGTCAGAAAATGTAAACGTCACATAAGAAATGTTTTCGTCGTTCAATGTTTATTAATAACAATTATAATTTCACATTGGGAATGGTGATATACAGGGTTAAAAAAACAAAAGTTATGTTAGAATTAATTTCAGAAAGTTCTTTAGAATTTTTAAGAATTCACATATGGTTAATACCATTACACGAGTAAAATAATTTTGTCGTTTCTCGTTTAAAGTTCAAAATTATAATAGAACAATAACAGTTATATACTAGTACAATACCACAATGAAGGGATCTCTTAAAATACAGAGTCTCGTTATAACCAAAGAAACACAAAAAGTCTTATAAACAAAAAAGATCAGCAAAACTGAAAGATAATACAAACATATTGACGGGATGTATTAGTACCGAACCACGTCAACTTCCTGCTCAGACACTGGTGATGTTTTACAAAGTCTAAGTAGGAGCTGCAAGCTTTTGAATATCGAATACGTTGGGAAATTAATATCCCATATGCAGGTGAAGTTAAATTGGTATATCTCTACTAAGGTGAAGGAAATTTATAATTTTAAAATTCTGGTACTGAGATGACTGTGTATGTCAAATTCGAGATATAAGTCTAAAAATGAGGTGGAGGAAGCCGTGTCTGTTGATACGAAACGCAAGGCATAGAAAATAGATACATTTAATCCATATGCAGGCTCTGCTCTGATGCTGCTATTTAGAAAAGGAAAGTTATTTTGAAAGCTGAAATCCTCGAAAAGTCGAGCAGAAAAGGAGCAAATTTTTCTCATATAGAAAGTCCTTCATTTTTTTTAAAAGTCCTTAATAAATACAGTAGAATAAGAAAACACTTAATTAAAGATACTAGGCTCATAATTTTGTACGCCAGACGCCCGTATCGTCTACAAAATAGATGTAACGATTTACAGCCAAGAAATTCTGTTTATTGTTGCATTCGAATGCTATCTTTTGTTTTTACACTTATTGTTAACCATCAATTTCATTAGTTTCTGCTGTTTACATTTGATATTGCATAATCGGTGGCAGGACTGATGAAAACGTGGTGACATTCAAAAACTAAAAGTACGGTGCATTTGGTTATAGTCATAACCATGATTGACACTGACTATTGACGACTATTTTGTACACGCGATGTTATTGTTCTATATAATAAGGATGTTCTTATAAGACGTGTCACGGTACTTTTCTATTCCAAATTCATGTATTTGGTTTTGATGTTATATTGGTTATTCTCATCGGATGTTGTCTAATGCTTAGTCCGTTGCTGTGTGTGTTACATTTTAATGTTGTGTCGTTGTTCTCCTCTAATATTTAATGCGTTTCCCTCAGTTTTAGTTTGTTACCCCGATTTTGTTTTTTGTCCATAGATTTATGAGTTTTGAACAGCGGTATACTACTGTTGCCTTTATTTCTTATCACAAGCAGAAAACCCTAGCCGTATTTGGCACAACCTTTTTCAACTTTTGATCCTCAGAGCTGTACAACTTTGTACCCTCCTTTTTTTTTTTACTTTCGAACTTTTATATCTTGACGTCACTGGTAAGTCTTGTGTGGCCAAGGCGCGTTTTTGACGTATTGAATTTTAAACCTGATGTTTTGTTATCTATTATTCATGTGTTTCTTTGCCTAATACGTTCTCCTATTTATTTGTATTGTAGTCCTGTATTATTATATTCTCATTTTAATGTTATATTTAACAATGCCATTAAAGTGCAAGGTTTGGCATGCCACAAAACCAGGTTCAACCCACCATTTTTTTCTTTAAAAATGTCCTGTATCAAGTCAGGAAAATGGCCATTGTTATATTATAGTTCGTTTCTGTGTATGTAACATTTTTATGTTGTGTTTCCGTTGTGTCGTTTGTTTTCTCCTATATTTGAGATTGAATTCACATTACCATAAGACGTGTCACGGTACTTTTCTATCCCAAATTCATGTATTTGGTTTTGATGTTATATTGGTTATTCTCATCGGATTTTGTGTAATGCTTAGTCCGTTGCTGTGTGTGTTACATTTTAATGTTGTGTCGTTGTTCTCCTCTAATATTTAATGCGTTTCCCTCAGTTTTAGTTTGTTACCCCGATTTGGTTTTTTGTCCATAGATTTATGAGTTTTGAACAGCGGTATACTACTTTTGCCTTTATTTATATGTGATGCGTGCATTTCATTTCAAACTCATCAGTCGATATTTCATTTTAACTCCTCAGCTATTCTGTTGTACCTGTAATTATTGAATTATTTTCTAAATAACATAAATATTACTGCCCGAAGCTGTCTAGTTGTTTCATCTTGTGACACAGCACTTGGCAAATGTATTTGCATAAGAAAATTATATGATTGAACATAAAAAAACTATAATTGTCGTTAAGATTGGCACCAATACAAAATTACTTTTTAAAGCAGACAATACCCATTGCAAGGAATTTTGCTCATTTACAAAAATCCTTTTTGGATTGGCAATCAAGAAACCTAAAAATAACAAAAAATATAAATTTTCATGTATACATTATTCGAGTTCTTGCATTTCTTCGAATATTCTACTTTTTATGGTAACTGATTAAAAAGGAAGATGTTTACATAAATTTTAAGGATGAAATTATTCCTTTGAAAGTTATCGGAAGCTATTGTGATTTGGTTGTGGGTATAGTATATTTGTGCTGTTAGCTACGGGCATGGCTCTATTCTTTCCTTCAATCCCGTCCTCTTCTCTTTGGTTAAGACATCATAGAATGCGATTTTCAGTGGATTTTGATATCATTACGAGTTCAAACTATCGTTTAAGTAATATTGCCTCTCATTTAAGACAGAACACGTACTAACTTAATATACATGAACACTTTAAATAGGAAAGTTAAATTATTTAATTAAAGTTAGAAATGTTTACAGTTAAAGACGAACAAAAGAAACACAAAATACAAAGGGAAAATCTGGAAAATTAAATGATTGCATTTAAAAGAATAACAAAAGAAACATTACAAATAGACTTTAATAGTATCTAATTTCAGTACCAACATCTCTACCATCTTTTTGTAATTTTTCATTCTGATAACATTGTGTCATTTTCCCCCGACGGCGGCGGTTCAGTACGTCCTGGCCGCCGGGTGCATGGTTTAGGTGTCACCATATTATGTGCTGAAAATCAACTTGAATAAGTTAAATACCACTTATTGTTATAAATACTTTTCTAATTTTATTGATCCTGACATGATGGTAATGCGGTGTATGATATAGTTTAGTTGATTCATTGCCTGTAATAAACTATATTTATTGTAACAGAACATATAGTAAAAATATTGTTTTGGTAATATAGTTTTGTCCTTTGTTTAATTATGAATTGTTCCGTAAATATAATCCAATTTATGAATTTTTTATGAAAAAAAAAATGATAACAAAAGAGAGGCGAACGATACCAAATGATTATTCAAACTCTTAAGCAAAAACAAATAAAACGCAAATAGAAAAAAAAGAACACCAAAAAAACCCAAATGCTGAACAAAATAAGATCATCAGACAAGTTGGAAAGAAAACAATTTGACAAAAATATTGAGACCTAATTACATATAAATTATTTAGATTAACCAAGCCATGATGTTAAAAAAGAACAAATTAATACAATCATAAACCACAAACCTAAAATAAAGCGTTAAGCATAACAGTTTATATGAATAAGGAGTACTAATGTGACCAAAACTGAACGAAATCATTAGGAGTCAACGTGTTCGTTTTTGCTGACTTCATCATTTTGTAAATTATGGCGCAGTGGAGCATGATATGCTAACAATTTTAGAGTACCTGAGATCAACTTCAGTTTTTCGGAGAGGGTCGACTTGCTAATTTTTTAGTTTTCTGTGTAATATTTTGGGTACTGTTGCTTTTCTGTTTTCGTGTTTAACCATGACACTGTCAGTTTGGTTTCGGCTAATGAGTTTGATATTCCCTTGAGCATCTTTCACATCCGTAAATCTATTTTAAATTTGAGTATGAAAAAATAAGGAAAACAAATATGAATTTGCAGCTTAAAAGCGTCACCATGTTACGATTATCTTGTATTTATTACCCTCTTTTCACGCTTCATATTATGACTTATTGATTTCTATTGAAAAAAAAACAATGTTCTTATTCAAAAATATTTGTATAGTATTAAAACAACCAAAATTAATATGTAAAAAATAATACTTACTACATGCATAACAGTTACAACTACAAATCGATTTTCGGCGTAGATGATCCCAAGTTTTGTGACATATAAATCTATCAATGCTACATTCAAATTTACTCCCACAACAGCCTCTACATCTACAGTCATCTTTATGAGTTCGACGACAATATTCTAAAGAACATTTCTGTTCTGTAGTTTGTTCCACAACTGAAATTATTCCAAATATTTTATGGTTTAGGTAAAACACGGGTCAGAAATGAAAGTGGCAACTTATATAACTGATACCAAAAATATTACTAATCAATTCTGCATAAAGACCACCAAATGATACTGATATTGACACTTTCAAACAAGTGATCGTTGGAATAAATTAACTTCCATAAAAAATTCAAGAATTCCACCTTCTGGTTTGCCTAAGACTTTAACCTTTCTGACATAAAATGGCATGAATAAATTATATCTGACTCATTATATACTACGGAGTTAAACGAAGTATTTATAGATTTGCTGAATAACTTATGTGTTGATTAAATAGTTAAATTGCAAACTAAGAAAGATAACTTCTTTGGCCTTCTTTGGAGCAAACTGCATAAATAATAAAAATAAAATCCATTCCAAGTCTATCTGATCATAATATTGTATTGGTATATGTAATCTACAAGATCAAAAGATCTTAACAATCAAAGCATAAAATGTATTCTTGGAAAAAGATTGATCTGCAAAAAAAAAGATGTGACATCTAAATTTACATCTGAATTCCAACCTCAGGTTAATGTAAATTTAACTATTGTCAATTGTGCAATTAAATTTAGAGAAGGTAGTAACAGAATAATTGATGATAATTTTCCTAGCAAAATAACTTAATCTATATGCTTTCACTACCGAAGATACATCCTTCATGTCAAAAGAAGTGTAAAAGTCAAAATCCCACCATGCCAAACATGTATATGTTATCAAGAAAGGTTTATTAAAGATACTTAAAAAAATTAATCTCAATAAAGCCATTGGCCTTGACAATCTGCCAGTATATTTTTACATTACTTTTCAGGAATTTTCAGAATTTTCTCAATTTTTGACATACTTTTTCAAAAATCAATTGATTCTTTGAAAACCCCAAATATACTGAAAGCAGACCAATGTTGTGTCTTTACTTAAAAGAGGTGACGAGTATACCACTGTTAATTATAGACCAGTTGCAGTAACTGCAATATGTTTGAAAGTATTGGAACATATTTCAAAAAGCAACATCCGAAAAATCTAACAAATAGTTATATATAAAAGGACGGTCAACATGAGTTTAGGCGTCAATGGTCTTTGGAGAACCAACTTATTATTAGTATCCAAGTTCAATTAAAATCATTTGCAAATGGAAAATCAAATAGATGTTATACTTTAGTTATTTCTAAAGCATTTGATAAATTCCATCAAGACTTAGCTCAAAAACGGTATCTGGAATCAAAACTTTAATTGGACAACGGATTTGTTTTAGCTTACAGGCAATAAAAGATACTTTTAAATGGTGTTAAATCTTATTAGTTAGCTGATGTCTCTGGTGTTATTAGTATTAGACTTAACATTAGTTTTACTATTTATTAATGACTTACCAGAACATGTTACTTGCAATGCGAGTCGTTTTTCAGATGATTGATTATTGTATAGATTTTTTAAATAATAATTCTGAATGACAATTACTTCAAAAAAAAGTTTATCTATTTAATTGCATTGGGAACAGGACAGGCAATGAAATTAATCCTGAATTTTTTTTTATGTAATACATATTTCTAAAATAGAAACCATTCTGCTTTTGATTATACATTGCATAACCATGTTTTGGAATCAGTTAAAGACAGTAAATATTAAGTTGTAATTATAAGTCATGATCTTGACTGGGGAACATAAATAAATAATAATAGCACCTGCAAGGCACATGACACGTTGAGTTTTCTTCGTACAAATAAAAAAAACCTGCACACGTAATCTTAAAAACTTTATGTAAACATCACGTGTCCGTCCAGTTGTTGGGTACTCCCCTATCTGATATCCGTATAAATAACACCACATCAGGTTGAGACGATTCAGAGGAAAGCAGCATCACAGACATAACACCGGAAGAAGATTTGTACATGATAAATATATTGCAATGGGAAAGTAAACATAATACTAGTAGACGAAAAAAAGCTAGATTAAAAAAGCTATATAAAAGTAATTAAAGGTTAGTAGAAATTTAAAAGAAAAAAAATAACAGAATTAAGATAGTTGAAGGGGCAAAATAAAGTTTTGCAAATAGTAATTAATAAAGATTTCTTTGAATATTCTTTCACCTGAACAACATCTCTGGCTGGAATGCAATAACTGAAGTAATATAGGTATGTCTTACACTCTGAAAAGCCATTGTAAATAATGATAATATGTTATTCAATAGATTATTCTACGTTATTATTCTTAGCAATTTTAATAAAGTCAATGTTTACAAGGGGGGGGGGGGAATCTACGTCATCACGCAGGGTGTCGGCGATTGAAATTGGACCACCATCTTGTCGCTTCAAGGTAAGAATTTCACTTATTATGTCAGTTATATGCGGGTTATGATTATACAAAATAGTCCACCAAAGACTATATAAAGTAGGAAAATAAATGAGCCATCGCTCAATATCATTGGTTATCTCAATTTTGCAAACACTTCGATACCAGTTTTAGGAATTAGGTCAAACATGCAGGATATCGGCAAAAGTTTTAATAACAACATCTTGATTATCAAGAGCCGCCTACTTTATCAACAAATGAACACGTCTGAATTCTTTATTGTACTCGGGAAAATACTTGTTACTCACAAATATCCGTCATTATGGCCGAAAAACGTCTTATTTTAAAAAAATGGAAAAAGAATGTCGTCAACACATCGAATATCGAAGGATGCCGGGAACACACTAGTAAATTATTGATGTAATTGTCCTTTGATTTTATCAACCATTATGAAGATACAATAAAAAATAATAGGATTAGTGTTCCTTGCTTGCTTCCATTATGCACTCAATTTCAGGATTAATTTTTGTAAATATTCGAGAAAAAAAAAATAGTTTTAGAAGGTGAAAATCTGATTTCGTTTCAGTTAAGCCAGGGGTTGCACAGGGGTCATTTATTGGACCAAGTCTTTTTGATACTATATATATATATATGACATTTCATCTGGCCCTACATCTACCGGGTGTTTAATAAAGGCAACAGTAGTATACCGCTGTTCGAAATTCATAAATCGAGAAATAAAAACAAATCCGGGTTACAAATTAAGACTGAGGGAAAGGCATCAAATATAAGAGGAAAACTACGACACAACAGAAATACAACATTAAAATGTAACAAACACAGAAACGAACTATTATATAACAATGGCAATTTTCCTGACTTGGTACAGGACACTTTAAGAACAAAAATGGTGGATTGAACAATCGTTTGCATGGCCATGTTGGTCCTTTATCGTGACTTTTGCTCAAGTCTACTGGCGGTTTTGTTGAAATTTCTTCAGTAATTGACAATGGGTGAAACTTAATATTTTTGGCAGGCGTTTTTATTTTGATGACAAATGAGGATTTGCATGGTTTTGATTTTTTTACGGTCGGTTTAGTGGGCGATCTGGTTGGCTGGTCAACATCAGGTTATATTCGCGATCGTTTCCGCCTGCACAAGTTTAAGTTTGATTTGCGTCTTGTCATGAACATTAGTTTTATCTGAAAAAATAAAAAGTTAGATCTAGTCACTTGTTGAATAACATATGTGTTAAAAATAGTATATGATGTGTCCCCGACGTCCTTCGATATTCGATGTGTTGCCGACATCCTTTTTCCATTTTTTTTAAAAATAAGACGTTTTTCGGCCATAATGACGGATATTTGTGAGTAACAAGTATTTTCCCGAGTACAATAAAGAATTCGGACGTGTTCATTTGTTGATAAAGTAGGCGGTTCTTGATAATCAAGATGTTGTTATGAAAAATTTTGCCGATATCCTGCATGTTTGACCTAATTCCTAAAACTGGTATCGAAGTGTTTGCAAAATTGAGATAACCAATAATATTGAGCGATGGCTCATTTATTTTCCTACTTTATATAGTCTTTGGTGGACTATTTTGTATAATCATAACCCTCATATAACTGGCATAATAAGTGAAATTCTTACCTTGAAGCGACAAGATGGTGGTCCAATTTCAATCGCCGACACCCTGCATGATGACGTAGATTCCCCCCCTTGGTTTATAGCACTAAATTTCTTCGGGCAGTTTTACATTTCTACCTACGAGTCTACCCCCGTGTTCGGAAGGAGAGGAGGAAGAAGAAGAATATCGACAAACTATGGTTTTTTAAAGTAAAAACCTTGTTTATGATAAATCTGTACTTACCTGTCTGAAAAACATTTGCAATTACCCCTTGGTAACCCCTTGCAATCGCTAACTTTTAAATTATCTCCCTTTCACGATCTCCCGAATAGAAGATCACTTTACCTGAGGCGGAAATAACTATATACATTATATAAAACTTAACTTCCTCAGGTGGGGAGGTGGGTAGGGTCAGACAGGTAAGTACAGATTTATCATAAACAAGGTTTTTACTTTAAAAAACCATAGTTTATATCAAAATCTGTACTTACCTGTCTGAAAAACATTTGCAAAGAATTTGCAGCATAAACCTAAAGGTGGTGGGTAAGAGGAAGAAAGTAACTAGTAAATAAAAAAATATCTACCTTAATACTTCTTCTGTCTTCTGTTAGCCGTATGCAAAATAGCAGCTTTTGCAAACCGAGATTCCAAATCTGGTACATCCTTCAAGTAATATGAGGTGAATGTTGTCTCATTTGACCAATGAGCTGCTCTTAAAATTTCTTGAGAGGAAAGTCCATTGAATAAAGCCCAAGAAGTTGAGAGCTTTCTTGTATCATGAGCTCTCACAAACTGAAGTGTGTCTGTATCTGCATGTTCATATGCATATTTAACCGTGTTCACAATCCATCGTGCAATGGAATTCTTAGAAGCCTCTACATGATGATTCTTTTGATATGTTACAAAGAGTCTCTGTGATTTGCGCAGAACTTCAGTTCTTTTAATATAAGCTAGTAGTGCTCTACAAGGGCACAGCAGTAAATTGTTTGGATCTGTAGCATAGTTTTCAAATTTGGGAATGAATACTGGTTCCCATGGTTAATTCAAAGTTTGAGTTTTAGCAAGAAATTGCATATTTGGCAACAACCGTATACCTCTTTGCTCGTTCCTGAAATGTTTGTCATTAATAGTGAAACTGTGTAGTTCACTGACTCTTGCAGCAGAAGCTAATGCCATAAGAAAAACTGTTTTAAGGTTAAATATTTCAATTCTGCTTCTTCTAGTGGTTCAAAAGGTGTCTTTGTCAACACTAGCAAAACCAAAGGCAAATCCCAATTTGGCGCCAACTGCCTTATTGGTGGATTAATGTTGTACAATCCTTTAATTAAATTACGCAAATCTATGTTAATAGAAATTCTATCTTTAGATGAATGTATTAAAGCTATTGCTGACTTGTAACCAGCTAAAGTGCTTGGCTTACAATTCTTTACAGTATGTAAAAACATAAGAAATTCAGCTTTTTCTGATACAGTTGCCGTACTGGGATTGATACTCCGTTCTTGACACCAGCTGTCAAAAAGCTTGAGTCTTGCATTATAAACTGTCTGTGTTGATTGTTTTCGTGCATTGGAAATAATTGAAGCAATTTTTGGTGAAAATCCTTTTGCAGTGTAAGATCTTTTGACACTTTCCAAGCTACAAGATTTAGAACACTTGGATTTGGATGAAAAATTCCATTTTGACTTAATAGATTTTGTTGGACAGGCAGTTGTATTGGAAAGTCTATTAACAGGTTGAGAAGTTGACTGTACCACGACTGTCTCGGCCACATTGGCGCTATCAGTAAAATTACACAGTCCTCTTTCTGTATTTTTTGTAATACTCTGTTTAGAATGATCGGTGGCAGGAATGCATAAGCAAATAGATTTGTCCATTTCATTGACAGTGCATCTATTGACACTGCTGTTTCTTCCGGCCAAGGAGAGCAAAACACTGGCAGCTTCTTGTTCATTGAAGTCGCAAACAGATCTATTACTGGTGTTCCTAGCTGAAGGAACAACAAATTCACTATTGTTATATTTAATGCCCATTCTGTCAAACGAATGGTCATCCCCCCCCCCCCCCTTGACAGGGCATCTGCTATAATATTCTTTTTTCCCGGAATATAAACAGCTTGAATTTTGACATTGTGATTTATACACCATTTCAAAAGATCCCATGCCAAGTAACAAAGGTCTGGGGATCGCGTACCTCCCTGTTTGTTCAGATAACTGACGACAGTTGCATTGTCTGTTCTCACTAGCACACTTTTGAATTGTACTTTTATCAGAAATGTTTGCAGTGCTAACTGCACAGCTTTGAGTTCTAGCCAATTGATGTGTTTTACTTTGTACTGAGGCGACCAAACACCTGCTATCTGATAATTGTTTATATGAGCTCCCCATCCCAACTGTGACGCATCTGTCACTAGAGTCACCTGAGCAGATTCCTGTTCTAATAGCACTCCCTTGAAAAAATTTCTTCGGTTTAGCCACCAGAATAGATGTTCCTGGAGTGGTTGATACAGTGGAATCAAATGATTTAAACTGTGTAGAGCTGGTCTCCACCAAGCTAGAAGATAAAGCTGAAGTGGTCTCATGTGCAGTCGGGCCCATGGAACTAAATCTATGCATGAAGCCATTAGACCAAGTAGTCTCAACATTAGACGTGCCTCTACTGTTTGTGAATTTAGGAATATTTGAATCATCTGACTTATATTTTTGAATCTCTTTAGAGACGGAAACACAAGACCTTCTTTTAAGTGAATCACTTCTCCTAGATACCCTATTATTTGAGTCGGAACTAAACAAGATTTTTTTACATTGATTATCAAACCCAGATTTTTCAACAATTCTTGAGTGTACTGTAATTGTTTTGTCAGCTTTACTTTGCTGCTGTTTTTTAACATCCAATCGTCCAGGTACATAAATATGTGAATCATTTGTTTTCGCAGAAACGCACCTACTACTGCCATCACTTTTGTGAAAACCCTTGGAGCCGATCGTAGACCGAATGGTAGAGCTCGGTATTGATACTTGTTTCCCAAAATGCTGAAGCGGAGAACTTTTCTGTAATGTTTGTGAATGGGTATATGGACGTATGCATCTAGCAAATCCAGTTTTACTGCCCAGTCCCCAATTTTAAGACTTTTTAGAATCGATCGGAGGGTTTCCATTTTGAAGTGATGAGGTATGACAAACTGGTTTAGTGGTTTTAAATTTAAAATTGGTCTGAGACCTCCTTATCTTTTTGGTACCATGAATATTGTACTGTAATAACCCTGATTTTCTGCACTTGTCGGGACAGGCTATATAGCATGTTTTTCTAACAAAGAATTTACCTCTGTTAATATAGAAGACCTTTTTGTACCTACTCTGGGTACAACTGTCTCTTTTACTCCTGTAAAAGCTGGAAGACTTATGAAATCTAAAATTAAACCGTTCTTCACTATCTGAAGTACTTACTTGTCTTGAGTTATTTGAAACCACTGACTGTGGTAATGTAACAACCGTGCTCCTACCTGGAGACTTACCGCAGACAAATAATTGTTTATTTCTTGAAATTTTTCTGGGAGGAATTTGTCCATAAAAAAGATCCTTTTCCTTCTTGTTTTGCTGGCAAGGCACGAAAATTAGACGAAGTGTCAGTGCCACGACGGTCATTAAAATCCTGCTTATCATATCTTGATGTTTTTGCAGGTTTGTTGTAGGATACATTAGAAGTTTCTTGAGATTTTCTTTTTCTAGATCCTTCATCAAATTTTTGCCCTCCAGGAACAAATGAAGAACGATAAACGTTTTGTGTTTCTTTAGCATCTCTTATATTTTCAGCTGAGGAATGCAAAGTATCAAAATATTTACCACCAAAAAGTTGTGCGCCATTCAAAGGTAAATTCAACAATTTAGCTGATGTGGCTTTGCTAGTAAAATCAACATTTTTTAAGAAAATTTTCCTTCTGTTTATAACAGAATTAGCAACTATACGTGAAGTCATATCTGCCATAGACTTGAAACATGCTACTAAAGCTGAACATGCTTCTACCCTGTCTTCCTCTGAATCAGCAACATCAATATAGCTTGATAACAAAGAGCCATATGAAACACTTCTTAACAATGTCCTAGCTGAGTTGACAACCTTTTTAAATTCAGCATCCATTTCCTTATGGAGGGAAGGTAAAGAGTGTGAAAACTTTTTACGGTCTATAAAACCTTTTTTCTTATTGCCCATAGTAGATGACAAACCCTCCTCTATATTATCATCAAGCCTTGGAGGGGAACAAAATTCTGTGAAATCTTTTTTCGACACCATAAAAGCCTTATCATCTGTTAGACGAACTGACCTATTTTTAAGTCTACCAGACAAAGCTTCCTTTTCAACATTCTTGAAAACTTCAACTGTAGTACCCTCTAAAGGTAATTTTAAATGAGTTGATTTATTTGAATTGCCAGGATTTAGTCTTGAAGGCAAATGGGAAGTTCTGACTGACTCTACTTCAGTTTCCTCTGAACAATCTATTTTCAATTTGGTTGTCAATTTATGGAGAAAATTATTCCATTGAATTGGATCGGTAGATCCTGGTGCTCCTTCACTAAAAAGAGAAAAGTCTTTTTCATGAGAATGTTGTGACTGAGAGTGGGCATCATTATTATTTTCATCAGAAATAGCTGAACCACCCATACTTATTTCATCCTCGATTTCATGGGAAACAACAGAAATCTTATCATCAGATGGCATAAATTCACTATAGTGGGCCCTTGGCCTAGACAAAGATTGCCTCTCCGAAATTTCACATTTCGAGTCAATGGAAGCATGCATTGCATCACTTGCAATAAGGCCTTGTGTCTGTACCTGTGGTAACAACTTTTTCAATTGCATTTGCACTTGATCTGCTATAAATTTCAACTGCTTCAAAATGTACTCCCGTACCTTGAGTTTCACGATCATCTGCACTATGATCAGTTCGAACTTTTGATAGTTTGTCATGCTTTGCCGGCGGCGCCAATTCACTCAGCTTTGCCGTTTCAAGTTTCTTGCCTGCCTCCTGCACAGAAGGATTAACGGCACTTGAAGAAAGAGAAATTCGACCTCGCTTTCTCCAACATTTTATCAACTAGCGATCGCTTCTCGTCATCCCATTCCCGGCAAATATTGCACGGGAAAGCCTTGTGACAAAAACGATGTTTATAGCATTCCTCATGCGTATCTAACACGTTCATACGTGAGCTACACTTTACACAGTTCTTATACTTGTCTTCCATCGCTTCCAATTCACTCGATGTCTATTCTTTCCTAATATAATAATAACGATTGCTTTTAAACCAAATGCGATCAGGCTGTAGCCATTTTCGCTGAAGGTAAAGTGATCTTCTATTCGAGAGATCGTGAAAGGGAGATAATTTAAAAGTTAGCGATTGCAAGGGGTTACCAAGGGGTAATTGCAAATGTTTTTCAGACAGGTAAGTACAGATTTTGATATAAACATACTGATATTTCAAAGGTACTGTTTCACTAGAAAATGGTATGCTTGTACTTGGTTTTGTTTAATTCTTTTCTGTTTTTCCCCTTCATATACTAGTATATAGAGACTAAGATCGACAAACGGTCCCTAATGGACGTACGTTCTCAAAATTGACATCCGAATATGACGTCATAATGACATAAGATTCCAAATATACGGCCAATTATATGCCTTATTAATCGACGTCTGTTTTAGTTTTGGTTCTCAAATCGACGTCCAATATTTGTGTTCTCTATTCAACCTCCTTTTCATGTATTTTCCGAATGCGAATTGCCAGTTTGCAAAAGTATGAATTATACGCAATACTAAGGATTTTCTTATCCCAGGTATAGTTAACATTAGCCGTATTTTTCGCATTTTAAAAAAAAATTGAGTCCACAATGCTCTTCAACTTGTATTTGTTTGGCTTTCCAACTGTTTTAATCTGACTGTCACTTGCGAGTCTTATGTAGATGAAACGTGCGTTTGGCGTATTGATATTAAAATTATAAGCTAGGTACTTTTGATAACTATAGAACATAAAACTCCAATTTCTGTTAATATAAGAATAAATTGAATGAATTTCTTGATTCTGTCTATTGGTATTACCCTTCGTGTACTTTTAATTGTGTTGGACATCAATAGGCGAAGAAAGTTTTAGAAATTCATGACGTCATATTGAACGTCGATTATAGTGTTAAAATATTGGACACTGTTTAAAGAACCTGGATTCGTTTAGAGAGACGGATGTCGATTGGAGACTGATAGTCGAAGTCTATATATAAAACGTCTAGATAGTCGTCAACAATCAGTGCCAAGTGTAGATACTGATTCATGTTATCGCAAAGCATCCAAAGATGTGTAAAACTCAATAACGTCATCAAATTTATTATGTGAAGTTAATCGTATTTTTAAATTAAGTATTTGCAAAGGAAAACGAACATACTGTATATTTGTGGTACCTCAATGGTCACGCTGAAGTGCAAATGTTTGACGCTAAAGTGTCTTTTGATCACGCGGGAGTGCAATGGTATTATTGTGACGCTATCTTGTTTACAGCTACGTACGTTGGTTTTATCGCTAATGTAACTGTTTCCTGTTAAGGGGTTTCCCGACTTTTTCCCGCCAAAAAGCACATGGCTTTCAACAATTGTAAACATAGCATTCGATTTGTGATCATGGATTACAGCTTTAATTAATTTAATTTGGATATAGATATTCAACTTAAGGTACAGTTCAAGCAATGTGTTTTTACTCTCTTATGGATTAAAACTAGTTTGAAAGATCAGTTTAAAAAATAAAGCTTAAAAAGTATTCGTATTTTTGTCTAAGCTTTCTTTAAAATTCAGTATAAAATTCAAGTAATTCAACTTTATTTTTATTAAGTTTACAAAAAAAAAACCATAAAACATTCATAGTTTTTAATATATTTTTAATGGTACGACTTCCCAGTGGTACGAGTTTACGTTTGTACGAGTTAACTTTTTGGTACGAGTTAAAGTCGTACGAGTTTTCGGTGGTACGAGTTAGCTTCCGATAATGGCTATGCCATAAATCAAACTATCACAATAATAGCACATTATTATTTTTTTAAACTTAATATCACACCTCAGCGTGACCATCTCACTTCAACGCCTCAATCGCACCTCCTTTAAGTTCCACATTCACAAGGATGCGAAACATAATGTGAGTTTACAATACGGGTTGAGGTCTCTCTCCGTTTGGGAGTGTTGTGATTTTACAGGAAAGGTATTGTAAAATGAAAATAAATTATGAAACTATTATGGTTAAAAGTAATTCATGAAGGTATGTTTGTCATTGTGTCAAATGTTAAAGAAAATTCAACGAGAAAAATATTGTTTGTATCGTATGCCCTTATATTGTTTGAATACAAGTACGCATTCCTACACGAGGATTGACCAGAACATTTTTCCGACGTGAATTGATATTTCAGATTAACATTTATTGGTACTAACAGCATGTTTTGAATAAAAGGAGAAAAAATGTGTAAGCATTATAACAGCAACCCGTCAACACAACAAAACAAACAGGTTGAGTTAAACCAATTTGAAGTATCTTTCTCCATATTTTAAGATCCTTTACCCATCTTCTTTAAATACTATAGATAATATATAATGGGCAACTTACCAGTCAGGAGCAATACCATAAGGATAAGTAGAACCGTTTGCATATTTCGGAACAAGATAAACACTAAATTTAAAAAATCAATTAGTTTATTTCGCAATTTTATTTTTAGTTTCCTAACATCTCTTTTTTTCCAAATTTAGATTTCAAAGTAAATAAGTTCAAAGAGAAATCACTGACCTTGTCCTTAATATGAAGTAAACAACAATCAATCATTATAACATAATACTAGAACACACCCGTGATATCGCGGGTCCGTGACTGAATTAAAGTATTATATAACTATGCGCAAGCCTTATTTTAGTATTACTTTTTATCTGATAAAGTCATGCCGATTATAAGATACACAGTTTTCTCTGCTTTCAAATCTTTCTGTTTGAACCCGTCGAACTGGAACTTATCAATTATTGGTAATATTAATTATTTGGATAACAAAAGGTCCTGGAATGGAGTATTTTTGAATCAACAGCATTGTCCTATGTTAGTTATAAATAAAGTTGAATTCCTTGATTCACTGTTTTATGTCAAGCCCGCTAACAAATTGAAAACGGTTCCTATATACACCTCATTTTTAGTCCAGATTTTTAGTATTCGTATTGTTATCTTAGAAAGTCTTACTGATTAAAATACTACTGTAACAATAGGTACCAATTTGACAATGATTGAATTTAGTAGTGTCAACCCTGTGATTATGATCCGTGTATATAGCATAATCCTAAATACACCGTTTGGTGGTGCACCTGATAGATGCGGAACGTACAGATAAGGTAATAGGTAACAGGTGAATATACTTTTGGTATTGGTATCGGACCTGACCCGGAACTTCTTAATTATTGACAATATTAATTACGTGGAAAACAAAAGGGCCTGGAGTGGTGTAATTTTTAATCTACACCTTTGTACAATATTAGTTATATATAAAGCTGAATTCTTTGATTCGTCGTTTTTACGTGATGACGGCTGACAAATTGGACCTCGTAATTTTAGTATTATAGATTTCCTATGAAGTACAATATACAATTGGTGTTCTTTGAAAAGAAACTTGTTTCTACGGAAAGAATTGTTAGGCTTTGTTGTGTGTACTCGTGAATAACGAGTAAAGAAATGTTGTTACTTTTTTTATTTTGATAATTTGTATAAATTATCAGAAAAGATAAGATAAGACATTTTATCAGCAACATATCTTCGTTCTATTCATATATATGCATATATAAACATGTTATAAATAAACAAACAAGGAGCAAACAAGACACTCAAGATAAAGCACAAGACATACCTTTCAGAAGACTTGGTCACGATCATTAAGATTGATCATACACTGTATAACTTTTTTTAACCAGAAATAATAAGATAATGTTCATTCGTGAAACATGTTGTTCATGGTTTTTCTTTAAAGAATTGAGTTTTTCTTCCTTTTTGTTTTGCATATTCAATCGTTAGCAGTTTGTACTTTTTGTTAGATCAAAATTTAGCTATGCTTTTGTGTTTTTATAGCATTTATTAAAATTGAAGAGAATTTCATTCGAATATGTGTACGCAGATTCGTGCAAATACATTTTTAAATATGGGATCAGAACCAATAACTGTATTAATAGTTACATAATACATTGCATATAAATTGACATAAGAAAGTGCAGTGTACCTTGAAAGAGATAACATAACTTATCTTACTGCAGTTATCTAAAGATAGTTTGAGTATCACTGCATGACAAGTGTTCAATTTATATAACAGGCGCTCAATACAGGATTTTGTAAAATTAAAAACTGCTGATTACCATTAAATTGAATTAACACAGTTCTTTCTGCTTTTCATGGCGATTCAAAGGTAAGTTTTCAGTGTGAAGTTTTGTGGAGTATTCTCCCCTTTTTACCATCGTTTGTCCCTTTCTATCTTTGAATTATACCTTTTTATTGTTACTTTGATTTGTCTCTATTAACAAGTTGAATGAAAGAACGACTCGTATTATGTACTCGAGATGGAATGTGGTTTTTGTTATTTTCATGACGTTGCATTATGGTATCTAAAGTGAAATACAGATTAAATTTGAAATATTTTTAAGCAAATTGTTAGTTAAATACTTCGATACTGCCTTCAACACTTGCAGGATTTCGTTCATTAAGTTTGATTATTTTCGTTTTGTTTCACGTTAACCAGTGTTTTGTTTCACGTTAACCAGTGTTTTGTTATCTATATTACTTTAAGTGGAAAGTACTTTTTATCTGTAAATGAAATTTAGTATGTGTTGTACTATAATTCTTGATTATTCCTTTGTTAGAAGTTTAAAAGTTGAGGGGTTGAAAGGTAAAACAAACTCTTCCAACAACGCAACTTGCCCGAGTTCATGTAATAGGTCTTATCATTGACTAATTTTAGTTATATCGTAATACCGTTGTACCTTTAGTGACAGATGTATTGTAGTAATTAATTTATTCAAAACCATTTTAAAAGATTCGAAACGATTTGATGCATGCTACGAAAATCACCTTCAAAACAATGGATTCTGTTTAGTGTACTTATTTTTAGTATATCTGTTGGTGAATTGATCAATAATTAAATATTAGCAGGTGCACAACGTCAACACAATCGTTATGTGACATTTCAGTGATACCGGTTGAAAACAGTCGAAGAAGGTCATTACATGAAAAGATTTGAAAAGTGTAAGAGGAGTTGATTGCACAATTTTACCAATTTACTCTGTTTAAAATGTGATAATACGTAATGGAACTCATTGGGTGCCATATATATGTTTAATCCCATGAGCTGCCTACAGAGGGGGATCCATGAAGTTAACAGACAAGGAACGAAATTCTCTAATAGCAGATGGAAAGGGTAATTGATAATTCAAAATCTAGTCTAAAAAAAATTTACAATAGATAAACTAAAAGTCAAACCTCCAAAAATCTAGATCTAAGAGACTCCCGAGACAGGACACCTGCCAGAGAGGTCAAAATTTCCTTTGATAGATCACCCTTATCTTGACTCATGGAAATGTCAAATACAAATCATGAAAAAATGGATTTCAAATATGTTCATTCATCATGCACATAAGTGGTTCGCCTGAAACTGACGTTCTTATAAACTGTAGAATGTAAAGTATGCACCAAGTTAATAAACCATTGACAGACACTATTGTTACAACAGCCCATGAAAAGGCCGTGAAATGTCTGTGAAACATCACAGGGCCGTGAAAATACCTCGTGACTTTTGTAAAAAAGATATTTCTAAAGGCCTTGAAAATTATTTGATGTTAGAAAAAGATCGTGAAATTTCGATAGCCCGCGAAAAGGCCGTGACAATTTGTCCTTTCATGCTTAATAAAAAAATATCACGGTCTTTTCACTGGTTGTTGAAACCAGTGAAAAGGCCGTAATATTTTGTCAATTTTTCTTATCCTAATTCAGATTAAAAACATTCCGTGTGATTATTGTAATATGGTCTCATTATTTTCACTCACATTTTTCTAAATATCCTATAAACTTTTCATTATAAATATATGTCTGCTTAAATATTATTATATGCAATACTACTGTACAGGACTGACTTTTAAATGGAAACATTCATTGTTATAATTAATGACTTTGTGCCAATAAATATTTTGTATTCAAAGAAAAGTATTTTGCTTCTCGTCTGCACATTATTATAAACAATCTAAACATAAATTTTAATTGGAACCTTTTTAAGACTTACCGGATCCTTTAAATACAATTGCGGTTTTGTTTTGTTTATGTATTTGGGGGGAAAAAGGGGGGTCCTTTTTCCCCACACTGGCCACATAAAAAAATGACATTTATGTACAGTACACTACGTAGACATGGACATAGATAATTGGAAATAATAAGAATAATTGGTATGGCAATGAGGTGTTTAAAAAATAATTGGTATGGCGAATGTGCCTGCAGTAAAAGTTGCTACGCCCCTGGCCCCTGTAAAATAAATAGCTGTGACTCATTACGGCCACTAAGTCTAGACAAGTTTGGCTTAAGCCATACACATTATTACTTTAAAGAAACATTTAAATTTAATAGTCTGTCTTTAGTCTTTAAAAAAAATCTAAAAAAATTAATATAAGTTGACTATACAGAACTTCGTTAACTGATGATGGCATACTGGATAGGGGGCAGATTTTCTGGAGAATGGTATGAAAATATGGGAAAACCGATGCATGTTTCCAAGTGGCTGTTCTGTTTCAATGATGTTTTTTAGTATTTTTCATACCATTTTCACCTCCAATATGAAAATATGCCCCTATTCAATATGGGGTCATTAATCGTGAAGTCCTGTATTGCATGGAATAATATTGTAGCTGTTTTAAATACATGTATGTACATAAATGCCAAAAAAAAAATTGAATATATAATAGGTTTTTTTTATATAGATGTATAATATATGTAATGTTTCTTTATTTATTCTATGTATAAAATAGTTCAGGAATCCAGTTGGAAAGAAGAGCTTTTCAGTTAAAAGTATTTCCTGGGAATTAACAGGAATATATAAATGTTTTTCTGGAATAGTTATTCAAACGGGCAGTGAAGGATTACATTAGACAAATATTGCTGAAGTGGTAAAATCAGACCCAAGAGATGTACAAAATTTCTACAATACATGTTACAGCTGACTTTAGCTACTTAATCAAATCGACATTTGTGTGCTTTTATGTTTTCTTTACATAATTACTACAGTTCTATTAAAATAGTTTTCATAGTCTCACTTGTATTGTACTTAAATAAGTTTTCTGTAGATGTTAACACGAGGTTTTCAGGCATTTCACTTCACTTGATTGAAACAGCATTTCATCTTTTTGTTAAATTATGGCCTGGAAAAATACATTTAACATTTTACAGGAGTGTTTCGCTCATTGAATTGCTTTTTATCACAGTAGTACATGCACATTTCACGGTCTTTTCACAATGGGCACATAATTTATCACGACTTTTTCACGGTGTACATTTTAGTTTTTCACCGGGTTTCGACGGTCTTTTATCCAAGTTTTCAGGTGGCACCTTTTCACGGCCTTTTCACAAACTTTTCACAGCCTTTTCACGACAGTCATTCAACGGCATTGTCACGGATTAGTTTTACGGCCCACCGTAAATTTACCGTGACAAACACTGTAAAAATCACAAGCATTTATACGGACATTTTTATGGCCAATTTACGGGGCATTTTTTCCATTAGTGTGAGTGGAGCTTAATAATCTCAATGAAAAATGAGATATGCAAAACACAATGAAACGTCAGACCAAATTTCATTGGTGATTCCCTTAAACTGACATAAAACGAACGTTCAGATGTACTCTGCTGAGTTTCAAAGTAAAAACAAACATGACATAGGGGCGGACCCAAATTATCACCATGGATATGAAATGAGCTAATGGTCCTACAACTACACACCATATAAACTTATCATTACAGGTTCTCCTCAAACTAGTTTAATTAGAAACTTTTACATTTTAACTAAGCAAAGGTTTCATTGTCAACAGACCCTGACCGAGTGGTTTGGTCGAACAATGTCAATGGATATAACATGTGCCAATCCTACTCTAAGTGATACAAAATTTCATCGATATAACATAAGTGATTCCCTTCAAACTGAATTAATAACAATTTTTAACAAAATATTGATGTCGAAGGCATAGATTACCTTTGCTGTATATTGCAAATCATTACGGAATTGTAATCCTCAATGCTTTTTCATTGTACTTTATACAAGTTTTTCAATTTATAATAAAGCGACACTGATGAGAAGACGTAACGCGTGTCTGCCATACAAAATTTTGATCCTGCAATATGATGGGTTTACTTAATGTGAATCGCTGACCGAACAACATAAGATGACATATTGTATAATTCTTTTTGTGTAATCTGCGAATCTGATTAACTCCAATCAGGATTTCATGATGTTCATGTAATTCTAGTCTGTTGTAGATTTTACAATTTTCATATAGAATAGTATTCATAGTCACACAAACAAAACCAACAGTAGCTTAATATTTCATAATAGAAATAACCATTTAATAGTCAATTCTATGATTGCCAAATTAAGGAATGTAACATAATATACATACTGCATTTACAAATTACCATAGATAATTCATTTCATAATATTATTTCTTAAATACACGGAAGTTATTAAAATTGTATTATAAATTCTGCTACATTTAAGTCTGTTTAATCCACTGAAAAATAAATAGCTTAAGCTGTCAAACGCATAAAACATCAACATATTGTTTCGTCTCGGCCTCCTTAAGTATTTCTGTCTTTCTTAGCAACTATTAACCTCAATTACATATAGTTTCATTTCTAAATCTTTAACTACAATATCACATATCTAATATACAAATTTGTTGCATGAATACTGTCAATTATCATTTAACAATTATCTAACTACTTTATCATAGAAACAGTATGCTGATAGCTTTGTTAAACAAGAGTTTACTTCTTTCATCCATTGTTTCGTTTCCAAAATCAATAACTTTTTTATGTTAAACCAGGTCTTACTTCTATCATCTATGGCTGCATTTCTTGAGCTCTACTTATGATAAAAAGTAAGATAACAAAAATACTGAACTTAGAGGAAAATCAATGAAAAGTCCATAGTCACATGGCAAAATCAAATAACAAAACGCATCAAAAACGAATGGACAAGAAATGTCATATTCCTGTCTTGTACAGGCATTTTCAAATGTAGAAAATGGTGGATTAAATTTGGTTTTATAGCGCCAACCCTCTCACTTTGATGACAGTCTCATCAAATTCCGTTATATTTACATTATCAGTGTATTAGATGTAATATCACACATCCAATACACTGATAGTTTTGGTAAACCACTGCTAACTTCTTTTATTTCTTGTTTCGTTTCCATAATTCAAATTACTATATGACTGATCCAATATACTGATAAATACAATACACAAGGATTTACTTTAATGATATATGGCTGCATTTCTATACCTTTACCTCACAGATACAGAATGTTTCTTTGTTACAACAGGAAGTACTTGTAGGTATATAACATACAAAAGCATTAACACATTAAAATTCATTACTTACAGGCTGCTGCAAATATATGAAATTTATTTGTTGAAAAGTATCGGTGAATAGTGTGATGGACATATTTGATGTATGGACGAAAGATTTGAAATGGAGGGGAGAACGAACAAACAGCATAACAGAAGAACAGACAAGAATGGAGGGGAGAAAGAACAAACAGCCTGACGAAAGAACAGACAAGAATGGAGGGGAGAAAGAACAAACAGCCTGACGGAAGAACAGACAAGATAAACGCAGTAAAGCTCAGACTGCTACACTTTGGATGTAATGTTCTGAATTGCTTAGCAACGCTATATGTTATGGGTACATTTCCAAAGCTCTAAAACTACTGTACGTAGGTACAATTTGGTAATACTAGTTTGTCTAACATAACAATGTATGAAGAAAAAGGAATAAGACATGATAAGTAAAAATGTCAATAAATGAAGTCAACATTGTGTTATTTTCTTAATCCAGTAATCAAGAATACAAAAAAAATAGATGATTGTTTATAAACGATTGTTGGTCCAGCTGCAAAGAACACTTGCGTGATTTATCATTTATATTTTTAGAAAACATTATATGATTTTAACGTAGCAAGCAGTTCCTGATTGTACAAACGTTATGAATTGACATGCATGCATATACGAAGTGAGATGTAGTGTTAACGAGGTTCGCTACTCTGTTTCAAAACAACAAGCTTTGCTTAACACTAGTATATATTGATAGGGGATTATTAAAGGAACCAAAAAAAGCAAAAAAAAAATATAGGTAAATGTGCTTGTTTTCAAGATATTAGCCATTGAAATTTTGGCGGGAAAATGTTCTCTCTTGATTTTTCATAGCTTTATCATTGACAAGTTTAAGAGTTAAAACTATTAAAAAATAACACGGATTTTTAAAGATGTTTACAGATGGCAAATAGTTATAAAAGTTAATCATTTTAAAAAGACAAATAGGGGTTAATAAGCCTTTTTTTTAGGCATTCAACTGGATAAAACCAGAGGATTCCGAATATCTGACAAAAATTCCAAAACATAACAAGCAAACATCCTTGAAAGTAAACGAAAGAGAGGCGGAAAATACCAAAGGGACACTCAAACGTCGAACACAGACTTACACACCTTGACGAGAATTTAATCTATATGACGGCGCTGCTTGGATGTTGTTATAATATATGTCATAGAAAAAGAAAGTAAATCGAAAAGCTGAAATCTGTTTTTGTCTTGAAAAATTTTGTTCTCAAAAGTATTATATCAAAAATACCTTACTCCAAGTAATATTTGAAACGGAGAGTTTCTTATCAAATAACAAAATAAAAAGCTTTAACTCATCAAACAAAAAGAAAACAACAGTTATATTCCTGACTAGGTACAGAGGTTTCCATATGTGAAACAAGTGGATTAACCTTGGTTTAAAGCCAGATTAACCTCTCATTGTATAACAATCAGATAGAATTCGTCTAACCGACCTTCATTTTTAAATTCTAGACATAAGCCTTGAGATCGTCTACTTAAAGTTTTATTAGAAAGATTCGTTCTGTATAGTCGCCAAACAAAATTAATTCATTTTGGAATAAAATTGAGAAAGGAAATGGTGAATATGTCAAAGCGACAACCACCCGACCATAGAGCAAACAACAGCCGAAGGCAACCAATGGGTCTTCAATGTAGCGAGAATTCCCGCACCCGTAGGTGTCCTTCAGCTGGCCCCTAAAATATGCATAATAGTACAGTGATAATGGACGTCATACTAAACTCCGAATTATACACAAGAAACTAAAATTTAAAATAATACAAGACTAACAAAGGCCAGAGGCTCCTGACTTGGGACAGGCGCAAAATTGCGGCGGGGTTAAACATGTTTATGAGATCTCAACCCTCCCCCTATACCTCTAGCCAATGTAGAAAAGTAAAAGAATAACAATACGCACATTAAAATTCAGTTCAAGAGAAGTCCGAGTCTGATGTCAAAAGATGTAACAAAAGAAAATAAATAAAATGACAATAATACATAAATAACAACAGACTACTAGCAGTTAACTGACATGCCAGTTCCAGACCTCAATTAAACTGATTGAAAGATTATGTCTTCATCATATGAATATCAGGTACAATCCCTCCCGTTAGGGGTTTAGTATCATACTATCATAAAATAACATATAAAGGAAAGTGAAATAAAAGAATAATGATATTCTTCCAATGAACCTCCTGCTTGAAGTCTATCTCAAGTCGTCAAGAAGAACAGTTGGCTCCTAAAGGAATTTCATCTAATTATTGAAAAACACGTCATTGATTAATGCTGTATTTTAAAAACGTTATTGGAGATACTAGGCACACAATTATGTACGCCAAACGTGCGTTTCGTCTACAAAAAAAAATCATCATTTACGTTTAGATTTACCGTTAAGATATTCAGTTAACTGTTGTGTACGAGTAATATCGTTTGTTTTTACACTTGTTGTTTATCTTACATTTTATATGATACTGCTATTTACCTGTTTTATATTGCTTATTCGGTGTCATAACTGAGGAATACGTGGTTACATTCAAAAACATTTAGTTCATGTGTTCATAGTCATAAACATGATTGACAATGAATGCTAGTGACCTATTTTGTACACGTGAAATTATGTGTGATTCGTGCATTTGAATTCTAACTCATCAGCTGATATGACATTTTATCTTCCAAACTATTTTATAGTTCCTGTAATTATAGCATTGCTTTCTAAAACATATATTTACTATGTCCCTAAGATATTTAGATATATTTTTTATTGTGGCGCAGTGCTTGGCAAATGTATTTTGCATAAGAAAAGCTTCAGGATTTAATATAAAAAAAAAAATATTATTGTTATAAAGATTGAGAAACAGCTTTATTTACAAAGTGCAACCTTAAGAGGCAAAGTTCGTTATGTTAACTTTAGTAAGTTAGGTGAACAATTTTACACGAACAATAGAAACACAAAAGACATTGAAAAAATCTAGATAAATCAAATGAAGACATTTACAAGAATAACAAAAGAAATATTATAGTTAATTCAAGCATTTTGTTCAATATCATTACATCGTTAAAGTTCTAGTCAGGTCCATCCTCTTCTGACTGCCCACGTTGTCGGCCTCTTCCTTCTGAAAGAGTTAACTATGCATTTAACGTAATAAATACTTTTCTTGTTTAATATATTCAAGCATGATGTTACAGCGGTTAATTATATAGTGTCTCTACTATATTGTCTGTATTTAACACGATTTATTAATCCAAGTGCTGAAATTTGACAAAAATTTTTGGTTACTATATTTTTTTTAAGGGTTTTATTTCAAATTTGAGATATAACCATGTTACGTATATGTTTGAAATTAATATTATAATCCAACCGTACGGTGGCCTATAGTTGTTAATGTTTGTGTTATTTGGTCTCTTTTGGCGGGTTGTCTCATTGGCAAGTATACCACATCTCCATTTTATATTTAGAAATTTGTATCGAACTATTGCTAGCAAAATGAAAGTGACAAATTCATCAAAGATAAATTGTGAACTGTTTTGGCCTATATGAACTAAGGTGTTACAAACAAAAGAAATACAAGCTATTCCTAAAACAGACCTACAGCTATTAGAGATGGAGTAGATTAAAAATATATAAATAAAGTTAAAAACTGTGATAAAAATTGAAATATGTGAGATGAGAATAATAGGGTTCATCATGTTCCATATTTTCAACTGTAATCATCATTTTGTGACGGTTGCAACATGCGAAACAGGATCTGCTGACCCTTCAGGGGCACAAGATATCACCAACATTTCCGATGGTGTTTGTGTTGGTCAGTGTTTTAGTTTACTGTGTTGTTTTTTGTGTACTGATGTTTTTCTTTTGTTAGTGTTTCTACTTTTGCACTGGCGTTTTGAGTTAGTCAACCTATGAACTTGAATATTAATTTGGTTTCTTTTGATTCTAGCTGTTTAAAGTATGAGTAATGATTGAAATTTAAAAATATAACAAATACGATTTTGCAATGTGACGATGATTATGTTAAAAGTTTTACACCATAACACGCTACATAGTCTGACTTATTAATTTCAACTTAAAAAAAATCAGAATATTTTCATAACAATGATAGCAATAACATATAATTTCTAAATCAACATTTTGTGGACGTATTTTAGAGTCAAAGCAATTTAATGTTTGAAAGACGCATATTTCTGCGCTTTTTAGATATTTTCTATAGATTTTAATTTATAGACCTTTTTTACTACATTTTATATTCTAGAAGAATAAATTATACATCTGACATTTTTTCGATGTTTAAGTGCAGTTCAACGAATTGTCGAAGCACAATTTAAACGTATTAAAAAAATATTGCTCAGTTACGAATACTTTGTAATAACCAGTTTTTTTTACCTACTGTTTGAGTCAAGTATTTACCAACATTCCTAAAAGCAGACCACGAATTTAAGTATGAATCAAACTTAACCTTTTTGTTATTTTTAATACTCATTGAAAATGAAGTATACTTGAATTCTCTCAGTATAGGCAACCAGAATTATAATGTAAACATTTAACGATTTTTACTGATAATACTTACCACATTGCGAACAGAAACAACTAGAAATCCTTCGTCCCCTTCGTCCCCTTCGTCCGTTTGGTCCCCTTTGTACGTTTGGCCCCCTTCGTCGATTTCTCCTGTGTCTTTGACAGCTACCAAATCGACAATTCAATTTACCCCAACAACAGCCTTTACATCCACAATCACTTCTAGGCCTTTGACGACAATATTGTAAAGAACATTTCTGTCCTATAGTTTGTTCCACAACTGAAATAAAGTCATTTCGGTTAGTTTTGGTAAACCTGCCGACGAACTGCTTCACTTTAACTAATTGACTAGAAATGTGTATGCTTGTCCTTAGTTTCTTGTTTAGTTTTGTTCTGTTATATATTAACTCATATCGATGACTGGGTTCTAATAGTATCCCGTTCTTCAAATCGGTGTCCTAAATCTGACTCCAAATCGAAGTTCAATTATATGCCTTGTAGTCAAAATCTTTTGGTGTTGCTCTTGAATCGACGCCCAGTATTTGACCTTTAAATTCCAAATTGACGACGGCAACTCTGCAACTTTAATACTGGTATATCTGTATTTGTCAAAAGGGTCGAATATCTGTAAAATGGCGTCATTAGCTTCGATAAGTTTCAAACATCTTGACAATCATACTAGTTAAACACAGATTTTTGAAAGTTATTAAACTAGGGACGACATTTTACACCAGACTGCTGAAGGAGGATATCTTTTATTCAAAACATCTTTTGATATAATTTTAAATTAGATATATGAATATATACACCTTTTCGGGGGAGAGTTTACTGTTAAGCTAGTAAATTAAAACTGTCAATGACACAGACGAAAGCGTACGTTGAACAGATTAAAAAGGACACCGCAGAAAAAAATTGCATTTGAAGAAACCAAAACCCATTTTATTTTGTATTTTATAGTCATTTTTGTATCTTTATTACACTTCCGCTAGGTTTCTGAATAGTAGACAGACGGCGGAAATGAGATAAATCAAGTAACAGACAGAAACAATGAGAAATGGGATTTCTATCATTTAAAAAAAAAAAATAAAACTGAAGCATAAAAAGTGTTATCTTTATTCGAATTAATGTAAAAGAATATGGTTAAATTACACGTCATTTTTCAATTCTTTATAAACTTAAGTGAACTATGATTTCAGTGATATATAGTTTTATACTAGATTGCTATAAATAAAATCAAACTATAAGGGGTAACTAATGCATTGTATCTCACAAAATGAAGTGTTGATTGCACCTTGGTTGTTGTGTTTTGTTTATAAAATTTGTTTATGTTAACTAATGATTATAATCCGACGTCAATATAAAAGAATTTGCACAGAAAAAACGAGCAAATTGTATTTTTGTCATGCAAAATTTACCATGGAGCAAACGATTAAAGGCAATTGAAAAATTGGAATACAAAAATCAACGATAAATTATTATCTTTATTTATCTAAGTGTTTTTCTAGGTCTATTACCAATAATGATATGGTCACTGCAAATAAAAAAGAAGAGAGATTAAAATATATTTTTAAAAAATTTCTTCTAACATGAAATGTTATTTCAGATCAAAATCTTTAAAATTCTTTAATTGGTATCAACAGCGAGGCGTGATTATAATGAGATACAGTTGTGTGTGTCATTGTGACAGTAACCCAATAACACAATACCACAACCTGGTTGAGGGTTCTTATCTTTAAAAATACTGTAGATAATATATAATGTGCAACTCACCAGCTAAGAGCAATACCAGAGCTAAGAAAAGAAGAATCTTCTGCATGCTTCAAAGTTAAACTTGAAAACCTAAATAAAAAAGTCAATAAGTTCTACTTCAAGATGTATTTTCAAATTTTCTCCATTTTCATTTAATCTTCATATCTTATTTTGGTTTTGTCTTTAAATTATTATGAAGAGTAAATCAAATTCGATTTCTTATCATTTGAAAAAAGCAACAATTAAGGATTCATTATCTAGCTTGTTCTGGATATGATGTGAAAAAAATAGTTCATTATATTGTGATATTTCCTATTTAACACAATACACCACATACATTTATACAAGTGATTTTCCATAAAAAGGAACCTGTCACATAATAGTTATCAAAGGTACCAGGATTATTATTTAGTACGCCAGACGCGCGTTTCGTCTACATTAGACTCATCAGTGATGCTCATATCAAATTATTTATAAAGCCAAACAAGTACAAAGTTGAAGAGAATAGAGGATCCGAAATTCCAAAAAGTTGTGCCAAATACGGCTAAGGTAATCTATGCCTGGGATAAAAAAATCCTTAGTTTTTCGAAAAATTCAAAGTTTTGTAAATAGGAAATTCATAAAAATGACCACATTATTGATATTCATGTCAACACCGAAGTGTTGACTACTGGGCTGGTGATACCCTCGGAGACGAAACGTCCACCAGCAGTGGCATCGACATAACAATTTCGATGGATATGGTTGTAATGTGTTACTCAACTTTCCGTGACGATATAAAAGGAAATAAAGGGCTACAAATGTGTGAAACTGTTCAATGCAGGTTGACAAAAATTGCAATTCCGTTTTTTGTATACAAAAACTGAATCCAGTTTGGAAGGAACATTAATGATGACAGGTGATTACTAATGAACATTAATCATGATTATCAATTAAAATCAATTTGATTATCTAATTTTGAAATATAAAATTTTTAGAAAATGTATAATTTGTCAGAAATATCAATAAAGTTAAAAACATTATGCTAATGAATACTATATGAAATGGAGTTCAAAAAGAGCATATGCATGCATTACTCGACTCAGTCAAAAAGGTGAAATTAAACTATGCCTTGGTTAAAGGTCTACCAATGCAATACCATGTCGATAGTAATGTTGTGAAAAATATATTCACTGCGCAACAAGTCTCGTAAATTAACGTGCATAATAGTGGTGAAATCGTTTAATGTACAATAGGTTTCGGTTAATAATTGGCGTGATCACATAACATAGTATTTTTTGGAAAAACTGATGTTGTGCATCATTATAAAAACAATGCAGAATTTCTTTCGTTAATTGTTATGCTTTCCAAACTTCCCCAACTGATTCTTGCTTCAAAATGACTAAAAATTAGTTCAACTAGCAAAACAATCTCAATAGTTATCAAAGGTACCAGGATTATAATTTAGTACGCCAGACGCGCGTTTGTCTACATAAGACTCATCAGCGACGCTCAAATCAAATTATTCATAAAGCCAAACAAGTACAAAGTTGAAGAGCATTGAGGATCCAAAATTCCAAAAAGTTGTGCCAAATACCGCTAAAAAATACTTTTAAAAGTCGTTAAATAAACCTGACATATCTTTAGAAATGAATGTGAAAAAGAAAAAAAAGTAACACCACAAAATCTAAGTAAAATTCAAAATGTATGACAAATCAAAAGTACGATCATTACCCATTATTGAATAGTAAAAGTTAAAAAGATGATGCTAATTGCCGAATGAAAAATTGAATGAGGGAATTAATTTTATGCCGATGATTTGAGAAATAGGTTTTCACAGATTTATACATTTGTATTTATTTTACAAAAAAGCAATATAGGTCATACCTTATAGAAGACTTGGTTTGGAGCATTTAGTTTCATTAACCATATTTTTCTTTTTATACCCCGAAGTAATTGGATAATGTTTTATCCGTGAAAGAAGTTGTGTTTATGTTTTTGAAAAGGATTAAGTTTTTGTTTCGTTTTTGTTTTTTGTGTGCAATCGTTAGAAGTTTGTATTTATCGTTGTATTTTATGTGTTGAATAAAAATGTATAAAACGTTTAAGAGGATTTCATACGATCATCTGTTTCTAATGCCGATTCATGCAAATACGATATCAGAACAAATAACTGTATTAACTGTTACACAATATATGACATGTTTATGAATATTAGAAAGTGCAGCATACCTTGATTGCGATAACATCATTAGATATTTAACAGCAGTCATCTAGAGATAATTTGGATATCTCTGACAGACATGGGTCCAAATTATACTGCAGGCACTATAATCTACAGCCAGGAAAGAAGAAAGCATTTGAATACTATTAAATTAAACACGTTCACTATGACTTATCGGGGTGTGAGTGTTATTTAGAGTTAAGTTTTTAGTTCAGAATGTTTACAATTATACGTAATTTTTTGTTTTGTCCCTTTCTATCTGCGTAATTTGTTTTTTTGACCGTTCCTTTGTTTCATCTTGAATATTTATAAATGCAATAACACGTGTTACAAACTGAAACTGAGGGAAACACATCAACTATAAGAGTAAAACAACGAAACAACAGAAAACTGAAGTGCAACAAAAACCAAATAACAATGCAACATACATAGAAACAAACTATTAGGCAACAACTGCCATATTTCTGATTTGATACAGGACATAGACTTGTGCTATCTAATAGGCTAATGTTGAAACAAACTTGTGTATTCAGTAGGAACCAAAAGGATCGAGAAGGTGCATATGTTTCTTAAGAGTATTTTAATTTATATACCGAGAAGTGATTGGATAATGTTTTTTTATCGGCAATTGAAACATTATATGATCTTACTGCCTAATATTTTCAATAGCATGGACAGGACTTGATGCTCGAAAATATTAGGCAATGACGTCATGTATCAGTGCAGTAACGTCACATGGTCTTGTCCATCGGCTTCAACTTATCAATGAAATGCACGCGACTTCATTCATACAACCCAACTCCGAACCCAAAGTTTTGAACACGTAAAAGTAGTTTTACTTATTACTTCATTTAACTTCATATTCTTTAGAAAAACATAGAGTTAAGACAGAATGCAAATTAAAAGGAAAATGGCATTTTATTTTTTGATACTGAATTCAACAGCTCGAATATCAGCTCGCCCTAGCTGGCTCGTTTGATATTTTTGCTAATAAAATCAGTATCAAAAAATAAAATGTCATTATTCTGTATTTAGTATCCGAAAACATGTTACATATTTTTTAAAGGATATGTTTTTTTTTGCATGTGCGTTCGTTAGCAGTCTGTACTTATCTTCGTATTAAAATGTTGTTATTCTTTAATGTTGAAACTAAATATATAAAATGTACAAGATGATTGCATTCCAACATCTGTTTCAGATGCAGATTCGTGTAAATACAGGATAAAATATGTAACAGTATTAATTGTTTTATAATATATGACATGTGTATAAATATAAAAAGATAACGGCAGACTTCTAGAGATAATTTACATTATCACTGACGTGGCGACTCTTTATAATAAAGAGCTAAATATTAGGGCCAAAAAGTTGAAAACAACTTATATCTGAATCAAACAGTGGCGCACTTATGTAATTAACATGATTAATATGTTATCATGAATTTTATCATACGAAAACAATGAAATGAAATAAACAAAGTTCACTCCGATTTTTCGAGGTGTGATTGTTATCTAAATTCCTGCTTTATCTTTGAATTATGATTTCTAGTTGTTTCTTTGTATGATCATTCATATCTAAAAGAAGCACATCAAGTTCAGTATGTCTCCTTTCACAATTTACAACAAAGAATATTATGATATTGTCATTATTGTTTTATTAAGCTTAGCCTATTATTTTGTGGCCTTATATATATAAAAAAAAAGAAGATGTGGTATGATTGTCAATGAGACAACTCTCCACAAGAGACCAAAATAACACAGAATTTAACAACGCTTGTAAACCAACAAACGAGAAACAATTTCACGAATACACTCTTATATTTTTCACGAAAAGGGAGATTTAAAAGATATCTAAGGTCTTACTTTTCTTTCTATATTCTACTTAAAAAGTTTCTGCTTATAAGGAAGCAAAGGTTGTGAATAACAAAGATGAAGTTTATCTGAAGCCACCATGATTTGGTTGAATGGTATGGAATATAAGATGCCACGTGCGTTTTTCCTTTTCGTTCATTTCATATGTTACCCTTGTTTTCATGAATATCAATTGTATGGTAATTTTAATAAATTTCATGTTTACAAAACTATGATTTTTTCGACAAACCAAGGATTTTTTTTTTCATCCCAGGAATAGGTTACCGTAGACGTATTTGGAACAACGCTTTTTGGAATTGTGGGTCCTCAATATTCTTCAACTTTGTACTTGTTTTGCTTTATAACCATTTTGATCTGAGCGTCACCTATGAGTCTTATGTAGACGAAACGCGCGTCTTGTGTATTGAATTATTGTCCGGTATCTTTGATAACTATTTCGTTTGTGACATCATATAATGTGATTTTCATGGAATCGTAAAGCATTAACAAACTCAGACTATCGATAAAGTACAAAGGTCTCCTATTTAAGACATAAAAGGTACTTAAATAAGTATACATGGACACCTTAAAAAGGTACTATAAATTATTGTAACTATAGTAAAGGATAAACTGGTCAAGACGAACATTAGAAACATAAAGGCAATGGGAAAATCTAAAAAATCTAATGATTGCATTTACAAGAATAACGAAAGAAATATTAAAGATATTTCCTTATAATATCCAACTTCAGTACCGACATCTGTCGAATTGTCATAGTTCTTATCTGCGGTAACATTTCTTCCTGCATTGCTCCTAGATTAAGCTAAGAAAATAATTTATCATTATAAAGTTCTTATCTAATTGATACTGTCATGCTGTTAATACGATGTATCCTATAGTTGTATATTATCTTGTCTGTATTTAATTCGATTTATTGTTACATTTTTTTATATATTAAAAATGAAAAAAAAACCAATAAATTGTGATTTAAAATTTGTTTTTGGCCAATATAGGCAAGGGTGTAATAACCACATTAAAATATATACAACAAAAAACCCCCAACATAATCCTGCTGACTTTTACGATACAGTAAATTAAAACTATCGAAATAAAGTTGACTTTTGTTACCAATGAAAATATACGGAGTCATCGTTTACTTTTTGTTTTCATCAGTTTTTTTATGAGAGCCTATATGTCACATGTAGAGCATGATCTGCTTACCCTTTCGGAGCAGCTGATATCACCCCTTTTTGGATGGTGTTTATGTTGGTCAGATATAATTTTTGTATATGTTGTATTTTTAGTACTGTTCGTCTTTTTGTTGTTTTTATACATTTAGTTAAGCATTACATTATCAACAGACTGCTTGTATCACACTAAGTTCATGCTTATAGAAATAAATGAGGTACATTTGTTTAGCATTATACTGGATTCATTATCATACCATCACCTTTGGCATTACACCATTAAATTAAAAGTATAACACTATACCCAATGATATAGCATTACAGTGTACGAAATAAACCTACGCTATACACAATGCTATGACATGAACACTGGGAATGAGCCTGTCGTAAATGTCGACCTTAAAGTATCGTATTATGTGAATATTTTCATTCGAATGCGCAAAATATGTTCTACAGGAAGTTGCACCAACATCTTCACTTTGTTCTTTTTTTTCTTGAAATGTAAATGCGAGTTCTTCTTTTGACCTTATTTCAGCCATTAAAAGTATAAAGATTAAAACAACACGTTATAAAGTTAAGGAGTTCAAAGCGTACTCCTGTGTTTACCTTAATTAGGAACGCGCAAAGCCGAATGTTTGAAAGTGAAAGATGCATAAGAACCGAAATAGGCGAAGAGTCAAACTATGCAAATGAAGTTTTCTTATTTTTGGAAAGTCGTGCATGTGGATATATAAAAAAATAAATAATGGTACAATAAATGATGTTCTATGTTACTGAAACTCTATTCAGGAAACATTATATCTTGCTTTGACGTCTAATTTTGTTATAGTTGAAACGATCGAGATAGGAAATGTTTTAAACTGAAATTGCAACGTTGAATCAGTGCATTTGTGTGAACAAGACAATTAAAATGGGTTTTGGTGTAGACTAATTAGATATATTATGGATAAATGCGGAATTTGTCATTCCAAGGAAGTGATGAATTTGCCAATGATATTTTATTTGTTTAATTCTTTAAGAGAGATCGTGCACAATTTTGTTTGTCAATCATTATTCTATGGATATTAGTCTAGTCATTTTCAGATTTCAAATTACAGAGTGTCATAAAGTCTCTTCCATTTGAAGTAAAATAGGTGTTACATTAGAACTGGATCAAACCTAGACATAAGATAACTTCATTAAGTTTGTCTAACTGTTTAATATTACTGAAACTTAAAAGAAGCTTACAAAGAATAGGTTCCTAAGAGAGAATACAAAATTATTGCATGGTAAGGTGCATTTTTTGATCGCCTTACCTTAATTTATAGATTTTGAAATGCATTTAAATCTACATGATCTGTATACTGTCTCATTGTTTTACAAAACACAGAACACAAAACAGAAAAAAACTGTTTAATAATGTTCCTTATTGTTCATGTTTTTATATGTGCGCATGACGGTCAATTAAAGTGCTAAGTGATGTAAACAACCGTGGTCATTTATCCAAAAAAAGATGTGAAGAATCTTTTCATAAATTGTTTACAGCGGAAGCTTTTAAATGATCTTACCTATATCAGGAACGCCCAATACGAAATATTAAAAAAATGAGTATGTATTAATATATAGTCAACCTTGCTTGACTAAGCGTAGATGCTTTACAAATATATCAATGTACAATTTCAGAAACGGTGCGATAAATAATGTCATTGCTAACCAACTGAGTTGACGAAACCTTTTTGGACAAACAATCCATCAGCAGTGGTATGCAACAAATGATATACAGGTGAACATACCACTTAATTAAGTGTATGTGTCCGAAGACCTATTCTGAATTAAGTGACATTATTAATTATGAAAGCTTTCTATTAACAGACAAGATTTAATAATATCCAAACCCGTTAATAAAGAGATTTGTGATCAAAAGCCCCCAAAATTTCTAAATTCCTCTAAAGGTAAATGCATGTACCAAGTCAGGAATATGATAGTTGTTATCCTTTCGTTTGATGAGTTTGAGCTTTTGATTTTGCCATTTGACTAGGGATTTTCTGTTTTGAATTTTCCTCGGAGTTTAGTATTTTTGGGATTTTACTTTTTAATTTACTACTTTATCTCATTTAAGACATAATATGTACTTAACTTAGTATACAACTACACTTTAGATATGCAAATTGAAAAATCTATTAAAATCAAAGAAATATTTCAGATTATTCGTAACAGTATTTATTTCAATACAAACATATCTTTCATTCATCATAGTTTTAATCGGGGCTAGTTTCATTTCCTCCTGCTCCTGTAGACCTAGGACCAGCTGAAAAAAGTAAATTACAATCATCATTATAAATGCATGTCTTATTTATAGATACTGGCATGATGTAAATAGGGTGTATTCTATAGGTTGTTTTTTATTATATTGTCTGTTTTTATCTCGATGTATTGTTGTGAAAATATTGACTAGGTAATAGTGTACAATGTTTTTGTTTACTCAGGTACTGTTACAAATAATAACGAACCGTTCTAAAATTGTCTTTTGTATTTTATTTTTTTTTTATTATCAAGAAATTAAGATTCTAACACTCAGCGAGAGTTGACCTTCGATAGATTTAGCTCTTTTTCAAATAGTTTTTGGTTATATAAATGTACTTCTTCAACTATCTTTGCTTTATACATCCTGGGTTTTCAAATTTTCGGCTTTTCTAATGACATTCACAGCGTGATGTTACAGTTTAATTTTTAGATATAACAATGAATAAAAAAAATTGTGGTAAAAAATTATTTGGTCAAACAGACTAGGGTACTATAAATACACTACACTACAAACCAAAACCAAAACCCAAAACCAAGCCTACCGTTTTTAGCAATACAGTCAATTGAAAATATGGAAATGAAGTAAACTATTGTGACTAAAATTAAATTAAATGAGAATATAAGGTGTCATCCTGTTCGTTATTGCTGTTTTCAAAATTTTGTGATGGGTGCCTGATACCACATATGGAGAAGAATCTGCTTACCTTCTCGGCATACCTGATTTCATAACCTCTTTTTGGTGGTATTCTTGTTGGTCAGTTATTAGATTTCTGTGTTGTATTTTAAGTTCGTCTTTTGATTTTTTGTTTTTTCATTGATTTTTCATTTTGTAATCGATTGATGAATTTCAGTATTCATTTGGTTTCTAACGACTCTAGATCTTTTAAGTATGCGTAATGTATGAAAATAAGAATACAACAAGTACGATTGTTTTCGTTAATAAGGTGCAGGTCAATAAGTTGTTAAAACATTTTTTACTGAAATCTAAAATATTTTCCAGATACGAATACTTTGCCGCAAGTTGTTTATCGACTGTATCTGTTATTTGAGTTAAGTATTTACCATCACTTTAGTTCATATGGCAGACCAATCTTATTCTTATTCCTAAACATATTAAAAATGAATCATCCTAGTATTTTCAGAGTATAAACAACCGAAATTCGAGTGTGAAAAATAATATTTTAACTGATAATACTTACGACATGATGAACAGAAACAACTCATAACCCATTGTCCATTTAGATTATGCCCAGCACAGCTGCCAAAATTACATTGATACCTCCCATAACAACAGCCTCTACATCTACAGTTACTTGCAGGTTGGTTACGGCAATATTTTAAAGAACAATACTGTCCTGCTGTTTGTTCCACTACTGAAATTAAGTCATAATATATCTTATTTTTTTATTTTTACTAATTACTTTCTGGAAATGCGTGTTTGTACTTTGTGTTTTTGCTAACTTTGTTATTGTCTAATTATTCTAAATATCAGCACAACAATGTTTAACCTGCAAAATTGTGGTAGCAATTTTTGTTCTTCACTCGCCGGGATTCAAACTCATGCTATATGGATATCGAGACAACACCGCTTGTACCGTGTTTATCGCTAAAGACCACTAGGCCACATAGACTGAAAAATTTAAGATCATGCAGGTGTGGGTGTCGTATTTGTTATTTAGTTGTTGTTTTGTTATTGGGTTAGGCCGTAGGTCTTCTCGTTAGATTTGGACTTCCTAAATATGAATAATCCCGCATTCAAAGATAAAAAATTCTTGTTTTTTGTGGGGTTCTATGTGTTCAATGATAAATTTCAACGAAAATAAGTCAGTGATCTCAATCTTTCTAATCATGCAAACAGGTAATATGACGTAGGCTGATTATGATGTAACGAATATTTTCGTTCTGCTTTGTTACTTATTTGTTTGAATCAATTGTATATACCATATTTACTAGAGACACTACTTTGTTCATTACATATATCAGTTCGTTCCAGATTTGCATGTTTACATTATTATTGAACTCTTTCATCTTTCAGTCTAGTGATTTAAGAGTATACAATACAGTACCAAGGCTGGATAAATATATATTCAAATAACAATTCACGGAAGAATCGAGAACGTCATTTAATAGATTACGTGAATTTGAAAATATCTGAACAGAAAAACGAAAATATGTATATTAAAGCATGCGAAACATACACTGGGGCATACAATTCGAGGAAAATTAAAAGTTAGAAGAACAAAAATCAACGGCAATATTTTTTTCTGTATGCATTAACACTGGAAAGATTTGTCAAGTTTTTTTTTATAACTAATAATTGTATGATTTCACCAAAAAAGAGTATTTAGCTTTTATGGTAGGGACTTGATTAAATGCCTATCAATTACGAAACACTTTGAAAATAGTTATCAAAGGTACCAGGATTATAATTTATTACGCCAGACGCGCGTTTCGTCTGGCTAAAAATCAATTTCTGAAATATCTTGTAATGTGAGGCATGAACGATTATTTGTCATTATATAAGTATATTGGATTTACTTTATGCCAAATGATAAAAAAAACCAATAGTAAATCATTTTTCTGTATCGTATGGCTTTTAAATGATTTAAAATGTATCCCTACTCGAGAAAAAATGGCCAACTTTCCTTCTAACGTTAATTATTATTTCATTTCCCCGAGAGTATCACCAGCCCAGTAGTCAGCACCTTTGTGCTGACATGAATTATAATTGATATGGTTATATTTATAAATTAACTGTTTACAAAAGTTTACATTTTTGAAATACTAAGGCTTTTTCTACCTCAGGAATAGATTACCTTAGCTTGATTTGGCAAAACTTTTAGGAATTTTGGTCTTCAATGCTCTTCAACTTCGTACTTTATTTGGCCTTTTTAACTTTTTTGGATTCGAGCGTCACTGATGAGTCTTTTGTAGACGAAACGCGCGTCTGGCGTATGTACAAAATTTAGTCCTGGTATCTATGATGAGTTTATTTACAACCACTGGGTCGATGCCACTGGTGGTGGAGATTTATTTTCCCGAGAGTATCACCAGCCCAGTAGTCTGCACTTGTGCTGACATGAATTATCATTGATATGGTTATATTAATAAATTAACTGTTTTCAAAATTTTAAATTTTTGAAATACTAAGGCTTTTTTCTACCTCAGGAATAGATTACCTCAGCTGGATTTGGCAAAACTTTTAGGAATTTTGGTCTTCAATGCTCTTCAACTTCGTACTTTATTTGGCCTTTTTAACTTTTTTGGATTCGAGCGTCACTGATGAGTCTTTTGTAGACAAAACGCGCGTCTGGCGTATGTACAAAATTTAGTCCTGGTATCTATGATCAGTTTATATCCAGACACATGTTCTTATAATTCCGATTCTTGGAAGATATTCATATTTAGAAATCATTTTCTCTCTTTTTGAAATACTGTAGATAATATATAATATCGAACTCACCAGCCAGGAGCAATACTAGACCTAGGATAAGTAGAACCTTCTTCATGCTTCAAATTCGATAAACTTGAAAATCTAATTGAACAAAAAGTCAATTAGTTCTCAAGATATTTCAATAATTTTCTTTCCTTTTTTACTGTATGAAATATATAGATTTTCCTAAGTAACTAGAATTATAGATATATCATTTACCTTGTCCTGGATACGAAAGGAACAACCATCTCTCATTATATCATAATATTTCCCATTGAACGAAATTCACTACTAAAAGTGATATAGTAAGAAATATTACTTTCGAGGCAACTTCAATTAACTTATGTTATAAATTCCATGAAAATTAAAATCAGAATAAAAACCATCACTGATTGAATAATAAGATTACAAACGGACCGCTAGAGACTGCGTCGATAGTGTGACTGTCAGCGACTCCTTATTTGCATGCATCACCGAGATCCAACTCAGTCCAAATGTTACAGAACTGTTAAATTTTCAGATCAGAAAATCTATATTGTTAAAGATCTGCCAACACAAAGAGTGTCGATAGTTACTAGGGATTGAGATGCAAACGTTTCGTGATGGTAACCTTACATTTTTTGTTGAGTTGATTTCTCTGTAAGGAGCATAATCTTGTTCATCAGGTCCGCAAAGTATAAACACGCACACGCGGAATTTATGAATTGAGATATGTACGCGCCATACGATTAGCAGATTGTAATTTACTTCTGAGATATGGGAAGTGGCTTAATCACTTCTTTCACATATTCAAGTTTGAATCGTTCATCTGTGTCAATATCAAACAGAAGATCAAGATATGACGCAGCCATAGTTTAATAGTATAATTGAACTTCAATTTGAATGCTCTGTATGAACTCTGCATCATATGTGTACAAAAAGTCGGTCAGCATGGGTGAACAATAAATAACAATTAGAAAATCGACTGTCTCTTGAAATACAAACCAACGAAGCTCAACAAATATATTGTGAATAAAAATCAGAATGTTGATGATATTTACTTTGATGTATATATTGTTGGATTCGATGTGTTTCTTCGCTTTGTAAGTTATTTCAATAACTTACAGAGAGAAATTGTAAACAAAAAAGGCTTCGTTTACACATGGTTATTATCTACATTAGAATCTATTTTGTTTTATAAGTCTAGATAAGAAACTCAGAGCTAGAATTATTGAAATGAAAATTGTTGAATCATAGGTGAAGTCGAAATTAACCAGTCAGTACCACAAATGCATTACATAAATGTTCCCTTAAAAGACTAGTGCATTGACTACAGTCACAAACTCTTGCACAATCAATAATCTAACATATACCTAGACATAAATATCATTAATATTGACTCTGCTTGATAGTGTGACAACTGTTAATTTGCTCAATCGCGAATTCATTAGATGACGTATTTGTAACTTGTTTTGACTACGTAGGGGTTGTTCAATCTTCCGTTTTCTATGAAGAGTTTTGAAGACTGTTATTTAAAAAAAAAAAATTTTGCAAAGTAGACAGGTTTTGTTTTACTTGTGAGATTTAATATCTGAGGCTTTGTCTCTTCCGCTTCTTGAACATAATTTTATTTATGACTCAGTATAATAGATAGTGCAATTTTTCTAGATTTTTTCTGGTATTTCATATCTTTAATTAAATAATTGTAATGAAAAAAAAAGCAACTAAATGAAAACATCGTTATCAGATAGCAGTACAATATCAAAGATCGGCACTTTTTAAATTCAGATTTCGTTTTAAGTGTTATGTTTTTGGAATAACTTCTGCATCATAAATAAGATAATGATATAATGCAAAATTTCTTTTGGTAATTGTTATGCTTTATTATTGCTGTAAACGACTAAAACTATAGCCCAACTTGTAAACTTATCACCAATTACTATTACTTAAGTCTTTGAATGAAATTGACATATGGTTAGAAACGTATATAAAGTACGATCATAACACATTCAATTTATTGGAGATCGCGGATCTAAATGATGATGCGTATTGTTATTGAATGAGCCATTGCATGGAAGCGTTCATGTAACATTTATTGTATCAAACTCTGTCCATGGTTTTAAACTATACATTTCCATAGCTATAATTGCCTAGCAGATATTTGTTTGACATTATCTGTAATTAAACATACATTAAATTTACAGAAACAAAACACAAAAAATAAGACATACCTTTATGTAGACTTAGTTACGAACATTAGTTTCATCAATCGCATTTTACTTTTATACCTAGGCGTGATTGCATAATGTATTATCCGAAAAACATGTTGTGCATAGGTATTTTTAAAGGATTAAATTTGTGTGTTGCATATGCAATCATTTTCATTTTATTCAAATTCGCTTTTCTTTTGTGCTGAATAAAAATATATAAAACCTTAATGAGGATTTCATTCGAACATATGTTTCAAATGCATATAAGGGCTAATATTTGACCAGAACATATACCAGAAAATAATTGTTGTAAAATATAAGACACATATATGAATATAAGAAAGTAAGCGCCTGAATGGGAAAAAATCATCAATTAGCAAACGGCAGTCTTCGTAAAATAATTTTGATATCGCTAACGTGTCGGCTTCGTATTGTCGTCGCTAAATGAAAGAGACAAGAAAGTCAAAAACAAAATATAACTGAAAACCATTCAGTTAAATGGACATAGTTCACTCCGATTTTCATGGTGTTAGTATTGTTCAAAGTCAAGTTTTCAGTGTAAAGTTTTGTTCAAAGTTAAGTTTTCAGTGTAAAGTTTTGTTCAAAGTTAAGTTTTCAGTTTAGAGTTTTGTGCAGTATTCTACGTCATATTCTTTATAACATCGTTTGTCAATTTTAAGGTTTGAATTATGATTTCTGATTGTTCCTTTTCATGATGTTCTATTTTTAGAACAAACATGTTTGATTGATCTCTTCTTACATGTTGAATTAAATAACGGCGCTTTTAAGGTAATCAGGATGGCTGGTGTTTCTTTCCCGTAATATTCATGACGTTGCAGTATGATGACAGAAGACCAGATGCAGTTTAAAGGCACCCTTTCTAAATCATTTTGCCAGTTACATGCTTCAATATTGTCTTCAACACTTGCAAGGATACTTAGATAGCTAAATATTCAGTGTCTTTTTCATTAGCTGTGTCAGTATCAGTGTCTTAATAATTTATAATACTGGAATAAAATAGTCTGTTTTATACTGAATAAATTATGTTTTTTCTATAATTATTGATTATTCCTCGGATGAACGTTTAAAAAGTTGTGGATTAAAGAGACCAAAACAGGATTTTCACAACGCAACAAAGATATATGTTGCCTGTCCACAGTTCTGGTTAACCTACTAAATAAACTTACTTTAAACCAAATTCGATGTTTGAACTATGGTCGTCAATAGTGTCTGCAATGAAAAAGAATTTCTAGAATACGTTAATAATTATCATGGAAAGTATGCGTATCATACATTTGCAGCGTAAATCAATTATGCCTGTTGTTTTTATTAATATCAATCAAAGAAAACAGGTTGATGATAACATTATCAAAACATATGAAATTTTGTAACCACCCTTACATGGGACAAATCTACATGTTATTCATCTATGAAATATGGTCTTAATATACACAATATTTATCCTTTGACAGCCTCCTTTTAAGAAGATTTTTTTATGCTATTCATCTATTCAATTATGTATATATAATTCAACATTCTGCTCAGACAGTGGTGACGTTTTTAAGTAAGCAGCTAAAAGCTAAAAGCTCTTGAAAACAGAATGAGATGTGAAATATATGCAGGTGCAGTTGGTATACTGCTGCTGAGGTTGGGAGATTAGTAATTAGAATTGACTGTATTGTCATAGATGTTAGTACTGTGACTGGTTATGTCAAAATCGAGGTATAAGTCTAAAAATGAGTCATAGTATGAAAATTTCATGATGTTTAGATTTATGTAGAAACAAAACACAAAGTAAAATCAATTATACATACATATATGTGGCCCAAAAATAAAAACATGTTAAACGTCATAAAGGAAAACGTTAGTGTGTATTCATTTATTTTTATTTGGACAATTTTTGTCATGTTCGTAAACTGATGAAGTGTATTGGTCTTCTTTAGTTTCTTTATCTCTTTACCATTTGTATTACGTTTTGGGTGTTTTAATATATTGTGTTGAAGCATCACCAAAGAGACATTCTGGGATCTTGGTCATAATAATTTTCTCAGTCCTTGGAGTACAAAAATTTGTGCATCAAGCACCAAAAACAGTATTTTGATTATAATTGATTTTTTTAGTCTGAGTAGGCTAAAATCAAGGATGTGAGGCCAATGATACACATCAGAATTCGAATACTTAATGCGACCATTAGACCCAAGCTACATCGATATGTATAAACCAAAATATTGCAAAAGACTTGTCCTAACTCAATGACAAATATGTTGTTGTTCCCGCAGATAAAGCCCAAAACAACATCGTGCTTGTATGTAAATCACATTAAATAAACTGCTTGATAAATGCTATTGATATACATAATTCACTTGAAAACTCAACTTATATCCCCACGACACTTGCTAAGGAAAAAGTATGGGATATTCATTGTACTGTTCTATATTCCTTTGGAATTTCAATCTAAGATGAAGAACTAGATCTTCAACCACTGTATTTGATACTACATAAGTGTAATAAAACAATGGTATAGGACTGTGTCTTGCAAGTGTTACATGCAACCTCTTTCTAAATTATAAACATTAATTTTATCAGCCAAAAAAATGGGATTCAAAGTTATTGAGGAAAAACTTATTCTAAACATGCTAAATGTGACGTGAATCAATCAAGATACTATATTATTACATAGAATCTAATATATAAAAAAGAAAATGTGGCATGATTGCCAATGAGACAAATCTCCACGAGAGACGAAATGACACAGCAATTTAAGACTTTTTCACCTTGCTTTTGTATTGAAACATTGACGTTTCTACACTTTACACTAGCATTATAAATTCCAAACAATAAAAACTATTAAACGAACATTTAAAGAGTTGGTCCTGCTTTAAAAAAAAAAACAAAATCATTCGCATACGTAGATACGTAATGCTTTTGAGCTTTTGATTTTTTATAAAAAAAAATTGACAAGTTCAGTTTTATGTAATTTTAACTTTGTTCATAGAGGAACTATAAGTAAAAACAAAAGAGAGCAATACCCATTTCCTTATATTCCACTATATTGATGATGTTCTCTAACAAATAAATTATGTTGAACGCATCTATCCCATCGAATTTGAGATAAAGAATACAACAGGTTCAGTCAAGTCTGCGTCGCGTCATATCTTCTACATATCACTTCTACAAATTGACAATGATGGTCGGTTGAAAACAAAATTTACACAAAAGAGATAGTTTCAGCTTCCCAAAATTGTGTACTTTCCATTTCTATGCAGCAACATTCCAGCAGCGTATGCATACGGAGTATTTAACCATATTACAGTGTTTGTCTATCCTATCATGATTTCCTTGGTACAGGATTGTTGCTCACAAGAAAGCTATTGAAACAAGAATTTCAAGTGGTGAAGTTGAAATCATTCCTTTGTAAGTTTTAATGACGCAATCATGAGTTTGTTGACCGATTTGGAATATCTGTTTTACATATAAAAGCGGATGAATCCTTATGTTGTAACAACAATCCTGACCCTTTCCCCCGAAATTATACTTTTTAAGAAGATTGCACTTACATGAAAATCACGACGGATGCCACAAGTGGAGAAGGATCTTCTATAGAACACCAACACTGTCTTATTATGACCATTTTGCATTATATGATGTGCATTTACCTTTATATGATGTGCAATTGTCATTATATGATGTGCAAACACCTTTATATGATGTGCAAATATCCTTATATGATGTGCAAACATCCTTATATGATGTGCAAACATACTTGTATGATGTGCATATATACTTATATGATGTGCATATATACTTTTATAATGTGCTTATATACTTATATGAAGTGCAAATATACTTATATGATGTGCATATGTACTTATATGATGTGCGAATGTACTTATATGATGTGCAAACATTCTTATATGATGTGCAAATGTATTTATATTATGTGCATAGATCCTTATATGATGTGCAAATATACTTATATCATGTGCAAATTTACTTTATGGTATGTACATATCATTATATGATGTGCAGTTACCATTATATTATGTGCAAATATCTTTATAGGATGTGGTTGTGTCATTATATTATGTGCATGTTATCTTATATTATGTAGTTTGGTTTACTTCATTATATGATGTCGAAACGTTATTATATGATGTGCTTTCATCGTCCTTATGGTCAATGAACATGATTACGATTACAATGATTACTGTCTACGTCATAACTGATTCCGATCGGCTTCTGTAAATTATAAACCCGGCTAAAATATGTGTCTATCGCTAGCGAGAGTGCAATTTATAAGAAAAATGAGACAAAGCAATTTAACAAAATCAACGTTTCAAACATTTCGGAGGGAGATTTAGATCAATTAATCCAAGAGCTAATTGGAGAAATTTGCGGCTGTGGCAAAAATATAATAAAACAAATTTTAAGGTTCTTTATAGGTTACTATTTGGGTTAAGCAAAGGTACCGTGTTGCAGGTCGTACTTTGATCTATGAGTGTTTACTCTTACAAATTATGACTTGGATGGAGAGTTTTCTCATTGGCTCTCATATCACATCTTCTCATTTCTATTCATTGCAAAATACATAACTGAACTCACAGTCAGTTTTTTAAAATATTTCACAACAACAGCTATAAAATTATCTACTCATGCATAATATGGCGAGATGGTTTATCAAATAATATAAATGGTGAGATGTATAATGTAGTGATACTCCTCCAAAACCATACAAAGTCGGAAATATTTGTGATATGACGTATACATGTAGTGCTTTGTGCTTCCTTAATTTGTCTTTGAAACAATTTTTTTTTCCACAGAAAAAGCAAAAATATCCAAATTCGGAGACTGCATGCTTAATCCCCGTACTGCCCGCGAAATGCAAAATGGTCAGGTTTGGTAATGTTCACATATTTGTATATACAGATTGTTTATTTTCAACTTATTAAAATGACGATTTTTTTAATTGCTAATAAAATTCTGCAACTTGAGTATATCAACAGATTTGGATTGGCGTCAGCGGTTGCTGAGATACAGAGGGGTTGATTCCTGTTGAAGTGTTTTGGATTTTATTTTTCATCCGATTAGATGGTATTCTTTTCCTTGTGAACTCATTTTGATCCTTTTCGGTAATGTCAAAGGATTTTACGTAGTTCATACGGTTATTTAGTTAAAAAGACAAGAAAAACAACACTGAAAATCACACTTTGCCACACTTTTTCAATTTCGGGTATTTGATATTTTTATTTTCCAACAGAGATGAATGGGGTGATGCCCGTCTTTTGCATTATGTTCCTGGTTTTCAATCTATATTACAGGCAACGCTGAGTAATAGATCTAGAAAAACTGAAAACAATTGAATACCATAAAATCAAATTAACAAAGGTGCTTCAATCCATCAGACGCTAGTCATCGGGTGGTGTCTGAACAAGAATGATTCGTAAGCCACCCTAATCATACAACTCCGAGGAAAATTCTAAACGGAAGTCCGTAATTAGATGACACAGTCAAAAGCTCAAACAAATCAAACGAATGGATAACAACCGCCATATTCCTGACGTGATACATGCAAATAGAAAAGGTTGGATTAAACCCAGTTTTATAACTACATAAACCTCTCACTTGCATGAAAGTTGCTTCTTATTGACAGCGATGTGTGAAAAAAGTAACCGGTCATTATAGATAAAAATGTTAAAATACGGATACAGCAATCAACATAGTGTTATAATCTATTAAACAACCTAATATGTGACATAGAAACACAAAAAAGAAAGGAAGAAAAAATAAAAGACAAGAATACAAAAAAATAACATATCACAATAGCGCAAGACGGAATGTTTCAGTAAAGAGTCACGTAAAATGAATATCACCAAAAAATAATCTAAACAGTAAAAGTAAATTCATAAAGACAAATAAAAAAAACTATAGCACTTATTAAGATAATAAACAACATCATACAATTGAGAATGGAAATGGGGACTGTGTCAAAGAGACAACAACCCGACTATAGAACAGACAACAGCAGAAAGTCCCCAACAGGTCTTCAATGCAGCAAGAAATTCCCGCACACGGAGGCGTCCTTCAGCTGGCCCCTAAACAAATATATATACTAGTTCAGTGATAATGAACGCCATACTAAACTCCAAATTGTACACAAGAAACTAAAATTAAAAATACTACAATAATACAAAAAGTAATATCACAAAAATACTGAACTCAGAGGAAAATCAATTCGGAAAGTCCATAATCACATGGCAAAATCAAATAACAAAACGCATCAAAAACGAATGGACAAGAACTGTCATATTCCTGACTTGGTACAGGCATTTTCAAATGTAGAAAATGGTGGATTGAACCTGGTTTTATAGCTAGCTAAACCTCTCACTTGTATGACAGTCGCATCAAATTCCATTATATAGTCACCGATGCGTGAACAAAACAAACAGACATAAAATAGGTAAAAATGTCAAAAATAGGGGTACAGCAGTCAACATTGTGTTATCATCTTAATCACTATAAAAACAACAAATGTAACGAAGAAGCACAAAAAGGCATACATCAAATTAACATCCTCATTTTGATTATATTATACGATTATATTTGTCTATGTAAAATGCACCCATCAAGGAAGGAGGGTATGGGTACTGGTGTAAAATTGCGCGTTTGAAATTCACACAGGTAGACATGAAATAATTTTGTCGTTCAAAGTATGACGGGATGCATAAATACAGTCACGCAAAATAGATATAACAAACATTGACTTAGCAGTTAAAGTAATAATAATAAATAAAATAATAGTGTGGTTCAAAGTATGACGTGATACATAAGTACAGAGTCACGTAAAATGTATATCATGTATTATTTGTGAAGTTGAAACGGATTAAAACTTAACAAGATCTTGGTACTTTTCATTGATTTATTTTAGAAAAAGGACGAAACGTTCTTTGACATACTCCTAGTTCATCCACTTTCTACTCAGACACTGGTGACGTTTTATAAAGTCTGTATTGCTACTAAGGTGGAGGGAAATTGATAATTTCAAAATAAAAATCGTCTCGCTTGTCATAAATTCTGGTACTGAAGTGACTGCGTGTGTCAAATTCCAGATTAAAGTATAAAATGAGACAGAGAAAGCTGTGTTTGTTGTATATTTAATTTATAGTTCTAGGGGATTTATTAACGGAATTATATCATACTTATCTCAAACTAATCTTATCGGAAACTTTTACATTTAAATTAAAGTTTCAAAGTCAATAGACCATGATTGAGACTGCAATAATCTCCATGGAGATAAGATGTGCCAATGCTACTCTAACTACATACCAAAATAGTAATTTCCTTCAAACTGAATTGATAACAGATTGTCACAAAATATTGATGTTACCGTAGAACTCAATTTTGAGTTTCATATTCGCAACTTTTAGATGCAAGACAAAAAGCTTGATTAACCATTAATAATGCCATAACTAAAAATACAGGATGGAATAGAATTTCAAGAATATGAAGGATTTTCTACACAAGGAATGGCTCACATTAGCCTTTACTCGGAAAACGTCTTCTTTTAAAAGCGACACAGATAAAGTTGTGACCTTTGTTTGTCTATGATGAGATTATCTAAATGTGAACTGCAACACTTGTAGAACAGCTTAAGATGTAATATTGCATTATGCTTTTATCGTGATATCTGTGAATCTGATTAGTTCCCGGCATTATTTCGCCATGTTTCTATAATTCTTATCTGCTGTAGAGTTTACAATTTTCACATTAAATAATATCTATGGTCACACACAAAAAAAAAACAACAACAAAAAAACTATTAATGTTTGTTTAATAGTGGATTTTATGATTGACATTAAGGAATGTTATATTTCATAAATACTGCAGTTACAAATTACCATAAATATCAATATACTAAATTCATCTGTTATTGGAATTAGGACTTGTCAAAAGTTTTCACTTCATAATATTAACTTTTAAATATTAGTCGGAAGTAATTATATTTGTATTATACAAAGTGTTACATTTACGGTTGTTTGCTTCACGGAAATTAAATAGAACTTGCTAAATGCGTCCTGTGAATTTTTGAAGGTTCCTACTATTTATTGGCTGCATAGTGGGGGCCGTCAGAGGTTCAGAGAAAGCACCAAACCTTCTAAATATTGTTTCAACTTGCCTTTCTTAACTATTCCTGTCTTTCATTTCACAACTTGGTTAAACACAACGTTATATCACATTTTGTAATATAGCACATATTGAAATTTGTTTTCTAGTGTAAAAATACTCATTTCATGCTATAAAAATGCGTGCATCTAGTTGTTCTTTAAATCAATTGACAAATATTACTTTTAGACCTTCGTTTTTATTATCATAAAATCTTATAAGCAAACAGAACTTTCTTATTAAACCAAACGGTCATTTAAAAATCTGATATCCAATTTGTTTAGTACAATTCATACTTAGCAGTCATCTGTAATGACACAAATATATATCATATACTTACTAGCTGCAACACAAAATCAATAATATCTTCCCAATCATATTTTGTTTTCATTTCTAAGCGCTACCTAACATACAAGGACTGATACTGTTATCTCACTGTGCATTAGTCGTTTCAGATCTCAGCTATAATATACTTTTTGTAAAACCAAGATTTCCTTTTTTTAAGTATATTATTGACTACACCTTTTCAAATGGTCCATCTACTTTATAACTCATACGATGCAAAACACCAATTTGTTTGAACATAATCTCATTTTGGTTTCAATTCGAAAGTTTTCAGTACAATGTCATATTTTACATATGTTTATTTGTAACAGCAGAACTAACTTCAATCTATCATGTATGACTCGTTTCAAAAGCTTTAACTACTTGCACCGTCAGCTTTTTTTCTGTCATCTAGTTCAGCATTTTACAACAAACATTCTGAAGCATGTGGTTCAGTGGTTTTCATAGGTTCATAACTGTCTCTATATTTGTTTCATCGTAACATATTTTATTAAACTGTAAATTAGGCCATTGGTTTTCTCATTGTTTCACATTTTCATGTCGGAGCCTTTTAAAGACGACTATACGGTGTCGGTTTTTCTCATTATTAAAGGCTGCATGATTTCCATTAATATTTGCTGACATTCACTACATTTTGGCTGGTCTCATTGGCAGTCATATCATATCTTATTTTCATGTTATATTAACAATAAGTATACAATGCATTTGCATTTACAAATGTAATACAGAATATATTTGTATAGGCAAACCCGTATATTATGATCAGTATTCTTGCATTGCCTTATCGATATTGCATATTTTAAGGTTTTTCTTGAATTTTAATACCCCGAGATGTTTTTTGCGATAAAAAAATTCTTTAAATATGCATTATCTGACTTATATATCATCAACAAATATCATTTTCTGCAAACATTAATATTATTTTCATGCTATTTTACCGACCAAACTAAAGTGGGATATACTTTGCTGATTAGTTTAGGTTTTAAAACGCCACAAGACTCATTTTTATAATGTCATAATTATTAATCTAGGTATATAAACTTTAGATATTATTTTGTTCAGGTAATTGTTATAACATTAAAATACTAACATGCAAACATAAGATGCAAAAAGAGGTTTATAATAGTCTCTTAGAGAGAGTAAATGAACATATGAAGAATGGGCTAAATTATTGGTTAATGCGGAATGTTACATCTAGACAGCGATGGATTCGCCAATATTTTTTTAAAGAGACATCGTGGACAATTTCGTTTGTCCATCATTATTCTATGGATATGAGTCTAGTCATTTTCAGATTTCAAGTGTCTTAGTGTCAAAAGTTTTCTATCAGCTGAAGAAAAACAAAAGTTTTTACATTAGTTCTGTATCCAACACAGCCATAAGATAACATCTGACGCAATAGGTAACATAATCAAGCCTGTCTAACAGTTAATATTACAGACACTAAATAGTTATTACAAACGATAGGTAAATATGAGAGAACACAAATTGTTGCAAAGTTAGATGCAATATTGAATAACACATTGTGATCGCCTTGCCTAGAGCGATATAATTTGAAATGCATATGAATCTGTGGACTACCGCATTGTTTTACAAAACACAAAACAAAAATTGTTAAAATTCTGATCCCAATTGTTTTTGTACGCATGACTGTCAATAAAAGTGGAACAAGTGATGTAATCAACCACGGGCATTTATAAAAAAAGTAGTGAAGAATCATTTCATAAATTGTTTGCAGCTGATGCGTTTCAATGATCTTACCTCCACCAGGAACAGTTAATACCAAACATTTAAAAGATAAGTATGTATTAATAAATAGTCAACCTTGCTTGTATTATCTTTAAGCTTAGTTTCTAAATGTTTTACAATTGTATAAATGTACAATTTCAGAAACGATATTATACATCATGTCAGTGCTAACCCACTGAGCTGATGAAACCCTCATGGACAAAACCGTCAATCAGTAGTGGTATGCACCCAATGATATACAGATGAAAATAGCACAACATTAATTGTATTTGTTCGAAGACCTATTTTGAATTTAGTCTCATTATGAATTATATGACAGCTTATTATTGTGTAGCCAAGGATTTATAAATACCAGAAGCCGTGAATTAAGAGATTTGTGATCAAGAGCCTGAAAATAATAGCGAAATGAAAAAAAGTAAACAAGACCTTGAATGGAATTGAAATAACAAAAACAAATCCATAATAAGCAATATTGCTCCCCCATAGTCGTTTGATATTGGCACAAACTTCTTTTGTTTTCAACTTGAATTAAAACCAAACATAACTAAGAAAAAGGAAACCGGTGTTTCTACCTTCAGCAATGAGAAATTGAAAACAATTCGTTTATAATTGTTATATCACAGACCGTTTGTAATTTTTCTGAATATCAATTATTTAATCAATTCAGAATAACAAAACATATATTTTTGTATTAATTTTTTTAAACTTGTTGCCTTTTGTTAGCTATTATTTGTGTGTTTATTTGTCAATTGTGTTTTCTTATTTATTCAATTGTAGTCCTGTAATGTTGGGTTGTCATTTTAATGTTATATTTCACATGGCCATAAAAGAGGGAGGTTTGGCATGCCACAAAACCAGATTCAACCAACCATTTTTTTCCTTTAAAAATGTCCTTTACCAAGTCAGGAATATGGCCATTGTTATATTATAGTTCGTTTCTGTGTGTGTTACAATTTAACGTTGTGTTTCCGTTGTGTCGTTTGTTTACTATAAGACGTGTCACGGTACTTATCTGTCCCAAATTCATGTATTTGGATTTGATGTTATATTTGTTATTCTCATAGGATTTTGTATAATGCTTAGCCCGTTTCTGTGTGTGTGTGTTACATTTTAATATTGTGTCGTTGTTCTCCTCTTATATTTAATGTGTTTCCCTCAGTTTTAGTTTGTTATCCCGATTTTGTTTTTTTTTGTCCATGGATTTATGAGTTTTGAACAGCGGTATACTACTGTTGCCTTTATTTGTAATGAATTCTGACAGAAAAGAAATATTAATCCTAGTGTAATGGGATTTTAATCTAAAAATAATATCAATCTTATACAATCTTAATCTTTAAAAACATCAAATAGTGCAAAAAGTAAAAGAAACGAAAATACCGAACTCCCTAGAAAATTCAATACTAAAAGCCTCTTAAACACATCAAACGAAAAGAAAACAATTATCATTTCCGGATTTTGTACAGTCATTTCATTTGGTAAGAAATGGCGGATTAAACCGGGTTGTGTAGCCAGTTAAACATCTTACTTGTACGACAGTCGCATAAAAGTCAATTATATTGACAACAAGATGTGAACAAATAATCAGACATAAAAGGTGGAAATGTCAAATAAAAGCAACAGTAATATACCGCTGTTCAAAAGTTAAAAAAAATCGATTAAGCGAATTCAAACATGGCTCACAAACCAATACCAAGGGCAAAAAATCAAGTTTTAGAGTAATAAAACGGAATAACTGAAAAACAGAAACACCGATCTGCTACAAAAGCAAACACCAACATACATAGAAACGGACTATTTGATAATGAAATGCTAAATTCCTAACTTGGTGCAGGAGATTTACAGATAAAAATGTGGGTTGAACCTGGCTTTATGGATAGCCAAACCTCCTGGTGATATAGGAATGTTAAAAATACCACTAAAATGACAGCATAGCGTGATAAGATTACATTTAAAATAAAGGACAGAACACTCGGGACAGAGAAATACATAAATACAGAAAAATACATTTCAACATGTTAACCACAGAAAAATAACGGGCACCTTCAACACAAGGTACAACATAACAGAATTTTGAAATGTGCGTCATACCAAGGTATCAACGTCACAAAAAGTGACATCACATGTAAATTTCTAAAAATAGAATAAAAAATTAGGATTAAGTTTGTAATGGTGTTATTTTATGTATTTCTAACCTTTACAATCACGTTTTAATAAACAGTTATGGTGTATTCTTTTAATTTTCTAACCTTGTCGGGGTTTTTCTTTTGAATGAAAATTGTGTGAAAGCAAACAAATTGTGTGCATTAGGTTGCTTTAAACTAAAATTCATATAAATGATCTAGCTGATAAATAATCTAAACTTTTAAATAAATATGAAAAATAAAAATAGAATTCATACCACAAACGATAAGACATAGCACATAACGAACTAGACTTACAACAGACACCTTATAACTAAAACATAAATGCTGGATGTATAAATACCGAGACACTAAAAGCAATGCAGATTCACACTCGGTTAAACATTCATATTCGGGAAGATGTCATGTTCGGTACTTAGAAAACTAGACAACTTAGATGGTAAACCACTATTCAAGACGTGGTAAAAATGTCGCTACTAAGTTTAGGTACATACACATCGTAAAGATCAACCAATTCGAGATGGTGTCCATAAAAATTCGGAGTGTCATTTTTTTATCGTTCGTCCTCATAACTCTGTTGAAGTAGTTTCTGCGTAAGGAGCACACTCTTGTATATCAAGTCCGTATAGTGTATACATGCACGAGTATAGCGTCATAATTGAGATATGTAGACACCATACGATGGAGATGAGGGTACTTTAGAGCTTAGAAACGGGAAGTTGATAATTTGGAAGTTGAGATCGTCGCGATGTCATAGATTTATTTGTGAAGTCATCCATCTGTGTAAAAACTTAGTCAACATTATGTTATTATCTTAATCATTTTTACATTGAATAATTGTTGGTTGCTTAACGTCCAGTGGCAAATATTAAATGCATATACAGGTCGAGGACAAATTCACAAATGCAATATGTTGGATCAGTAATAGAGGTCAACTGGGTTGTAAGTCGGGAAAATTTAGACTACCATGGTAAATTGAGGTTATGCTGGATAGGGAGGGACCCAAATTTAACTTTGCAACAGTCCACAAACAGACCCCCCAAATAGTTGTTGGTAGGGTTCTCAACGTGCAGAGCGTGTGACATTCTCTCTACACGAGGCATCGGATTTAACGTCAAAATCTGACTAGACGAGGCAGCGTATTTGATACATCCCGCAACAGCTATTAGGTTGCCAGCATTGGCAACGGTTTTAATGCCGGTCAGAAGATGACCTGTAGTGACCATATATTCCCCAGTCACCCTTGAAGAGTAACAACTTTAAGAGAAAATAATTATGTCAACAAAGAAAGACAAAACGGCATAAAAACAAAGCGCATAAGCAACTTCGAAAGATAAGCATACAAACAAATAATAATAATTGTTTAAAAACAATTTTGGGTCCGGCTTAGTGGTTTATTTTTACTTTTTATCTTGCAATGGGGTGTCGTATAATACACTAACAGCCAAACAGATATCGCTGGCCTACATGTACTATACAGATATCGCTTAATGATCAGCCCGCTGAGCTTTCAGACAATTTTTGAGTACTGCTGTTGACGAGTGTTGTTTGAACTTTCCTGACCTCCGAATGTGTACTGTAATCTGTTTCCAATGACGTATTACTCCGTCTATGAATGTTCTTGTCTCCGATCCGCAACTTACATGACTTACTAACACGAACAGCAGTAATTACTCCGTTTTCTACGGCTCCAATCTTCAAGTTCAAAACTTGAATAAGTTAATACATAACATACCAAATAAACCATGCAATAATATCGATAATCAGTGAACGCACGGACAGTTCGAAATTATGAAGCGGAGGACAAACCAAACATTTTATTCTTAAATCGAACAATGTTTTGTTATTTCGTTTTACTGTAGAAATTAGTTGCAATTGCTATAGCTATAGTAACTATAATAACTATATATTATTTTTGAGCGATGCATTATTAATGACCATGCGAGATTATTTCCTGCGTACTTGTCAGGAAAATGGCCATTGTTACATTATAGTTCGTTTCTGTGTGTGTTACATTTCGGTGTTGTGTCTCTGCTGTGTCGTAGTTCTCTTATATTTGATACATTTCCCTCAGTTTTAGTTTTTTACCCGGATTTGTTTTTTCTCTATCGATTTATGAATTTTGAACAGCTGTATACTACTGTTGTCTGTATTTGTCATTAGCTGATTGTGTGAATTTAAAAAAAAATGTTTCAACGTGGATTATGAATCGAAAATAAATGTGTTAGTTTGTCTGACTTCCTAAGCAAAACAATTATACACACTTAATTGCAGGATATAGACAATAACTGTTTAGTGTCTATAAATATCGGTTGTATTTGTACTCAGCCGAAACAGTAGTAATAGCTCGCTAAAGCTAGCATTACACCTGTTTCTTAGCCTGGTACAAATACAGCTGATATTTACTTATATGATCTTTAAATAGCAAGCAGTTCCGGATTGTATTTACTTTATATACTGACATGCATGCATATTCGTATTAATATTGTAGTGTGTTAGTACAATGTAGTAAATGAAATAGAGAGTCAAAATCAAATGATAAAACACATCAAACGAATGGACAACAACTGTCATATTCTTGACTTGGTACAGGCATTTTCAAATGTAGAAAAAGGTGGATTGAACCTGGTTTCATAGCAAAGACTCATAAATGACGTAACGATTAACAGTCAAGAAATTCCGTTAGTTGATGCATACGAATGCTTTCTTTTGTTTTTACACTTACTGTTAATCATACATTACGTTAGTCTCTGCTTGCTTATACATTTTATATTGCTCAATTGGTGTCAGGAATGATGAATACGTAGTGACATTCAGAAACTAAATGTACGGTTCATTTGTTTATGGTCATACCATGATTGACATTGACTGTTAGCGACTTATTTTGTGCATGCGATGTTATATGTGATGCGTGCATTTCATTCCAACTCAGCAGCCGATATTACATCTAAACTCCTGATCTATTTTGTTGTACCTGTATTTATTGCACTATTTTTCTTAATAATATAAATATTACTTTCCAAAGTATAAAGCTATATCATCTTGTGTGACAGCACTTGGCAAATAATAGATTACATTTAAAATAATCCATTATTGTCATAAAGATTGGCACCAATACAATTATTTTTAAAACAGACAATACCCATTTCAAGGAATTTTGCTCGTTTACAAAAAGCCTTTTTTGGATTGGCAATCGAGAAACTTAAAAATCACAAAAAAATGAATTTTAAGTATACTCGTACATTATTCGAGTTCTTGTATTTCTTTCAATATTCTATTCTTTATGGTAGTTGATTAAAAAAGAAGATGTTTACATAAGTTTATAAATTTTAAGGATGAAATTATTCCTTTGAAAGCTTATCGGAAGCTATCGTAATTTGTTGGTATGGTGTATTTGTGTCGCTGTTAGCCACGGGCATGATCATATTCTTTCCTTCAATCCCGACCTCTTGTCTTTGGTTAAGACATCATAGAATGCGATGTTCAGAGGATTTTGATACCATTACGAATTCAGACTATCGTTTAAGTAATATTGGCTCTCATTTAAGACATAACACGTACTTAACTTAGTATACATGAACACTTTAAATAGGAAAGTTACATTATTTAACTATAGTTAGAAATGTTAACAATTAAAGACGAACAATAGAAAAACAAATAAAAAGGGAAAATCTGGAAAATTGAATACTTGCATTCACAAGAATATCAAAAGAAACATTACAAATAGTCTTTAATAGTATCTTATTTCAGTACCGACATCTCTCCAATCTTTTTGTAATTTTTCATAATGAAAATATTGTGTCATTTTATTGTTGCAGCGGCGTTGTGGTACGTCCTGGTTTAGGTAGCCCCATACTATTTGCTGCAAATAAACTTGAATAGGTTAAATACAATTTATTGTCATAAATACTTTTCTAATTTTATTGATCCTGACATGATGTTAATACGGTGTATGATAAAGTTTATTTGCTTTACTGCCTGTAATAAACTCTAATTATTCTTACAGAACATTTAGTAAAAATATTGTCTTGGTAATAAAGTTTTGTCTTTTGTTTTATTATAAATTGTTTCGAAAAAAACTAAAGTAAAGTATAATCCTATTTATGAACTTTTTATCAAGAAATTGATAACAAAAGGGAGGCGAACGATACCAAATGATCATTCAAACACTTTAGAAAAAAATAAAATAAAACGCAAATGAAATAAAAACCACACCAAAAAACCCAATACTGAACAAAAAAAAAAAAAAAAAAAAAAATCAACAGACAATTTGGAAAGAAGACAATTCGCCATGATGTTAAAAAAGAATAAATACACACATAAACCACAAACCTAAACTAAAGCTTTTAGCATAACAGTTTATATGAATAAGGAGTACTAATGTGACCAAAATTGAACGCGAATATTAAGAGTGACCGTGTTCGTTTTTGCTGATTTCCATCATTTTTTTATTTATGGCGCGGGTGGAGCAGGATATGCTTTTTCTTTTATAGTACCTAAGATCAACTCCAGTTTTTCGGCGAGTTTCGACTTGCTAATTCTTTTAGTTTTCTGTGTTATGTTATAGATAATGCATGTTTTAAGGTTTTTCTTGTCGGAGAACACACCGAGGGGTGTCAGATTGATCAAATGAAAAACCGACCGGAGGGAGGTCTTTCTTTGAACAATCCTGACACCCTGAGGTGTGTTCTCCGACAAGAAAAACCTTAAAAATATGCATTATCTGACTTATATACCGACAAAAAAATATTAATTTTATAAAGATTTGTAAAATTTAGTATCCTATTTTACCGACAACACTAAAGTGGGATATTCCTTTCTAATGCGTTCCGGTTTTAATACGCCCTACGGCTCATTTAGAATGTGAAATAAAACTCACTAAATAATTTAGATATAAACCTTTTAAAAATTATTATCCATACACAATAAAAATATTACTTTAACTGCATCAAGTAAGACACAAATGTATTGTTACCATCCGATAACGGTGTATGACAAATACAAGACACATTGTAAGTACTTTATTGTACCACATAGCTTATGGAAAAGGGGGAGGGGTATGTTTTTTTTCTATTTGTTATGTTATTTCTATCGCGGAAAAGTGGTTATTTTTTTAACAATTAGACTTGAATCGAATGAAAAATTCAGAAAGATAGTCTTTGAATAGCAATACATTTTATTAAAAGATAATCAGGATATAATTATATACCCTCCGCACCCGACCCTTTCGTGAGTTATGTTAATGTTATTCAATAGAATATAAGAGTATCTTATTAGTTGATCATTTGATAGAGTAAAAGGTATACATAAATTTTAAAAAGTTAAGAACTGACACGGAGACGAATATAAATACATGTAGGTCACAGTATGATTTCCTATTCAGTGTGTATCGTTCTGAACATGCATGAAATATTTTCCACTGGACGTTAAGCAAGCAACCAAAAATAATCAAATTATTCAGTTTGACTTAATAAGATTTTCAAAATCTTACACACGAATATGTTAAATCTGGATTTATTTTATGAAAGTCTACATTAAAATTCATCTGACATATATGATAATGTTTTTTATTGTAGCGATAAATTAACAAAACTTCACGTTATTTGTCTCAAAAATTAAAATGCAGGACTACAATGATGGTTTCTTTTACACCTATCATCGATTGAACTTTAAAAAATAAATTTCCAAATCGGCAACAAAAAACTATTAGACGAATAAAGTTTTGAAGTAAATCATAGATTGCATGTTAATCAAGGAAAATAATGACCTCACACAGGTCATTATTTTATGCCTTGGAGCATATATCATTGAAACATGGTATCGTCCGGGTTGATTCTGAAAAAGAATGACCTGTCGTTCTGAAAGAAAATAACTCCATATAGGTATATAAATTTTGTGTACTGTTGCTTGTCTGTTTTTTTTTTTTCGTGTTTAACCATGGCACTGTCGGTATGTTTTCAGCTAATGAATTTTATATTCCCTTGATCATCGTTTACCACCTTTAATCAATTTTAAATCTGAGTATGAAAAAATAAAGAAAACAAATATGAATTTGCAGCTTAATTAAGCGTCACCACGTTATGATTATCTTGTATTCATTATCCCTTTTTCACACTCCATATTATCACTTATTGATTTTTATTGAAAATAAAAAATTTCACAGAATTTCAAAATATTGCCCAGTTTGCTTTACCATCACCAGTGTTTAATTTACTGTTGTAATTATTTGAGTAAAATATTTACAATTACACCTAAGACCACATCCTTAATTTATATGTTAAGCAAATCGTCTTCTTACTTTTATCTATTAAAAATGAATAATGCTTGTATTCTCAGTGTATATACAACCAAAATTAATATGTAAAAAATAATACTTACTACATGCATAACAGTTACAACTACAAATCGATTTTCGACGTAGATGATCCCAAGTTTTATGACATATAAATCTATCAATGCTACATTCAAATTTACTCCCACAACAGCCTCTACATCTACAGTCATCTCTATGAGTTCGACGACAATATTCTAAAGAACATTTCTGTCCTGTAGTTTGTTTCACAACTGAAATTAAGCCAAAATATTTCATGGTTTAGGTATAACACGGGTCAAAAATGAAAGTGGCGGTGTACCAATTGTCATAAAAAGGTGTTATTTGCCAAAAATGTAGAACTTATTATTAGTATCCAAGTTAAATATAAATCATTTGCAAATGGAAAATGAAATAGATGTTATACTTTAGTTTTTTTTAAAGAATTTGATAAATTCCTTCAAGGCTTAGCTCAAAAACGGTATCTGGAATCAAAACTTTAATTGGACAACGGATTTTTTTTAACTTACAGTCAATAAAAGATACTTTTGAATGCTGTTGAATCTTATTAATTAGCTGATGTCTCAGGTATTCTTTTTGGAACAGTATTAGGCTCAACATTAGTTTTAATATTTATTAATGACTTACCAAAACACGTTACTTACAATGCAAGACGTTTTGCAGATGAATGATTATTGTATAGATTTTTTAAATAATAATTCTGGCTGACAATTACTTAAAAAATAGTTTATCTAGTTGAGGGGGCTCGCGGGTCTAAATCGATTTTTTTTCCTAATATAGGATTTCGCTATATTTTTCTATAAATAAACTTTATCTTATACTTAATAGAAAAATATAATAAAAAAAATGGTGTCATCATTCCTTTACACTCACAATCTGCCTTCTAAAGAAGTATATATTTTTGTAAAGGTACTTTTTTCTGTTGAACAAATAGAAGAAAAAGAGGTAATATCAAAATAAAAAAAGAACTAATTTACAGAAATCGCTTAAATTTTACAATAGTTTAGTTTAAGTACAGCTTATTTGAAAATAATAATAAGAAATATAGGTCACCGACGAGTTAAAAAAGATATTTAATTTTTTATGCCAAAAAATGGCATTTTTGCACCAAAGGGAAATAATTTGGAGCATTTTCAATGATATATACATTTTAAAAGTCATCTGGCGCCAAAACGAATTGATTTTTTAAATGATTTTTGTACCATATGATAAAGTAACAACGGATAGAGTAATAAAGAAAATTTATAAAAAAAAAAAACAACAAATGTTTAATTTTTTTCTGAAATTTTAATACCCGTATGCCTCTTTAAGTGCATCGGGAACAGGACAGGCAATGAATCTAATCTTTTAATTGTTTGTGCAATACATATTTCTTAAATAGAAACCATTCTGCTTTTGAATTTACATTGCATAACCATGTTTTGAAATCAGTTAAAGACAGTTAATATTAAGTTGTAATTATAAGTCATGATCTGGACTGGGGAACACAAATAAATAATAATAGCACCTGCAAGGCACATGAAACGTTGGGTTTTCTTCGCACAAATAAATTAAAAAAAACCTGCACACGTAAGTTTAAAAACTTCATGTAAACATCACTTGTCCGTCCAGTCGTTGGATACTCTTCCCCTGTATGATATCCGTATAAATAGCCCCACATCAGGTTGAGCCGATTCAGAGGAAAGCAGCATGAAAGACAGAACACCGGAAGAAGATTGGTACATGATATATGTATTGCAATGGGAAAGTAAAAACAATACTAGTAGACGAAAAAAAGCTAGATGAACAAAGATTTATAAAACTAATTAAAGGTAAGTAGAAATTCAAAAGAACAATTTAACAGAATTTGATAGTCGCAGAGGCAACATAAATTCGGCAAATAGCAATTAATAAAGATTTCTTTGAATATTCTTTCATCAGAACAACATCTCTGGCTGGCATGCAATAACTAAAGTAATATAGGTATGTCTTACATGCTGAAATCCTTCAAAAGTCGCATATTCACTTTAACAGTTGAAGCACCCACACAAACTTATTTAACCACCAAAGCCACTGTAAATAATGATAATATGTTATTCAATAGATTATTCTACATTATTGTTCTTAGCCATTTTAATTAAGCCAATGTTTATAGCACTAAACTTCCGGGCAGTTTTACACTTCTACCTATGAGTCTACCCCCGACGTTGGATGAAGAGGTAGAAGAAGAAGAATATCGACAAACATACTGATTTATTTCAAAGGTACTGTTTCACAAGAAAATGGTATGCTTGTACTTGGTTTTTCTTTTCTGTTTTCTTTTCTTTATATACTAGTATATGGAGACTAAGATCGACAAACGGTCGCTAATGGACGTACGTTCTCAAAACAAATTCAGATTTCAAAGTAAATAAGTTCAAAGAGAAATCATTGACCTTGTCCTTAATATGAAGTAAACCACAATTAATCATTATAACATAACATTTCCTATGAATTACGATATAGAATTGGTGTTCTTTTAAAAGAAACTTGTTTCTATGGAAATAATTGTTAGACTTTGTTGTGAATGTGTGCATTGGTGAATAACGAGTAATGAAATATTCTTACTTTGTAGTTTGATATTTTGTATAAATTATCAGAAAAAATAAGATAAGATATTTTATCAGCAACATATCTTTGTTCTATTCATATATATGCATATATAAACATGTTATTAACAAACAAACAAGAATCAAACAAGAAACTCAAGATAAAGCACAAGAAATACCTTTTAGAAGACTTGATTGATCATACACTGTTTTACTTTTTATAACCGGAAATAATCAGATAATGTCATTCGTGAAACATGTTGTGCATGGTTTTTCTTAACAGGATTGAGTTTTCTTCCTATTTGTTTTGCATATTCAATCGTTAGCAGTTTGTACTTTTCGTTAGATCAAAATTTAGCTATTCTTTTGCTAATGTGTTTTTATAGCATTCATTAAAATTAAAGAGAATTTCATTCGAATATGTGTACGCAGATTCGTGCAAATACATTTTTAAATATGGGATCAGAACCTATAACTGTATTAATAGTTACATAATATATTGCATATAAATTGACATAAGAAAGTGCAGTGTACCTTGAAAGAGATAACATAACTTATCCTACTGCAGTCATCTTAAGATAGTTTGAGTATCACTCCATGACAAGTGTTCAATTTATATAGCAGGCGCTCAATACTGGATTTTGTAAAACTAAAAACTGCTAATTACCATTAAATTGAATTAACACAGTTCTTTTTGCTTTTCATGGCGATTCAAAGTTAAGTTTTCAGTGTATAGTTTTGTGGAGTATTCTCCCCTTTTTACCATCGTTTGTCCCTTTCTATCTTTGAATTATACCTTTTTATTGTTACTTTGATTTGTCTCTAACACGTTGAATAAAAGAACGACTCGTATAATGTACTCGAGATGGAATGTGGTTTTTGTTATTTTCATGACGTTGCATTATGGTATCTAAAGTGAAATACAGATTAAATTTGAAATATTTTTTCTTAAGCAAATTGTTAGTTAAATACTTCGATACTGCCTTCAACACTTGCAGGATTTCGTTCTTTAGGTTTGATTATTTTCGTTTTATTTCACGTTAACCAGTGTTTTGTTATCTATATTACTTTAAGTGGAAAGTATTTTTAATCTGTAAATGAAATTTAGTATGTGTTCTACTATAATTCTTGATTATTCCTCTGTTAGAAGTTTAAAAGTTGAGGTAAAACGAACTCTTCCAACAACGCAACTTGCCCGAGTTCATGTAATATCATTGACTATTTTTAGTTATATCGTAAAACCGTTGTGCCTTTAGTGACAGATGTATTGTAGTAATTAATTTATTCAAAACCATTTTAAAAGATTCGAATGATTTGATGCATGCTACGAAAATCACCTTCAAAACAATGGATTCTGTTAAGTGTACTTATTTTTAATATATCTGTTGGTGAATTGATCAATAATTCAATATTAGCAGGTGCACAACATCGTAATTCAAATAAAAAAAAAAAAAAAAACAATCGTAATGTGACATTTCAGGTATACCGGTTGAAAATAGTCGAAGAAGGTCATTACATGAAAAGATTTGAAAAGTGTAAGAGGAGTTGATTGCACAATTTTTCCAATTTACTCTGTTTAAATGTGATGATATGTAATGGAACTCATTGGGTGCCATATATATATTAAATCCCATGAGCTGCCTACAGAGGGAGCTCCATGAAGTTAACAGACAAGGAACGAACTTCTCTAATAACAGTTGGAAAGGGTAATTGATTATTCAAAATCTAGTCCAAAAAAATATTACAATAGATAAACTAAAAGTCAAACCTCCAAAAATCTAGATCTAAGAGACTCCCGAGACAGGACACCTGCCAGAGAGGTCAAAATCTCCTTTGATAGATCACCCCTATTTTGACTAATGGAAATGTCAAATACAAATTATAAAAAAAATGGATTTCAAATATGTTCATTCATCATGCACATAAGTGGTTCGCCTGAAACTGACGTTCTCATAAACTGTAGAATGTAAAGTATGCATCCAAGTTAATAAACCATTGACAGACACTATTGTAACAACAGCCCATGAAAAGGCCGTGAAATGTCTGTGAAACATCACAGGGCCGTGAAAACCCCGTGAAAATACCACGTGACTTTTGTAAAAATGATATTTCTAAAAGCCGTGAAAATTACATTTTACATTTTGTATTTGATGTTAGAAAAAGACCATGAAATTTCGATAGCCCACGAAAAGGCCGTGACAATTTGTCATTTCATGCTTAATAAAAAATATCACGGTCTTTTCACTGGTTGTTGAAACCAGTGAAAAGGCCGTGATCTTTTTTCAATTTTTTTCTTATCCTAATTCAGATTTAAAACATTCCATGTGATTATTGTAATATGGTCTCATTATTTCCACTCACATTTTTCTAAATATCCTATAAACTTTTCATTATAAATATATGTCTGTTTAAATATTATCATATGCAATACTACTTCACAGGACTGACTTTTAAATGGAAACATTCATTGTTATAATTAATGACTTTGTGCCAATAATTTTTTTGTATTTAAAGAAAAGTATTTTGCTTCTTGTCTGCACATTATTATAAACAATGTAAGCATTAATTTTAATTGGAATCTTTTTAAGACTTACCGGATCCTTTAAATACAATTACGGTTTTGTTTTTTTTATGTATTTAAAGAATCTGGTAAGGGGGGGGGGTCCTTTTTTCCCCACACTGGCCACATAAAAAAATGACATGTATGTACAGTACACTACGTAGACATGGACATATATAATTGGAAATGATTGAAATAGCAATAAGTATCTGGGAAATGGAGTTCACTCTGATATTCAGAAGCGTAACCCCACTTCGAATGTGTCGGGAGCTATTTAAGTATTTTGTGACCTGGCCGTCGGGACACATTGTTCAAAAGGGATTAATCAGAGGCGTAGCAGGGAAAGTATTTAATATTTGTACGGCAAAATGTCTTTTCTAGACGGGTTTGTGCCATATCATAAGAATAATTGGTATAGCAATTAATTTGTATGGCGAATGGGCCTGCAGTAAAAGTTGCTACGCCCCTGGCCTTAAGCCATACACATTATTACTTTAAAGAAACATTGAAAGTCTTTAAAAAAATCTAAAAAAAAATATAAGTTGACTGTACAGAACTTCGTTAACTAATGATGGCATACAGGATAGGGGGCAGATTTTCTGGAAAATGGTATGAAAATATGGGAAAACCTATGCATGTTTCCAAGTAACTGTTCTGTTTCAATGATGTTTTTTAGTATTTTTCATACCATTTTCAACTCCAGTATGAAAATATGCCCCTATTCAATATGGGGTCATTAACCGTGAAGTCCTGTATTGCATGGAATAATATTGTAGCTCTTTTAAGTACATGTATGTACATAAATGCCAAAAAATAAATAGTTTTTTTTTATATAGATGTATAATATATGTAATGTTTTTATTCTATGAATGAAGAGCAAAAGGATATAGCAGTCTTTGTATAAAATAGTTCAGGAATCCAGTTGGAAAGAAGAGCTTTTCGGTTAAAAGTATTTCCTGGGAATTAACAGGAACTTCTATAAATGTTTTTCTTGAATAGTTATTCAAAAGGGCAGTGAAGTGAAGGATTACATTAGAAAAATATTGCTGAAGTGGTAAACTCAGACCCAAGTAATGTACAAAATTTCTACAATACATGTTACAGCTGACTTTAGCTACTTAATCACATCGACATTTGTGTGCTTTTATGTTTTCTTTAAATAATTACTACAGTTCTATTAAAACAGTTTTCATAGTCTCACTTGTATTGTACTTAAATAAGTTGTCTGTAGATGTTAACACGAGGTTTTCAGGCATTTCACTTCACTTGATTGAAACAGCATTTCAATTTTTTGTTAAATTATGGACTGAAAAAAAACATTTAACATTTTACAGGAGTGTTTCACTCATTGAATGGCTGTTTATCACAGTAGTACATGTACATTTCACGGTCTTTTCACAATGGGCACATAATTTATCACGTCTTTTTCACGGTGTACATTTTAGTTTTTCACAGGGTTTCTACGGTCTTTTACCCAAGTTTTCAGGTGGCACCTTTTCACGGCCTTTTCACAAACTTTTCACGACAGTCCTTCCACGGCATTGTCACGGATTAGTTTCACGGCCCACCGTAAATTTACCGTGACAAACACTGTAAAAATCACCAGCATTTATACGGACATTTTTATGGACAATTTACGGGGCCTTTTTTCCATTAGTTTGAGTGGAGCTTAATAATCTCAATGAAAACTGAGATATGCAAAACACAATGAAACGTCAGACCAAATTTCATTGGTGATTCCCTTGAACTGACATAAAACGGACGTTCAAATGTACTCTGCTGAGTTTCAAAGTAAAAAGAACATGACATAGGGGCGGACCCAAATTATCACCATGGATATGAAATGAGCTAATGGTCCTACATCTACACACCATATAGACGTATCATTACAAGTTCTCCTCAAACTAGTTTAATTAGAAACTTTTACGTTTTAACTAAGCAAAGGTTTCTATGTCAATAGACCAAGGCCGAGTGGTTTGGTCGAACAATGTCAATGGATATAACATGTGCCAATCCTACTCTAAGTGATACAAAAATTTCATCGATATAACATAAGTGATTCCCTTCAAACTGAATTAATAACAATTTTTAACAAAATATTGATGTCGAAGGCATAGATTACCTTTGCTGTATATTGCAAATCATTACGGAATTGTAATCCTCAACGCTTTTTCATTGTACTTTATACAAGTTTTTCAATTTATTTTAAAGCGACACTGATGAGAAGACGTAACGCGTGTCTGCCGTACAAAATTTTGATCCTGCAATATGATGGGTTTACTTAATGTGAATCGCAACACTGACCGAACAACATAAGATGACATATTGTATAATTCTTTTTGTGTAATCTGCGAATCTGATTAACTCCAATCAGGATTTCACGATGTTCATGTAATTCTAGTCTGTTGTAGATTTTACAATTTTCATATAGAATAGTATTCATAGTCACACAAACAAAACCAACAGTAGCTTAATATTTCATAATAGAAATAACCATTTAATAGTCAATTCTATGATTGCCAAATTAAGGAATGTAACATAATATACATACTGCATTTACAAATTACCATAAATAATTCATTTCATAATATTATTTCTTAAATACACGGAAGTTATTAAAATTGTATTATAAATTCTGCTACATTTAAGGCTGTTTAATCCACTGAAAAATAAATAGCTTAAGCTGTCAAACGCATAAAACATCAACATATTGTTTCGTCTCGGCCTCCTTAAGTCTGTCTTTCTTAGCAACTATTAACCTCAATTACATATAGTTTCATTTATAAATCTTTAACTACTATATCACATATCTAATATACAAATTTGTTGCATGAATACTGTCAATTATCATTTAACAATTATCTAACTACTTTATCATAGAAACAGTATACTGATAGCTTTGTTAAACAAGAGTTTACTTCTTTCATCCATTGTTTCGTTTCCAAAATTCTAATAACTTTTTTATGTTGAACCAGGTCTTACTTCTATCATCTATGGCTGCATTTCTTTAGCTCTACTTATGATAAAAAGTAAGATCACAAAAATGCTGAACTTAGAGGAAAATCAATGAAAAGTCCATAATCACATGGCAAAATCAAATAACAAAACGCATCAAAAACGAATGGACAAGAAATGTCATATTCCTGACTTGTACAGGCATTTTCAAATGTAGAAAATGGTGGATTAAACTTGGTTTTATAGCGCTAACCCTCTCACTTTGATGACAGTCTCATCAAATTCCGTTATATTTACATTATCAGTGTATTAGATGTAATATCACACATCCAATACACTGATAGTTTTGGTAAACCACTGCTAACTTCTTTTATTTCTTGTTTCGTTTCCAAAATTCAAATTACTATATGACTGATCCAATATACTGATAAATGCAATACACAAGGATTTACTTTAATGATATATGGCTGCATTTCTATACCTTTACCTCACAGATACAGAATGCTTCTTTGTTACAACAGGAAGTACTTGTAGGTATATAACATACAAAATAACTAACACATTAAAATTCATTACTAGCAGGCTGCTGAAAATATATGAAATTTATTTGTTGAAAAGTATCAGTGAATAGTGTGATGGACATATTTGATGTATGGACGAAAGATTTAAAATGGAGGGGAGAACGAACAAACAGCATAACGGAAGAACAGACAAGAATGGAGGGGAGAAAGAACAAACAGCCTGACGAAAGAACAGACAAGAATGGAGGGTAGAAAGAACAAACAGCCTGACGGAAGAACAGACAAAATAAACGCAGTATAGCTCAGACTGCTACACTTTGGATGTAATGTTCTGAATTGCTTAGCAACGCTATATGTTATGGGTACATTTCCAAAGCTCTAAAACTACTGTACGTAGGTACAATTTGGTAATACTAGTTTGTCTAACATAACAATGTATGAAGAAAAAGGAATAAGACATGATAAGTAAAAATGTCAATAAATGAAGTCAACATTGTGTTATTTTCTTAATCCAGTAATCAAGAATACAAAAAAATAGATGATTGTTTATAAACGATTGTTGGTCCAACTGCAAAGAACACTTGCGTGATTTATGATTTATATTTTTAGAAAACATTATATGATTTTAACGTAGCAAGCAGTTCCTGATTGTACAAACGTTATGAATTGACATGCATGCATATACGAAGTGAGATGTAGTGTTAACGAGGTTCGCTACTCTGTTTCAAAACAACAAGCTTTGCATAACACTAGTATATATTGATAGGGGATTATTAAAGGAACCAAAAAAAGCAAAAAAAAAAAATATAGGTAAATGTGCTTGTTTTCAAGATATAAGCCATTGAAATTTTGGCGGGAAAATGTTCTCTCTTGATTTTTCATAGCTTTATCATTGACAAGTTTAAGAGTTAAAACTATTAAAAAATAACACGGATTTTCACAGATGTTTACAGATGGCAAATAGTTATAAAAGTTAATGATTTTAAAAAGAAAAATAGGGGTCAATGAGCCTTTTTTTAGGCATTCAACTGGATAAAACCAGAGGATTCCGAATATCTGACAAAAATTCCAAAACATAACAAGCAAACATCCTTGAAAGTAAATGAAAGAGAGGCGGAAAATACCAAAGGGACACTCAAACGTCGAACACAGACTTACACACCTTGACGAGAATTTAATCTATATGACGGCGCTGCTTGGATGTTGTTATAATATATGTCATAGAAAAAGAAAGTAAATCGAAAAGCTGAAATCTTTTTTTGTCTTGAAAAGTTTTGTTCTCAAAAGTATTATATCAAAAATACCCTACTCCAAGTAATATTTGAAACGGAGAGTTTCTTATCAAATAACAAAATAAAAAGCTTTAACTCATCAAACAAAAAGAAAACAACAGTTATATTCCTGACTAGGTACAGAGGTTTCCATGTGTGAAACAAGTGGATTAACCTCGGTTTTAAGCCAGATTAACCTCTCATTGTATAACAATCAGATAGAATTCGTCTAACCGACCTTCATTTTTAAATTCTAGACATAAGCCTTGAGATCGTCTACTTAAAGTTTTATTAGAAAGATTCGTTCTGTATAGTCGCCAAACTAAATTAATTCATTTTGGAAACATATAAAGGAATGTGAAATAAAAGAATAATGATATTCTTCCAATGAACCTCCTGCTTGAAGTCTATCTCAAGTCGTCAAGAAGAACAGTTGGCTCCTAAAGGAATTTCATCTAATTATTGAAAAACACGTCATTGATTAATGCTGTATTTTAAAAACGTTATTGGAGATACTAGGCACACAATTATGTACGCCAGACGTGCGTTTCGTCTACAAAAAAAAATCATCATTTACGTTTAGATTTACCGTTAAGATATTCAGTTAACTGTTGTGTACGAGTAATATCGTTTGTTTTTACACTTGTTGTTTATCTTACATTTTATACAATACTGCTATTTACCTGTTTTATATTGCTTATTTGGTGTCATAACTGAGGAATACGTGGTTACATTCAAAAACATTTAGTTCATGTGTTCATAGTCATAAACATGATTGACAATGAATGCTAGTGACCTATTTTGTACACGTGAAATTATGTGTGATTCGTGCATTTGAATTCTAACTCATCAGCTGATATGACATTTTATCTTCCAAACTATTTTATAGTTCCTGTAATTATAGCATTGCTTTCTAAAACATATATTTACTATGTCCCTAAGATATTTAGATATATTTTTTATTGTGGCGCAGTGCTTGGCAAATGTATTTTGCATAAGGAAAACTTCAGGATTTAATATAAAAAAAAATATTATTGTTATAAAGATTGAGAAACAGCTTTATTTACTAAGTGCAACCTTAAGAGGCAAAGTTCGTTATGTTAACTTTAGTAAGTTAGGTGAATAATTTTACACGAACAATAGAAACACAAAAGACATTGAAAAAATCTAGATAAATCAAATGAAGACATTTACAAGAATAACAAAAGAAATATTGTAGTTAATTAAAGCATTTTGTTCAGTATCATTACATCGCCTTTTTAAAGTTCTAGTCAGGTCCATCTTCTCCTGACTGCCCACGTCGTCGGCCTCTTCCTTCTGAAAGAGTTAACTATGCATTTAACGTAATAAATACTTTTCTTGTTTAATATATTCAAGCGTGAAGTTACTGCGGTTAATTATATAGTGTCTCTACTATGTTGTCTGTATTTAACTCGATTTATTAATCCAAGTGCTGAAATTTGACAAAAATGTCTGGTTACTATATGTTTTTTCAGGGTTTTATTTCAAATTTGAGATATAACCATGTTACGTATATATTTGAAATTAATATTATAATCCAACCGTACGGTGGCCTATAGTTGTTAATGTTTGTGTTATTTGGTCTCTTTTGGCGGGTTGTCTCATTGGCAAGTATACCACATCTCCATTTTATATTTAGAAATTTGTATCGAACTATTGCTAGCAAAATGAAAGTGACAAATTCATAAAAAGATAAATTGTGAACTGTTTTGGCCTATATGAACTAAGTTGTTACAAACAAAAGAAATACAAGCTATTCCTAAAACAGACCTACAGCTATTAGAGATGGAGTAGATTAAAAATATATAAATAAAGTTAAAAACTGTGATAAAAATTGAAATATGTGAGATGAGAATAATAGGGTTCATCATGTTCCATATTTTCAACTGTAATCATCATTTTGTGACGGTTGCAAGATGCGAAACAGGATCTGCTGACCCTTCCGGGGCACAAGATATCACCAACATTTCCGGTGGTGTTTGTGTTGGTCAGTATATTAGTTTACTGTGTTGTTTTTTGTGTACTGATGTTTTTCTTTTGTTAGTTTTTCTACTTTTGCACTGGCGTTTTGAGTTAGTCAACCTATGAACTTGAATATTAATTTGGTTTCTTTTGATTCTAACTGTTTAAAGTATGAGTAATGATTGAAATTTAAAAATATAACAAATACGATTTTGCAATGTGACGATGATTATGTTAAAAGTTTTACACCATAACACGCTACGTAGTCTGACTTATTAATTTCAACTTAAAAAAAAATCAGAATATTTTCATAACAATGATAGCAATAACATATAATTTCTAAATCAACATTTTGTGGGCGTATTTTAGAGTCAAAGCAATTTAATGTTTGAAATACGCATATTTCTGCGCTTTTTAGATATTTCTATAGATTTTAATTTATAGACCTCTTTTTAAAACTACATTTCATATTCTAGAAGAATAAATTATACATCTGACATTTTTTCGATGTTTAAGTGCAGTTCAACGAATTGTCGAAGCACAATTTAAACGTATTTACAAAATATTGCTCAGTTACGAATACTTTGTAATAACCAGCTTTTTTACCTACTGTTTGAGTCAAGTATTTACCAACATTCCTAAAACCAGACCACGAATTTAAGTATGAATCAAACTTAACCTTTTTGTTATTTTTAATACTCATTGAAAATGAAGTATACTTGAATTCTCTTAGTATAGGCAACCAGAATTATGATGTAAACATTTAACGATTTTTACTGATAATACTTACCACATTGCGAACAGAAACAACTAGAAATCCTTCGTCCCCTTCGCCCCCTTCGTCCCCTTCGTCCGTTTGGTCCCCTTTGTACGTTTAGCCCCCTTCGTCGATTTCCCCTGTGTCTTTGACAGCTACCAAATCGACAATTCAATTTACCCCAACAACAGCCTTTACATCCACAATCACTTCTAGGCCTTTGACGACAATATTGTAAAGAACATTTCTGTCCTATAGTTTGTTCCACAACTGAAATAAAGTCATTTCGGTTAGTTTTGGTAAACCTGCCGACGAACTGCTTCACTTTAACTAATTGACTAGAAATGTGTATGCTTGTCCTTAGTTTCTTGTTTAGTTTTGTTCTGTTATATATTAACTCATATCGATGACTGGGTTCTAATAGTATTCCGTTCTTCAAATCGATGTCCTAAATCTGACTCCAAATCGAAGTTCAATTATATGCCTTGTAGTCAAAATCTTTTGGTGTTGCTCTTGAATCGACGCCCAGTATTTGACCTTTAAATTCCAAATTGACGACGGCAACTCTGCAACTTTAATACTGGTATATCTGTATTTGTCAAAGGGGTCGAATCTCTGTAAAATGGCGTCATTAGCTTCGATAATTTTCAAACATCTTGACAATCATACTAGTTAAACACAGATTTTTGAAAGTTATTAAACTAGGGACGACATTTTACACCAGACTGCTTTTGCTGAAAGAGGATATCTTTTATTCAAAACATCTTTTGATATAATTTTAAATTAGATATATGAATATATACACCTTTTCGGGGGAGAGTTTACTGTTAAGCTAGTAAATTAAAACTGTCAATGACACAGACGAAAGCGTACGTTGAACAGATTAAAAAGGACACCGAAGAAAAACTTTGCATTTGAAGAAACCAAAACCCATTTTATTTTGTATTTTATAGTCATTTTTGTATCTTTATTACACTTTCGCTAGGTTTCTGAATAGTAGACAGACGGCGGAAATGAGATAAATCAAGTAACAGACAGAAACAATGAGAAATGTGATTTCTATCATTTAAAAAAAAATAAAACTGAAGCATAAAAAGTGTTATCTTTATTCGAATTAATGTAAAAGAATATGGTTAAATTACACGTCATTTTTCAATTCTTTATAAACTTAAGTGAACTATGATTTCAGTGATATATAGTTTTATACTAGATTGCTATAAATAAAATCAAACTATAAGGGGTAGCTAATGCATGGTATCTCACAAAATGAAGTGTTGATTGCACCTTGGTTGTTGTGTTTTGTTTATAAAATTTGTTTATGTTAACTAATGATTATAATCCGACGTCAATATGAAAGAATTTGCACAGAAAAAACGAGCAAATTGTATTTTGTATCATGCAAAATTTGCTATGGAGCAAACGATTAAAGGCAATTGAAAAATTGAAATACAAAAATCAACGATAAATTATTATCTTTATTTATCTAAGTGTTTTTTGTAGGTCTATTACCAATAATGATATGGTCACTGCAAATAAAAAAGAAGAGAGATTAAAATATATTTTTAAAAAATTTCTTCTAACATGAAATGTTATTTCAGATCAAAATCTTTAAAATTCTTTAATTGGTATCAACAGCAAGGCGTGATTATAATGAGATACAGTTGTGTGTGTCATTGTGACAGAAACCCAATAACACAATACTACAACCTGGTTGAGGGTTCAACAAGTTTGAAGTACTCAATCTTTCCTCCGTATCTTTAATTGTTGCTTCCTTCTTTGCAAATGATGTAGATAATATATAATGTGCAACTCACCAGCTAAGAGCAATACCAGAGCTAAGAAAAGAAGAATCTTCTGCATGCTTCAGAGTTAAACTTGAAAACCTAAATAAAAAAGTCAATAAGTTCTACTTCAAGATGTATTTTCAAATTTTCTCCATTTTCATTTAATCTTCATATGTTATTTTGGTTTTGTCTTTAAATTATTATGAAGAGTAAATCAAATTCGATTTCTTATCATTTGAAAAAAAGCATCAATTAAGGATTCATTATCTAGCTTGTTCTGGATATGATGTGAAAAAAATAGTTCATTATATTGTGATATTTCCTATTTAACACAATACACCACATACATTTATACAAGTGATTTTCCATAAAAAGGAACCTGTCACATAATAGTTATCAAAGGTACCAGGATTATTATTTAGTACGCCAGACGCGCGTTTCGTCTACATTAGACTCAGCAGTGACGCTCATATTAAAATATTTATAAAGCCAAACAAGTACAAAATTGAAGAGAATGGAGGATCCGAAATTCCAAAAAGTTGTGCCAAATACGGCTAAGGTAATCTATGCCTGGGATAAAAAAAAAATCCTTAGTTTTTCGAAAAATTCAAAGTTTTGTAAATAGGAATTCATAAAAATGACCACATTATTGATATTCATGTCAACACCGAAGTGTTGACTACTTGGCTGGTGATACCCTCGGAGACGAAACGTCCACCAGCAGTGGCATCGACATAACAATTTCGATGGATATGGTTGTAATGTGTTACTCAACTTTCCGTGACGATATAAAAGGAAATAAAGGGCTACAAATGTGTGAAACTGTTCAATGCAGGTTGACAAAATTGCAATTCCGTTTTTTGTATACAAAAACTGAATCCAGTTTGGAAGGAACATTAATGATGACAGGTGATTGCTAATGAACATTAATCATGATTATCAATTAAAATCAATTTGAGTATCTAATTTTGAAATATAAAATTTTTAGAAAAATATATAATTTGTCAGAAATATCAATAAAGTTAAAAACATTATGCTAATGAATACTATATGAAATGGAGTTAATAAATATTACATCAAAACATCTATGTTCTATAATCTTATCAGCAGATTCTGATCACGGTAAACAGTAAAAATAAGGGATTTGAAAGAATTCAAAAAGAGCATATGCATGCATTACTCGACTCAGTCAAAAAGGTGAAATTAAACTATGCCTTGGTTAAAGGTCTACCAATGCGATACCATGTCGATAGTAATGTTGTGAAAAATATATTCACTGCGCAACAAGTCTCGTAAATTAACGTACATAATAGTGGTGAAATCGTTTAATGTACAATTGGTTTCGGTTAATAATTGGTGTGATCATATTTTCTCTCACGGAATACGGAAAAAAACAATTACTGTCTTTTGTTTCTGAAAATGTGTGGTTTAATTGACTTTTGAAAAAATACCTGTTTTGACCTACGCCGTTGTCCTCGGTGAAAGAACTAATGTTATCTCTGTCTGATATGGTTACGAAAGTAAATTTACATTTACGATAAATTCAAATTCATCCAATGCTACATCTGTTTCTTGTTTTTGATTTGATTTGTGTTCCTGAATCCTTAGTTATCATTGTTGTGTTTCAAAGATTGTTGTAAGTCTCTCCGTCGTGTGTCGATATTTTGAAATTGCGTTTTAAGTTTGTCGTCAACTTATAAGATTGAAAATATGTTTTGTATTTTCCTTCTCTTGTACACAATCTAATTTCTGACTTATTGTAGTGAACAATGCCCTGTTATATTTTTGATAAAAATATTTTAATGAAATAGCGATGAAAACATGAAACTATTCCTTTCACGGATTTGGCTATACTTTTTGGAACTTTTGGAATATAGATCTCCATCTTTTAAATAAGCTTTGGATTTTACATAGTTTGGCCTCGAGCATCACTGAAGAGACATGTATTGTCGAAATACACATCTGGTTCAGAAAATTGGTTCCGTTAATGTTATTTGCAGATACATGTAGCAATACAATATGACAGAGCTGCCATATTTAAGTTAATTTTTTAAAGAAAGTATTTTTTGGACAAATTTATGTTCTGCATCATTATAAAAACAATGCAGAATTTCTTTCGTTATTTTTTATGCTTTTCAAACTTAAAAATTAAAAAAGATTAAAAATGACTAAAAACGAGTTCAACTAGCAAAACAATCTCAAAATACTTTTAAAAGTCGTTAAATAAACCTGACATATCTTTAGAAATGAATGTGAAAAAAAAACAAAACATAATAACACCACAAAATCTAAGTAAAATTCAAAATGTATGACATACGATCATTACCCATAAGTGAATAGTAAAAGTTAATAAGATGATGCTAATTGCCAAATGAAAAATTGAATGAGGGAATTAATTTTATGCCGAGGATTTTAGAAACAGGTTTCCACAGATTTATACATTAGTATTTATTTTACAAAAAAGCAATATAAGTCATACCTTATAGAAGACTTGGTTAGGAGCATGTAGTTGCATTAACCATATTTTTTTTCTTTTTATACCCCGAAGTAATTGGATAATGTTTTATCCGTGAAACAAGTTGTGTTTATGTTTTTGAATGGGATTAAGTTTTTATTTCGTTTTTGTTTTTTGTGTGTAATCGTACGAAGTTTGTATTTATCGTTGTATTGAAATTTTGGTATTTTTATATGTTGAATAAAAATGTATAAAATATTTAAGAGGATTTCATACGATCATCTGTTTCTAATGCAGATTCATGTAAATACGATATCAGAACAAATAACTGTATTAACTGTTACACAATATATGACATATTTATGAATATTAGAAAGTGCAGCATACCTCGATTGCGATAACATCATTAGATATTTAACAGCAGTCATCTAGAGATAATTTGGATATCTCTGACAGACATGGGTCCAAATTCTTTGCAGGCACTAAAATCTACAGCCAGAAAAGAAGAAAACATTTGAATACTATTAAATTAAACACGTTCACTATGACTTATCGGGGTGTGAGTGTTATTTAGAGTTAAGTTTTTAGTTCAGAATGTTTACAATTATACGTAATTTTTTGTTTTGTCCCTTTCTATCTTCGTAATTTGTTTTTAGACCGTTCCTTTGTTTCATCTTGAATATTTAGAAATGCAATAACACGTGTTACAAACTGAAACCGAGGGAAATACATCAAATATAAGAGTAAAACAACGAAACAGCAGAAAACTGAAGTGCAACAAAAACAAATAACAATGCAACATACATAGAAACAAACTATTAGACAACAACTGCCATATTTCTGATTTGGTACAGGACATAGACTTGTGCTATCTAATAGGCTAATGTTGAATCAAACTTGTGTTTTCGGTAGGAAGGATCGAGAAGGTGCATATGTTTCTTAAGAGTATTTTAATTTATATACCGAGCAGTGATTGGATAATGTTTTTTTTATCGGCAATTGTAACAGTTTATGATCTTACTGCCATATATTTTCAATATCATGGACAGGACTTGATGCTCGAAAATGTTAGGCAATGACGTCAGGTATCAGTGCAGTAACGTCACATGGTCTTGTCCATCGGCTTCAACTTATCAATGAAATGCACGCGACTTCCTTCATACAACCGAACTCCCAACCCAAAGTTTTGAACACGTAAAAGAAGTTTTACTTATTACTTCATTTAACTTCATATTCTTTAGAAAAACATAGAGTTAAGACAGAATGCAAATTAAAAGAAAAATGGTATTTTATTTTTTGATACTGACTTCAACAGCTCGAGTATCAGCTCGCCCTAGCTGGCTCGTTTGATATTTTGCTGATAATTTCATAATAAAAAAATGAAATGTCATTATTCTGTATTTAGTATCCGAAAAACACATTACATGTTTTTTTAAAGTGTAATGTTTTTTTTTGCATGTGCAATCGTTAGCAGTCTGTACTTATCTTCGTATTAAAATTGTGTTATTCTTTAATGTTGAAACTAAATATATAAAGTGTACAAGATGGATGATTACATTCCAACATCTGTTTCAGATGCAGATTCGTGTAAAAACAGGATCAAAATATGTAACAGTATTAATTGTTGTATCATATATGACATATGTATAAATATAAAAAAGATAACGGCAGTCTTCTAAAGATAATTTACATATCACCGACGTGGCGACTCTTTATAATAAAGAGCTAAATATTAGAGCCAAAAAGTTGAAAACAACTTATATCTGAATCAAACAGTGACACACTTATGTAACGAATATGTTATCATGAACTTTATCATACGAAAACCATTAAATGAAATTAATAAAGTTCACTCCGATATTTCGTGGTGTGATATTTATCTAAATTCCCGCTTTATCTTTGAATTATGATTTCTATTTGTTTCTTTGTATGATCATTTATATCCAAAAGAAACACATCAAGTTCACTAGGTCTCCTTTCACAATTTACAACAAGCAATATCATGATATTGTTATTATTGTTTTATTAAGCTTAGCCTATTATTTTGTGGCCTTATATATATATAAACAAAAGAAGATGTGGTATGATTGCCAATGAGACAACTCTCCACAAGAGACCAAAATAACACAGAATTTAACAACGTTTGTAAACCAACAAACGAGAAACAATTTTACGTACACTCTTATATTTTCCACGAAAAGGGAGTTTTAAAAGATTTCCGAGGTCTTACTTTTCCTTCTATATTCTACTTAAAAAGGTTTCTGCTTATAAGGAATCAAAGGTTGTGAATAACAAAGATGAAGTTTATCTGAAGCCACCATGATTTGGTTGAATGTTATGGAATATAAGATGCTACGTGCGTTTTTCCTTTTCGTTCTTTAAATATGTTACTCTTGTTTTCATGGATATTAATTGTATGGTAATTTTAATAAATTTCATGTTTACAAAACTATGATTTTTTCGACAAACCAAGGATATTTTTTTCATCCCAGGAATAGATTACCGTAAATATATTTGGAACAAAGTTTTTTGGAATTGTGGGTCCTCAATATTCTTCAACTTTGTACTTGTTTTGCTTCATAATTATTTTGATCTGAGCGTCACCTATGAGTCTTATGTAGACGAAACGCGCGTCTTGTGTATTAAATTATTATCCTGGTACCTTTGATAACTTTTTCGTTTGTGACATCATATAATGTGATTTTCATAGAATCGTAAAGCATTAACAAATTCAGACTATCGATTAAGTATAAAGGTCTGCTTTTTAAGACATAAAACGTACTTAAATAAGTATACATGGACACCTAAAAAGGTACTATAAATTATTGTTACTATAGTAAAAGATAAACTGGTCAAGACGAACATTAGAATGGGAAAATCTCAAAAATCTAATGATTGCATTTACAAGAATAACAGAAGAAATATTAAAGATATTTCCTTATATTATCCAACTTTAGTACCGACATCTGTCGAATTTTCATAGTTCTTATCTGCGGTAACATTTCTTCCTGCATTGCTATTAGATCAAGCTAAAAAAATTAATTTATCATTACATGTATAAAGTTCTTCTTATCTAATTGATAGTGTCATGCTGTTAATACGATGTATCCTATAGTTGTGTATTATTTTGTCTGTATTTAATTCGATTTATTGTTACATTTTTTTATATATTAAAAATGAAGAAAAAAAAACCAATGAATTGTGATTTAAAATGTTTTGGCCAATATAGGCAAGGGTGTAATAACCACATTAAAATATATATAACAAAAAGACCCCAAAATAACCCTTCTGACTTTTACGATACAATAAATTAGAACTATCGAAATAAAGTTGACTTTTGTTACCAATGAGAATATACGGAGTCATCTTTTACTTTTCGTTTACCTACACTATACACAATGCTATGACATGAACACTGGAAATGAGCCTGTCGTAAATGTCGACCTTAAAGTATCGTATTATATGAATATTTTCATTCGAATGCTCAAAATATGTTCTACAGGAAGTTGTACCAACATCTTTACTTTGTTCTTTTTTTTTCTTGAAATGTAAATGCGAGTTCTTCTTTTGACCTTATTTCAGCCATTAAAAGTATAAAGATTAAAACAACACGTTATAAAGTTAAGGAGTTCAAAGCGTACTCCTGGGTTTACCTTAATTAGGAACGCGCAAAGCCGAATGTTTGAAAGTGAAAGATGCATAAGAACCGAAATAGGCGAAGAGTCAAACTATGCAAATCTTGTTTAAGAGAGATCGTGCACAGTTTTACTATATGGATATGAGTCTAGTCATTTTCAGATTTCAATTACAGAGTGTCATAAAGTCTTTTCAAGTTGAAGTAAGATAGGTGGTACATAAGAACTGGATCAAATAAAGGCAACAGTAGTATACCGCTGTTCAAAACTCGTTAATCTATGGACAAAAAACAAAATCGGGGTAACAAACTAAAACTGAGGGAAACGCATTAAATATAAGAGGAGAATAACGACACAACATTAAAATGGAACACACACAGCAACGGACTAAGCATTAGACAAAATCCGATGAGAATAACCAATATAACATCAAAACCAAATACATGAATTTGGGATAGAAAAGTACCGTGACACATCTTATAGTAATGGGAATTCAAATGGGAATTCACACTCAAATATAGGAGAAAACAAACGACACAACGAAAACACAACGTAAAAATGTTACACACACAGAAACGAACTATGATATAACAATGGCCATTTTCCTGACTTGGCACAGGACATTTTAAAAAGAAAAAATGGTGGGTTGAACCTGGTTTTGTGGCATGCCAAACCTCACACTTTAATGGCATTGTTAAATATAACATTAAGATGACAACATAATAATACAGGACTACAATACAAATAAATAGGAGAACGTGTTAGGCAAAGAAACACATGAATAATAGATAACAAAAGGCATCAGGTTTAAAATTCAATACGTCAAAAACGCGCCTCGTCCACACAAGACTTACCAGTGACGCCCAGATATAAAAGTTCAAAAGTCAAAAAAAGGGGAAAACAGTTGTACAGCTCTGAGGATCAAAAGTTGAAAAAAGTTATGCCAAATACGGCTAGGGTTTTCTGCTTGTGATAAAAATTTTCTTATTATTTAGAACAATTTATGCTATTGCAAACAGTAAATTTTATCAAATAAATATAAAAGATTTAGATGATAAAACTGACGTCTTAACTAATTACAGAAAACAAAACCCGAATACATAATACATTGATGACCAACACAGAAAATAGGCACACCCGACTTAGGCCATGCCTCAACGCAAAAAGTCATAAAAATGACGTCACATACGAAGTGGTGAAAAGGCACAAAAATTACGTCACGCAGACATTTGAATTTCTGAAACAGCACAAAAATGACGTCACATTTGAAAAATTATATCTCAAAAATAAGATAAAAATAGGATTGATTTAACATTATAATAGAACTAAATATTGATATTACATTTAAACACAATGCACATTGCAATACTAATTAATAGCAATTAACTATATTATAAATATGTCCGGTTTGTTTTGAATCTAACTTCAAACATAAAATATCGTACAGATTACGTTGAACAAAATCAAAACTAACTAGAATTGCCGTTGCAAGCAATAGCGGATGTCACCCTGGTCCTCCAATTGCCACTAAGTGGCAGCCATTTCGAAATTCCTTAACATTTGATTAACAAGTTAACTTCACAATTCATCATTCTGATAATTTTTAGAAATTTTAAAGCATTTGGATTTTTTTCATGTTTGAACTGTTTCTATGGCAACGGCTGCCATTTTGAAAATTCTTAAGATGGTTGGCAAGACTTTGCATGCCAAGTAACATTTCCACAAAGTTTTATTCATTTTAAATATAATATTTATTGTTTGTATAAGTAATCTAAGACTAATGTTCTGCAATGTTCTATAAAACTTCACCCCATTAATTATGCCAAGGAGACCCCCAGCTGAAATAAAAATGTTCCATGTTGAAGTGTACATGGGTCTCTTTATATCATAGGAGTTTCATATAGTTTGAAAAACATTTTTACTTTTCACATTTTTGCTGTTTCCATGGCAATGGCAGCCATTTTTTTGAATTCCTAAGTCAGGTGCACAACTACACATGGGGATTAACATTATGCTATAGTTCCATCAACATTGGCCCATTCAATTCCGAGAACTAAGCTGGACAAAAAGTGTGGAATAAGAATAATAAACTAGAATTGCTATTGCAAGCAATAGCGGATGTCACCCTTCCCCCCATTGCCACTAAGCGGCAGCCATTTCAAAAACTTTTAACAGTGAATGCACATATTTGCATGGCTATACATTCTTCTGTAAATTTTTAGTACATTAAGATCATTTTTAAAAACATGACATTTTTGCTGTTTCCATGGCAACGGCAGCCATTTGAATGTTTCAAAGTCAAAAGTCTCATCTATACATGCCACTTTACAATAATATTAACTTTCATTAAGTTTGGAGCATTTTGAAAATATTTGACATTTTTCCAGTTTCCATGGCAACGGTAGCCATTTTGGAAATTCCAACTTCAAAAGTCTCATGCAGACTTGACAGTCAACAATCCTTTAAAGTTTCATCAATTTTGGAGCATTTTGAAACTTTTGAAATTTTTGACATTTTGATTGGTTCTTATGGCAACAGAGACCATTCCCAAAATTTAATGGCAGATACCACATTGGTACATGAGAGGGACCATACCATCAAAGTTTCGATCAATTTGACCACCCATTTTAAGAAAGTAAATGCAAGTTTAAGGTTTTTGGACCATTTTGACCTGTTTTGCATTGTTTCCATGGTAACAACAGACATTTTCGAAATTCCAACGCTAAATTCTTTATCTACCAATGTTGCTCATCGTTACTGTGAAGTTTATAAAATTTAGAACATTTCCATATTTTTGAAATTTTTGGTGTAGTATCCTTGGCAACATAGTTCCAATGATTGCCAAAATCATCCAAAACTAGTATATGGCCGGCACCTACATTGTATCAAAATATAACGATTCTGAGTTGAGGCATCTTTAAATAATTAACCAAAACCAAAAACTGGATTTTTTCACATTTGTTCCGTTTCCATGGTAACGGCTGCCAATTTTTTATGTTCTTAAGACCGACTGCAACCCGAAATTTTGTTTTCCTCATTATACTCAACTATCAATAAGATTGGTTCTATTGGTTCTAAAAAAGCTGCAGGACAAAATTAGGTGGAAGAATAATAATAACTAGAATTGCCATTGCAAGCAATAGCGGATGTTACCCTTCCCCCAATTGCCACTAAGCGGCAGCCATTTCAAAATGGTTTAACAGTGAATGCACATATATTCATGGCAATACATCTTTCTGTAAATTTTCAGTGCATTCAGAGCATTTAAAAAAAATCACATTTCTGCTGTTTCCATGGCAACGGCAGCCATTTTGAAAATTTCAAAGTCAAAAGTCTCATCTGTACTTGCCAGTTAACAATAATATCAAGTTTCATTAAGTTCAAAGCATTTTGAGAAAATTTTGACTTTTTTGCAGTTTCCATGGCAACGGTGGCCATTTCGGAAATTCCAAAGTCAAAAGTCTCATCCAGACTTGCCAGTCAACTATCATATTAAGTTTCATCAATTTTGGAGCATTTTGAAATTTTTGAGATATTTGATCCTGTATCCATGGTAACAGAGTAGTTCCAATGATTGTCAAAATCAATCAAAACCTGTATATAGTGGATAACTATATTGTGTAAAAATTTGATGATTTCAAGTTCAAGCACATCAAAATTATTCACCAAACCCTGAAGTTTTTAGAGCATTTTGACACTTATGCTCTGTTTCCATGGTAACGGCAGACATTTTGGAAATTCCAACGCCAAATTCCACATCTACCAATGTTGCTCATCGTTACCATGAAGTTTCAAAAAAATTGGAGCATTTTGATATTTTTGAAATTTTTTGTGCAGTTTCCATGGCAACATAGTAGTTCCAATGATTGCCAAAATCATCCAAAACCAGTATATGGCTGGCACCTACATTGTATCAAAATATGATGATTCTGAGTTTAAGAATCTCCAAATTATTCACCAAAACCAAAAACTGGAATTTTTCACAGTTATTCTGTTTCCATGGAAACGGCAGCCATTTTTTATGGTCTTAGACCCACCTGCAACCCGAAATTTTGTGTTCCACCTTATAGTGAACTATCATTAAGATTGGTTCCATTTCACTCCCAAAAACCTGCCGGACAAAATAGGTGGAAGTATAATAATAATAATAACTAGATTTGCCATTGCAAGCAATAGCGGATGGCACCCTTCCCCCATTGCCAGGTGAGCGGCAGCCATTTTTAAAATTCCAAAATCAAAGAGCACATCTACAGATGTCTATTAACATTCTTGTAAAATTTCATCAGTTTTGGAGCATTTTGAGATTTTTGAATTTTTTGCTATTTCCATGGTAACGGGAACCATTTCCAAAATTCCAAAGACAGGTGCCACCTTGGGACATGTCATGCTACATATCCAAGTTGTAGAAGGTTTGCTCTTATATTATTGCAGGAAATACAGTTTCAATGTGTTTTCCCGTAGGGCCAATGTTAAACTTTCGCCCTGTTTCCATGACAATGGCGGCCATTTTGGAATTTCCTTATATTGTCACAACATCTAGGCATACTAGGAACATTACCACAAAGTTTCATCCAGCTAGGTCTTATAATGAAAGATTTTAAAATTGCATTTTTTTTCACATTTTATCAGTTTCCATGGCAACGGCGGCCATTTTTTACCATTCCAATGTCTCTTGCACTACTTCACATGGCGGTTCATATTATGGTATAGTTCCATCAACATGGGTCTGACCAATCCAGAGAAATAGCATGGACAAAATGTGTGGAAGAATAAAAATAATAACTAGATTTGCCATTGCAAGCAATAGCGGATGGCACCCTTCCCCTATTGCCAGGTGAGCGGTAGCCATGGTTACGGTGGCCATTTTGGAAATTCCAAACTCAAAAGTCAAGTCTACATTAGCTGAGCAACATTTGTTATAAGTTTCAATAAATTTGAAGCATTTTGAAGTTTTTTGTATTTTTGCTGTTTCCATGGTAACGGCGGCCATTTTGAATATTCGAAAGTCAAACCCCCATTGCAATTTTTTCCCTCCACAATCATATACCATTTAATGTCTCTAGAATAAATTAAACATTGATGTTCTAGAATGTTCTGTGAAAATTCAAAGTTTTGACCTTTTTGCATTGTTTCCATGGTAACAACAGCGATTTTGGAAATTCCAACGCCAAATTCCACATCTTCCAATGTTGCTCATCGTTACTGTGAAGTGTCATTAAGTTTGGAGCATTTTGAGATTTTTGAAATTTTTGGTGTAGTTTCCATGGCAACATAGTAGTTCCAATGATCATCAAAATCATCCAACACCTGTATATAGTGGGCACCTACATTGTATTAAAATATAATGATTCTAAGATAAAGCATATCCAAACAGTTCACCAAAACAAAAAACTGGATTTTTTCACATTTGTTCAGTTTCCATGGTAACGTCGGCCATTTTTTACCATTCCAATGTCTCTTGCACAACTTAACATGGCGGTTCATATTATGGTACAGTTCCATCAACATTGGTCTGACCAATTCTGAGAAATAGTATGGACAAAATGTGTGGAAGAATAAAAATAATAACTAGATTTGTAATTGCTAGCAATAACGGATGGCACCCTCGTCCCCCCATTGCCAGGCGAGCGGCAGCCATTTTGAAAATTTCAAAGTCAAAGAGTGCATCTACACATGCAGGTCATAATTTTTGTAAAATTTCATTAAGTTTGGAGCATTTTGAAATTTTGGACAATTTTGCTGTTTCCATGGTTACGGCAGCCATTTTGGAAATTCCAACTTCAAAATGCAACTCCGCACATGTCAGTCACTATTCCTGTAAAGTTTCATCCAGTTTGCAGCATTTTGATTTTTTTTGGAAATTTTGAACATTTGTCCTGCAACCATGGTTATAGTAGATAATTCCAAAATTCTAAAAGCAGACATCTTATTGCCACATGTCATGTTATATATCAATGCAGTTTCATTTACTTTGTTGCAATACTCTCTGAGAAAATGCAGATTTTATGCATTTTTCCATAGGGTCAATGCAAAACTTGGCCCCAGTTTCCATGACAACGGCGGCCATTTTGGATTATCAAAATATTGTTTTGACATCTTAGCGTACCGGGTAACATTTTTATAAAGTTTCATCCAGCTGAGTGTTATAACGAAAGAGTTAGAATTTTTGATATTTTAGTTGTTTCCATGGTAACGGCAGCCATTTTGAAAATTCCAAAGTCAAATTGGAAATCAGCACATGTCAGTTACCATTCCTGTGGAGTTTCTTCCAGTTTGGAACACTTTGATTTTTTTCGCATTTTTGCTGTTTCCATGGAAACGGCGGTCATCTTTTACCATTCCATACCAAGGTGCACAACTTTACATGGGGGTCCTCATTATAGTAAAGTTCCATCAACATTGGTCCATAGGATTCCGAGAAACACGACGGACAAAATGTGTGGAAGAAGAATAAGAAAAATAAGAAAAAAAAGAAACGTAGAATAACAATATGTCACCCCAACTCCGTTGAGGGTGCCATAATAATAATAAAAAGAAAAAAAAAAGAAACGAACAATAACAATATGTCACCCCAACTCCGTTGAGGGTGCCATAATAAAAACAATAAAAAGAAAAAAAAAGAAACGAACAATAACAAGATGTCACCCCAACTCCGTTGAGGGTGCCATAATAATACAGAAAAAGAAACAGAGGAAAAGCAATATGTCACCCGACATTGTCGATCGGGTGACATAATAACTAGATTTGCCATTGCAAGCAATAGCGGATGTCACCTTTCCCCCCATTGCCACTAAGTGGCAGCCATTTAAAAAACATGTAGACAGTGAATGCACATATATGCATGGCAATTCATCTTTCTGCAAATTTTCAGAACATTTGGAGCATTTTGAAATTTTTCACATTTTAATGTTTCCATGGCAACGGCAGCCATTTTGAAAATTCCTAACACAAACGTCTTTTCTATACATGCCAGTTAACAATAATATCAAGTTTCATTAAGTTAAAAGCATTTTGAAATTTTTTGACTTTTTTGAAGTTTCCATTACAACGGTGGCCATTTTTGGAAATTCCAAAGTCAAAAGTCTCATCCAGACTTGCCAGTCAACAACCACATTAAGTTTCATCAATTTTGGAGCATTTTGAAATTTTTGAAATTTTTGACATTTGTGATGGTTTCTATGGTAACAGAGAGCAGTGCCAAAATTTAATGGCAGATACCACATTGGTACATTAGAGGGCACATACCATCAAAGTTTCAATGGATTTGACCTCACCTTTTAAGAAAGTAAATCCTACTTTTAGGTTTTAGGAGCATTTCTATCATTTTTGCATTGTTTCCATGGTAACGGCACACATTTTCGAAATTCCAACGTCAAATTCCATCTTTACCAATGTTGCTCATCGTTACTGTGAAAATTCATTAAATTTGGAGTACAGTTAACTCTCGTTGTCTCGAACTCGGTTGACTCGAAATTTCGGATGAGTCGAAGTTTTCACGTGGTCCCGAACTTTATTCCATACAAAAGTATGTAATTCGACTCCTGATGAGTCGAAATTGGATGAGTCGAAATTTCGGTTGAGTCGAACTAAATTTACGGTCCCAAGGTTAGCAAAAGCATTCAAAATTCATTTTTTATCTCGAACTAATACACATATGTCAAAACATGACCTCCGGTATTTTTAAAAATGGATTGAAGAGTTAATCTAACAATACACGTGTAATTAAATTTACCTAAGATTATCTTTTATAGAATTTTTATAAATAATTAGTGATAGTAGATACATTGTTAATGTTCATGAAAAAATATTTAAAATGTTTACAAAACAATTAATTTGTGATTTACACTAATGAGCTTGGGTGTGTATAAGGTGAGGATTATGGCTTCCGTTGATGATCACCTAAAAACTACTCAAACGGCGTCTTTAATCTTGTTATATTTTCTTTTGAAAAGAAAGAGTGAGATCAAACAAAATGAATAGAAATCTAAATTTTCTTAAATCTCTTGTTTCCGAGAATAAACAATTTTGTCAGCTATAACCGACCTGAATAACGAAACTATCGATTGGAAATTACTCTCTTGGAAAAGCCATAGGACTTTTTTTTAATTGAATAAGTAAAAAAAATGTCATCATAATAATAAAAGACTGTGACATACAAATACATCGATCTGATATTGGAATATCGATCCCCTTGCCATATTCACCCGGATTTATTTTAGCTTTACCAAGCTAAGCAAGAGTTGTGTCCCTTAGATTGTCGAACTTCCGGTGTTCGTTTGAGTCGAACTACGTGTATCTCGAAATATTTGTCTGGTCCGGCTGACTTCGACATAACGAGAGTCGACTGTATTTGATTTTTTTGAAATTTTTGCTGTCATTTCCATGGCAACATAGTAGTTCCAATGAATGTCAAAATCATCCAAAACCAGTATATAGTGGGCACCTACATTGTTTCAAAATATAATGATTCTAAGTTAAAGCATCTCCAAATAATTCACTAAAACCAAAAACTGGAATTTTTCACATTTGTTCCGTTTCCATGGTAACGGCAGCCATTTTTAATGGTCTTAAGACCTACTGCAACCCGAAATTTTGTGTTCCTCATTATAGACAACTATCATTAAGATTGGTTCCATTGGCTCCGAAAAAACTGCCGGACAAAATTAGGTGGAAGAATAATAATAACTAGAATTGCTATTGCAAGCAATAGCGGATGTCACCCTTCCCCCCATTGCCACTAAGCGGCAGCCATTTCAAAAACTTTTAACAGTGAATGCACATATTTGCATGGCTATACATTTTTCTGTAAATTTTTAGTACATTAAGATCATTTTTAAAAACATGACATTTTTGCTGTTTCCATGGCAACGGCAGCCATTTTGAAAGTTTCAAAGTCAAAAGTCTCATCTATTCATGCCAGTTTACAATAATATTAAGTTTCATTAAGTTTGGAGCATTTTGAAAATATTTGACATTTAATTCCAACTTCAAAAGTCTCATGCAGACTTGACAGTCAACAATCCTTTTAAGTTTCATCAATTTTGAAGCATTTTGAAATTTTTGAAATTTTTAACATTTGTGATGGTTCCTATGGCAACAGAGACCATTCCCAAAATTTAATGGCATATACCACATTGGTACATGGCGGGACCATATTACAAAGTTTCGATCAATTTGACCTACCATTTTAAGAAAGTAAATGCCACTTTAAGGTTTTTGGACCATTTTGACCTGTTTTGCATTGTTTCCATGGTAACGGCAGACATTTTCAAAATTCCAACGCCAAATTCCACTTCTACCAATGTTGCTCATCGTTACTGTGAAGTTTTATAAAATTTGGAGCATTTCCATATTTTTGAAATTTTTGAAATTTTTGGTGTAGTATCCATGGCAACATAGTAGTTCCAATGATTGCCAAAATCATCCAAAACTAGTATATGGCCGGCACCTACATTGTATCAAAATATAACAATTTTGAGTTGAAGCATCTTTAAATAATTCACCAAAATCAAAAACTGGATTTTTTCACATTTGTTCCGTTTCCATGGTAACGACAGCCATTTTTTATGTTCTTAAGACCGACTGCAACCCGAAATTTTGTGTTCCTCATTATACTCAACTATCAATAAGATTGGTTCTATTGGCTCCAAAAAAGCTGCAGGACAAAATTAGGTGGAATAATAATAATAATAACTAGATTTGTAATTGCTAGCAATAACGGATGGCACCCTTCCCCCATTGCCAGGTGAGCGGTAGCCATTTTGAAAATTCAAAAGTCGAAGACTGCATCTACAGATGTGTATTAACATTGTTGTAAAGTTTCTTGAATTTTGGAGCATTTTGAAAATTTTGAAATTTTTGCTATTTCCATGGTAACGAGTACCATTTCCAAAATTCCAAAAACAGGTTCCACTTTGGGACATGCCATGTTACATATCCTTTAAGATATAGAAGATTTAATCTGATATTCTTGCAGGAAATACAGCTTTAATATGTTTTTCCATTGGGCCAGTGTTAAACTTTGGCCCTGTTTCCATGACAATGGCGGCCATTTTGGAATTTCTAAATATTGTCGGTACATCAGGGCATACCAAGGAACATTTCCATAAAGTTTCATCCAGTTGGGTCTTACAATGAAAGATTTGGAATTTTGATTTTTTTTTACATTTTTACCGTTTCCATGGAAACGGTGACCATCTTGGACCATTCCATAGCAAGATGCACAACTTCATATAGGGGTACTCATTATAGTAGAGTTCCATCAACTTTGGTCCATATGATTCCGAGAACTAGCGTGGACAAAATGTGTGGAAGAAGATTAATAAAAATAATAAGAAAAAAAAAAAGAAACGTAGAATAACAGTATGTCACCCCAACTCCGTTGAGGGTGCCATAACTAGATTTGCGATTGCAAGCAATAGCGGATGGCACCCTTCCCCTATTGCCAGGTGAGCGGTAGCCATGGTAACGGCAGCCATTTTGGAAATTCCAAACTCAAAAGTCAAGTCTACATTAGCTGAGCAACATTTGTTATAAGTTTCAATAAATTTGAAGCATTTTGAAGTTTTTTGTATTTTTGCTGTTTCCATGGTAACGGCGGCCATTTTGAATATTCCAAAGTCAAACCCCCGCTGCAATTTTTTCCCTCCACAATCATATACCATTTAATGTCTCTAGAATAAATTAAACATTGATGTTCTAGAATGTTCTGTGAAAATTCAAAGTTTTGACATTTTTGCATTGTTTCCATGGTAACAACAGCGATTTTGGAAATTCCAACGCCAAATTCCACATCTTCCAATGTTGCTCATCGTTACTGTGAAGTTTCATTAAGTTTGGAACATTTTGAGATTTTTGAATTTTTTGGAGTAGTTTCCATGGCAACATAGTAGTTCCAATGAGTGCCAAAATCATCCAACACCTGTATATAGTGGGCACCTACATTGTATTAAAATATAATGATTCTGAGTTAAATAGTATCCAAAAAGTTCACCAAAACAAAAAACTGGATTTTTTCATATTTGTTCCGTTTCCATGGTAACGGCAGCCATCTTGAAAGTGACACCCCCAAAAAGCAAATCTTCATTTGGTGGTTAACAATATGGTATAGTTCCATCTTCTTGTGGCCATTCATATGAGAGTTCCAGACTGGACAAAAATGTGTGGAAGAAAAATAATAAAAAAAACAAAAAGAAACGTAGAATAACAATATGTCACCCAAACTCCGTTTAGGGTGCCATAATAAAAAAAAGAAACAGAGGAAAAGCAATATGTCACCCGACATTGTCGATCGGGTGACATAATAAAAAAAAGAAACGGAGGAAAAGCAATATGTCACCCGACATTGTCGATCGGGTGACATAAAAAAAAGAATCGAACAATAACAATATGTCACCCGACCTCCGTCAGGGTGATATAATAAATGAAGGCGGTGATTAATTTTCTTTACCTTAACACATGAATATAATAGAAGAGACGTCAACCAATTGACAAAATCCGATGAAAATTACAAATATAAAATCAAACTAAATACATGAATTTGGGATAGATAAGTACCGTAACACGTCTTATAGTATACGAATTCACACTCAGCTAACAGTTACAATTGGGCATAGTCACGTTCGGTAATTAAAAGATTAGACGACGTAATGATAAAAATGTCCTTAGCTAGTTTGGTCAAAGACACATCGTATGGATCAACTAATTCGTGATGGTGTCCATAAAATTTACGGAGTGTCAATTTTAATCTGTCCTCCTCATAACTTTGTTGAAGCAGTTTCTGTGTAAGGAGCACACTTCTGTATATGAAGTCCGTATTGTGTGAACATGCACGAGAATAACGTATCAGTTGTGATATGTAAACACCATACGAAGGGGCAGAGGGTATGTTACTGCTGAGAAATGTGAAATTGATACTTGGGAAGTTGAAATCGTCCCGTTTATCATAGATTTTCGTGTGAAGTCGTTCATCTGCGTCAATATTTACGAAAAGATCAAGGTATGAAGCAGTCCTTCTAGTATCAGTAGTATCCCTTATTTCAAGTTCGATGGGATATTTGAGATGTAATTATTGGCTGAAATATGCGTTATTCAATGATAGAACATCATCAATATATCGGAAAGTAAAATTAAAGAATTTCGCAATAGTACGGCGGCTTTGTGAAAAATTGTGCACATCCTGCTACAAGCATGCAATTTGGCATAAACCTTCCTCAACTATTACTCTTTGATTTCAGATAGGGAGGCATCTGAAAAAAATGTCTCACTTCCGGTAAAATTCAAAATGGCGGACATTATACTTAAATCAGCCCAATATCGAATGCTAGTATGTGAATAGGTATTATTATCATGCTACTATCATAATATTTAGTACAAACCTTTTTTTTTTACTACTTTTGGATATATTATATAGATAAGATGTCTTTAACAACCCTACTTCCCGTAAAATCCAACATGGCGGACATTGTACTAAAATAAGCTTATTTTTTAGGGAGGGTAATTGAAGTGTGTTTTAACGTATTGCTACCATCATTACATTGTGCAGGAAACTTTCTTTAGTGCTTGGATACAATGTATAAGACGTATATCTTTAAAACCCTTACTTCCGGTAATATCCAAAAATGGCGGACATAGAAATATCAATTTATTATTTAAATATTCAAATTTTTTCAACATGTGAAGAAAATGTTGTTTTTTGTGCTGGTCATTTAACTTTTGGCTTTAAGCTATCCCCAAAACCAATAATTCTATTCTATTGTAAATGTTTAAATACAAAGTTGACACTTCAGGTAAAAATTATGGCGTAAATTTCAAAGGTAAGTCCTCAATCCATATCTTCGATGTAGAGTTTTGGATAGATTGATTGAAACAAAATAAAATTACTAAATTACTAAAACATTTTTAAAATTACTACTATTTGGCCAAAAATGCATGTTTATTCACGGTCACCTCTACATGCACACAAGACAGTGCACGGGAGACCCGATTTTCCCCATAAACAACGACCGCAGCATCCTTTTTTACATCCACAATGTACAAACTTTTAACAAAAGGATGAGGCCTCACAAAGAGTTTTTTTTTAAAAGGAATCCTCTTTGTCCTTTCGCCATCCATTACCTCCTTGACTGGATAGCATAAGCGCCAATCCCAAGTTTGTCCCCCTAAACACCCACCTGAGTTTATTGCAGTTTTACATGCTGGAAAAGACTAGCCAAGTTGAGGGAACAGCCTCAATTAGCCTTCCCCTTTGTGCAAATAGTTATTTTCTTGCTTTGTTAACCATGTTAGCCGAATCTGATAAGTTTGTGCGATCATACAGTAAAACGCCGCTGATTTAGGCTGACCAAACATCCTTCTTTATGTGAAATTCGCATCTTCAAATGCCATCAATGTCTCCCACACAGTCTTTTTTTCCTGTAAAGCAGAGAACCGCATCATATCCGGTAAAGGCATGGATTACAATAAATGTGTGTGATCACTCATTGCCTAGTGCATTTGAAAGGCCATTGATAGATATTAATCTAAAGTTTTTTGCCTTCCCAAACACAATCCATAGTTCGTCTACCCCTTTGTGACGGTATAGCGAAACTGTAATGACAGCATTATCAGTAACGACTGTTCGAATCATGACTCGTTTAAGTTCGTGTTTCACTGCATCAGACACATGCACCATGATTCTTGTGTCAGCCTCTTAAATGCTTAATGTGAACTTAGTGCTAAACTTGAAATACATCACGTGGTGGATAGCACTGAACATCCTGAGCATTTGTTGCTACAACTACAGTTTTCTGAGAGATGACGACAATAGGAAAGAACTTTTTAATTTTTATTCACAGCAGCTTGCTGAATAAAATTTTGAGGAAAAGGTAGTTGTAACAAAAAATGCTCAGGATGTTCATTGTTATCCACCACTTGATGATGTTTCAAGTTTAGTACCATGTTTACATGAAGAGACTGACACTAGAATCAAAATGGATGTGTCTGATACAGTGAATCACAAACTTAACTGAGTCATAACTCGAACAGTCGATACTGATGTCATTGCTGTTTCGCTATTCCGTGACATAAGGGCAGACGAACTTTGAATTGCATTTGGAAGTGAGGAAAGCTTTAGATATATATCTATCCACGACCTTTCAAATGCACTAGGCATTGAGAGTTTACACATTTGCTGGAAAAGGAACTGCGTTGGTGACATGGATGCAGATGTGACTTTAACATTTAGAATGATGATTGACCAGCCAACAGCACCAGGTATGGATTTGATAATGTCATTGATAAAACAATACTTGGTTTTGTTGTAAGATCGAAAAAAACTTACCACATGGGGTTAACAAAGCCAGCAAACATGTGTTTTTTGGAAGAGGAAAGAATTATTGAGGCTCTTCCCACGACTCGGTTTAGTCTTTTACAGCATGCAAAGCGTGCAATATACCATGATGGGTGTGAATGAGAACCTTTTGAACAACTCTTTGTGAGGCCTCTTTATCTTATCAAGATGTTGTACACTGGACGTAAGAAACAATACCACAATCTTTGTAAATGTGGAAAATCAGCTCTCCGATTGTGAATAAACATGCATGTATTTGCGGCCTAACGAGTACGTTGATTAGGTATTATATCCTTACCTTAATAAAATACCTGGAAACTGTAACACGAGTGGATGGAGTCTTGGATGCGTATGGTAGTTGTAGCAACGAATGCTCAGATATTCTATCTTATCCACCACATGATGTATTTCAAGTTTAGCACTAAGTTCACATTAAGTGGCAGGGCAGACACTAGCATCATTGTGCATGTGTCTTATGCAGTGACACAAGAGTCATGATTCGAACAGTCGTTACTGATGATGCTGTCATTACTGTTTTGCTATTCCGTGACATAGGGGTAAACGAACTATGGATTGTGTTTGGGAATGCAAAAAACTTTAGATTAATATCTATCAATGGCCTTTCAAATGCACTAGGCAATGAGTGATCACACACACTTATTGTGATCCATGACTTTACCGGAGGTGTTACAGTTCTCTGTTTGCTTGAAAAGGACAAAAAGACTGCGTGGGAGACGTCGACATTGGTGGCATTTGAAAATGTGACTTTAACATAAAGAATGATGATTGATAAGCCAAAATCACCGGGGTTTTACTGTAAGATCGCACAAACTTATCAGATGGGACTAACATGGTTAACGAAGCAAGAAAATAACTATTTGCACAAAGGGGAAGGCTAATTGAGGCTGTTCCCTCAACTTGGCTAGTCTTTTCCAGCATTTAAAACGTGCAATAAACTCAGGTGGGTGTTTAGGGGGACGAACTTGGGATTGGCTCTTATGCTACCAAGTCCAGGTGCTAATGGATGGCGAAGGGACAAAGAGGATTCCTTTTAAAAAACTCTTTGTGAGGCCTCATCCTTTTGTTAAAAGTTTGTACATTGTGGATGTAAGAAAGGATGCTGCGGTCGTTGTTTATGGGGAAAATCGGGTCCCCCGTGCACTGCCTTGTGTGCATGTGGTGGTGACCGTGAATATGTATTTTTGGCCAAATGGTAGTAATTTTAAAATTGTTTTAGTAATTTTGTGATTTTATTTTGTTTCAATCAATCTATCCAAAACTCTACATCGAAGATATGGATTGAGGACTTACCTTTGAAATTTACGTCATACTTTTTACCTGAAGTGTCAACTTTGTATTTAAACATTTACAACAGAATATAATTAGTTGTTTTTGGGATAACTTAAAGCCAAATGTTTAATGACCAGCACAAAAAACAACATTTTTTTACATGTTGAAAAAAAGTTGAATATTTAAATAATAAATTGATATTTCTATGTCCGCCATTTTTGGATATTACCGGAAGTAAGGGCTTTAAAGATATGCCTCTTATACATTGTATCCATGAGAAGCACTAAAGAAAGGATCCTGCACAATGTAATGATAGAAGCAATACGTTAAAACACATTTCAATTACCCTCCCTAAAAAATAAGTTTATTTTAGTACAATGTCCGCCATATTGGATTTTACCAGAAGTAGGGTTGTTAAAGACATCTGATCTATATAATATATCCAAAAGTAGTAAAAAACAAAGGTTTGTACTAAATATTATGATAGTAGCATGATAATAATACCTATTCACAAACTAGCCTTCGATATTGGGCTGATTAAGTATGATGTCCGCCATTTTGAATTTTACCGGAAGTGAGACATTTTTTTCAAATGCCTCCCTATCTGAAATCAAAGAGTAATAGTTGAGGAAGGTCTATGCCAAATTTCATGCTTGTAGCAGGATGTGCACAATTCGTCTGAAATATGCTCGTAGCCGCCGGACTACAAGGTGCTTTTTCTTTTTGTCTTTTAGAAGGTTCTGAATGAATTTTGCTTCATACGAGTATAAAAACAAATCGGCCAGTAGGAGTGCACAATTAGTACCCATTGGAATACCGACTGTCTGTTGAAATATGAATCCACCAAACTCAACAAATATATTGTCGATCAAAAAGTCCAGCATTTTGATAATTTCATCTTCATAATATTTTCTGGAAGATTTAGTGTGATTTTTTTTTACAAAATATGAATTGGTGTAACCCAAAACCAGAAATTTGTATCTACGATTCCCATTTTAAAAAAAAGCTCTGTTTTATGAGATGGTGAAGTCGATCTTTCAACTGAGCATGAGGAATAGTAGTGTATAGCGTAGAAAAATCAAAAGTCTTTATGTTGCTGCAAAATTGCAAAGATTGTAATCGAAAATTAAGCAGTAGATCTTTCGAATTTCTGAGAATCCACATCTGGTAGAATATATCTCATCACAATATTTTTGAAGCCCATCTTTAACTGTAGAAAGAATAGTAGTCAGTACTTTAGAAAGATGTTTTGTCGAACATTTTGAAGAACCAGCTATGTATCGTTCTTTATATGGAGTTTTGTGTAATTTAGGTATCTAGTATAAAGAAGGTAAATTTTCTTTGTTTTCTTTGATGTTGATACCAAAAGAAAGAAGGACAGATTTATGATTTTGTAAAATTTCGTCCTTGGTAAATGATGGTAAAGAATATGTAGGGTTACCAGTAGTTTTATTTATCCCAAGCTCTGTTGTGAGACATTGCAAATAATGTTTTTTTTTACATATGAAGACAATATTATTGGAGGCTTTATCTGCTGGAACAACGACATATTTGTCATGCAAAGAGGACAAAGCATCCACAACATCCGGATTCTTGAAAGGGTTAGTAAATCTTGTACTCATATTACATTGTAGTTTTTGTACGATCAAACCCAGACAAAAGATAACTTCTGGTGCAATAGGTAACATCATTAAGTTTGTCTAACTGTTTCATATTACTGACACTTAAAAGAAGTTTACAAAGAATAGGTTCCTAAGAAAGAATACAAGATTATTGCATGGTAAGGTGCTTTTTTGTATCGCCTTACCTTAATTTATAGATTTTGCAATGCATTTGAATCTACATGATCTGTATACTGTCTCATTGTTTTACACGGAACACAAAACACAAAAACTGTTAAATAATTTTCCTTATTGTTCATGTTGTTATATGTGCGCATGACGGTCAATAAAAGTGCTAAGTGATGTAAGCAACCGTGGTCATGTATCCAAAAAAAGATGTGAAGAATCATTTCATAAATTGTTAATACCAAATATTAAAAAAATAAGTATGTATTAATATATAGTCAACTTTACTTGACTAAGCTTAGATGCTTTACAAATATATCAATGTACAATTTCAGAAACGGTGCGATAAATAATGTCATTGCTAACCAACTGAGTTGACGAACCTTTTTGGACAAACAATCCATCAGCAGTGGTATGCACCCAATGATATACAGATAAACATATCACTTCTTAAATAATTAAGTGTATGTGTCTGAAGACCTATTCTGGATTAAGTGACATTATTAATTATGAAAGCTTTCTATTAACATACAAGATTTAATAATATCCAAACCCGTTAATAAAGAGATTTATGATCAAAAGCCCCAAAAAATGTCTAAATTCATCTAAAGGTAAATGCATGTACCAAGTCAGGAATATGATCGTTGTTATCCATTCGCTTCATTTTTTTGAGATGTTGGATTTGCCATTTGATTAGGTACTATCTGTTTTGAATTTTCCTCGAAGTTCAGTATTTTTGGGATTTTACTTTTTAATAAACTACTTTATTACATTTAAGACATAATATGTACTTAACTTAGTATACAACTACACTTTAGATTGAAAAATCTATTAAAATCAAAGAAATATTTCAGATTATTCGTAACAGTATTTATTTCAATACATATATATCTTTCATGCATCATAGTTTTAATCGGGGCTAGATGTATCTCCTCCTGCTCCTGCAGACCTAGGCCTTCCAGCTGAAAAAAAGTAAATTACAGTCATCATTATAAATGCATGTCTTATTTATAGATACTAGATACTGGCATGAAGTAACTAGGGTGTATTCTATAGTTTTGTTTATTATATTGTCTGAATTTATCTCGATGTATTTTGTTGTGAAAAAATTGACTAGGTAATAGTGTACAATGTTTTTTTTTTATTTTACTTAGGTACTGTTACAAATAACAACGAACCGTTCTCAAATTTTCTTTTGTACTTTTTTTTTATTATCAAGAAACTAAGATTCTAACACTCAGCGAAAGTTGACCTTACATGTAGATAGATTTAGCGCTTTTTCAAATAGTTTTTGGTTATATAAATGTACTTCTTCAACTGTCTTTGTTTTTATACATCATGGGCTTTCAATTATTCTGCTTTTTTAATGATATTCACAACGTGATGTTACAGTTTAATTTTTAGATATAACAATGAATAGAAATAATTGTGATAAAAACTGTTTTGGTCAAACAGACTAGGGTACTATAAATACACTTGACCAAGTCAGGAATATGACAGTTCTTGTCCATTCGTTTTTGATGCGTTTTGTTATTTGATTTTGCCATGTGATTATAGACTTTCCGAATTGATTTTCCTCTGAGTTCAGTATTTTTGTGATTTTACTTTTCACTACAAACCAAAACCAAGCCTACCGTTTTTAATAATACAGTCAATTGAAAATATGGAAATGAAGTAAACTACTGTGACTAAAATTAAACGATATAAGAATATAAGGTGTCATCCTGTTCGTTATTGCTGTTTTCAAAATTTTGTGATGGGTGCCTGATACCACATATGGAGAAGAATCTGCTTACCTTTTCGGCGTACCTGATTTCATCACCTCTTTTTGGTGGTATTCTTGTTGGTCAGTTATTAGATTTCTGTGTTGTATTTTAAGTTCTGTTGTTTATCTTTTGATTGTTTTTTTTTTCATTGATTTTTCATTTTGCAATCGATTGATGAATTTATTATTCATTGGTTTCTAACGACTCTAGCTCTTTTAAGTATGCGTAATGTATGAAAATAAGAATACAACAAGTACGATTGTTTTCGTTAATTAGGTGCAGGTCAATAAGTTGTTAAAACATTTTTTACTGAAATCTAAAATATGTTCCAGATACGAATACTTTGCCGCAAGTTATTTATCGACTGACTGTACCTGTTATTTGAGTTAAGTATTTACCATCACTTTAGTTCATATGGCAGATCAATCTTAGTCTTATTCCAAAATGTATTAAACATGAATTTTCCTAGTATTTTCAGAGTATAAACAACCGAAATTCGAGTGTGAAAAATAATATTTTAACTGATAATACTTACGACATGATGAACAGAAACAACTCATAACCCATTGTCCATTTAGATCATGACCAGCACATCTGCCAAAATTACATTGATACCTTCCATAACAGCAGGCTTTACATCCACAGTTACTTGCAGGTTGGTTACGGCAATATTTTAAAGAACAATACTGTCCTGCTGTTTGTTCCACTACTGAAATTAAGTCATAATATATTTTGTTTTATTATTTTTACTAATTATTTTCTGGAAATGCGTGTTTGTACATTGTGTTTTTGCTAACTTTGTTATAGTCTTATTATTCTAAATATCAGCACAACAATGTCAACCTGCAAAATTGGGGTAGCAATTTTTGTTCTTCACTCGCCTCGATTCATACTCATGCTATATGGATATAGAGACAACACCGCTTGTACCGTGTTCAGCGCTGAAGACCTCTAGGCCACATAGACTGAACTTATAATTCAGCTTTCTGTTGCCTAGCGTTGCCTAGCGTTATTCGTCATTAGAATATAGATTTGAAACACAGTACAGGATGTATAAGCAATGAAGATGGTATTGATTGCAGATTAGCTATATTGTGAAGGATCTCAAGAAACTGTCAAAGAATCAATTATTTGATAAGTTTATTGTACGGCTAATCTAGTGACAACTCTACGACATATTCATCCATTGATTCACAAATGAAAGTGGTAAACGGCTGAAAACATAGTGTACTCATAATTTCTCTTTAAAACATTACAATAAAGTTAAATCGTTTGTTGTATTTCGAAAGTATATGCCACCTTTCGCTTATATGCTGGGAAAGAAACGATTTTATTTTCGGGCCATTTTAAATATTCTTTAATTATTTTAAAAAATCTGAGTGAAAAACAATATCAAAATTGATCCTCATATCTAAAGGTCTCTTATATGTTTTTTCTTCTAGTTTACTTATAAATTGGCATAGCAATGCTAATTACTTGCGTTTATATTATATATGCAAGTTCCTTTCTTTTAATCTTTCATAGGCAAATTATGTATTGTAATGATTTAAGATCATGCAGGTGTGGGTGTCGTATTTGTTATTCAGTTGTTGTTTTGTTATTGGGTTAGGCCGTAGGTCTTCTCGTGAGTTTTGGATAGTCCCATTTCCTACATATGAATAATCCCGCATTTAAAGATTAAAATTTCTGTTCTTTGTGTGGTTCTATGTGTTCAATGATAAATATCAACGAAAATAAGTCCGTGATCTCGTTCTTTCTAATCATGCAAACAGGCAATATGACGTAGGCTGATTATGATGTAACGAATATTTTCGTTCTGCTTTGTTACTTATTTGTTTGAATTAATTGTATATACCATATACTAGAGACACTACTCTGTTCATTACATATATTAGTTCTTTGGAGATTTGCATGTTTACATTATTGTTAAACTCTTTCATCTTTCAGTCTATTGATTTAAGAGTATACAATACAGTACCAAGACTGGATAGATATAAATTCAAATTTTGATTCACGGAAAAGTCTCAAATGTCATTCAATAGATTACGTGAATTTGAAAGTATTTGAATAGAAACACGAAAAGGAGAAGGTCCAGTAAGACCCCTTTTTGGCCCCAAAATATAGCAGTTTTAGAAAATTGTGAAAATGTAATCTCTAAGCTATATTTTGGAAAGTAAAATGCTTCTGCTACATAAATATGAGCTGTTTTTTGACAATACAATGCACAAATATCGCGTTCTAGCATCATAAAGTCATGCTAAATTACTGAATTCTTAAAATGTTAGCATTTTGGTTAATTTTTAGACGGTTTCCGTCTAATGAAAGTGGCCGCATTCGTGTTCATTTATTATATTGAAAAGTAAGTTGTATTTGATGATAATACAAAACATATATAAAGGTTGGGGATGAACACGGATGCGGCCACTTTCATTTTTGACAAAAACCATCTGAAAAGTGACATTTTTTGGGATATTTGATATATTTTTCATATTTAAGCTTGAATCAGAGCGATTTCAATGACTAAATCAGTTAAAATCTTTCACATAAACTAATCGAATCAATTGAAATAGACATTTGAGTGTTTAAAAAGTGTCCAAAAACTCTCGTGAGATGAACCTGAAATTTGAGGCCCAAATCGGTCCTTACCGGACCTACTCCTTTCAAAAATTTTTAAAGCATGCAAAACATACATTGGGGCATACAGTTCAAGGCAAATTAAAAGTTATAAGATCAACGGCAGATTCTTTCCTGTATGCATTAACATTGGAAGGATTTGTCTGGGCTTTTTATATAACCAATAATTGTATGATTTCACAAAAAAGAATATTTAGGTTTCATGGTAGGGACTTGATTAAATGCCCATCATTAAAGAAATGCTTTGGAAAAAACTGGCTAAAAGAATGAATTTCCAATATATCTCGTAATCTAAGGCATGAATGATTATTTGTCATTACATAAGTTCATTGAATTTACATTATGCAAAATGTTAAAGAAAACCCAGCAGTAAACCTTTTCTGTATCGTATGGCCTTCAAATGTTTTAAAATGTATTTCTACTATGGAAGAAAGGGAAAACTTTCCTTCTAACATAAATTAATATTTCAGCGACATATTCTTATAATTCCGATTCTTTGAAGCTGTTTATATTTAAAAATTATTATACTGTAAATAATATATAATATCAAACTCACCAGCCAGGAGCAATACTAGACCTACGACAAGTAGAACCTTTTGCATGCTTCAGATTTCGATTAACTTGAAAATCTAAATAAAAATAAAGTCAATTAGTTCTCAAGATATTTCAATAATTTTCTTTTCTTTTTTTCTTTACAATATATATATACATTTTGCTAAGTAAATATATATCATTTACCGTGTCCTGGATACGAAGTGAACAACAATCAATCATTATAACATAATATTTCTTAGACTCCGTTTACACTAGCAAAAAAGATCTATCTTTATAATATTTGGTCTAATGTAAACGGCAAAGATCCATCTTCAACCGGACTTAAACAGTCTACCTCCAGAAGTGGTTTTAATAAGATCGATCTTATTTGAATCGATTTTTCTTTTAGAGTTAACGCTTAGATCGATCGTGATCGATCTTTTTCAGGTGAATATTATAGTTAGTTATGAAAACAAATCTGTGCATGTTCGGTGGCAAAACACACGTGTTTCAAAACGATGGATGGTAGAGAAAAGTAAGCATAGATTCCGCTGTTTTAGGGTTATCTTCAAAATCGATAAGTTAAATTTCTTTGCTGCAAGACCTCATCTTCAAACGTATTGGGCGTTCGTTTTTTTAGCGATAGTCTACTCACATATCTTTATCATAATCTTGTGATTAATATTGACTCTGTTTGATAGTGTGACAACAGTAAATTTGCTCATTCATCGGATTACAAATTTTTGCCTTCTTTTGACAACATAGATGTTGTTCAACCTTCAGTTTTCTATGATGTGTTTTTATTATTATTATTGTTTTATTATTTTTAGGGGCAAAGTTACAGTTTTTTTTTACTTGTGTGGTTGAATATTTTATGTGTTGTCTCATCCGCTTCATTGTACATAATTTTATTTCTGACTCAGTATATTAGATAGTGCACATTTTCTAGATTTTGTCTGGTATTTCATATCTTTAATTAAATTATTGTAATGATAAAACAAATACATGAAAAAATTGTTATCAGGTAGCCAAAAAATATCAGACTTCGTTTTAAGTGTATTGTTTATGGAATTTCTTCTGCATTATATTTAAAACATGATAAAATGCAAAGATTGTTTTTGTAAATGTTATACTTTTTTATTGTTTCTAAATGACTATACTATAGTCCAACTTGTAAACCCATCACCAAGTCTATTAATGAACTTGACATATGGTTAGAAATGTATATAAAATACGATCAGTACACATTCAATGTATTAGATAGTGCAGATCTAAATTATGATACATATTATTATTGTTATTAAATGAGCAATTGAATGGTAACGTTCATGTAACATTTATTTGATCAAAGTCTGTCCATGGTATTAAACTATACGTTTCAATAGCTATATTTGCCCAGCATATATTTGTTTGACATTATCTGTAATTAAACATACATTAAATTTACAGAAACAAAACACACAAAAAAAGACATACCTTTATGAAGATTTAGTTACGAACATCAGTTTCATCATTCTTGTTTTACTTTATATACACAGGCGTGATAACATTATGTATTATCCGAAAAACATGTTGTGCATAGGTATATTAAAAATATTTAATTTGTGTGTTGCATATGCAGCCATTAGCATTTAATTCTTATTTTTGCATTCAAAATTCGCTTTTCTTTTGTGCTGAATAAAAATATATGAAACGTTAAAGAGGATTGCATTCGAACATATGTTTTAAAGGCATATAAGGGCAAATATTTGAATAAAACATATAACAGAATTAACTGTTGTATAATATATGACACATATATAAATATAAGAAAGTGCAGAGTACTTTGAATAAGATAACATTATCAATTATCAACAGTAGTCTTCTAGAAATAAATTTTGATATCACTAACGTGACGGCTACACATTCTAGTCGCTAATTGAAAGAGACAAAAAAATTATAACTGAAAACTATTCAGTTATACATGTATCAACATAGTTAACTCCGGTTTTCATGGTGTTAGTTTTGTTCAAAATTAAGTTTTCAGTGTAAAGTTTTGTTCATAGTTAAGTTTTCAGTGGAGAATTAGGTGCACTGTTCTATGTCATATACTTTTGACCATCGATGTCAATTTCTATATTTGAATTATGATTTCTCATTGTTCCGTTGTTTTTTGTTCCATTTTTAGAACAGGCATGTTTGATTGAACTCTTTTTTGCTAATATGCTTGGTATATATGGCATTTTGTGCTTCTTTGTTATATATTTGTATGGGTTTTGTTTAGCGATTAAGATTATAACACAATGTTGATTGCTGTATTTTTGACATTTTTACGTATTACGTTTGTTTGTGTTGTTCACGCATCGTTGTCAATATAATGGAATTTGAAGCGATTGTCATACAAGTGAGAGGTTTAGCTAACTTTAAAACTAGGTTTAATCCACCATTTTTTACATAAGAAAATGCCTCTACCTAGTCAGGAATATGATAGTTGTTAACAATTTGTTTGATGTGTTTGAGCTTTTGATTTTGCCATTTGATAAGAGACTTTTCGATTTGAATTTTCTTCGGAGTACAGAATTTTGTTTGATTTTACTTTTTAACAATTAACGGCGCGTATAAGGTTATCAGGAGTGATGGTGTTTTTTGTTTTTGGTTGAAGTCCTAATATGACGTGCTTCCTTCGCTTTGTAAAGAAACCCATGCTCTAAATTAAATAAAAATTGTTTGCACTTGCGTATATTGACTTCAGAATAATGTATTTTATCAAATTATCATGCACTTAATATATTTCCTTAACTTGAAAACACTTTCAAACTTTTAAAAGGTGCAGATGATGTTACTTATTCATTTATTATGACTATAATATGCTGCATTCCGAAATTGACATATTTGACCTAGATACGACAACCGTTCATGCTGGCTGTTCTAACTCCTCCCTCTGAAAAATCACAGTGCGAGCCTTTTGCCTCTTTACAAACAGAAAGGGAGGTTCATGGAAGAGCCGACACAAACGCTTTTACACTTATACTTATCGGACATAGATATTATGTTAATTGTCCTATTTAGAATCGAAATAATTGCAAGCTATACTTTATTTAAGATTTAACATGGGTAGGCATTAATATATTTGTGTTATTTTAGCCCTCACTGTCGCTCGGGCAAAAATAATCACGACCTACCCATGAAAAAAAGAAAATAAACTATAACTTGCATCAATTATTTCTTACGAGAAATGACATTATTGTAGGAAATGAACTAGGAAGCACAGAGGAAATTTGAAGGTCCCATTTTAAAATCACTCTGCCAGTAAAATACTTAGAAATTGTTTAATGAGCTGTGTTAGTACCAGTGTTTTGGTTATTTTTATACGGGAATAAGAGTTTTTGTTCATGAGTTGTCTATGATTATTTGTTATACTTTCGGTTGAAAGATTAAAGGTTGGGGGTGTTTAAGACCAAGACACAATTTTAACAACGCAACAGGGGTCTTTATTGCCTCTCCACAGCCAGTAACATTAGTTGTTTAAGATATATCTTGCTCAATAAGTTTCTGCCTAAGGAAATGGTATACATTGATCGATTCATTGTTAGTTTCTATGAATATATTAACAATCTTTTAGATTTAAAACAATTTTAAACATGATAAGAAATATCCTACAAAACACTGTAAAGTGTTAAGGATAATTCTCTTTGAACATTTTAATTTTTAAAAAATAAAATATGAAACTTAGATAATCTTCGCATAATTCAATAATATCTGGTGAACATTATATGCATTCTTTAAGTTTGAATTCGTCCTGGTAAACATTCTAGATAAACTTGCTTTACTGGGCGTCACTTGTAAGTCCTGTGTGGACAAGGCGCGTTTTTGGCGTATTGAATTTTAAACCTGATGCTTTTTGTTATCTATTAATCATGTTTTTCTTTGTCTAATATGTTCTCCTATTTATTTGTATTGTAGTCCTGAAATATTATGTTGTCATTTCAATGTTATATTTAACTTTGCCATTAAAGTGCGAGGTTTGGCATGCCACAAAACCAGGTTCAACCCACCACTTTTATTCCCCTTTAAAAGTGTCCTGTACCAAGTCAGGAAGATGGCCATTGTTATATTATTGTTCGTTTCTGTGTGTGTTGCATTTTAACGTTGAGTCGTTTGTGTTTTCTCTTATTTTTGAGATATTGAGATCAGACGTGGCACGGTACTTGTCTATCCCAAATTCATGTATTTGGTTTTCTTGTTATATTTGTTATTCTCGTTGTGTTTTGTCTGATGCTTGGTCCGTTTCTGTGTGTGTTACGTTTCGGTGTTATGTCGTTGTTCTCCTCTTATATTTAATTCGTTTCCCTCGGTTTTAGTTTGTTACCCCGATTTTGTTTTTTGTCCCTGGATTTATGAGTTTTGAACAGCGGTATACTACTGTTGCCTTTATTTAAACTATACTCAATGTTTAACTCTTGTCGCCGTCAGATAAAATTCTTAGCGGTTTTCAATACAAAAACTATCAGTCGTGTATTGATTGACATGATCTATCGTTTTAAAAATCCATTCATAAAAGCAACAAGAAAAGTCACTAGTAGCCGATCTTTTAAGTGGTCGCACTGTTATAATCTTGAACTTTTTGTTTACCGAGTTTATTGCAGAGGAGTCAATGTTCAGTTTATTTACTTAATTTCAGGGCAACTCCGAGTTTTATAACAGTTGCAAATAAGATCTAGAAAATATATTATATCAGGTGATAGCTAACCAAGAGAACAAAATTTCATGATACAGTCATAAATATGTTCAGAGGAAATATATAAAGGTATTTCAAAAAATAAAATAATGCAATCTTTTTTCCAACCCTTTTATTATCTGTCAGAGGGAAAACTATAAACCACTATTCCCATACCTCTATGAGAAACATTTCAAGGTTAACTTCAGTCAATTGTATATTCAAATTCAATTGACGTTAGATGTTTTCCTAATTTTTAATTTTAAGGTAGAATGCAAATGTAAAACTAAAATAGCAATACTTTTAAAAAAGCAAACTACGCAAAACTTGTAAAATCAATATATGAACCATGAATAAAGTTGCTGAACTTAAATAATTTGTTAAGTTAAGGGAGAGATGCCGATCTTTATACAACTGTATACCAAGTATTGTTGACATACACAAATGTATAATAAATTTCAACACTTTAGGTAGATCATGGCGAAAAGGGGCCTGATGAAACTATCCCCGTATATACAAAATAAGTGCAAATAATAATACCAATGCGTACAAATAAACTCATTATAGATCGCAGAATTAAATTTTGAACAACATACCATTGACTTATCATTAATATTTCCAACGAAAGTGATCCTATTACAAACTACTAAATGTGGTGTAAACTACGAAAAGGTTTCAATATCATTAGAACATACCTGGTGGTGGTTGGGACGTTTTAAATGAAGTAAAGCATTCAACTATAGTGTCTCGACTGATATTGTCCCAATAAAGACATTGTTCGTGTTGCTTAGTCTTAAGTTTTCTATTCCCCATTCCAGACTAAAAAAAGGGACAAAAGATACCAGAGGGACAGTCAAACTCATAAATCGTCAATAAACTGACAACGCCATGGCCAAAAATGAAAAGGACAAACAGAAAAAAACAATAGTACACATAACACAACATAGAAACTAAAGAATAAACAACACGAACCCCACAAAAAAACTAGGGGTGATTTCAGGTGCTCCAGAAGGTAAGCAGACCCTGCTCCACATCTTGCACCCGTCTTGTTGCTTATGAGATAACAACTCCGGTAAATAGTCTAATTCGGTAGGTCACATTTATGAAAGGTAAGGGGACTGTAGTTACGACGTAAGGAACATATCCGATATCATTTGTGAAGCGGTTATTCCATAATGGTCAACCAACTCGTGATGGCGTCCGTAAAATTTACGAAGAGATGATTTCAACTTCACCATTTGGAACTCTTGATTTAATACCTTCCTTGTGAGCAATATCCCTCTACCAAGAAAATCATGATAGGAAATGCAAACACGGGAATATATTATCAATTGGAAGATATATACATTGTATGCAGGTGCTGCTGGAATGTAACTACTTAGAAATGAAAAGTTCACAATTAGAAAGCTGAAATCATCTATTTTGTCGTAAAGTTTTGTTTTAAATGGACCCTCATTGTCAATTTCTAGATGTTTGTCAAGATATGAGGCCGACTTAAATGTATCTGTTGTATCCTTTATTTCTAGTTCAACGGGATAGATGCATTCGACATAGTCACCAAATTTTGAATTATTTAGTGAAAGAACATCATCTATATAGCGGAAAGTAGAGTTAAAGGATATTTCTAACTTCTTATCTTTCTTCCTAAATAGTGCCTGTATGAAGTTAGCCTCATAATAATAAAAAAACAAATAAGAAGAGGGGCACAATTCGTATTGTCAGTTTCAGAGAATTGTTTGTTTGAATCAGAGTGATCTTTTACAAAGTAGGATTTATCCCTTCCTTAAACAAGATACTTGTTTCTTCGTTGGCCATTATTTTTTGTATAAAACAAAGCAATACCAACTCTTTCAATTTGTCTTTTAAAACGAACTTACAGAGTTGGTCCTGCTTTGTTCCTTTAAAAAACAACAATGGCTGACGCAAATACAAGTGTCTTGTTTTAGAGAGAAATAAATCCTACATTTTGAAAAATCACTTTGATTCAGACAGAAAAAACTCTGAAACTGATATTATCTAGATTGTAAAATTCTAATTGAAAAAATATTTATTACGTTTGAAGGACGTGTTTTTCAACAAGCAATTGACTTTCCAATGGGGGAAAACTCTGTCCCTCTATTTGCCTACACGTTCTTAAATTCAAATGAGGCTGACTCCACCACTCGTTTAATGTTTCTTAGCTATTGATTTTCTGCATTAGATCAAGGACTTGAAAAAAAATGATTGTAAGATTGAAAAAAAATCTCATTGTTTCCCTAACGAAGAAACATCTTAAACTCGGATTAAATTTGACGAGTGTTATATTGTATTAACATCTCTAGGAAGCAATTAATATACCGATGACCTTTAAATCATTTTCGAAAAATCTTGACACTTCGTTTGTCAATCATTAATCATAGTTTGGACATGTCAGATGTCAAGATTAAGAGTGTAATAACTTCACTACCAACAAAAAGAAACGAAAGACGATATATCAGTTACAGGATTAAATACACAAAAACACGAAAAAGAATCTTCTGTCGCAATAGTACAATACTTAAGTATGTCTAACAATTGATATAAGTGACATTAAAAAGGAGTTTATCAAAGTGGGTTCAAACGGAGAACACTAGATACGTGCATAGTTCATCGGTCTATTTTAATACCACTTCGTGATCGCCTTACGTTAAGTGATAGATTTTGAAACGATTTTAAGTTAGTCTGACGACAATTTTCACAAAACACATTGGACAGTTTGTTAAATGTTGGTCGTATCTTAAAGGGCATATAACGGTGAATAAACGTACTACAAGTGTTGTTATCAGAAACAACAATTTATTTTAAAAAAAGGGTAAACACTTTATAAATTGGTTGCAGACAAAGTGCTTTTCTGGATATACATTCATTAGGAACGGTTAAAAGAAACCACTCAAAAGCCAAGTAGGTATAAGTACTAAAACAAGTGAGAAGCTGTTTAAAGAAAAAGGACCTTACAATAATAGCTAAGTCCATGTATTGTCAACTTTGCTTAAGGACGCTGTAAGCTAAGCTTCATAGTGTTTTATGAATGCATAAAATAGCAATTTAAAACAAATCATGTCAGTGACAACGCACTGAGCTAGTTGTTGATACCCTAACCAACAGTGACATCGACCCAGTGCTATAAAAATTAAAAGATCATAAAAAAAAACCTTTCTCCGTTTTTTTTTAAATCATACATTTTGAAAGCTTATCATTTGATAGCCAATGATTTATTAGTACCGAAACAAGTGAAGATAATCTTGATCAAGACGCTAAGATACTAGCTGAATCCATCTAAAGTCAGCTTTGCCTGGAGGGAATTGTAATTACAAAAAGTTCAATCATGACGGATATTGCTCTTGTCATATTTGTTAGCTATTGTCTTATCATTTCTTTTGTTTAAAACTTAAATTCAAATTATATTCAACTAAGCACAAGAGGACCGTGAAAGTGTCGTTAATGAGAAGGAGGAAATTTTTGAAGAATATCAATGTCGATTAAAGTTTGTAACCCGGATCTGTTTTCTCTTTATCGATTTGTGACATTTGAACAGCGATATAGAAGTGTTGCCTTTATTTAGATTGTAATTTTTGTAGAATTTCAAATTACATGAGGATCAATTCAGAATCACAAGAACATATTTTGAGAAGAATTTTCACAAATACTTGGTTTAGAAGTTTGTCATCATATTATCTGAAAAGATATAGTAATGTAAATCCTAGACTATTGGGATTTTAATATATACTAGTAAACAAAAGAAGATAAATATGAATTGTGTTGGATGATATAATAGTGAAATTACTCTTAAATGATTCTAAGTACTACTACAAAGAATACTTGTATGATTTGTTATCTATTTTTTTTAGTATTCTTTATGCGAGCTATATGTAGCTGAAATATCCTGGTTGTACTTACTTTGTCTTTGAGTATTGATATACAGGCATAATCGTATAAAGATTGTTGTATTAAACGTGCAAGAAATAGAAGCGGAAGGCACCAAATGGACTTTAGAAGTTGTTCCGAACCTAACAATGATATGATATGTAAACTAGCATTACGAATTCTACAATGAATCAGGACTGATCTGATGTGCCACAGTACAGATCCTGCTCCAAATATGACATCCGTCGTGTTGTCGAGAAAATCATTCGGTGATTTAACAATTGAGAAAGAGACCGTGACTGTTGTAACGACAATATGATCATTCCCATGTACCTCAGTGGTGCAGATATGCCATAACGGTAATCTAACTCGTGTTGGTTTCCGCAAAACTTTTGACTTCGTTACTTCAATAAAAGAGCGATTTTAAACATATTTGCTGCCTTCAATATTCTACTTCAGAAGGTTACTACTTACAAGTCAACTGTTTATCTAGGGTTTAATTTTATAAAGGTGAAGTAATCCCCTTTAAATTGTATCACACGCCATCATGATTTGGTTGACTGTTATGGTAAATTACTGTCGCAGAAAACATGTGCTTGTTTCATTTTTTATATACATTCCCGTCCTCTCGTCTTCGTTTTTTGCATCATAGAATGCGATATTCAGAGGTTTTACTATCATTGAAATACCACAGTCTATCATTTAAGACATAACAAGTACTTTATTGTCTCATTGGCACTCATGCCACATCTTCTTATATCTATTTAATAAGTAAACATGAACACGTGAAAAAGTTAAGATAAATCATTAAACTATAATAAGGAAGGTAAACAATTTAATTCGAACAAAAGGAAATGGAAAAAACCAAGAAAATAATAGGTTTGCATTCACAAGAATAAAAAAAAATAAATACATCAGATAGTTCTTTAAAGTATTTTATTTCAGAACCGACGTCTCTCCCAGCTTCAAATAGTTTCTATACTGGCGGTTTAGAGGTTACTGGAGGCCCACCATTCTCTGGACTAGCTTGAGCTATTTCTCCAGCTGAAAAAGTACACTTGCATTAACCGTTATAAATACTTTTCTTTTTTAAAAACGGTGCAGTTACTTTTCTTTATCGTATGTATTTAACTCGACCCTGTTCTTTTCTAAATTTGATATATAACTATGTTTCGTATATATTAGAAGTATTTCATATTTTAGAAATATTTTTTTCTATTTAGTTGAAAAGAAGGTGAATTTGATAAAGTAAAAAATTGTGACTAAAACTATTTTGGCCTGGGCATTAAATTATAACACTTCATCCATTTTGTGTAATGGATGTGGAGCAAGAGCAAGATCTGCTTACCACTTCGAAGAACTTTAGAACAATCCTGGTCCTTGGTGGTGTTCGTGTTGCTAGTTTTTAAGTTTTATATCTTGTATTTTGTTTATTGTAGATTGTTTTGATATGGATTTGTCAGTTTGTTATCAACTTGTAAACTTGAATATCCCTGCAGTACATTTCCCCTCTTTAAGATATGAGAAATGTATGAAAACATTATATAACAAATACGATTCTCCAACGTGACACCGTCACCACGTTATATTTCTTTTATTTAATTATTACTTCTTTTCACGCTACATATTCTGACTCATTGATTTCTATTGAGAAACAAAACAAAAAAGAATACAAGTACTTTCATAGCATTAAAATTAAGATCAATGTGACAGAATTGCAATGAACATTATATTGTAAAAGCATACAAAACTTCACCCATTCCAAAATATTTCCGCGTTACCTATATTTTACCATAAGAAGCTTTTTAGCCACTGATACAATGCTTTAACATTTTCCATTACTCGTAAATCCAGATCCTTGATTTTAACAAACATCGTTTTTTTTCTATACTAAATGTATTATCCTTGTATTCTCAGATTGAAGACAACCATAGTTCGAAAAAAAAACCAAAGTGCGATTTTTCACTTATAATACTTACGATTAAATTGATAACAGAAACAACTATAGAGCGATGGACCTGGAAAACCACGTAGTTCACATCTACCAAACTGTAAACCTAATTTCCCCAAACAACAGCCTTTACATCCACAGTCACTTCTAGGCGGTAAACGGCAATAATTCTCAGAACATATCTGTCCTGTAGTTTGTTCCACAACTGAAATTAAGTCATATTAATTTAAAGTTTTGGTAATGATAACGACAAAGAACATATTTCGTTTCTATATGTATATTTCAATACATATGTAATGTCTAGAAATATCAACAATCAACATCCAATCTATTTAGGTGTGGATCCGTTTATGAAAAGAAACCGATACAGTAACTGAATTAAAATTATATAAATGTCCAAGAACGTAACTTAAACACTCAAAATTTTCTTTTAGATTTTAAATAGAAATACGCAATATTTCGTTCAACAATTAAGCTTCATCAGGCGTGTGCATTTCTTACGGTGAAATCGGATACATGACAAACAAATATTTTTGTAGCTTGAACTACATGCATAAAATTTGAGTAAAATTTGAACATATTTATTGATGTTCCATAAAAAAAAGATATGTGTGTAGCTTCAACTACATAAACTTGGAGTAAAAGTTTAACATATTCATTGATGTTCGATTAATTGTATGTATTTCTATAAATTGTATGAATTTCTATAATTGGTATGAATTTCTATAAATGGTATGAATTTCTATAAATGGTATGAATTTCTATAAATGGTATGAAATTCTATAAATTGTATGAATTTCTATAAATTTTATGAATTTCTATAAATTTTATGAATTTTTGTAAATTTTATGAATTTCGATAGATTGTATGTGTTTCTATAGATTAATTTGTACGAATCAAGATTATTGTTTTGATTTGTTTTTAAATCTTTTTTCGTCTCTCTAAATGAGTCAATCAGATTCAAACGTTCATAACTGGTGCATCCAAAACTCTCTCTTTCCTCTTTTGTCTTCCTTGTGTATCCCAATTTTGAATTTTCTCAAAGTTTGAAATGTGACGTTTTCAAAATTATGCCCTGCTCTTTAAAGATGTCAAATTGACGTCCCGAATAAATCATAGAAGTAACGTTATAAGCTTCAATTTGACACGACGTCACGTTTATATAGGCATGAGGATTATGGGTCAAAATCATTTATGACTTTTCGCGGATTTTCTTTTAAAGAGCGTATTTCTATATTCATTAAGGTACTATATAGTTGAATTGAAAGTGTCATTTCCATACGAGTGTTTAAAGTTTTCGAATTTAATAATGAAATTCGAAATTTTGAAGTCATCAATTCATTCTATGTAATACTCTTTGATTATGAGTCTTAATTAATACTTCTTTCAATTAAGTGTAACTTGTGTAATGCATTCTGCTTGTAGATACGGTTGTTTGGGGTACTACTTTTGGGGTTTTTTTGGCAGTAAAAAATACTTCTACAATAACTTCACATGGGGGTTCTCATTTTGGTATAGTTCCACCAACATTGGTTCATAAAATTCTAAGAACTAGCGCGGACAAAAATGTGTGGAAGGGAAAAAAAGTAGAATAACAATACGTCACCCAAACTCCGTTGAGAGTGCCATAACATAGCACCTGGGTTTTTCCCCCACAAAACATCAACAAATGGAAGTGTTTAACGACCTTGACTGGCTATACAGCCCTCGTACGGTAACAAAACATCATAGTGTATGTTTACATTTAAATGTTGATGTCTCCATACAGTGACTAATTGGATTTATATAATGACTATTGTCCTATTAACGATTTTCTGAATATGATACTGATAAGAGAAAACTCTTTGTTTTTACACTAAAAAATAGTTAATTAAATGAAGAAAACAGATAATGGGTGTTTAGATCTACAAAATATTAAAAAAAATGTATTAAAAAATATAGAATACAAAACAAAAAAAATTACCAATGCACCATTAAACCCATCATATAGATTCTAAAGTCAGAATTATGTAGATATATCTTAGACATATTTTAAGTGGGACTAGGAAAACATAAAATTGGGTTATCTTTCTTTATTCGAATGTGCTTCTCCTTTGGAGGATTAAACACATAAAAAATAAGAGGTAATTTAATGTTATTTTCGTTTCAAAAGTAAGGGCAAGCAAAGACAATTGACGTCTGAATTTGTTAGGTTTTTTTAAAGGAAAACCAGTAAAACGATATTGTTTAACAAGTTAATTATGGTTTTCGACTTCATGTCAATGAAGTTTTCTCAATGAAACTACGATCAACATTGCAAATTGTGTTGTCGTTTGAAAATGTCTTTAAAAGTCAAGAATGACCGATTCCATTTGAATGAATTAATGTTGATGATCATAAATGCTCCATCCCATAAACGGATTACATGTAACAACAGATTATGACAGCTGTTGAAACCGTTGATTAGCTTTGGTCATATTGTTCATAGCCATAAGCTTGTCGCCAGGTAAAATTTCTTGCAATTTAATTTTCAATTTTTACCAATTCAAATGAAGATCGATATAAGTTCCGTTATAGTCGAGAAATGAACATATCGACATAGGAAAATGTTGGCGCCAGAAATTACTATTGTTTTGTAATTGTTTACTTTGCACTTTTTATTGAACATATCTCTCTCTTTTATTGCTGTTCGTCTAAACATGTTTTTGCATAAATCCATAAATCTATACTCCATAACCTTTTCAGTAATTATTTATATAAATACACAGATAAAAAAGAATCTATAGCAGAACTAACATAACTGTTGGAGATGTGGGCAATACTTCAATAAGACAGCAACCAAGATATAAATAAAAACTATGAACAAGGTTAACAGACCCAATGCAATCAAAGATCTACAGTAAGCTGTACATGCGCAATTATATAAATAATGTTACAGTTTAGGAGAAAGTTTGAATTTCAAATAAGTTTATAACTTAAAAGTTAACAAGGTTTTACTCTTAAGAAAAGGTGTATTTTCCCTTCTCTTTTCCCAAAAAGAAATTGTTCCCAGTAACTGTGGATTGAATATCGTTCTAATATTTCCAAAACGTTTATTTGAATAAATGGAAGATATGTGTTAACAGTTCGTGGCCAATCAGTACATGTTTTTTTCCACGGTCGAGATTATCCTAATAAAATAGGACTTTGCAAAACATTTTTTCCAACGTGAATAGATATTTAGACAATTATTTTTTTTTATAATTCCCTTTCTTGGTATCAACTGCACGCTTTGCATAATATGAGAAATATGATTTTCGTCATTGTGACAGCAACTCATCAACATAATACTACAAACAGGTTAGGTTTAATCAAGTTTATAGCACTAATTTGTTTATAAATTGGTATCTTTTCCCTCTCTTACCTAAATACTTTGGATAATATATAATATGCAACTCACCAGTCAGTATCAATACGAGACCGAGGATAAGAATAACCGTCTGCATGCTTCAGAGTTATACACACTTCAAAATATAAATTTAAAAAGTCAATTAGTTCTTCCTTTAGATATTCCGTAATTTTCTTTCTTTGTTTTTTTTTTATTTATGCATATCAAATTATAAGCCTGGCACTATTTACACCACTGGATCGATGCCACTGATGGTGGACATTTTGTCTCCGAGGATATCACTAGCCCAGTAGTCAGCACTTCGGTATTGATATGAATATCAATTGTATGGTCATTTTGTAATATAAATTAAGCGTTTGCAAAAGCACGAATTATTCAAAATACTAAGGATTTTCTTATCCCAGACATAGATTACCTTAACCGTATTTGGTACAACATTTTGAAAATTTGGGTCATCAATGTTCTTCAATTTTATACTTGTTTGGCTTTCTAACCATTTTGATTTGAGCGTCACTAATAATGCTTATGAAGAAAGTAAAATCACAAAAATACTGAACTCAGAGGGAAATCAAATCGGAAAGTCCCTTATCACATGGCAAAATCAAATGACAAAACACATCAAAAACTAATGGACAAGAACTGTCATAACTGACTTGGTACATGCATTTTCAAATGTAGAAAATGGTGGATTAAACAAACCTGGTTTTATAGCGCTAAACCTCTCACTTTGTTGACAATTTCATCATGTACACAAAACGCACGTCTGGTGTATCAAATTATAAGCCTGGCACTTTTGATAACTACATGCAGCAGATAAGCCATTAAATGTTACTCTTTGTCATATGTACGTCTATGCAAACCTCCAATAATTAATTTCTGTTTCTAACTTTAGTTTACCTCAACAAATGTTATGAAACTATCCACAATGCTTGGATATGACCACAAAACTTTTAAGTTTGTTTTGATGAGTTAATCTAATTCGGCTTCCTATTATTATTATTTAGTAATTAGAAACAAAGATTTATAATTTAACTTGTCCTGAATATGGTATGACATGAACAACAATAATTGAATATACTTGTACATATAATAATCTGTTCTTGATACTAACTTTGACAGTAAGAATATCTAGCGAGCTAATTATTTGAGTTGATGAAATCTGTATCAAAATATAAAATACCATTATTCATTTTATCAGTATTTTTTCTTAATTGTACGGGTTTTTCTTGGTTGAAACGATGGAATGAAATAATGAGAAAGGCTCCGTTTAAGCGTACAAAACGTTAGGATAGTTGTTCGGTTGCATGAATGAAGTCGTGTGCATTTTATTTTTCATTTTTCATTTTTATTATCTATACCAGAAACACTTTTAGCAAGTCTAAACAAAAACCTAAAATTATTAGAATAAAAACATTTAAAAAGACGAATACCAATCAATAAGGATAAAAAACGAATGACATAAATGTTTTTTTTAAAGAACCAATAACTTATCACAAAAAAATGGCCAGTAAACGGTTCAATTAATAGTTGAACATATTTCTATACAAAAGTAAACAAACTTTTTTAAAATTGTCTATTTATTAATTTTGAAATTATAAAGAAACTAAGGTTTCAACTAACTCAGGCAAAGTCGACTGTATATGAATTTGGCTATTTATCTTAGGTATTCTTGTGATATTTAGTTTTTCAACGGTTTCGGTACTTATACATCCCTCGAATTTCAAATGATTGGCTTTGAGCGTTACTAATGAAGGTAAATCCAGAAAAGCGCTTCGGATGCATGGAATTATTAAACGTGTTGTTTTCAATTTTTACATCACTGGGTCGATACCTCTGCTTGTGGACTATCAGTCCCCGAGGGTATCATCAGCTTAGTAGTAAGTTCTCCGGTACTGACATGATTTAACAATTTTTTTCTAAAATTGTCTGTTTATAAAATTTTGAAATTATAAAGAAACTAAGGTTTCGACTCCCTCATGCAAAGTTGTCTTTATATGAGTTTTGCTATTTATTTTAGGTATTTTTGTCATATATAGCTCTTGAAATGTTTCGGTACTTATACATACCTCGGATTTCAAATGTTTGGCTTTGTGCATTCATGGTGAAAGTACAATGTACATTAGAAAAGCGCTTCGGTCGCATGAAATTATAAAACGTGTTGTTTTCCATTTTTTCCACTAATATTGACTCTGCTTGATATGCGTTGACTAACCTTATAGATGTTACTGTAAATTTACCTTCTATTCAAAAATTGAAATCATCAAATATTACATCTGTAACTTTTTTGTTGGTTGGTTGTTAATCAATCTTTTGTTTTCTATGTTGTGTTTTGTAGACTGTTGTACGTGGGGCTTTTTTGCAATAGCATTTTCAGTTTGTCGTCGATTTGTGAGTTTGACGTTTTTCTTTGGATCTTCCGCTTCTTGTACATAATCTCATTTCTGACTTCATGAGGTATATAATGCACATTTTCTTAACTTTTCTGATATTTCGTATCGTCACTTAACATATTTCAATTTAATTACAACTACATGAAAACGATATTGATATACTTTTCCAACTTATTCTTGCTTGTAAACGACGAAAGCTAAGTTCAGTTTCCAAACCCCTCACCAATTACTTATGTCTTAACCTGAACTTAACATCTGATTATGAACATATGTCAGCACGATCATTGCACATTATTGAATAACGCGGGTCTAAATGAACTTTTGAATGAGAGAGTTCTAGTAACATTGTATATAACATTCTGCCTTTGGTTTCTACATTCATTTGGTAAGCCACGAATATTTGTTTACATTCTATATAAAAGGGAGAAAAAAAGAAATGAAATACAAAACAAAAAGAATAAGTCATACCTTTCAGAAAGCTTGGTTACCAGCAGTTCGTTTCATCAGCCGTATTTTATGCTTTTTATACCAAGATGTAATTGAATTATGTTCCATCCGTGCAACCTAATCAGCATTATATTTTTTTAAGGATTTGGTTTATGATTCCTTTGTGTTGCATGTGCAATTTTAAGCATTTTATACTTATCGTTGTATTCAAATTTGATATTCTTTTGTGTTGAATAAAATATTATATAACTTTAAAGAGGATTTCACTCGAACATATGTTTCAAATGCATATAAGGGCAAATATTTGATCAGAATATATAACAGAATTAATTGTTACATAATATATGAAATGTATATGAATATAAGAAAGTAAAGTGTACCTTGAATGAGATAACATCATACATTATCTAACGGTAGAACTAACTTTGATATCATTGACGTGTCTAATGTATATTGTAGCTGCTTAATCTTAGAGTCAAATTAGTTGAAAACAACTAAAAACTGAAAATTAAAATTAGATAAAGGAATTTCACTCCGATATCTCGTAGTGTTAGTGTTGCTTCTTAATAATTCTTATAACTAAATACTTTATAATATTGCTTTCAACACGTGCGTGAATGTTTTGATAATGCATGATTTATTTTTTGTGTTTTTATTTTTTACTGTAGTTGGAGAGCTTTTTAATCTAAAATGAAGTATGTGCTCTTCTTTGATTCTTGACAATTTATCTGATAGAAGTTGAAAGGTTGGGGATTGAAAAGGCAACATTATTTTTACAACGCAACAAGATACGCAGTTCTCGTCTTCGTATCGTATTTTGACAAGATATCCAAATTGCACTGATTCTGAGCCCAATAATGTACTCTTATGACGATATTTGTTTTTTTCAAAGAAGCACGGATTTTGAAATATTACCATTTAAGTGCCCAAAAATAATAATTTCGAAATTTTATCATAAAGTTGAAATTAGACGCCACATTCGGCCATATGTGAACCTTATCTTTTATTCACAACCTTCACTGGGGTAAAGCTGATGATCGTATTTACATTCACGGTCATCCCAAGATGTCGGATGCAAAATTAGGTCAGTATCTGTATTGTCTGTTAAACATTTGTTAAAGTGTTTCTATATCATTTTCTTTACAAAGCAAACATTGGTATAATGCAAATTTATAAAAGATTCACACGGAAATCACAAATTACTACCGAGAAATGTGTATGAAATGGTAAATTGGATTTGAAAAAGTCGCTAAGATGACCGTAAATCATCATTAAAATATTTTCAAGATGACCGTAACATATAACAAGGATGACCGTGATTGTTAAAAAGATGAACGTAATTTGTAAAGGATGACCATAATTTATGAAGGATGACCGTAACTGACCGTAACTTTTAAAGGATGACCATCAGTTCCAAGAAATATCCGTATTTGTATTACCTTTTTGTATCAAATAATTAATCGTGTTAGTATAAAACGTATTTATAAGACAGCATTATTCTATAAGTAGAAGAAAATAAGACGTGCTTCAAATACATAGTTCGCCAAATGTAGCCTAAAACTGCAAGCCAAACGTTGTTTTTTTTTATTTCTGGGATTTCTATTAATGTCATATAATAAATGCACCTTTTTGAAAATGCTTATGTATGTACACCCGTTGATATTATATCATTTCAACTACCATTAAATGTTCTTTATTTCAGATAAGTACATGTCTTATCATTATACCACCTGCAAATTCACCTCATCGAATGTAGACAATCATGTAGGTCCACAAACGTTTAGTTTTAGAAAGAACGTTTTGGATGAAAACACTGGTCATTCTGCATATCGTTCCGTACATTTCGGAGTTGAAGTAAGAAAAACTTCAAATGATGTCAGGAAAAGGTTATAAGCCAATAAATTTAGAAGAACAAACTATATCCTTCAAAACATGTTCCACAAGTTTGAAAGTCAGTGGCGGTTTAAATGTCGAAGAAGGGTGTCAAACGGAATTAAAAAATAAACTTTATTCGGCCGTTAGTTTTCTCGTTTCAGTTGTTTTACATAGTTTTTAGGGCCTTTTATAGCTGACTATGCGGTGTGGGCTTTGCTAATTGTTTAAGGCCGTACGGTGAAATATGGTTGTTAATTTCTGTATCATTTTGGTCTCTTGTGGAGAGTTGTCTTATTGGCAATCATACCACATCTTCTTTTTTTTTAATATTTAAGACTATTGCCAAATATTGAAGCAAAAGTAAAAGGGATAGGAAGATACGAAGACTTCATTTCCGTATTGATTGATTAATATTTTGTGTTTTAACGCCACTTTTAAGCACCGCATTTGGGCTATTTCGTGGCGGCCAGTTTTTATTGGTGGAGGAAAAACCATCGACCTTCGATAGGAAATCTGACAATCCTAGTCAATTAAGATTGGAGTCGATTGCACCCGCACGAGCGTGGTTCGAACTCTCAACCTCAGTGTTTACTGGCTAGTGATTACAGTAGTAACTACTTAGACCACTCGGCCACCGAGGACCCTCATTTCTGTATTGAAATCCATATCTAATGGAATATTAATTGAAAATATTGCTTTTCATTTGTTACTGGATGTCGGAAGGTTTTATTCCCAGTCAACAATATACTCTACAAGATATGTTTCAGAAACGCTGGCATTCTGGATTACTGTTAAGAAACTGTTCAAGGGTAAAGGACTTTTTTAGAGTTTATAAAGCACAAGGAATATCAGTTGAAAACATACCAGTCAAACCAATTGAATGCAGAATAAATTTTACAGTTCCATCGGATTCGGTGTTGTCAATGGAATTTGTTAGTTTTCTGGCAGATGTTAAGACTTTATGTAGCAATACACAGTTAGGAGTTTGGCATGTTTTATAGAATATTTTCTGTTTGACTTTCCGTATTTCTATAGCTAGACCGATCATCGGTTTAGAAAATAATGTAATTTTTACAAACACTTTTTTCTATACGAAGTTTTTGACGCAATTTTACGAACAAATGAGACAAGTACGGAAGCCGATAAGGGCCATTCAAAAAAAATATTTTATGTCGTAATTACGACATAGCATGTCGTAATTTCGACATAACATGTCGTTATTACGACATCGCTGTGTCGTAATTTCGACATAACATGTCGTTATAACGACATCGATATGTCGTAATTTCGACATATCATGTCGTAATAACGACATCACTATGTCGTTAAAACGACATAGCTATGTCGTAATAACGACATCGCTATATATAAAAGAATATGTATTATGATTGCCAAGAGACTAAATGACACAGAAATTAACAACTATGGGTCATCATAATGCCCCCAATAATTAGAAAGCCCCCGATTAGTCAGCTATAAAAGAGGGAGGAAAGATACCAAAGGGAGAGTCCCCGAAATGCTGTGTGGCCGACAGTGTTATTAATTAATTATTAGCTCCCTTGGTAAAACTCCAAATTTCATATTTAATGTATTTCATTGTTAAATAATTTACATGAAGCTTAATAAGTATATATTTGTTAATTGCATAGCTTTTGATATTTGAATTCATTGGTTTAAGATTTTTTATTTATATTGTAAAGTTTAATATTTGCATCGTCGCAAAATCTTTGGTTACCTTCTTTGGATACCTTCAGTGAGAAACTTATATACTTTTAAAATCCCGTCTATGTTTTATAAGTTGCCTGCCATGGAAGGGCTGTACAGCCAGACAAGTTTGAAATAAACAAATAAGACGTGGAAATATACGAGGAATGACATTGCATGGCAAGCATTTCATTACCCTTTATATAAGCGCAAACTACATGGCTTCTTGTAATAAGGGTGAATTGAAGTATTGATAGCTCTATTTCTACTTTCAAACGTTGGGCACGACATTCCTACAACACGACGTTACAACATGCGGCGTCGAAGAGGGTTTTTGACTTCGTTTAATTTTTGCAAGTTTTATTCGGTTTTTCATATTGTTGGTTGATTCTGGTTCTGTTCGTTTTGTGATGTCAAAAATTACCTCGAGTTGTGGAAATCGATTTGATAATGTTTACTCTTTAAGTAATTTCAACTAAAAATGCAGTACTGTCGCAAGTAATGTAGGAAGGAAAGATGGGACGGAAGTACATGTATACGGTTTTCCATATTTTTGTTTTATCATAGGATGTTTAACTTTCAAGGTGCATATCATCTGTCATTGTAAAATTTCTATATCTTAATTCAACCAATACAAATATATATCTGACACTCTGCAAGTAAATCGAACATTTTTACCCTTGGTTAAATTTGAATAGAATTGTATTTTCCCTGGCACATAAGTTGTCGAAATACACCCCTTCAATTACTTGAACCTTGGCTTGAGAATTATTTCCCAAGTCATCTATAGCGTTTAACTTATGATATACATTCTAAAGTATAGTAATCTACTCCTGGATCGTCCGCGAAAACGGCAAATATAATCCCGGGTTTTTATTAATTCGATGAAACGGTTTTCGTTGCTGTTTGGGATTCGTCTTTCAATTACCTGCATTTCATGCACAAGTTTATATTGACGAAAAGTTCCGGCTTCGCTAGTACAGGAATTATTTTCATCACGACCGTTATAAGTTAACATGCATAGCAGGACACATCGCGAAGTAAAACATTCCGTGAACTGGTATTAAGTCTTTAAATATTGGTGATTGCACCTTACTGAAGTGACGACTTTAAATTATCTATTTCGGAGTACTTTCGTAACATAAATTTCAATTCGCATTTTACATTTAGAGGACAGTCTTGGTGTCTCCAATTTGTCTTTGCAAAAGTTGGACGAAGTTCATGTAATGGGATGTTTTCCCCATTTCCCAATTCTTTTAAATAAATCGTTAAAAGCTATAAACGATTAATAAAAATTGCAAAATTTAACCTGTGTCGAACCTATGTCCCCGGGCGGAGTCTATAGCAACATGCACTATTCTTTTTTTTTCGGCAGCAATCCTCAACCTATTTTTCCAAATTTTATAATACGATTTGTTTTAATTATCGTGAACATTTAATTGAAACTTTAGCACATGTAACGTCGGAAATTAGCGTCTTTAGTATTTTAGACGTTTTCAGACGTTTGGACAAATTGGCTACCGTTTTGTAATGTGTGGAAGCATTTTATTCCTTTAAGACCCAAATATGTAGGTAATAAGAAAAGAATCTTGGCATTTTTTACTCTTCGTGCATCTAACTTTTGTTTTTATTAATTATAAAAAATACGCGTTAACTGCTTTGAAAAATGAAATATCAACTTGGACAAAATGGCTACCGTTTGAAAAACGACTGTGTAGAGAAGATTTTTATTGAATCAGCAATATTTGAACTCACATGAGGCAAATTTGTACTTTTGTTATATATTATTATTGTCTTACTCTTTGTATTCATTTTCTGCTATATCTACTTATAAAATTCACATTCAGTCGTTGAGTTAATGAAAAACGTCGTTGGACATTTTTCTTATTCCAGCTTAATATGCAGTCACCGAGTCAAATGAAATTTGGCAAATAACGGTTTTAACGGCACAGAGAACCAACACATGTCGTTGTTCCTGCCAAGAATCAAGAAGATCAGAGAATAAGAAATAGGATCACTATACATAAGAGTTAAAACAGTTTTTCATAAATGTAACGTTGGACATCCGTTTTTTTTCACATAGCTTTCTTATTTTAATTCTCAAATAAACTAGATATTACTTAGTATATGATCAAGAGCTGTAAAAACATAATTTAAAACATAATATACTGAATTTGTTACAATATTGTTTCGTGTTTTCTAACATTTTTATTTTTATTCTGTTTTAAATCCTAGGCGTTGTAGGAACATCATGCCCAACGTTTGAAAGTAGAAATAGAGCAATCAATACTTCAATTCAACCTTATTACAAAAAAGCCTTGAAGTTTGCACTTATTTGTAGGGAGATGGATAGCTTGACTTGCCTTGGTAGGAATGAATGTTTTTTTTTTTTTTTTATCTTTATTCAATTCTTCAACATATATATACAACAGATATATTACATATTACACAAAAATATCACAAGGCAATGTTTTTAAGTATAATCACATATATAATCAGCACAATAATTAGAAATTAAATGTTATGACACCTTCGGTTTCTTGTACCAGAATATTATTCTTTAAAAAGTGTTTCTCAAAAACATTTCTCATACATCTTGCATCACACAAATATTCATACAGGTAAGTTATATAATGTTTTACAGTGTATTTAAATAGTCTAATAAGATCAACATTACTGTTTAAATTTTTAAGTAAATTCCTTCTTCTGAAGATACAATATCTTGCTACAGATAACATGAAATTGACAAAATTTACATTTACGCCTTTGATAGATCCAAATAAACCAAACATAAATACCTCTTCATACACTAAATTGTCAATTTTGTCAGAATCAACATTATCAAATAAAACTGACAACTTTTGTTGCATAAACAGATGAAATTCTACTAATTCAGAACATAATAGAAATAAATGAGTGATATTTTCTACTTCCTTTTCACATACATCACATACATTGTAATTTATAAGTTTCATAGTCATAAGCTTAGAATTTGTGAAAATACAATAATGTGCTATTTTGAAATCTAGATCCATTAATATAGATGGTTTCCAATAAAAATTAACATTTTTCCATACTTTACAAAGATCATTCTCTTCAATCTCAAAAACTTCCGTCCACTTTTTATAGCAAATAGGATGCTGACATAGTTTACTAGTAAGTAATACATACAATTCTTTTGTCGAACACATAGAAAACTCTGACAATTTATCTTTGAAAATGACATTAATATTTATAGAGCGAGAAACATTTCTCCTATGAATATTTTTAAGAATAATTTCTGTCCATTCTTTAGGCAATACAACTTTTAAAGTATTATATCTTATTGGCAATGAATGTTAGACCTAACATACAATGTCGGTTTAATTTCATGGGATCTATAAAATATATAAGTTTCTCACTGAATCTATTCAAAGAAGGTAACCACAGATTTTGCGACGATGCAAATATTAAACTTTACAATATAAATAAAAAATCTTAAACCAATGAATTCAAATATCAAAAGCTATGCAATTAACAAATATATACTTATTAAGCTTCATGTAAATTATTTAACAATGAAATACATTAAATATGAAATTTGGAGTTTTACCAAGGGAGCTAATAATTAATTAATAACACTGTTTGCCACACAGCATTTCGGGGGCTCTCCCTCTGGTATCTTTCCTCCCTCTTTTATAGCTGACTATGTGGGGCTTTTCTAATTATTGGGGGCATTATGATGACCTAAAGTTGTTAATTTCTGTGTCATTTAGTATCTTGGCAATCATAATACATATTCTTTTATATATATAGCGATGTCGTTATTACGACATGATATGTCGAAATTACGACATAGCGATGTCGTTATAACGACATGTTATGTCGAAATTACGACATAGCGATGTCGTAATAACGACATGTTATGTCGAAATTACGACATGCTATGTCGTAATTACGACATAAAATTTTTTTTTTGAATGGCCCTTATCGGCTTCCGTAGACAAGAGACATATGATTTTCATTGGACTTATTGAAAGATATGTGTAAAGAGTTTCAGAAAAGGCATTTTTTCAAGCGATTGAAATTCTACTTTTAGCCAAATTTTGGGGAAATATATGACATCTTTTTCTCCCTTTTTGCAATATTTTAAAACAAATAAATGCAGATTATTACGGAAGCCGATAATGGCCATTCAAAAAAAATAATTTATGTCGTAATTACGACATAGCATGTCGTAATTACGACATAGCATGTCATAATTTCGACATAATATGTCGTTATAACGACATCGCTATGTCGTAATTTTGACATAACATGTCGTAAAAACGACATCACTATGTCGTTTTAACGACATAACTATGTCGTAATTAGTACATAGCTACATGTATGTCGTAATAACGAAATATATGTATAAAAGAATATGTATTATGATTGCCAAGAGACTAAATGACACAGAAATTAACAACTATAGGTCATCATAATGCCCCCATTAATTAGAAAAGCCCCCGCATAGTTGGCTATAAAAGAGGGACGAAAATACCAGAGGGAGAGTCCCTGAAATGCTGTGTGGCAGACAGTGTTATTAATTAATTATTAGTTCCCTTGGTAAAACTCCAAATTTCATGTTTAATGTATTTCATTGTTAAACAATTTACATGAAGCTTAATAAGTATATATTTGTTAATTGCATATGTAGCTTTTGCTTTTTGAATTCATTAGTTAAAGATATTTATTTATATTGTAAAGTTTAATATTTGCATCGTCGCAAAATCTTTGGTTACCTTCTTTGGTTACCTTCTGTGAGAAAGTTATACATTTTATAGATCCCGTGTCATTTCAATGTGTTACCAACTGTGAAAGGGGTGTAGAGCCAGTTAAGGTCGATAGAAAGGAAGAATAACATGTGGAATTATAGGAGGACTGAAGACGAACCAATCTTTCCACCTAGCTCCTATAGATAAGCGCAAACTACATGCCTTCTTGTAATAAGGGTGAAGTGAAATATTGATTGCTCTGTTTCCACTTTAAAACGTTGTGCACGATGTTTCTATAACCCCTAGGATTTAAAACAGAATCTTTGAAATTTCATCATCAAAACAAAATAAAAATGTTAGAAAACACGAACCAATATTAAAACAAATTCAATATATGTTTTAAATTATGTTTTTACAGCTCTTGATTATATACTAAGTAATATCTTGTATATTTGAGGATTAAAATAACAAAGCTATGTGAAAAAAACGAATGTCCAACGTTACATTTATGAAAAAACTGTTTTAACTCTTATGTATAGTCATCCTATTTCTTTTTCTCTGATCTTTTTGATTCCTGGCAGGAACAACGACACGTGTCGGTTCTTTGTGGCGTTAAAGCCGTTATTTTGCCAAATTTTATTTGACTCGGTGGCTGCATATTGAGCTGGAATAAGGAAAATGTCCAACGACGTTTTTCGTTAACTCAACGACTGAAAGTGAATTTATAAGTAGATATAGCAGAAAAGGAATAAAAAGAGTCAGACAATAATTATATCTTACAAAAGAACAAATATTTGCATCATTGTTCGTGAGTTCAAATATTGCTAATTCAATAAAAAATGTTCTCTACACAGTCGTTTTTTAAACGGTAGCCATTTTGTCCCAAGTTGATATTTCATTTTTTTTATAATTGATCAAAACAAAAGTTAAAAACACGAAGAGTAAAAAATGCCAAGATTCTTTTCTTATTAACTACATGTTTGGGTCTTAAAGGAATAAAATGATTCCACACATTACAAAACGGTAGACAATCCAAACGTCTGAAAACGTCTAAAATCCGAAAGACGCTAATTTCCGACGTTACATGTGCTAAAGTTTCAATTATAAAAATGTTCATGATAATTAAAACAAATCATGCTATGAAATTTGGAAAAAGAGGTTGATGATTGCTGCAGAAAAAAAAGAATAGTCCATGTTGATATAGACTCCGCCCGGGGACAAAGGTTCGACATAGGTTAAATTTTGCAATTTTTATAAAACGTTTATAGCTTTTAACGATTTATTTAAAAGAATGGGGAAATGGGGAAAAAATCTCATTACATGAACTTCGTCCAAGACAGTCCTCTTATTGTAAAATGCGAATTGAAATTTATGTTGCGGACGATCCAGGAGTAGATTACTATATTTTAAAATGTATATCAGAAGTTAAGCACTATAGATGACTTGGGAAATAATTCTCAAGCCAAGGTTCAAGTAATTGAAGGGGTGTATTTCGACAACTTATGTGCCAGGGAAAATACAATTCTATTCAAATGTAACCAAGGGTAAAAATGTTCGATTTACTTGTAGAGTGTCAGATATATTTGAATTGGGGTTGAATTAAGATATAAAAATTTAACAATGACAGATGATATGCACCTTGAAAGTTAAACATCCTATGATAAAAGTTTTGTAAATATGAAAAAAATATTTTTTATGGAAAACCGTATACATGTACTTCCGTCCCATCTTTCCTTCCTACATTACTTGCGACAGTACTGCATTTTCAGTTAAAATAACTCAAAAGGTAAACATTATTAAATCGATTTCCACAACTTGAGGTAATTTATGATAAAATGACATCACAAAACGAAAAGAGCCAGAATCAACCAACATATAAAAAAAACGAATAAAATTGCAAATATTAATTGAAGTCAAAAACCCTCTTCGAATTCACCCTTATAACAAGAAGCCATGTAGTTTGCGCTGAATTAAAGGGAGGTGGAAAGTTTGGCTTGCCATCGTACGACTGATTGTCAGTCCTCATTTTAATCCACATATTATTCTTCCAACTAAAATAAGTTTATATCGACCTTGACTGGCTATACAGCCCTTCCACTGATGATAATTGAATAAACTTAAATGGGATCTATAAAATATATAAGTTTTTCACAGAAGGGAACCAAAGATTTTGCGACGATGCAAATATTAAACTTTACAATTATATAAATAAATGTCTTTAATTAATGAATTCGTATAGCAAAAGCTATGCAATTAACAAATTTATACTTATTAAGCTTCATGTAAATTATTTAACAATGAAATACATTAAATCTAGAAGAAGCTTATTGTCTCCCTCTTTTATTGTCCGCTCGGGGTTGAACGATATTTAGATCATAATAACAAGACCATATGGATCATATCTTAAAGAAGTAGGTCCGGTAAGGGCCGATTTTGGCCCCAAATTTCAGTTTCATCTAACGAGATATTTAGGACACTTTTTAAACACTTAAGTGTCTATTTTAATTGATTCGATTAGTTTATGCTAAAGATTTTAACTGATTCAGTCATTAAAAACGCTCCGATTGAAGCTTAAATATGAAAAATCTATCAAATATGCCAAAAAACGTCACTTTTCAGATGGTTTTCGTAAAAAATGAAAGTGGCCGCATCTGTGTTCATCCTCAAACCTTTATATATGTTATGTATTATCATCAAATACAACTTACATTTCAATATTATGAATGAACACGAATGCGACCACTTTCATTTAAGACGGAAACCGTCTAAAATTTAACTAAAATGCTATAATTGTGAAGATTTCAGTGATTTAGCATGACTTTATGATGCTAGTTCACGATATATGTACATTGTATTGTCAAAAACAGCACATATTTATGTAGCAGAAACATTCTACTTTCCAAAAAATAGCTAAAAGATTACATTTTCACAATTTTGCAAAACTGCTTAATTGTGGAGCCAAAAAGGGGTCTTACTGAACCTACTCCTTTAAAGATTGTCAGTCTCAAGCTAGAAGAGTATAATTTTCTACACAAGCGTCGATGTTACTGACGTTTAATTACAACTATACATTAATATTAACAAAGTTGACTGAAGAACCAGATTGAGTCACATTCCTTGAAAAAAATCATAAAACTTACCAATTTGTCTTTGACCGAGTTTACGTAATTATTGATGACTGCCATTATTTTCAAATATAGATAGGATATCATAAAGTGTATAATCGTACGCTGTTTATTCCGTTGATTACGATTGTAACGTGTGCCATGATACCTTTTATTGCTTATTGTCTATTATCAACAATATATATGATATAAATAGAGGGAAATTAAGATATGTTCCCTTGTTATTTTTATCCAGGGATATGCTGTCTGCAGTTGTTAAATCTGTGACAGTTTGATAATTTACTGGAATTTTCAATTGTTTAGGCGATTGCTCGTTTTGTTTCAGATACTTTTGAGTGGTTGGATTCATATGAAATTCCTGATAAACCGATACTTTGAATTTCTATGGTGTTCCTGTGCCCTTAAATGAACGTCCTATTTGTCCTACATGTTTAAAAAAAGATTTATATACCACACTTTGGCTTTGTTCAAATAACAAGATAAATGAGGTTTTAAATTTCTCATGATATGTGACAGGGAAAGGAATGCGAAAAGCTGTCGCATTCACTGTTGGTCTTACAGTATTATTAAAAGATAAACGAAAGCAGCCGAGTCTTTTTCTGGATTTCAACGGAAATATTTTATAAATTCATGATTTGTAAGGGTAATGAGAAAATCATATGAGGCCAAAAGTTTTAACATCGTATATATGATTACTGAGATGGAGTAAACAGTTATAACAGTTAAAACAAGTGAGAGGTTTAGCTAGCTATAAAACCAGGTTCAATCCACCGTTTTCTACACTGATGCCTGTACCAAGTCAGAAATATGACAGTTTTCATCCATTCGTTTGATGTTTTGATGTTTTGATCGTGCCATTTGGCTATTTACTTTCTGATTTGAATTTCCTCAGAGTTCAGTATTTTTTGTGATTTTATTTTTTATATCGCAATGCAGTTCTTCAAGAATAATCGCATCTGCTCTATCCGTTATTACTACTACAGGGACAAATGCTATGAAAACTATGTAAAAGTCTATATGCTGCCACTAAAAATAATGACAATTTTGTGTAATGGGGGCGAATAATATAATTTGACAGCCTAAGATCTAGGCATATTTTTTTTTACCTATTCAAACAAGACCAGACGTAAGAAATTACTTCAAATGATGTAAACATGCTATTTCATATTCACATTACTATTTTATGCAATAACAATTTTAAAATGGTGTAAGAACAAAATGTGCACAAATATTGCACTTTTTCTAGATATTTCAGATATACAATTTTTATAAAAGGATGTACTTAGGTGATCTAAGGTAAAATTAAATAAATCAAGAATTAAAAATTGATACTTTTAGCTGGAAGAGTATTAGTTAAGGGTTCAAAATAAGCTTAAACTATTGATAGGTCATGATACCTCCTTTTCGAGATATTTGATTTATAAAATATGGCGGGATAAGGCTGACTCGGACTTTTACCTTATATTTGCATTGGTATTTTTGGGGTCTCAAATCAAAAAAAAAGAAAATCATTTGGTTAAATGACCTTCTATGAGCTAAAAGATGAATAGGTGTTATGGGGCAAAATATTTTACCATGTACCGTATGGAAAAACACCGAGGAGTCCGAACATTTGACACTTATTCCAAAACTTCACCTAAGATTACATCCTTAAAATTAAAAGATAGCAACAATATAACCATATAGTTTGCAGATTTCAAGAAACATTAAAGATAGAGTCTATTTAATTTCATTTTTATTTGATAATACAAATGTTGTTTGAATAACTTTTATCATAACAATTTTTTTTTTTTTGCATGTGCAGTCGTTATCAGTCTGTATTTATCTTCGTATTAAAATGTTGTTATTCTTTAATGTTGAATCTAAATATATAAAACCATAAAGATGATTGCATTCGAGCATCTCTTTCAAATGCAGATTTCTATAATCACAGGATCAAAACATGTAACAGTATTAACTGTTGTATAATATATGACATATAGATAAATATAAAAAAAAGTACAAGTGTTCCTTGAGTGACATAACATCATTAGATATTTAACGAGTCTTCTAGATATTATTTAGAAATTACTGACGTGTCAACTCTATATTAGAGGTTATATCCTTATACTTTATTGTTGATTTGTGTTTTCTGTTGGCATCAATTTAAAGGTAAATTCTTACTGTTACACAAATGTGGGGTTCGATCGGGAAAACGTTAATATTATACTATTTTTATTGTATTGTATTTAATTAGAATCATCCAACAAAATTCAGCAAACAATGCTTTTGATGCCGTTAAAGTTTGAAAACGCCAGACCAGAAAGGATTTGATAATTTAAAGAAAAAAGAAATAATGGTGTGGTGCTTGCTTGATATCTACAAAAAGATTTAAAAGTATCAATGGATAAAACAAATCATAAAACAATTGGTAATAAACAATTTAGGTGACTAAACAATTGAAACTATTCAATTAAGCAAACTAAAGGCATAACTCATATCAAACCAGTTTACAAAAACAAACATGACAGACATTTTAAGAGGAATTTCATTGTTTGCTGAATCAAACGTCCTTTATAATATGTAGTAGTGAAAAAATACGTATAACCTTTCTACGCCAGACGATCATTTTGTCTAAAGTTTGCATAGGAATGACAACTTTTGTTTTTACATTTGTTGTTAATCTTACATTTCTACCTCACTGCTATCACACCATTTCATATTTGCCCAATCGTAGTCAGAAATGAATGATACGTACATTTGAAAAACTAATTATCATTTTTTTTATTATGGTGCAGTTGTATTATAGTCATACACATAATTGTATGTTATCGGCCTATTTCGTACACGCAATGGTATGAATGATGCATGAACTTGAATTTGAAATCATCAGCTGCTATTATAGGGAATGACTTTTTAACTACAAAACTATTTATTGTGCCTGTAAATATTGAATTGCTTACTAAATAATGTCATTACTTTTCCTGAGGTTATTTTGTTTTATTTATATTATTTATGAAACAGTACTTGTAAAGTATTTTGCATTGCACAATTGACGAAAAGATTGGCAAAAATTGCAAAATTGGTGTTAAGGCACACAATATCTTTTTCGATGCAATTTTGTTTGTTTGCATTAAATCCTTTTGTAAACCAACAAACGAGAAACAATTTAACGTTTACACTCTTATATTTAAAAGATATCTGATGTCTTACTTTTCCTTCTATGTTCTACTTAAAAAGGTTTCTGCTTATAAGGAATCAAAGGTTGTGAATAACAAAGATGAAGTTTATCTGATGCCATCAGGATTTGGGTGAATGTTATTGAATATAAGATGACAAGTTCGTTTTTTCCTATTTGTTCCTTTAATCCCTTACGTCTGTTTTCATGAATATCAATTATATGGTCATTTTTATAAATTTCAATCTAAAAAATCAAATGAGTGCATTTGCAAGAATAACAAAAGAAATATTATAGATAGTTTTGTATAATATCAAATTTCAGTACCGATAACTCTCGAATTTTCTAATCTTAGGTAACATTTCCTCCTGCACTACCCCTTTGCTCCAGCTGAAAAAATGAATTCTATCATTTTAAAGTTCTTATCTTATTGATACTGCCATGCTGTTAATACGGTGTATCATATAGTTGTCTATAATTATGTCTGTATATAACTCGATTGATTGTTACAGAACAAATGGCAATACTAGAAAATATTGACTAGGTAATAGTATACCATGTTTTATTCCAAATTTGAGTTTAGTGGTTGGTACTCGGTACTTTCATGATTTATAAGAAACCTTTTTTTGATTTGTCTGTTTGTAATTTTTAAAATTATAAAGACACTTAGGTTTCAACTCTACTCGCTCGGGCAAATGTGTCCTCCGATTGATTTGGCTATTTTTAAAGTAGTTTTTGTCTTTTAACCTCTTCAACTGTTTCGTTTTTTTTTTTTTTTATATATACTCGGTTTTCAAAGATGCGGCTTAAGCGTTCTTAATGAAGGTATATCCAGAAAATCGCTTCGGACATACGGAATTAAACGTGTCTGTTTTATTTTTTTTTTAAATATATAACCATTCAAAATGTTTGTGTCAAAACTTCATTAAATATATACAAACAAAAAGCCCTAAACAACCCTACAGTTCTTAGCGATACAGTCAAATTAAAACTGTTTAATAAAGTTCACTTTTGTGACTAATGAGAAAATAAGGAGTCATCGTTAATTTTTTTTTCATCATTTTGTGATGGTTGGCTGGTTGTTACATGTAGAGCATGACATGCTCACCCTTCCGGGGCAACTGCTATCACCCCTCTTTGTGGTGGTTTCTATTTTGGTCAGTTATGATTTCTTTATATGTTATATTTAAAGTATGTCTTTTGATTTTTTTACACTTTTTACCACTGGTGGTCAGTTTGTTATCGATTCATGAATTTGAATATTCATTCGGTATCTTTCGACTCTAGCCCTTTTAAGTAAAAATGATGCATGAAAATGAAAATGAAACAAATACAGTTTTACATCGTAAGACTGTAACGACGTACGTTTTAATTGTTATGTTATTATTAATCATTGTTCACGCTAAATATTCGGACTAATTGATTTCTATTTAAAAAGTTAAACATCACGGTTATTCACAAATATTTTTATAACAATGACAGCAATAACATATAATGTCTAATCAACATTCTATGAACCCTTTTCCAAATCAAATCAATTTTACGACTAAAAAATGCAAATATTTCGCCGCTTTTTAAATGTTTTCTAAGATTTACGTTCATAGACTTATTTCATTATTTTTCTCACTGACTATTCCCAGAAGTGTGAATGTTTCATGACATTTTTTTTCGATAATTAGGTGAAGTTCAACAGGTTATTAAAGCATACAAAATTTTACCGAATTTTAAAATATTGTCCAGTTACGAATACTTTACCTAAATCAGTGTTTTAGCTACTATATATGTTATTTGAGTAAAAAAGTATTTACAATCAATCGCAAAAGCAGGTCCTTTGTTGATGTGTTAGGCAATTCTTCTTCTTATTTCAAAATTAAATTAAAATGAATTTTCAGAGTATTAACAACCAAAACTCGAGCGTGCAAAAACATGATTTTAACTGATACTACTTACGACATTGCGAACAGAAACAAATATAATTTCATTGCCCATTTTGGTCACGATGTCCACTACAGTTACCAAACTTACATTGCATCTTCCCATAACAACAGCTCCTCGTTTGAAGGTCCCTACTATGTATTGGCTGCGTAGTAGGGACCTTCAAAGGTTTCGTTTGCATCAAAACATCAAAGATCGTTTCATATCGCATTCCTTAACTATTCCTGTCTTTCAATTCCCATCTAGGTGTAACAAATCGTGTTATCAAATTTTGTAATAAAGCACATATTTTTTTTTCTAGTGTAAAAAACTCATTTCATGCTATACCGATGAGTGCATCTAGTTGTTCTTTCAAATTAATTGACAGATTTGACTTTTAGACCTTTGTTTTTATATTATTATTATAAAATCTTAGCAAACAGAACGGTCATTTTAAAAATCTGATATCCAATTTATTTGGTGCAACTCATACTTAGCATTCATCTTCAATGACACAGATATATCGCATTTACTTACTGGAACTGCAACACAAAGTCAATAATAGCTTCTCAATCATATTTTTTTTCCATTTCAAAGCTGTAACTACTATAGTAGAACTGATACTGTTTTTGCACGGTGTATTAGTCGTTTCAGATCTCAGATATATTATACTTGTTTGTAAAACCAAGTTAAAGGCCGTTAGTTTTCTCATTTGAATTGTTTTACATTGTCATTTCGGGGCCTTTTATAGCTGACTATGCGGTATGTTTTGCGCATTGTTGAAGGCCTTACGGAGACCTATAGTTGTTAATATCTGTGTCATTTGGTCTCTTGTAGAGAGTTGTCTCATTGGCAATTATACCACATCTTCTTTTTTATATTATCCTTTTATCATCATTATATTATTGACTACCTTTTGTCATTCATCGTTTCATTTCCAACGGTTTCAACTACTTTATCATCCATACGATACATAACACCGATTTGTTTATACATAATCTCTTTTTATCAAGGTTTCATTTCGAAAGTTCATGTTTGTCCCTATATTTTTTCCCGTAAAATATTCTATTATAAATCAGGTCGTTCATTTTCTCATAGTTTCAAATTTGTTTTGTTGGGGCCCTAAAAAAACCAACTTTACGGAAGGGGTTTTCTCATTGTTAAAGGCTGCATAATATCCTCTTATAATTGCTTACATTCATTTCATTTGAACTGTGGCGGATAGTTGTCCCATTGGCAGTCATGCCATATCTCTTTATCTTTATATTTAAATTATATTAATAATAAGTACACAATGCATTTGCATCATATACAGGCTATAATTGTATAGCTCTACACTAGGTTAACGCTTTTAGCTTAACATTATAAACAGACTGCTTGCATAACACTAGATTCATGCTTATAAAAATACATTAGGTACATATCTGTACGATACATCAAACAGGATAAATTCTCATAACATCGCCTTTGGTACATTCTTGTAGCATTACACCAGTACATCTTTAGCAATACACTATACACCATGCTATAGCAGCAAACTGTATACAAAATGCTATATCATTACACTGTACACAATGCTATATAATAACGTTATACACAATGCTATTACATAACACTTGAAATGATACTGTAGTAAATGCATTACGTCGATCTTGAAGTGTCATATTATGTTATATTTTCATTTTTAATATGCACAAAATATGTGCCAAGGGAAGTTGCACATACATCTCTTTTCTTTTCTACTTTGTAAAAATGTATATGCGAGAGTTCTTCTTTTGCCCTATTACAGCCATACAAATCACGAGATAAAATGAAAACAGCACGTTATAATTTTCATACGTTCAAGGCACATTTCTGGATTTATCTTCATTGGGAACGCAAAAAAAACGAATATTTGAAAGCAAAGGATGCATAAGAAACGAAATAGGTGAAGAGTCATACTGTGCAAATTAAGTTTTTCTTATTTTTTTTAAGCCGTGCATGTGGATATTAAAAAAAATAATGGTACAATAAGTAATGTCCTCTGTTACTGAAACGCCATTCAGGAAACATTATATCTTGCTTTGTCGTCTAATATTTTATAGTTGAAACGATCGAGACGGGAAATGTTTAAAAATAAAATTGCAAAGTTTAATCAGTGCATTTGTGTGAACAAGACTATTAAAATGGGTTTTGGTGTAGACTAATTAGATATATTATTGATAAATGCGGAATTTGACATCCTAAGGAAGTGATTGATTTGCCAATGATATTTTCTTTGTTTAATTCTTTAAGAGAGATCGTGGACATTTTCGGTTGTCAATAATTATTCTATGGATTATTCTATGAGTATGATTCTAGTCATTTTTAGATTTCATTTTCAGAGTATCATTAATATTCTACCAGCTGAAGAAAAACAATATTTGTTGCATTAGTTCTGTATCTAACACAGACATAAGATAACGACTTTCACAATAGGTAACATCATTAAGTCTATCTAACAGTTTAATATTACTGACACTTAAAAGAGATTTAGAAAAATTAGGTTCATAAGAAAACACAAGATTATTGCACCGTTAGGTGCACTATTGGAATTACACATTGTGATGGCTTTACCTAAAGTGATATATTTTGAAATGCATATGAATCTGTGAACTTTCTCATTGTTTAACAAAACAAAAAACAAAACTTGTTCTAGTCCCAATTGTTTATGTGCGCATGGCTGTCAAAACAAATGATACAAGTGATGTAATCAACAACAGTCATTTATCAAAAAAGTTGTGAAGAATCATTTCATTAATTGTTTGCAGCAGAAGCGTTTAAATGATCTTACCTTCACCAGAAACCCTCAAAACCAAACATTTACAAGATAAGTATAAAGTTGAGAATGGAAATTGGGGATCTGTCAAAGAGACAACAACCCGACCAAAAATCAAATAACATCCGAATGAATATGTATTGATATTATAGTCAATTTTGCTTGACTAAGCTTTTAGATTAGTTTCTCTTGCTTTACAAGTGTTTAAATATACAACTTCAGGAAATACTTATCCTTCCGGAGCACTTGATTTCACTCCCGGTTTTTAGTGGAGATCGTGTTGTTTCTTATTTATTATTTATAACTGTTGATGTACATGTCGTTTGGTTTTATGAGTCTTTGTTTACACCTTGGTTTTGATTATTATTGTCTTCAGAAACGGTGTTATAAATCATGTCAGGGCCAACTCACTGAGCTGATCAAACCCTTTTGGAAAATTTTCACATTTAACTTAATTAATTGTATGTGTCCGAAGATCTATTTAGGATTTACTTTAATTTTGAATTTTGAAAGCTTAAAGCCAAGATTTATAAATACAAAAACCCGTTAATTAAGAGATTTGCAATCAAGATCCTGAAAATAATAGCTAAATCCGTCTAAAGTGAACTTTGCCTTGAATGTTAAAGGTATTACAAAAATCATGAACTATCATGAAGCTCTCCCCATATTCGTTTGTTGTTGTCATAAACTTATTTGGTTTAAAACTTGAGTTCAACTGAAATGTACACTACCAATAATTTACCCACACTTTTTTGGTACATTTCTACCCTCGTGCATATCAGTACTGTTAGGAAAGACTGAAAAATTATAATGTTATACTTTCAATGAAATCAGTACTGATTTTGTCAGTACTGTTTCAGTACTGATTTTGACAGTACTGTTTTAGTACTGATTTTGACAGTACTATTTCAGTACTGATTTTGATAGTACTGTTTTAGTACTGATTTTGACAGTACTGTTTCAGTACTGATTTTGTCAGTACTGTTTCAGTACTGATTTTGACAGTACTGTTTTAGTACTGATTTTGACAGTACTGTTTCAGTACTGATTTTGACAGTACTGTTTTAGTACTGATTTTGACAGTACTGTTTCAGTACTGATTTTGTCAGTACTGTTTCAGTACTGATGTGGACAGTACTGTTTCAGTACTGATTTCGTCAGTAATGATTCAGTACTGATTTCGTAAGTAGTGTTTCGTTACAGATTTCTTCAGTACTGTTTCATTATAACACTTTTTAAATCAGACTGTATCTGTATAGTGATGCCTAGTTGTTTTGTATATTTGGGATGGGTTAATTGTTCTCTTTGACACTAACCCCATTTCCATTCATTTTCTATATCGTGACATGTTAATGTTTTCGTTATGTTTTTTTTATTTCTCTGATTTTTGTTGTCCTGAAGTGGTTTTGCTTTAGATCCAGCTCTTCGACAGTTACTTTAACCTTTTTTTTTTTAAATATTCTGGCTTTATGTCATATTTATTGTCAGAATTGCATCTTGTGTGGTCTATAAGGTTTATGTTTTTAATACTTATTAATACTTCTATTTGACAATACCATATTTCATGTATTTATATCTTGCTTGAGTCAAATCAGAACATATTGAACATTGGAACTCGGTATATTACTTTTGAGAAGATGGGTGGATGGATTGATGTTATGTGATCCAGTGGCAAGTTAAGTGCAGGAAGAGGACATGATACTCAGATATAAATACAATGTAATTAACATACTTTGTACAGAACTAGACCAATAACGCACTGAGCTCCTTTTTAACATGCTAGTTCACCACAAGGAGAGAATCTGCTATAAGACATGTCCCCCTACATGAACAGGTACCTTCAGATTGAACAGTATATGTTTTTCTCCTTTTACTGTGAGCTGAGCGAATATTCAGAATACGACCACTTTTTTAGTCTAATTTCTCATAAATAAATTTCCAATCATATGCTCATTGTAAGATTTTTAATGGTTTAATACATTTATTGACAGATTTCTTTTTTTTTTTTTTGTATACATTAATCATGCTGCAATTTCATTCACTTGTAATGAGTGTACTGTGAATAGTAACTTAAATACATGTATGCATAACTCTTGTACTCTTTCCTATAAAACTGCAGAGCATATTTTACGAAAAGAATATATGAAATTTGGTGTTACAATATTTAGGCATCCCGTTAACGGGGAGTTGAAAGGGTGAGAACTACATTACTCAGTATAGCATGTTCACATGAGGACTGATGACTTTCAGAAACTCTTGGTTTGTAGTTCCTCAGAAATCTCTGATGGATTTGAATCTTACAGACATACAAACAGAGGTACATTTTGTAAAATAAGTATAAAAATTTAAAGAAAGATTTCCAACAGACTGATTAATGTCTGACGGAGGTCATTTGGTACATAATTAACCTTTTTGATTTTTGAACATATATGGTTTGCTTTTCAAAATTGATTTTTATTGACTGAATAAAAACAACCTGAAGAACTCAAATTTTTAGTTCTATCTTCTTATCAACTGCAATAACTTCCATTGCAAATACAATAAACAGTAATCTTAAGAATGAACAGCATTAAAAACTAAAAAAATGTGTTTTTTTCTCTCTCAATTTAATGTTTTTTAAAATAACTGTTTCATAATTCTGCTTCAATGTTATTTTCCACTGCTCTTCCTATGCATGTGATATATATCTTTGCGAACTTGTTTCTGGAAAGGAAAAAGTGGATTATAACATTTATCATTTTGTTAAAGTCCAATAATAAGATTAAACATAGGTCAACCATGACATAATGTGAATCAGTGTACATGCATTGCTAAAGGTGGTATAACGTTAATTATAAAAGGTTTATATTATACAGGGAGAAAAATGAAAGAAAAAAAAAATGGAACAATGTTTGATTTACCTACTTGAAAACTGGCCTTGAAGTCATTAAACTTTCGAGTCAGTTATTTACTCAAACTCCAAAATCAACAAATCAACCAATCAAAATGCTGGATTTCAATTTTCGACCACGATTTTTTTTCTCCGGGCACTGAGAAAATTTTTTATGACTTCAGGGCCTGATCTTATACGATTTGGAGAAGAATTTTAGCGTCCCAAGTCTGGGTTCATGGCAAATTTCCATGTTTTCAATACGGGCTGCACTTTTAACATTTTTAATTTGTTTTGTTATAAATTAGGTCGTTAATTTTTCTAAATTAAATTGTTTCATATATTGTTTATGTCATGGTCTTTTGTAGCCGACAATACGGTATGGGTTTTCTCATTGTTGAAGTCTGCACAGTTGTATATTATTGTTCACATTCACATCGTCTCAAATTTGGTGGATAGTTGTCTCAGTGACAATCCTACAACTTTTTATTATTTTATACACTATGCAATCGTTTAAAAAAATAATAAAAGTATTCTTTTTGTGAATTTTTTCATTATTAGTACCAGTGGAAATTCTCATTAATGATTATAATATATTACTATTTTTTAAATCTGTTATTCGGTTACAGAGAAGGAGATGTTTGTTTATATTTCCTTTAGGTTTCTAAGTTCAACTATGTCCTGCTGTAACACTCTGACATCTTTGGATCGGCACCAAAACACATATGTATTAATATAATCTGATTATTCGAGCACAATATCAATGCAATCTGTGAAACAGTTAAATGAGAAGTTGTGTGTACGAATATGTACTTCCCGTAGACTTTTTTGTTAACTTTAATGATATCTTTCAATTGTTGAAGAATTGTATTTCTACTCTTTATTCTTTTGAATTTGCTCGTTGTTGGTTTGTTGTCATATGAACACACTACAACATTTCATGATATTGAAATAAAATTATAGGAATAATTGCAAATACTTACTTTAAAAAAATCATAATTGAGTGTAAAACTATATATATATATATATACCTACCTTTCAAATTATGTCAATGTTCTACTGTCACCTTTCATACCAGTTCTATCTCTATCTCATATTTTATCTGTTCATGACAATTTTTAGTCGTTGATCTAAAACTTTATTTTCCTCATAGACTTAGTCTTTGTGTTCTGGTGGGATCCATTTTTAGATACCTATAACAATAGATCATACTGCATCAAATACTTTGCATGCATTTATAAAAAAGTTGTTTTTCCCAACATGCATGTTATGGTATTAATTATGGACGTACAGTGGAGATCAGTTCTAACCTCTCATAAATTCTGTCAGAATCTGTCAGGAGAACTGTTCTAGAACAGTATGTAGAACTGTCAGCCTGACACCTTTTAGTCAGTTCTAGGTTAGAACTGTTCTAGCTAGAACTGATTTGGTCAGTTCTACCTAGAACCGATTTGGACAGTTCTAGCTAGAACTGATCCTGACAGTTCTACCCTAGAACAGTTTAGACAGTTCTAGCTAGAACTGACCAAATATTTGGTCAGTTCTACTTCTAGAAAAGTTCTACGGTTAGAATTGATTTCAAATTCTACGGCTAGAATTGATTTATAAATTCTACAGCCAGAATTAATTTATAAATTCTACGGCTAGAATTGATTTATAAGTTTTAAGAAATATTTGTCTTAATATAAAGGCTTCGGCAAAATAGCGATTAATATTATATAGAGTTTTGCTATTTTGCCGGTTTTATATCAGATTTATAATTGGCAAGAGAACATGTTTAACCCCGCCATATTTTGCATGTATATGTCAGTGCCTGTTCCAAGTCAGGAGCCCGTAATTCAGTGATTTTCTTTTGTTGATGTGTAGTATAAAATATTTGTTTTTCTTTCATTTTTTGTACATAAATTAGGCCGTTAATTAGTATTATGGGGGGTGGGGGGGGGGGTTGGGTTATTATTTGAATTGTTTTACATTTTTTATTCTGGGAGTCAGGATGGCTCGTTATCACATAACAAAATTATCCTCATTAACCAAATGTAATATCTGTTTACTAGTAGTTTTCATACCTCGGACGGACCTGTTTAACAAAAATCTTTTGACCACATCAATCTAAACTGACATTATTTGCTCTTCAGTCTTTCTGCAAATCTATATAGCTGCACAGTACTTCAGTTTTAATTTTAGGTCAAGAGGGACTGTACTATACAAGTTACAGCAATATTGGAAAACAATTTTGTTCGCATCAATTTATAGTGCCAGCATGCAGGGGCAGATCCAACCATTTAAAAAAGGGGGGGTTCTAACTATGTTCAAATTCAAAAGCATTGATCGTCAAAAAAGGGGGGTTCCAACTCCTGACCCCCCCCTCCACCCTTGATCAGCCAATGATCATGTCCTCTTTGTATTCAAAATATTGAATCATAAACAAATATCAGTAGTTTTCATACTTCAGACTGAGTCGTATAATAAAATCTTTTGACCGCATCAACCGAATCTTACCATATTTGCTTTTTTTTATGTAAATCTAAATAGCTGCACAGTAATTCAGTTATAATTTTAGGTCAAGAGGGACTGTAGTATATAAATAACTACAATATTGGAATTGAGAGTGCCAGCATTTCCTATTTTTATTCAAAATATCGCATCAGAAACAAATATCAGTCATGTCAGTAGTTTTCATACCTCAGACTGACAGTAACATGTAATCATGTAACAAAATTATTTGTCTGCATCAACCAAAACTGACCATATTTGACCGCATCAACCAAAACTGACCATATTTGACCGCATCAACCAAAACTGACCATATTTGCTCTTTTTTATGTAACTCTTATAGTCGCATAGTAAATCTGTAATATTTTTATGTAAGGATAGATTGTAAAATCATGAAAATACAAATGATAGAAATATGGGAACACAATGCTACATAATTTCATTTGCATCAATTTGGAATGCCAGCATGTCCTCTTTTTATTCAAAATATTGCATCATAAACAAATATCAGTAGTTTTCATACCTCAGACTGACTGGTATAACGAAATAATTTGTCCGCATCAACCAAAACTGACCATATTTGCACTTTATTATGAACATGATGTGAATCTTAATAGCCGCAAAGTAAATCATGTATATTTTTATATCCGGATGGATTGTTTAATAAAAATGAAAGCAATATTGGAAAATAAAATTATGCTCACATCAGTTTATAGTGCCAGCATGACATTGTCCTCTTTTTCATCAAAATTTTGAATCGTAAACTAATTTCAGTAGTTTTAATATCTCAGACTGACTCATGAATATAACAAAATTATTTGTCGCATCAACCAAAACTGACCATAATTGACAGCATCAACCATAACTGACCATATGTGACAACATCAACCAAAACTGACCATCATTACACTTTGTTATGAAAATCTTAATATATATATAGCCGCATACTAAATCACTTATAGTAATACATATACCGGTAACGATGGATTGTATAATTCAAATGACAGCAATATCAATGAATATTGGAACACATTGGCTACAAAAAAAGTTCCACATCAATTTAGAATATCAGCAAGTCCTCTTTTTATTCAAAATATTGAATTGTAAACAAATTTCAGTGGTTTCGATATATCAGACTGAGTGAGAGTTGTTTTAACAAAATTATTTGACCGCATCAACCAAAACTGAACTTACACTTTATCATGTAAATATACATGTATATGGCCTCATTGTAAACATGGTAAACCAATGTTATTTCTATGTGAGGACGGATCGTATGATAAAAATGACACCAACTTTGAAACACAATACACCTTATTGCTAATCCTGGCTGACCCGGCCTCTTGAACTTTTGAAGCATACAACAATGACTTTTCCATTGTGGCGTCAGATATTTTGTTTTATGACGTCAAAATTTTACGGGAACCTGTGTGATATCCAGTAATGGCAGACAAATTGCGACAAGGTGTATTTATACCATATCTAAGAATTAGATTTATCAAATTTTCATGCCAGACCCTTCTTCAAAATGAACATGATATTAATCCATCTGAAACTGGTCAGCCAATCAACGCTTTAGACATTCTGATGAAAAACCACAGATGCTTTGCCAAAAGAAAGTGTACTGCCAGGAACAGTGTATATAATATATTTGTCTATCTGTAGGTTTGGGATGATGTTTGGTTCATGTTCCTATAAATGAATCTGCCCCACATCTTCTCAATTTCTTTCTCTGACAATCCCAAACTTTTGGTCCTGAAATAGGGGAATTGGGTTTAAAAAGCTAATTTCCTAGGGGAAGTGCTGCCCAAATTTTTTTTAGTTTTGGACTTCTTTTTTTTCAGGGGTATTTTAAAAGGGGGTAAACTAAAAGTTATTTCAGGGGGATTTTAAAAGGGGTAAACAAAAAGTTATCTAGGGGAGATTTTTAAAGTGGGTAATCAATCTCTTTCTATTAAATCCCAAACTAGTGTCCATGCCTTTAAACAAAACCGAGACAGCAATGAAGCATAATATTATAAAAAAAAAAAAAAAAAAAAAAAAAAAAATCCCTACCTACCGTCCCTTCAAAATTTCAAGGGGGTGATCGGAAACACAACATTATTTTTTTTAGGCCTGAAAGGAAATTAATGACAATCTTGAGTTTTCAACAGGTGTTCACATTTACAATGATTGTATATTCTGGCGCGTGTAATTGTATAGTCTGACGCGTGTACAAAGTTGAAAGTGTTAATTGGATGTTATTGTAGCAATAAAACAGGAGACACACGCCTCGTTAATCTCATTTGATGTTCCACATTGTGTGTACTGTTATTACCTTAGGGAGAAGCCACATCTAATGTTGTTCCTATCAAGAACAATGAATTATACTGTTAGAAAGGAAATTATATTTCATGTTTTTGTTTCAATAAATCCTTCAAAGGAAAGTTGACCTTTTTTTTGTTTTTGTTTCAATTTTATAGAGTGTGCATTTCCTTTGCTCTACCAAGCTGACTGAAGCCATTCAACTTTTATGTTTAGTATAAAGTAAATTGTCAGCATTTCAGTATTATTCTCGCAAAAGTACGTGCTCTGTGCATGCAATTGCTAGAATCTAAAACGCAACTCGCTTTACCTTTGATTAATAAATCAGTTACTTTGTACGTCTTTGATACTGCGCGGTATCAACTGAACCCTTTGGTACAGGGTTTCAATTTCCTTTTGGGCAAGGGAAAAAAGGTTACGACTCGAACTTCGATAAATGCATATTAGAAGTATTATAATTATACTATAGTGGACACGTCGGTTCATGATATCCCTTTGGGCAAGGGTAAATATTGTAACGCACTTATTTTGTCACGTCGCCGTGTCAAACTGAATCCCTTTGGATAAGGGTTTTCCTCTTGGGCAAAGGAAATAGTAAGGGAAGTTATACCCTGCAATATTAGTCTTACACTCTAAAAATGGCACACCCATGTGGTAACTGTTCAAAAAACTGCACTCGAATGTGTGTGTTTTGTGAGAAATGTGAAACATGGTTTCACCAGAAATGCCAGAAATTAACAAAAGATCAGTTTCGGATCTTAAGTCAGACTAAAAGCTGTGATTTCATATGTACACAATGTTGTCATACAAAAGATCATAAATTTGACTATGATCTTTCTATAAGTAGATTAGAAGCTTATGCAAGTAAAAATTTGTTGACGGATGGTGTAAATGTAGAGAAAATATTGCTAAGAAAAGAACCACTAACACAAATTATTGGGGAGACAAACCATACATATTCTGCAATGAGCTCTTTGGTTGAAGACAGGGTTTCTAGACAAATATTAAATGAACAAAGCATGATTATTAAAGAAAGAAACCCTGTCCAAGTCTCAACAAATGGCAATTGTCTCTTCAATTCTTTGTCAGTGGACATGTGTGGCAATGAAAGTCTTGCAACAAGACTGAGAGTTTTGACTTGTATAGAGATGGTGTCAAATAAGCTAATTTATGATACATCTAAGCACAATAGACTAGAGCTTGTCTCACCATCATATGATGAAGCTTGTAAGGCTGCCGCAAAAAATAGAGCATTTTCGTCCGCATGGACCATTCTTGCCGCAGCGTCGGTATTAGGTTGTCCAATTCAGTCCGTATATCCACCCCGAAATGGGTTTATGGACAAGACAGTCGGTATCTTAAACACCATGTTTGATCCATTGCTGATGATATGCAAACTGTTATTAACATGAATTCTGCCAAGCATCCTTTTTTGAAAGAAATTGTTCAGACCACAGGCAAACCACCAAGTGTTATCTGCTACACAGATTTCCAAATGAAGCATTTCGCCAGTGCTTGTAAATCTTCAATAATTGGTGTTGACAGAACATTCAATTTGGGCGCCTGCTTTGTCACAACAACTGTTTTCCAGGAAAACAAACTTAAACGCAAAGGGAAAAACACAAACCCAATAATAATGGGACCAATTTATTTGCATTGGGATGGTGCTTGCCACACCTACCAACGTTTTTTTACTCATATTGCCTCAGTGCTTGACACAACAATAAGTGATACCTTGCTTAGTTATAGCAATCTTGTGATTGGTTCAGATGAGAAAAAAGGCTTTAGTAAAAGCTATCAAAGACAGTTTTCCAACATCTGAACTCGCATTGTGCACAAGGCACTTGAGTGAAAATGTTACAAGGCATTTGAGAACAAAGGTTGGCGTTAATGACAAGAACGCAAAACAAATTTTATCAGACTTATTTGGGGATAACGGTCTGATAGAAGCAGATACGACGGTAGATTTTTCCACTAAGGTTACTGATATTGAAAGAAAATATGAAGACCTCGTTGGTCCATATCTTACGCAAAAAGTTATTCCTACTATAAGGGATTACGTGTACAATGCTCGAAAAACAGAGTCGAGAATTCCATTGCAATGGAAAAACAATAATTGTGAATCAATCAATCACATCTTGAAACTAAATCAAGATTGGAAGCCTGAGAAACTTCCAGAGTTAATTAATAAAATTCACAAAGAAATAAAGTTGCAAGAAAGTCTTGTCAATGGCGCACTTTATGGACATGGAGACTTTGAGCTAAGCTCCTCAGTAAGCCATTTTCAATGCACAAAAGCTCTATGGCAGATTAAATCGGAAAAAGAAAAGGCTTTTGCATTGCAAAAATTCTTGACTCATGGGAGAAAGTTAAACGCAATCCCAGAGTCCACCACTTCAACAGATGGTGGGCTGACAATCCCCAAAACAAGTGCATGTGCACGTAAACCTTGCCAACGGAAACGTATTAAAAATGCTAAAACTACAACTTCAAAAAGGGCAAAAATACAGTGAACCTTAGTGGTAAAAATCTACGGCTTATCAAAATGGGACCACCATGTACAAAATGTATAAATATTATGTTAGATAGGAATGTACATATTACTATATAATGACTAAAAAAAAAAAAAAAAAAAAAAAAAAAAAAAAAAATTATATGGACCCCAATGTAGAACCACGTCCTCGTCGTGGGGTCTGGAAACACGCTTAAATAATAAAGATGGCAAAGCGTGGCTGAGAGTTCTACAAATAAAGCATCGAATTGACATAACAAGAGTACACTTAGAGCATAGTATTAAGCAAATGAATCAAAATATTATATTCCATTATGCCCGCTCCATATATATCTCCATTCGTTTATTCATACTTTGACTTTGATGAAAACAGATACATACATTATCTTATACATATTCTTCATATTTAAAAATAAAAAAAAGAAGCTCAATCTCTTTCTTCTTCACAAATATTTAATTTCTTCATCTACCAATATACTAATATAAACTTCACAATCTCTTTCTTCCTCACAAATGTTTCCTTTCTTCGTCTATCTATATAATTAAACATTTTAATTAGACATATCTGCTCATATATTAAAAAAAACATTAAATACAAATTTCTTTATATCTAATAAAAAAAAAATGTTTTCTTGTCGCTAAATAGTCTTCTTGTCGCTTGTTGTCGCTAAAATAATTCTTGTTGTCGCTTGTTGTCGCTTCTTGACGCTTGTTGTCGCTAATTAGTGAGACCCCTTTTTTCATTAATATCCCATAATTCATCCACTGTACAATTTTCGTTTGAACATTTGTCAAAACAGAATTATAAATGAATGTAAATCCAAGGCAAACAAGGTAAATTACGATTAAAATTCCATGAATTAAATGTAGAGTTTTATTTAGGAAGGGACTGTTAAAAACGGGGAACGAAGAAACGTAAACAATGATGTTTCCGTATGCAATCTTATAAAAATATCTCCGATGAGTTGGATAACCTTCTATTCACTTCGATATTTGTACATGTAACGTAATAAAAGTCGTTTGATCAGTAAAAAAATATAGAAAATCTGCTATTTAATATATAGCAAAGTACTTGGAAGTGATTTATTTCTTCTAAATTCTAAAGTGCCCTTACTGCAGTGACGTCATTTAGAACTGTTCTACAGTCCTGACTGATTAAGTCAGTTCTGCTGACAGTTCTACGGTTAGAAGTGATTTGGACAGTTCTACCTAGAACTGATCCTGACAGATCTACCCTAGAACTGATCCTGACAGTTCTACCTAGAACTGATTTAGTCAGTTCTACCTAGAACTGAATCTGACAGTTCTACTTAGAACAGTTCTAGGGTAGAACTGTTCTAGGTAGAACTGTTCTAGGACAGGTTAGAACAGTTCTATGACAGAATATTCTGACAGTTCTAATGAGAGGTTAGAAGTGATCTCCACTGTAACACTTTGTAAATTGTCCTTTGAAAAAATACATCATGAGTCAGAGATAAAGATTGTATCGATGATTTACAAAATTCTGTAAAGTGGTTCAGGAGTAATTGATGACACTTACGTGGGACATAAGGACAAGATTTGTTCCATATGTGAACACATTCTCACTAAGAAAATGTCACCAGAAGTGCAAATCTGTCATCACAACGGATAATGTTTATGTGATACAGTAAAAACAGTAAAAACATTGGTAGTAAAATAGTGCGGGATGTTTAATTTTCAACAAATGTAGGATTGGTCACCTTTAATCGGATGCCTAATATAGCATGTATAGAAAGAGAGTGCCATGATCTCTGCAGGTTAATAACTATTGCAACAACTCTTTTAGAGGCCATGGGTGGCCTTTTGTCTGAATATGCAGGAGGGCAAATTCCTGTCCACCTTCAATATGCTTTCGTTGTCCAGTGGCAGTCCAAGTTTCATTGACCTTCTTTCACCCCAGATGACATCTTTTACAGGACTTACCTATTGTACTTATTTAACAATTGTTTTGAACATGCATGTAATATTTGCCACTGGACATTAAGCAAATTTTTAACACATGTACTCCAATATGTTATTATTTTGAGGAATCTCAGTAGGATCATTTTAAACTATTAGGATTATCTTCTTGAAATATAAATATTATTCATACAAAGTATTGCTCAATAATTATGTGTCGGATTACTAATATTCGTGTGTCGGTCCAATGGGTCGTCGGACTTATAGGGCGTCAGGCTATTGGGGTGTCGGACCAATATGGTGTCTGAACAGAAAGATTTAAAAGGCCAAACAAAAATTTAAAAATGTGCAACTTATAAAAGGGTCTGGTCTGGAAGTGGTTTCTTCATTTCTGTATTCTGTAATATTCTATACCATTTTTCACTTTTTATTATTAATTTTGCCTGTTATTCTCTTTTCTTCATATTCAAGCACCACACTATTATCTATTCTTCATTGCTTTTGTCTACTTTATAACAACAATGGGAATAATATGAAAGCCAGCAAAATAGGACATTGGAAAATTGTCTGTTTTCTGTTTCTTGGTTTATTCTTGCTTGTCGTTGGAGGCAAACTTTTGTCTTTCTGTCTCTTTAGTTTGTGTGTATTATTATAAATTAAACGAATGTAACACAAATTTGCCATCTTAAAACAAATATGTTGAACATTGCGTCTGTTATTTAATCTCTTTTTAACAGAAGGAAAAAACTAAGATTAAATATAATCAACAGAAGTATAAAAAAACTATGAACTTAGTCTTTGAAGTTAGATGCATGATTTTTGTCGAGCCTGCAACTTTTGAAAGCTCGACATAGGGATAGTTATACGGTGGCGGCGGTGTTAGCTCACTTCTTAAAAGCTTTATATTTTGGAAGGTAGAAGACCTGGATGCTTCATACTTTGTATATAGATCCCTCATGTTACGAACTTTCTGTCAGTCACATGTCCAATGTCCTTGACCTCATTTTCATGGTTCAGTGACTACTTGAAAAAAAGTTAAGATTTTTTGTAATGTTAAATTCTCTCTTATTATAAGTAATTGGATAACTATAATCGGTATGTGCGTACCTTGCAAGGTCCTCATGCCTGTCAGACAGTTTTCACTTGACCTCGACCTCATTTCATGGATCAGTGAACAAGGTTAAGTTTTCGTGGTCAAGTCCATATCTCAGATACTATAAGCAATAGGTCTAGTATATTCGATGTATGGAAGGACTGTAAGGTGTACATGTCCAACTGGCAGGTGTCATCTGACCTTGACCTCATTTTCATGGTTCAGTGGTTATAGTTAAGTTTTTGTGTTTTGGTCTGTTTTTCTTATTCTATATGCAATATGTCTACTATAATTGGTGTATGGAATGATTGTAAGGTGTACATGTCTAGCTGACAGGTGTCATCTGACCTTGACCTCATTTTCATGGTTCAGTGGTCAAAGTTAAGTTTTTTTTAGTTATGGTCTATTTTTCTAATACTTTATGCATTAGGTCAACTATATTTGGTGTATGGAAATATTTTATGATCTATATGTCTGTTACGCAGGTTTTATTTGACCTTGACCTCATTTTCAAGGTCCATTGCTAAGTTTTAAGTGTTTGTGTTTTGGTCTGTTTTTCTTTATTTATAAGCAATAAGGCAACTATATTTGTAATATTGAAGAATTGTTAGCTGTACATGTCTGCCGGCATGGTTTATCTGACCTTGACCTCATTTCCATGGTTCATTGATCAATGTTTTAATTTTCTTGGTTAATGTTGAGTTTATGTGACAGTTGTAATAAAGCTTTATATTTAGGTCTATCAAGATAGTATCAAGGATTAGTAAAGAGGGCGAGACATTTCAGTGTGTGCACTCTTGTTGTTATTAGTTGTTAGTGGCTTTGAACTAGCTGTCAGTAACTGCAAGTACTCTCAGATCTGTATTTAGTGACTTTTTATGTTGGGTAACGGTAACGTCCATTATGTTTTTGTTACTGAGATGTATTTCTATTTGCATTCATGTTTATTTAAAATTAAATAAGCCTTTTTCAACTGAATTTTATAGTTTGTTGTTATGTAGAACTGTTACAACTCTGTTCCAGGTTTAGGGGGGAAGACCCTAGCATGTTTAACCTCAACACAGTCTGTATATATGTTCCTGTCCGAAGTCAGGAGCCTGTAATTCAGTGGTTGTTGTTTGTTGGTGTGTTACATATTCATTGTTCGTTCATTTTTGTACATAAATAAGAACGTTAGTTTTCTTGTTTAAATTCGTTGACATTTGTCATTTTGGTGCCTTTTTTAGCTGACTATGCGATATGGCTTTGCTCATTATTGATGGCCGTATGGTGACCTATATTTGTTAATTTCTGGTCATCTGATCTGTTGTGGAGAGTTGTGATTATTCCACTCATTTTGGGTGCCATGATTGGCAAATAAAATATATGTTGTTGCTGTTGTTGTTGTGTCGTTGGCAATAATACGGCATCTTTTTTTATAAACAAATATATATATATATATATATATATATATATATATATATATATATATATATATATATGTAAATCGAATGTTCTGTTTTCCCTTATGAACCACATTTGAACTAAATTCTTGAAGGGAAAGACATTGTTTTTGCATAAATGTCAACAGAATACAGAATGTTGTGTCAACAAAATACAGAATCAACATTCTGTATTCTGTTGACACAGTATACAGAATGTTGATTCCGGCAAAATATATGAACACCAAATTATTTTGGACGTTCAATACATTATTGAATATTCTATATAATACTACTTAAAATATTTTATTTCCCCCATTTTTTCGCTATAATTATGAAATCTGTAGGCGACTGTGTTGGGACATATAGTTGGAACCCCCCTTTTTCCTTTTATCCCGAGTGTTTGGAACCCTCTTTTAAAACAATGAGTGGATCCGCCTCTGGTTACAGAACTTTCTGTAAATGTCAAAATAGGTATAAAATCGCGGGTTGTTTTGGATATACATATTATTAATATTTGTCAAATTCATATTTGAGAAATGACCAGCCTGACTTTCTAAACATATGATTGGATAAAGGGAGGTGCGGTACACCCCTCGGCGTAAGAAAGGGGAGGGGTCCGAAGGTTGGACCCCCTTTTTAACGATAAATGCATAAATTTGAAAAGGGAAATCTATTTGGAAACCCTATCTCCAGATTTGGAACCCCCTTTTAAAAATATGTTTCCTATTTTGACTGGATTTTTTTTATACCAATGCTTCATTTAATTTGAGAAACATTTTAATATATAAGTCCTAGGTGCCTACAAAATTATTTCATCTCGCCACATTGACTGCTGTGTTTGTTGCTGTTCAGTTGTTGCTGCATACATATATAACGTGACGGTACCCAAATTTCACCTATTTTGACAGTTTTTTCAACTACGTATTTTTATGATCAAGACAAAAAAAATCATTTTGTGTTTATTTTGTAGCCGTATCCTTCTTTATTATATTGGTACACCAATTTGATTTTCAATCCATATGGAATCATAGAAAAATTAGTCTGAACTAACCTCCAAACCATCAATGATTCTGTTATGAGGAGTACCCAAATTGCATCCATGCTTAAATTCGCATCGTCAAAAGTCGAATAACAGAGCTTTTGTTTAATTTTTTCAAATATTTTGAACAATTGGATATTTTTCCATGCTTACTCTTCATTTTTTAAGAAATGGTTACTTGGAACATATTGTATTTGCTAATTTTAAACAGATAACGTTTTGATGACGTCGCATGGCGACGTTTCGGTACATTTTGCTTTTTCAGTAAACACTTCATCTGTTGATAAATACTGTGAACGTTTTTGTGTATATATACTGAGTGCCAATGAAAACGCAACACTTGGTTTTTCAAAAATAAAATTTATATTAGAAATCATAATCTTTCAAAATAAATTGTTCTTGAAAATTAACAATTCTAACAATAGATCGATATCAAACAAAAATGTTTCATTGTCATCTTTCGGGCGCAATAGATAAACGAAACATCCAATGTCGAATCATCAAATCACAGTCCTAACAAAAAATGTTACAACCCCGTTGTGCAGCGCAATCTCGACAGCGCCGTGGAATTGATCATCCCGGACGTTTAATGTGATCTCGAGGAATGTTATTCCACTTGTCCTGTAAAGCAAACTCAAGCTGACTTTATGATATTGGTGGTGGTTTTCATCGTCTAAACCATGTCAAATCTGATGCAAAATTTGCTCTATCGGACCCTAAATCTGGCGAAACCCACGACTTTTGGTCAAGGCGGGTGCCAAACGTCTATGTAACCACCACTGACGATTTTTGGTACATAATGAATGATTTTTGGTACATAATGAATGATTTTTGGTACATAATGAATGATTTTTGGTCTACAGAATTCGATGTTTACACCAGACGGCCGTTTAGATGTCGGCTGTGGTCCTCTTTAACCGTTGAATTTCTGCGCAAATGGTGCTTTACTGAAATTGCTCCATAGGATCTACCGTGACCACCATTGAACTCACGTGACCTTTGGACATCCATCAGAGTCGATATCGGATATGTTGAAGACCAAATGTATCGGTTTTGCTGAGCGTTTCTTGCTTTTTGAACCCCGGGATGTGGCTTATCATTAACTGATCCATTTTTGTTGAATTTGTGGATGATTTGGGTTATTGTATGCTGTGAAAGGCTTCGTTGGATCATGCCCGAAACTGCATGTCGCTGGTTGTCAGAAAGTCCTGGCATTTACTCAGATGTTTATTGGAGTTTCCTTACAATAAGGGCGGGAAAATTCATGACATTAGCCAAGCTTTAAATGACAAAATCGTGAAAATGGTGCGTATGTTGAAAAGCGGTGAACTCAGTTTATGTCCGTTCAAAATAACCCTTACTTCGCATTTGTTCCAAAAATCACCCAACCGTAAAGTTGTCGACAATTGTCTTTAAAGTCATTTTCAACCAACTTTACAAAGTTCTAATATAAAATAAATAAAAATTATCAGACTTTTTTGAAAAACAAAAGTGTTGCGTTTTCATTGGCACTCAGTATATATCAAAATATTTTTACCTATGTTGAACGACGTGCATAGTATAAAATCATAAAAATACAAATTGTTTAGTCTCTAGGAAATCTTGTAAGATTACTGCTGCTATTTTTGCTAAATAGGTGCAATTTGGGTACTCGGTGCAATTTGGACACCGTTACGTTATATATCTATATATAAGTGATCTCGTTTGAAATGGTTTTACAACAACATTTCTGTTACTTCGGGTTTTTTTAAATATTTTTTTAGCATGCTATGCGATCTGGGCAATGCGATATATGGGTTTCCTCATTGGGCATTTGATGTGGTAAAAATCATCCAACAGTCTTCCTATTTTTATATTGTAAAGAAAGATGTCTGTGAAATATTTAAATTTCTATTTTATTTTGGTACTGGCTATGGTTACATTGAAATGTAACAGTCATAAAAAAGTTATTGTTACAATGAAGTTTAGGCTATATCGCCGGAATGCAGGCCTAGGGTTGACTAAGGAATTGCATGAATACTTACGAGTGTAACAATGATATTTATGTCTACGGTTACATTGTGTTATTGTTACGTAAATGCACTCAAATGAAAAATTATTTTTTACCATATTTTATACATTTTTTTAATTTTAATTGGATTGTCAGTGTACACACAACCAGTATGTTGTTTCAGTCTGATGCATTTTTGGCCCGGTGTAACCACTCTCAGTGGCGGATCCAGAAATTTCCATAAGGGGGGGGCCCACTGACTGACCTAAGAGGGGGCCGGCTCCAGTCACGCTTCAATGATTCCCCTATATAAGCATCCAAATTTTTTCCCAAAAAGGGGGGGAGCGGGTTCCCTACCTCCCCTAAATCCACCTCTGACTCTAGGCAGCCCTCACAAACGAGTAATTGGGGTGGATGGGTTGGGTGGCTCAGTGTTGTATTAATATATAGGAAGATGTGGTATAACTGCCAATGAGAAAAGTCTCCTGTTCATATAAGTCGTAATTTGTAGAAGTAAACCATTATAGGTTTCTAAATTGTGATACGGTCTTCAACACCGTGCCTGCATGGGCTCTCACCGAAAACAGCAAGCTATAAAGGGCCCCAAAAGTGACTAGTGTAAAACCATTCAAACTGGAAAACCAATGGTCTATAGATATAGGAAAATGAGGTATGAGTGCAGAGACAACTCTCCATCCAAGTGACAATTTATAAAAGTAAACAGTTATGGTCAAGGTACGGCAATTCAACACGGAGCCTTGGCTCACACCTAACAGCAAGCTGTAAAGGGCTCCAAAAATTATTAGTGCCACGGTAAACTATTCAAACGGCAAAACCAACGGTCTAATCTTTACAAAAACGAGAAACGAGAAACACTTATAAACCACATAAACAGACGACAACCATTGAAGGTTCTCAATAAAATTTACTAGTGTAAAACCATTCAAGCGGGAAAACCAACTACTGAATACCAAACTCCTGACTAAAGACAATAACTTTTTTTGTATTGTTACAATCTCAAAAACGTGTCCGATAATTTAAGAATGTGTCCGGTTAAAAACGCCAGAATATTTCAAAACTCATATACCCCCAATGATACTCTGTAAAGTAAAAACGCAATTCAATATTAATGGTGTGGGATACGATAGAACCCGTATTGTTCGGTTGGATTATAAATGATTAGAAAAAAAAGTCGAAGCAGGTGCCAAAAAAAATCTGGAGGAAAGGTTTAGTAATCCGTAGAGACAAATGTCCAAGGTATGCTACACTGTGCACTCTTTCTTCTGCTTGCAGACACAGACTATAGGTCTGGTTTTAAAAAAAAATGCACAATAAAAAGTTATTTTTATTTGAAGCGCTTTAATTTATGATTTTCTTTATCAATATGATTATTATTATAATAAAGTTCAGACAGAGGTACTTCACAATTTAGAAAACTAATACATCATGTACATTTTATATTGTATTTTTTTCCCGGTGCTTGACCATGTTTACTGTATGTCATTGATAAGCATTAGTTTGTTCAGCATAGGTAATTCATAACAAGCATAACTGCAGGCTAAGTTTACAACACATAATTAACTATTGATTACTTAATGTCCAGTGGCAAATATGTCATGCGTATTTAGAAAAAAACCCATTAACATTTCATTTAATACGTTTTGTAAAGATAAATCATCGTTTAATAGTAAGTAAATTCTATTGTTTTGATATTATCCGGTGATGCCTAAATGTCTTTTTACAAAATGTATGTCTATGAGGGTACTGCTCGACCGGCTTCCCGCAGAAGTGGTTTCGCCAATGCAATTTGACATGTTTTATATCAAATCATTGACGTCACATTGACGCGTTTTGGAGGAATCGGACACGTTTCTGTGTGCTACCATAGATAGATGTATAACATCTCTGGTGCTACATATATGACTGTGTACGATAAATTTTCAATTAAATTGAATTCCCACTTCAATCTATTAAACATTAATGTACTTTTGTATAAAGTAGTTAGTATATATTTAAATGTCTTTTGTCGTTGTTTCACGGATCTTATTATAAAGAGCACATAAATAGACCGATGGTTAAAGCTACAAGTGTATGAAATACTTGCCACTGGCAAACACCAATACTTTGATGATGATGAATTAAATTATCATATTTTCCTTTTTTTTTATTTAGAAACAAATTTCAACTTTGATTGATTATAATATATACATGTAGTATCAGAAGTCCAGTCCATTACTGGACTTCTGGTAGTATATAAAGTAATAAGTAAATTTTGATGTCAGACCATTCCCGTCCATAATTGTGCATTCTTTTTATTTTTACATAACACAGAAATGAGGAAAGTTTTAACATAAGAAAATTTATAGTAGCCTTTATAAATTCATTACATTTTCTTTCCTCAGAATGATAAACAGCAATGGAGACAGGAGCAGACATGGGAATGTTCAATGTGAAAATTGAAGACTTATAAACAAAATGATGTATCAATATGGCACTCATCAGAAAAAAAAACCCAACATTTAATCATGAACCATTGAATCCTGAGTTTCGTACAAGTACCAAAACATTAAAGGTGGATGCTTAAAATGAGCTCATATTAGAACTAAAGTGTCCTCTTGAATTAACACTGTACATGTAAAAAGACACATCATATCCGGGACTGAATTGAGGAAAAGAGCCAGGAAACTGACATTCAACAAAGCATTCCAAAGAAAAGATGGCATAGGGGGAGAGCAATAAAACATGATACATGCAAAATTAATTGTTTCTTTGATTGTTTTATTTATGAGCTTTAACATAAAATAACCAAGGGGCATGAAAATGACAGAGATTTTTGCCACAAACTTCACATGTTGGTATGACATTGAATGTTTTATTATATATTAAAAAACGGTTATGATAAATAAAAGAAATTCCAGTTATGATTAATAATAAGGTAATCGAGACATTGTTTTGTGTTGATTATAATGCATTGCTAACATAGTAACATATGACTGCATTAATTACAACATATTTTAAGCAATAGCAAAATACCAAAAAATGAACAGTATTGAAGATTCTAATCTTGTTTGATATATATATAAATTATGCGCTATTATACACATTGATACTGTAAAATATCAGCCTCGAACCACAGTGTGAATCTCCCTGATGTCGAGTGCGTATTATTTTTATAAACACTGAAAGACAGTCACAATCAAAATCAAGAAGTAAGCAAAGAATCACAAAACGAAAGGGCATTTACAACAACACTTTGAAAAATACATATATAAAAACAACACGAACTCCATTAAAAACCGGGAGTAAATTCAGGTGCTCCTAATGGGTAAAATCCGATAAACTGCTTATCTGGCTTCATTTCTGTTGTTTTCTCCTTCGCTTCAATAGTTTTTCGATAGACGAGAGTAAGCTTGATAATTTTCCTTGGTCATGTTCACGTCGCTAAAAAAAATCTGCGCAGCAGGGTGATATAGTCAAAGAGAAAAACGTAACCAGCTAAAAAAGGATAATAATAATATTGTCACAGAATTATCTAACCTATATTTGGATACCAATTGTACTGAGATGCACATTGTAAAAACTTCTCTAATGATAAACACTTAATCAGAGATATCTACAAAAGATACAAAATATGCCACAGTTATTATATAGCATACTATACTTACCTAGTTTAAAAGTTTTCAGTTCCAAATATTTTTTGAAACAATACACCTTCAAGTTAAAAAGATTAACGACACCAAATCTACTGAAACAGTACTGAAAATAACAATACCGAAATAGTACTGACAAAATCAGTACTGAAACAGTACTGACAAAATCAGTACTGAAATAGTACTGAAAAAATCAGTACTGAAACAGTACTGAAAAAATCAGTACTGAAATAGTACTGACAAAATCAGTACTGAAACAGTACTGTTAAAATCAGTACTGAAACAGTACTGACAAAATCAGTACTGAAACAGTACTGATTTCATTGAAAGTATAACATTATAAGTTTTCAGTCTTTCCTAACAGTACTGATATGTACGAGGGTAGAAATGTACCAAAAAAGTGTGGGTAAATTATTGGTAGTGTAGCTAAGCAACAAACAAAACAAAAAACAACACAAAAACAAGTCTATATACATGTACCTTCAGAAATGAGAAAAGGGAAACATTGTTTTAATAATAGTAATAGCATCTACAGTTTAGACTGTAATTTCGCCGAATATCAATTTATATAATGATCAATTCAGAACCATCAGAAAACTATTTTGTACAGAATTCTGACAAAGAAGAAACGTAAATCCTATTGTATTAGGATTTCAATCTTAAAAGATAATATCATTCTTATGATTTGATTTTAATGCAAATGAAATAGAATAATTTAAAAAGTAGAATTAACTAAAAAACAGAATTCCAAAGAAAGTCTCTTATCAAATGGGAAAATGAAAAGCTCAAACTCATCAAACGAATGAGAAACAACTGTCATATTCCTGACTTGGGACAGGCGTTTCCTTGTGTAGACAATATTTGATTAAACAGGGTTGTACAGCTAGCTTAACCTCTTACATGTATTTCAGTCATATGAAAGTCCATTATATTGACAACAATATGTGAACAAAATAAGCAGAAAACTGGTGAAAATGTAATAGGGTATATCAACATTGTATTTTATCATCTTAATAACTTTAAAAACAAAACAAAAACAAAACTATGTCAAAAAAGAAAAACAAAATGGAATAAAGACAAAACGCATAAGCAAAACCGAGAGACAGGAATACTTGCTTGATTTATTATTTATATTTTTATGATACTTTATATGATCTCTATGTATAAAGCAGTTCCTGATTGTATTTACTCATGTATTGATATGCATGCATACTCGTGTTGTTTGTTAGTAGTGAATGAAATAGAGAGGCATATGATACCAAGAGACATTCAAATGTCTGACAAAGACTAGCACACTGTGACGTAAACTCCAGATTAAACGAATCATATCATAAATCTGGCGGTTTTCAGGCCCTAAACTACGGAAAACAGATTTTGCTACAAGAGTGGAACCCGTTCAGGCAAATTCCGAGACAAGTTCCGAGATAGGTCTTGCTTCAAGGTAGTGCACGGGATTGAGGTTACGGCAATTGGATCATTTCCGCGTACATATCTGAAACAGATATTCATTAACAGTCAAATGGCTCTATGTAGTTTAAGTAATACTTTGGAATGGGTGCCTTTAACATTACCACTTAGAACATTGGTTCAAAAAATCTCGTAATAGCAGCAACCCTCTTATAAGAAAATCATAAGAAACACAGGATAAAGAACAGGAATAGAATTTGTATGCCGGTGCTGCTTGCATTTTGCTTTGTTGAATGGGAAAGTTAATTGGAAAGCTAAAATCCTCTCTTTTCTTGTTAAGTTTTGTTCTAAAACGTCAAATAACAAAAATACCTTACTCCAAGGAAAATTTAAAACGGAAAGTCCCTCATTCAATAGCAAGTCAAGACTGAAGAATACGTGCTAACATTTAAAAACTTATAATACGGTGCATTTATTCAAAGTCATAAATATTACTGACATTGAACATTAGCGACATATTTCGTACATGCGATGTAATGTGCCTGTAATAACTGCATTGCTTTCTAAATAAGATAATTAATATATCTCATTTAAGACATAACATGTACTTAACTTAGTATACATGTACACTTTGAAGAGGCAAAGTTAACTGATTTAACTATAGAAAGGTAGGTGAACAATTTAAGACGGGCAAAAGAAAACACAATAGAAAATTGGAAAATCTATACAAATCAAGTAATTGCATTTACAAGAATAACAAAAGAAATATAACAGATTCTTCTTTATAGTATTTTATTTCAGTACCGAAATATCTTCAATTAACATAGTTCTATTCGGGGGGTACAGTCTCATTTCCTGCACTGACACGACCAATTACAGCTGAAAAAAAAGTTAATTTGCATTTATCATTATAATTACAGTTCTTATCGAATTGATAATGTAATTGTTATAAGTAATAGTGTACAAATGTAAATTTTGATTTATTTTTTAAATACTACGGCTTTTCTACCTCAGGCATTTTGAATTTTTTGAAATACTAATGCTTTTCTACCCCAGGCATAGATTACCTTAACTGTATTTGGCGACTCTTTTAGGAATTTTGGATCTCAATGCTCTTCAACTTCGTACTTTATTTGGCTTTTTTTTAAAACTTTTTTGGACTCGAGCGTCACTGATGAGTCTTTTGTAGACGAAACGCCGTCTGACGTATACATAAAATTTAGTCCTGGTATCTATGATGAGTTTAATTTATTCCTAATTTGACTTCAGTAGACATTAAAACCCCAAAACAACCCTACAGTCTTTAGCGATACAGTCAATTAGAATTATGTAAATAAAGTTAACTTCTGTCACCAAAATTGAATGCTATGAGAAAATAAGGAGTGATTGTTATTTTTTTTTCATTATTTTGCGATGATTGCCTGGTTGTCATATGTGGAGCCTGATCTGCTTACTCTTCCAGAGCACCTGAAATTACCCCCTCTTTTTTGTGGTGTTCATTTTGGTCAGTTATTAATTTTCTATGTTGTATTTTTATTAATGTTTGTCTTTTGATTGCTTTTATATTTTTTACCATGGGTTGTCAGTTTGTTATCGACTCATGAATTTGAATATCCATTCTAAATATTTCTACTTGAACTCTTTAATTTTGAATAATGTATAAAAATTAGAATAAAATAAATAATTTCACGACGATTATTATGTAATTATTAATTCTTTTCAAGCTAAATATCCTGACTTATGGATTTCTATCAAAAAGGATGAACATTACGATTTTCACAAATATTGCTATAATAATGACAGCAATAACATATAATTTCAGATCGACATTCTATAAAGGCATTTCCGAATCGAACAAATTATACGTCTTTTAAAAATGCAAATATTTCGCCGATTTTTAAACGTTTTCTATAGATTTATTTCACTACTTTCCTCATTGACTATTCCTGGAAGTATGAATGTTTCATGGCATTATTTTCGATAAGAAGGTTGTTAATACATACAAAACTTTACCGAATTCCAAAATATTGCCCAGTTACGAATACTTGGCCTGACTCAGTTTTTTATTAGCTACTATACACGTATGTTTTTTGTGAAAAGTATTTACAATCACTCGCAAAACCAGGTCCTTAATTATATTTTAAACAATTCTTCTTATTTTAAAACTAAATTATGGATGTTCGCTACTCTTGTTTTTGATTTTTTGCCAGATATTCGGAATCCTCAAGTTTTATCCATGTAGTCCCATTAAAAAAAATTCCCCTCTGACCCCTACTTTTCTTTTCATTATTTTATTTCATGTAGTTTCAAAAGCCATATTTGAAAATGCTATGAAATCCTTGCTTTTTTCTAATAATTTTTTATAGAAAAATGGTGTGAATGTTAGATGTTAGATAAGTCTAGAGAGAGTTATTTCCCGCCAAATTTTCAAGTATTATATCTCGAAAACAAGCACACGGACCCTTCATTGTTTTCTGCTTTTTAAGTTCCTTTATTTATATACTATTAATTTCTAACAGTCTTTTAAAAAGCTTGTTATTTTGGAACAGAGTAGAGAACATCCTTAAAATGAATTATCCTTGTATTTTCAAAGAATTAACAATCCAAATTCGAGTTTGAAAAAATATGATTTTATCTGATAATACTTACGACATCCTGAACAGAAACAACTAGAAACCAATTGTCCATTTAGGTGGTGTTTTCTACATCTACCAAATTTACATCTCAACTTCCCATAACAACAGCCTCTACATCTGCAGTTGCTAGGCCTATTACGGCAAAATCTTAAAGAACATATCTGTCCTGTAGTTTGTTCCACTACTGAAATTAATTCATAATATTTTTTAGTTTTGGAAAAACACATTACTTCACTAGAAATTTGTTTATTCACTGGGAAAGCGTTTCTTTGTACTTGATTTTTGTTAAATTTGTGCTGATCCACATATATAATCTATATTGATATATAATTCGTCTCAAAATTAGCACAACAATGCGTTAGCTAATTTGGTCTTTCCTCAGCAGGATTCGAATCCCTACTTTTGTGACATCCTGGCAACACCGTCTGCTACGTGGTGACAACCTATCGTTTTTGTTGTAATTGATAGTAAGAAAATGTTAGCAGCTTCTAATCAAATAATGTTAATATGTCAAAAATATTTTTGAAAATTACAATAGATATACTTGTTTCAAGGGTAGAAAATACTGTAAATTTCCTTTTTGGAAGTAATAACTGAAAACGTCCCTGAAGCTACTGTCGCTCTTTTCGGAACACTTGTTCTGGAGTGAACTTTTTTCAAAACACTTGACCTGATTTCCGGTTTTTATTGTAGAAATCGGAAAATGTTCTCTACGTTTTCTATTTTTTTATGTTAAAATTACGCTGTATTTTCATTTCTTTAACTTAAGAAAATGATGATTCCAGTGATATTTAGTTTTTTTTTACCAGAAATCTATATAAAAAAGTGGACACCCCAAGTGGGTCTGATTTGGGTCTAAAAGAGGGACGAAAGATACCAGAGGGACAGTCAAACTCATAGATAGAAAATAAACTGACAACGCCATGGCTAAAAATGAAAAAAACATACAGACAAACAATAGTACACATGACACAACATAGAAACTAAAGAATAAACAACACGTACCCACAAAAAACTACGGGTGATCTTAGGTGCTCCGGAAGGGTAAGCAGATCCTGCTCCACATGTTGCACCCGTCGTGTTGCTTATGTGATAACAAGTCCGGTAAATAGTCTAATTCGGTAGGTCACATTCATGAAAGGGAAGGGGATTGTAGTTACGACGTTAGGAACATATCCGATACCATTTGTCAAACTGTTATTTCATAATGGCGTCCATAAAATTTACGAAGTGATGATTTCAACTTCTAAGCGTGACGCGGGATTGCCGTTTTTTCGTAGGCGTGACACGTGAAAATCAAATTATTGTGCCGTGAAAACGGGAAATGAAGTCGAGCGGGACACGGGAAATTACAAAACGATGAGAATTGCTTACGTACATAGTGTAAGTGGGATACGGGAATCTGACAAAACAGTAAGCGGGATCCGGGATCAGAACCTCCAATGAGACACCCGAGTAAACCATTATAGGTCAATGCACGGCCTTCAACACGGAGCCTCGACTTACACCGAACAACAAGCTATAAAGGGCCCTAAAATTACTAGTGTAAAACCATTCAAACGGGAAAACCAACGGTCTAATCTATATAAAAAACGAGAAACGAGAAACACGTATAAATTACATAAACAAACGACAGCTACTGTACATCAAATTCCTGACTTAGGACAGGTGCAAACATTTGCAGCGGGATTAAACGTTTTGATGCTACCAACTTTCTCCTTTTTTGCCGAAACAATAGCATAGCATCACAACATAGAAAAACAAACGATAAAATATCAATTGGAAGGCTTAACTCAATCAAAAAACGTAAATTAACACACTATGAACGAATAAACTTGATCTGCGATATCTAAATGCACATGCACAGTTAATACAATATTAGGGACAAACATGCAAGGTCACAAAAAAAAAACCAAACAAGTCCAAACAAAGCCGTGGAAAGACACCACCGCGAAATATATAACCCTTCGAAAATAATCACTTTTGAAAAAAAACCCGGTTTTAATAATATATACAGGTAAATGAAAAATAACTTTGTCGTTTTAGGTATACTACTTATGTGTATAAAATTCTTCCAATAATTAGGAATACCTAGAAAGTTCTGTCATATAAATACATAATTTAACACTAAATACAAATATGGATGAATATCAACAATAAAACTATAAATTAGAGCTAGCTAAAACTTCCCTGTACAGATTTAAGGAGAATAATCTTGCAGTTCATACAAATGTAGCACGAAGAAGTGAAAATTGGTAGATATTTCAAATAATCATAGCTGGTATATAGACAAGATCCATATTAATACAAAATAACAAAAAAGCATAATAAATATCAACAGGTCGAATTAACAAAAAATACGATTTGAGAGTACTCGCAGTTACTGACAGCTAGTTAAAAGCCAAAAAAAAATTAATAATAAAAAATCAGGCATCAGAGAACAAAGTCCACTATGACGTATGCTGATTATGACGTAACGAGTATTCGCGTTTTCCTTTTGACCTATGTCTATTTCTTAAATAGGCCGGGTATGCTGTTCTTAACATATATCAGTTCGTTAGACATGTGTAAGTTTACAGCATTATTACCTTAAAAATCAAATATTTCAGTGAAGTGATTTAATAGAATTATATACAGTGTCAAGGGTGGATACATATAAATTCAAATTCAACGCGTTATTTTTCACAAAGCTTGGATTCGCGGAAAAATCGCTAACGTCATCAAATTGATAATGCGAATTTGAAAGTATTTGCATAGATCAACGAAAATATTGTATATTTAAGTATGCGAAACATACGTAACAAACGAAATTGAAATTTCAAAATTTCAAACCGAAATATCTCGAAATGTAAGTCATGAAGGAGTATTTGCCATTGCATAAGTTCATTGAAATTTACTTTATGCAAAATGTTAGGTCGATGAGTCTTATGTAGACGAAACGCGCGTCTGGTGTATAAAATTATAATCCCGGTACTTTTGATAACTATTTACACCATTGGGTCGATGCCACTGCTGGTGGACGTTTCGTCCCCGAGGGTATCACCAGCCCAGTAGTCAGCACTTCGGTGTTGGCATGTATATCAATTATATGGTCATTTTTATAAATTTTCTGTTTACAAAACTTTGAAGTTTTCGAAAAACTAAGAATTTTCTTACACCAGGAGTAGATTACCTTAGCCGTATTTGGCACAACTTTTTGGAATTTTGGGTCCTCTATGCTCTTCAACTTTGTATTTGTTTGGCTTTTTGAACTATTTTGATCTGAGCGTCACTGGTGGGTCTTGTGTGGACGAGGCGCGCGTCGATGAGTCTTATGTAGACGAAACGCGCGTCTGGCGTATAAAATTATAATCCTGGTACTTTTGATAACTATTTACACCACTGGGTCGATGCCACTGCTGGTGGACGTTTCGTCCCCGAGGGTATCACCAGCCCAGTAGTCAGCACTTCGGTGTTGACATGAATATCAATTATATGGTCATTTTTATAAATTTTCTGTTTACAAAACTTTGAATTTTTCGAAAAACTAAGGATTTTCTTACCCCAGGAGTAGATTACCTTAGCCGTATTTGGCACAACTTTTTGGAATTTTGGGTCCTCAATGCTCTTCAACTTTGTATTTGTTTGGCTTTTTGAACTATTTTGATCTGAGCGTCACTGGTGGGTCTTGTGTGGACGAGGCGCGCGTCGATGAGTCGTATGTAGACGAAACGCGCGTCTGGCGTATAAAATTATAATCCTGGTACTTTTGATAACTATTAGGAAAAAACAATAATAAATCTTTTTTCTGTATCGTATGTCCTTAAAATGTTTTAAAACGCATTCTTGCACGAGAAGAAAAGGGCAACCTTCCTTCTAACGTAAGTTTATATATTTCAGACAAAGATTCTTTTAATTACCGTTCTTGGTAGGTATCCATATTTAGAAATCCTTTCCTCTATTTTTTAAATACTGTAGATATTATATAATATGCAACTCACCAGCCAGGAGCAATACTAGACCTAGGATAAGTAGAACTTTCTGCATGTTTCAGAATACGATAAACTTGTAAATCTAAATGAACAGAAAGTCAATTAGTTCTTTCTTAAAGTAGAACTTTGTAAGTACAGCTGTTTCTCAAACCACGCCTCTTTTGGGAGATAAATAATAGTCATAGATAATTTATTTTGTTTATGTACTGGCTCTCAGATATGATATGTAAGTTTCATCTCATAGAGACATAATTTGGGAATGTAACCAGTATAATAACATATGGTTGCGGTGAAAATTGAATTTGAAGTAGGCCTAAAGTGAAGGTAGGGGTAGTACAGAATTTTAGTATAAGTTTAAACTGTAACAGGTACATGGGCATATAAATGTTGAAAATATGCCGCACAGCCCTATGTTTTGACCTTTAGATAAAATAGTAGTGCATATCAACTTTCCATTCTAGAATATATGCTTTTACAATAGTAAAAGTGGCACAGTTGTAGCCGAAAAGGGAGTTCATATGGGAAATTGCATTTTCTATATCTACAGAAATGAAACCTTAAGATGTTTCACAGTTTTCTTTAATTTTTTCTTTATAGTATATATACTTTTTAAAATCTGTTAGGAAGAGTTTATCAAATTCAGTTATTTTTCATTTCAAAGTAACTAGAATTGTATTTTTATCGTTTACCTTGTCCTGGATATGAAGTAAACATTAATCAATCATTATATCATAATATGTCCTATTAAACAAAATGCATTACTTGATGCTAGTTATAGAGTTAATAAATATTACACTGAGGCAACAGTAATTTATGTTCTAAAATCAATGAAAAATCTAATCAAAATCAAAACCAACACTGATGAAATGTAAGACTACAAAAGGACAGTTTAAGGCTGCGTCGATAGTGTCAGCGTCTGCTTCTATACATGCATCATCGGCATGATAATCCACATTCAGTCAAATTGTCACCACACAACTGGTAAATTTCCATATCAGACGACCTATATAGTTTAAAGGTCTGCCAACACAAAAAGTGTCGATGGTTAGTTGAGACAAGTTTACAGACACATTGTATTAATCAACCATTTCGTGATGGTAACCGTATTTTTGCTGCGTCGATTTTTGTGTAAGGAGCACTAACTTGTTCATTAGGTCAACTAAGTATAAACAAGCACAATCGGAACTTATCAATTGAGATATGTAAGCGCCATACGTTTGGCAGATTGTAATTTAGTTCTGAGAAATGGAAAGTTGACAATTTGGTAGTTGACTTCATCACGTTTTTCACATATTCTGGTTTGAAATCGTCCATCTGTGTCAATATCAAGGAAAAGATCAAGATATGACGTAGACATAGTTTCGGTAGTATCATTGAACTGAAATCCAAATGGTCTTTGAGAAGGTTCTGTATGAATACTGCTTCATATGTCTACAGAAAAATCGGTCAGCAAAGGTGCACACTAAATATCTATAAGAATATCGACTGTCTCTTGAAATACAAACCAACCAAGCTCAACAAATGTATTGTGAAAAAAAATTCAGAATGTTGATGATATTTCCTTCGATGTAAATGATGTTGGATTCAGTGTGTTCCTTCGCTTTGTAAGTTATTCTATTAACTTAAAGAGATAATTTGTATCTAAAACTGCCCATATTTATAGAAAAGGCTTTGTTTAAGACGACGATAAATATGGTTAAAGTCTACATTAGAATCTATTTTGTTTTGTAAGTCTAGATTAGAAACTCCGAGAAAGAATTATTTAAATAAAAATATTGAGTCATCGGTGAAGGCGAATAGCAATCAATAAGGACTTTCTAAGGCACTACATAAATGTTTTTTTTTAAAGACTAATGCATTGATTCTAGTCGCAAACTCTTGCACATCTAAGAATAAAACCAATAATCTAAAATATACCTGTACAGAAGTCTCATGAATATTGACTCTGTTTGATAGGGTGACAACTGTAAATTTGCTAAATTTCAAATTCATAGGAAGACACATCTATATCTTGTTTTTGGCTACGTAGGTGTTTTTCTATGGTGTGTTTTTAGACTGTTTTTATTATTATTATTATTTATTTTTTTTTGGGCAAAATTTACAGGTTTTCTTCGACTTCGAAGATTGAATATCTGTTTTTGTTTGTTCCGCTTCTTGTATAAAATTTATTTCTGACTCAGTATATTCTAGATTTTTTTCCTGATATTTCATATCTTTAATTAAATTATTGTAATGAAAAAGAAACTACATGAAAACATCTTTATCAGATAGCAGAACAATATCAAAAATCGGCACTATTTAAATTCAGATTTAGTTTTAAGTTTAATGTTTTTGGAAAAACTTCTGCGTCATAAATTAGCACATGAAAAATTTCTTTTGGTAATCCTTATGCTTTATTATTACTGTAAACGACTAAAAATATAGCCCAACTTGTAAACCCATCACCAAATACTAGTACTTAAGTCTTTAAATGAAATTGACATATGGTTAGAAACGTATATAAAGTACAAGCATTACACATTTAATTTATTGGATAGCGTGGATCTAAATGATGATGCGTATTGTTATTGAATGAGCCATTAAATGGTAGCGTTCATGTAACATGTTTGTTTTTTTGTTTTTTTTATCAAAATCTGCCATTGTTTTAAAATACATTTTCATACCTATATTTGCCCAGCAGATAATTGTTTGACATTATCTGTATTTAAACATACATTAAATTTAAAGAAACAAAACACAAAAATTAGACATACCTTTACGAAGACTTAGTTACGATTATTAGTTTCATCAATTGTATTTTACTTTTTATACCCAGGGGGTGATTACAAAATGTTTTATCCGAAAAACATGTTGTGCATAGGTATTTTAAAGGAGTTAATTTGTGTATTGCATATGCAATCGTTCGCACTTTATTCTTATTTTTGTATTTAAGATTCGATTTTCTTTTGTGCTGAATAAAATATACAAAACCGTAAAGAGGATTTAATTCGAACATATGTTTGAAATGCATATAAAGGCAAATATTTGATCTGAACATATAACAGAATTAATTGTTGTATAATATATGACATATATATGAATATAAGAAAGTGCAGAGCACCTGAATGGGAAAACATCATCAATTATCAAACGAGACAGTCTTCGTGAAATAATTTTGATATCGTTAATGTATCGGCTTCATATTATAGTCACTAAATGGTAAAAACGCTAAAAAATATAACTGAGGACGGTTCAGTTAAAATCAACATGGTTAATTTCGATTTTCATGGTATTGTTCAAAGTTAAGTTTTGTTAAAAGTTATGTTTTCAGTGGGAAGTTTTGTGCGGTAGAAAACTTTTAAGTGTCCGAAACCAAAAATAAGTATGTATAAGTCTAATCAAGACGATTTGAGCAAGCAACATTATATCAGACTTCCAACCAAAAAGATTGCCATCGTGTCAGGCCTACAACCAAGTGCATCATCATTCAAACTACATGTTCTGAAAGCTGGCAAATAAAGACATGACGTCGTTTTTGCAGAAAGTACCGTTTATCCTATAGCAACTAGTGAAAACGTCAAAATGACGTCAATTATCGCCAAACCGTGAACGATTTGCAACTAAGAATCAGAGAGACGTTATCATAGTATCGTGTAAAGTAAAATTTGATTTAACTTTATTACTAGCTGCTTCAAATAAGACAATTATACAAAAAAAATGTTATTCTTTCAATATTTTATTAATGACCTTTGACCCCAATTTAAATCAAAAGCACCATATTTCACTTTTACGACCGGGAAAAATGGAATCTACACATGTTTTCCTTTCGAATGATATATAATATAGCCGTGTGTTAGATAGGTGCATTAAAAATATTTTTTAGGTCTGAATGGCACTCGCCTACTGTGTCTTAATAATTTATAATACTGAAAAAACATAGTCTGTTTTAACTGAATAAATTATAATTTTACTATGATTATTGATTATTCCTCGGATGAACGTTTAAAATGTTGTGGATTAAAGAGACCAGTAATGGATTTTCACAACGCAACAAAGATATGTGTTGCTTGTCCACAGTTATGGTTAACTGATTAAACTTACTTTAAACCAAAGAGTAGGTCCGGTAAGGACCGATTTTGGCCTCACATTTCAGGTTCATCTGACGAAAGATTTTGACCACTTTTTAAACACTTAAGTGTCTATTTTATTTGATTCAATTAGTTTATGTGAAAGATTTTAACTGATTAAGCCATTTAAACCGATCCGATTCAAGCTCAAATATGAAAAATCTCCCAAATATGCGAAAAAAAGTCACTTGATGTTTTTTGTCAAAAATGAAGGTGGCCGCATCCGTGTTCATCCTCAACCTTTATATATGTTATGTATTATCATAAAATACAACTTATGTTTTAATATTAAGGATGAACACGAATGCGGCCACTTTCGTTTTACACGAAAACCGTCTAAAATGTAACTAAAATGCTAGAATTGTGAAGATTTTAGTGATTTAGCATGACTTAATGGTGCTAGTACCCGATATATGTGCATTGTATTGTCAAAAACAGCCCATATTTATGTAAAAGAAGCATTCTGCTGTTCAATTAATAAATAAAAGTTTACATTTTAACAATTTTGTAAAACTGCTATATTTTAGGGCCAAAAGGGGGTCTTACCGGACCTACTCCTTTAATGTTTGAACTATGGTCGTTAATATTGTCTGCAATGAAAAGAATTTATAGGATCATGTTTATAATTATCATGGAAAGTATGCGTATCATAAATTTGCAACATAAATCAATTATGTCAGTTTTTTATTATCATTTATCAAGAAAAACCGGTTGATGATAACATTATCGAAACATTCTGTTGTTGTCTGTTCTATGGTCGGGTTGTTGTCTCTTTGACACATTCCCCATTACCATTCTCAATTTTATTTTATATCAAATCTTGTAACCACCTTTGCATGGGACAAATTTACATGTTAATTCATCTATGAAATATGGTCTTAATATACACAATATTTATCCTTTGATAGCCTCCTTTTAAGAAGATTTTTTTTAAATGCTATTCATCTATTCAATTATGTCTATAATTTAGCATATGAACAAAACTGCGTGAATATGAAAATTTGCCCTTCTCTTTAACTCATTCAGGGACAATATTTCATAAGACGATATTTTGTTTAAGCTTTCCTGCCATTTTCCTACATGAACTTTGTGAATTTGATAAGGTAATATTTATCAACAAGATCTTATCTTCAGAGGGATTATTTTAGAAAAAGGTTGAGACGTTCTTGGACAACTTGACAAATCAACATTCAGCTCAGACAGTGCGACGTTTTTAAGTCGGCAAGCTCTTGAAAACCGAATGAGATGTGAAATATATAAACTTTCTGGAGGTGCAGTTGGTACATTGCTGCTGAGGTTGGGGAATTAGTAATTTCAAAATTAGAATTTGAAAATACCTGTAGACAATAACTGTCATAGATGTTGGTACTGAGATGACTGGTTATGTAAAATTCGAGGTATAAGTCTTAAAATGAGTCATAGTATGAAAATTTCATGATATTTAGATATATGTACAAACAAAACTCGAGGTAAAAAACAATTTTACATACATATATGTGGCCACAAAATAAATACATGCTTAACGTCATAAACACATCAAATAAATGGACATTAACTGTCATATTCCTAACTTGGTACAGATATTTTCAAATGTAGAAAATGGTGGATTGAACCTGGTTTTATAGCACTAAACCTCTCACTTGTATGAAAGTCGCATCAAATTCCATTATATTGAAAGCTAATACATGCTTGGCTTTCAAATGGTTTGTTTAAAGCGTTCCTAATGAAGGTATATCTAGAAAACACTTCGTCTGCAACCAATTTATAAAGGAATAACAATAAATCAACATTGGCGTATCGATCCTGCGCTTTAAAAAAGGGGAGAACACATACCCTCTCTGGATTTAATTTCATCATGAATTTTGAAAACTTATTATTTGATAGCCAATGATTTATTAGTACTGAAACAAATGAAGAGATTTGTGATCAAGACCGTAAAAAATAGCTGAATAAATATAAAGTCAACTTGGCATAATATAATTGGAAATACAAAACGTGCAATCATGAGCAATATTGCTATTGTCATATTTGTCGAATATACAACTAAGCAAAAGTAGATCGTGTATGTGCCTTCTTTAATGAGGAGTAGAAAATGATAAAAGATGTGTTATTTCATCTACAGTCTTCGATTGACATTTTTGCAGAATATCAATGTCGATTAAAGTTTGTAACCCGGATTTGTTTTCTCTTTATCGATTTGTGACATTTGAACAGCGATATAGAAGTGTTGCCTTTATTTAGATTGTAATTTTTGTAGAATTTCAAATTACATGAGGATCAATTCAGAATCACAAAAACATATGTTTTTAAGAATTCTAACAAAGACTTTGTTTAGAAGTGTGTCATCATTGTGTCTGAAAAGATAGTAATATAAATCCTAGACTATTGGGATTTTAATATATAAATAAAAGAAGATAAATATGAATTGTGTTGGATGATATAATAGTGCAATTACTCATAAATGATTCTGAGTACTACTACAAAGAATACTTTTGTGATTTGTTATCTAATTTTTTTAGTATTCTTTATGCGAGCTAAATGTAGCTGAAATATCCTGGTTGTACTTACTTTAAGTATTGATATATAGGCATACTCGTATAAAGATTGTCGTATTAAAAGTGCAAGAAATAGAAGAGGAAGGCACCACATGGACTTCGGAAGTTGTTCCGAACCTGACAATGATATGACGTGTACACTAGCAAAACGAATCCAACAATGAATCAGGACTGATCTGAGGTGCCACAGTACAAATCTTGCTCCAAATATGACATCCGTCGTGTTGTCGAGAAACACTTCAGGGAAAGGTATCATTCGGTGGTGTAACAATTGAGATAGATAACGTGATTGTTGTAACGATAATAAGATCCTTCCCGTGCACATCTGTGATGCAGATATGCCATAACGGTCAACTAACTCGTGTTGGTTTCCGTAACACTTTTGATGGCGTTACCTCAACAAAAGAGCGATTTTAAACATATTTGGTGCCTTCAATATTCTACGTCAGAAGGTAACTACTTACAAGTCAACTGTTTATCTAAGGTTTAATATTTTTTTAAAGATGAAGTAATTCCCTTTAAATTGTATCAGAAGCCGTCATGATTTGGTTGACTGTAATGGTAAGTTACTGTCGCAGAAAACATGTGTTTCTTTATTCATTTTTTTATACATTCCCGTCCTCTCGTCTTCGTTTGTGGCATCATAGAATGCGATATTCAGAGGATTTTAATGTAACTGCGTGTAGATACTATCATTGAAAAACCACAGTCTATAATCTAAGACATAACAAGTACGTTATTGTCGCATTGGCACTCATGCCACATTTTCTTATAGCTATTTAATAAGTAAACATGAACACGGTAAAAAGGTAAGATAAATCATTAAACTATAGTAAGAAAGGTAAACAATTTAAGACGAACAAAAGGAAATGGAAAAACCCAAGAAAATCATATGTTTGCATTCACAAGAATAACAAAATAAATACCTCAGATATTTCTTTATAGTATTTTATTTCAGAACCGACATCTCTCCCATCTTTCCATAGTTCTATACTGGCGGTTAAGTGGTTCATGAAGTCCCAGATTGGCCAGCTTGTGCTCCGTCAGCTGAAAAAGTACACTTGCCTTAACCATTATAAATACTTTTCTTATTTAAAAACGGTGCAGTTACTTTTCTTTGTCGCATGTGTTTAACTCGACCCTGTTCTTTTCTAAATTTGCGATATAACTATGCTACATATATATTTGAAGTAATTCATACTTAGAAATATTTTTTCGAAAAAATACTATTTAGTTGAAAAGAAGGTGAATTGGATAAAGTTAAAAATTGTGACTAAAACTATTTTGGCCTCGGCATTAAAATACAACATCCAGAGGCCAAAAATAAGCTGAGGCTTTTATCGATATAGTCAACTAATAAAATTTAAATAAGGTTAATTCATGTGACCAACATTGAACGAAATCAGAATATTATGGGTCATCGTGATCGTTTTTTATGTCTTCCTCCTTTTTGTGTTCGGCATGTGGAGCAAGATCTGCTTACCACTTCGAAGAACCTGAGAACAATCCTGGTCCTTGGTGGTGTTCGTGTTGCTAGTTTTTAAGTTTTATATGTTGTATTTTGTTTATTGTAGATTGTTTTGATATGGAATTATCAGTTTGTTATCAACTTGTGAACTTGAATATCCCTTCAGTATCTTTCCCCTCTTTAAGATATGAGAAATGTATGAAAACATTATATAATAAATACGATTCTGCAACGTGACACCGTCACCACGTTATATTTCTTTTATTTGATTATTACTTCTTTTCACGCTACATATTCTGACTTATTGAATTCTATTGAGAAAAAAAAAAGAATACAAATACTTTCATATCATTAAACATAAGACCAATGTGATAGAACTGTAATTAACATTATATTGTAAAAGCATACAAAACTTCACCAATTCCAAAATATTTCCGCGTTACCTATACTTTACCATAAGAAGCTTTTTAGCCACTGATACAATGATTTAATATTTTCCATTACTCGTAAATCCATATCCTTGATTCAAACAAAAATCGCTTTTTTATTTCTATACCAAATGTTTTATCCTTGTATTCTCAGATTGAAGACAACCATAGTTCGAAAAAAAAAGGTGCGATTTTTCACTTATAATACTTACGATTAAATTGATAACAGAAACAACTATAGAGCGATGGACCTGGAAAACCACGTTGTTCACATCTACCATACTGTAAACCTAATTTCCCCAAACAACAGCCTTTACATCCACAGTCACTTCAAGGCTGAAAACGGCAGTTATTCTCAGAACATATCTGTCCTGTAGTTTGTTCCACAACTGAAATTAAGTCATATTAATTTAAAGTTTTGGTAATGATAACGACAAAGGACATATCCCACTAAACACATAACGTTCAAAGAACGTTGTGGATTGGTTCCTGTAAGGTTATTTCGGACCTTAACGTTACACGAACGTTGTGAGAACGTTAAAATGAAACGTTACAATTCAACGTTCTAGGAACGTTTTGTTTTAACGTTGTGTGGAAGTTGCAGTTTGGCTATGTTACAAATAATACGTTGTAGAAACGTTTAATATGAGTTACTTTTTAACGTTACTTTACTAACATTCTTAAAACGTTTGAATAATGTTCCTCATTTTTTTTGAAAAAATAATCTTTCCAAAAAAAAATAAAATAGCAAATTAATTAGCAAGTAAGATGTTTGCAGTCTTGCACGTTAATCAAACCTTTATTTTGTTTCAGAAAGTGAATGCTGATAGTTTTTAAAACTAAAAAACCGACACTGTATTAAGAACAAAATAACTTTTTTTATTCCTTAAACATATAGATTGCTCGATTAAAAGTTAAAATTCATTATTCTTATTATTTATTATAATTTTTTTCATTCTACTTTAATTTGTGAAACATAATTAGCAATTATATACATAATGGTATTTGATACAGCCATTATGTTAATCAAGAATATTCTGATAAGGTTGACCTATAGAACATGTAGAATGATGTTGACCAGATGTTAGACAAATTTCAAAGACAGTTGCTATGGTAATTAAGGTTATAGGAAATCTAAGTGTAATGGGATAGTCACTTTTGAGACTATTTCCTGTCGTGTATTTGTAAGAAAGCAGTGATAACAAAGAAAACAAAAGAGAAAATCGCATCATCTAAAGAGAAAGAAACATGTAAGTTGATTGTTACTTTAAAAATTCTGATATAGGTATATGATTATGCAAAATGTATGAATGACAAATAATACATGTTTTTTAACCACAAATAAAACTTATTTCATTTCTGAAATCTTTGTTAAATGTGAAGATTGCATTTATAACCCTTATCAATGGAAAAGTGTATTTTCGAATTTTCCTTGTTACATACTGTTTCAGAATGTTGTTTAATTATTTTTAGGTCATACAAATTTAAAAGAATTGGACAAAATGCACAATTAATTACTTTAAGTTAGTAACATAATAGCAATCCTTAATGCCACATCGGATTCGAAATTTGCAAATATATATGCATAATTAAAATGTTAAATATTATAATACCGATAATGCTGTTGTATTTAGATTTGACTTTGTATTTTTTTCACTAGAATTATTCATTTAGTTAGAACATTTTTTTTACATGGTTCTGTTTCCTGTATCCATATCTACCCTCAATTTTCCGGCTAAACTTAGCTAACACAGTGAAGTCTAACAATCTAAATAGATGTTGGAAGATGTGGTATGAGTGCCTTATCCCTATGGCATCGCCTTGTATAGTGTAGTTTTAAACAAGAGTCTTTTAGGATTTATTATATTCATAAGAAGTATACATTGAATATTCGTTTGTTCATTTCTTTATTACAGGGGCAGTGAAATATTTTTATGAAGATTTGCTACACTGGATAAGAATTAAACAAAAGACGGATTCAGAAAAAGTGCCAAATGAAAGTGTAGCAGAAAACAAAAGGAACACTCTTGTGAATACAACCCATGTTAGATTACAAAACTAGGAAATAACTGTATAAACCTAATGAAGTGAAATTACAGAACTAGGAAATAACTGTATGAACCTGATGAAGTGAATTATATAACTAGGAAATAACTGTATGAACGTGATGAAATGAAATTACAGAGCAAGGAAATAACTGTATGAACCTGATGTCAGAAGTGAATTACAGAACTAGGAAATACAATGAAATAACTGTATGAACCTGATGAATTGAATTACATTTACAGAAATGAAACATCATGAATATACTTTATAATTTTCATTCTAGATCTGATGTTGCAACGTGTAGATAAATAAAATTAAACTTTTAAGAACTTGCTCCTTGTCTATCTAAAATAAATCATGTATTGGTATTCATATCTTTGTATTCATTATTTAAGAAAAATAGGTAACATGGATGTGTTGATTTAATTCATTCAAATATGGGTACAATTCCTGGAGAGAAAGATTAATTGATTGTTGTTTGCTAAAACGTCCAGTGGCAAAATGTTCATTCATGTTCAGGAAGATGGAGAGAAAAACAACGTTGAGCCAATGAATGTAGATACGTTAGGCCATTGTTGTGCCAACATACAAATGTTGTATGGGACTAGGCTAAATTTGGGTTCCAGATTGGTAACAAATGATTATATTTAGGTTCAAGATTGGTTACACAAGGTTCTATAAAGGTTTCGGATTGGTTACACAAGGTTCTATTAAGGTTCCAGAGTGGTTATACAAGGTTCTATCAAGGTTCCAGTTTGGTTACACAAGGTTCTATTTAGGTTCCAGGTTGGTTTTCCATAACGTTATATCATAACGTTCTTACAACGTAACTGGTAGTCCACACTTTTACGTTCCTACAATGTTAAATCACAACGTTCTCACAACGAAACAGAAACGTTCCTGGAACATTTCCTGAATGTTTTGTGTTTTGTTTTTCATTTCTATATGTATATTTCAATACATATGTAATGTCTAGAAATATCAACAATCAACATCCAATCGATTTAGGTGTGGATCCGATTATGAAAAGAAACTGATACAGTTACTGAATTAAAATTATATAAATGTATAAGAATGTAACTAAAACACTCCAATTAATACATTAAAATTTTCTTTTAGATTTTAAATAGAAATACGCAATATTTCGTTCAACAATTAAGCTTCATCAGGCGTGTGCATCTCTTACGGTGAAATCAAGATACATGACAACAAAATATTTTTGTAGCTTGAACTACATGCATACAATTTGAGTAAAAGTTGAACATATCTATTGATGTTCCATAAAAAAAATATGTTTGTAGCTTCAACTACATAAAGTTGGAGTAAAAGTTTAACATATTCATTGATGTTCGATTAATTGTATGAATTTCTATAAATTGTATGAATTTCTATAAATTGTATGAATTTTTAAAAATTGTATGAATTTCTATAAATTGTATGAATTACTATAAATTGTATGAATTACTATAAATTGTATGAATTACTATAAGTTGTATGAATTACTATAAATTGTATGAATTTCTATAAATTGTATGAATTTCTATAAATTGTATGAATTTTTTGAAAATTGTATGAATTTCTATAAATTGTATGTATTTCTATAGATTAATTTGTATGATTCAAGATTATTGTTTTGATTTGTTTTTAAATCTTTTTTTTTTTGTCTCTCTAAATGAGTCAATCGGGTTCAAGAGTTCGTAACTGGTGCATCCAAAACTCTCTCTCTCTCTCTCTCTCTCTCTCTCTCTCTCTCTCTCTCTCTCTCTCTCTCTCTTGTCTTCCTTGTGTATCCCAATTTAGAATTTTCTCAAAGTTTGAAATGTGACGTTTTCAAAATTATGCCCTGCTCTTTAAAGATGTCAAATTGACGTCCCGAATAAATCATAGAAGTAACGTTATAAGCTTCAATTTGACACGACGTCACGTTTATACAGGCATGACGATTATGGGTCAAAATCATTCATGACTTTTCGTGGATTTTCTTTTAAAGAGCGTATTTCTATATTCATTTAAGTACTATATAGTTGAATTGAAAGTGTCATTTCTTTACGAGTGTTTAAAGTTTTCGAAATTTTGAAATCATCAATTCATTCTATACAATACTCTTTGATAATGAGTCTTAATTAATACTTCTTTCAATTAAGTGTAATGAATTCTGCTTGTAGATACGGTTGTTTGTGGCATTGCTTTTGGGTTTTTTTGGTAGTAAAAAAAATTTCTTCCACAATAACTTCACATGGGGGTTCTCATTTTAGTATAGTTCCATCAACATTGGTGCATAAAATTCTGAGAACTAGCGCGGACAAAAATATGTGGAAGAAAAAAAAACTTAGAATAACAATACGTCACCCCAACTCCGTTGAGAGTGTCATGACATAGCAGTGTTTTTTTCCCACAAAACATCATATTGTATGTTTGCATTTAAATGTTTATGCCTCCAAACAGTGACTAATTGGAATTATATAATGACTATTGTCCTATTAACTATTGTCTGAATATGCTACTGATAAGAGAAAACTCTTTGTTTTTACAGTAAACAAATAGTTAATTGAATGAAGAAAACAGATAATGGGTGTTTAGATCTACAAAATAGTAAAAATTTGTATAAAAAAATATAGAATACAGAAAAAAATACCAATGCACCCTTAAGCCCATCATATAGATTCTAAAGTCAGAATTATGTAGACATATCTTAGACATATCTCAAGTGGGAATATCAATTCTAGGAAAACATAAAATTGGGTTATCTTTCTTTATTCGAACGTGCTTCTCCTTTGGAGGATTAAACACATAAAGAATACGAGGTAATTTTTGTTATTTTCGTATCAAAAGTGAGGGCAAGCAAAGACAATTGACGTCTGAAATTTTTTTAATTTATTTTAAAGGAAAACCAGTAAAGCGATATTGTTTAACAAGTTGATTATGGTTTTCGACTTTATGTCATTGAAGTTTTCTCAATGAAATTACGATCAACATTGTGAAATTACGATCAACATTGTGGTGTCGTTTGAAAATTTCTTTAAATGTCAAGAATGACCGATTCCATTTGAATGAATTAATGTTGATGATCATAAATGCTCCATCCCATAAACGGATTACATGTAACAACAGATTATGACACCTGTTGAAACCGTTGATTAGCTTGGGTCATATTGTTCATAGCCATAAACTTGTCGCCAGGTAACATTTCGTGCAATTTAATTTTCAATTTTTACCAATTCAAATGAAGATCGATATAAGTACCGTTATAGTCGAGAAATGAACATTTTGACATGGGAAAATGTGGGCGCCAGAAATAATTCGATTTAAAGGGCTTGACCGTTAAATCGCGTTATCAGAGGAAGGCAAGACATGCGACAGTTCATGCACAGGTCAATGTAACGCGCTTGTCTTAATTCGATTACACGGCATATCAATTTTAACAGCTAAAGCACTCCTCACAATATTTTGAAGGCACGGACTGCTAGGAAGTAACTGAATTTATCTAAGGTCAGATTGTTGAGTTTATTGTACGCATAATTAATGTAAATACTTATCTTATTAATTTTTCAATTTCAACATATTATTGATTAATTAATTTAAAATCGGTCACATTCAACTTGATAATTTATACATTAGTGGACAATTTACTAAAGCAATGATTTATATATAGTATACAAATCTTTGACTAAAGTTATTATAATACGAGCGAATTTATTTTAATTTATGCTGGATTGTATAATAAATGTTTGATTCACATAGTTTATAATTCCAGTTACATTAATATTTTTGTATCTTTTTATCGAGGTATTAAAATTGAAAACTAGATTCCAGGTATTTCTATTCAATTTACATTTCGTAATTTCGTAATGCAGATTAAAATGTTCCATTATCAGGTATGTTAACTATTATTTAATAATGGGGTTGCCTTTGAGACATTAACACCATCAAATGCAATTAATTAATTTATGGTACCATTTATTGTTCTTTAGCGTGTTTAGGGCAGCAGTAAATCGTAAATATATTTCAAAGTTGAGCCTCCGTTAAAAGAAATTAGTTGATAAATTTTTTGATATGGCAGCTACAGTGATGTCTTTATAACCGATTATTTTTAGGTCAACCAAATTGCGTTGCATATATACAGAGACATATAATACAATATGTCTCTGATATATATTATAATATTTATTTTCAAATAATATTCATTCATATTTTGAAGTAATGTCTTTATAACCGATTGTTTTCGGTTATCCAAATTGCATTGCACACATTTTGATATTTATTTAGTGTATAAAATATATATTATTTTAATTATATTTGTTCATAATGACATTTATTGGAAGGTTTATGATGTCTGAGTAGAAAAGGCGTTGAAAGAGGTGTTATAATTGGGGTAAAGAAAACTGCTTTAGCTACCTGTGATGTCAAAATAGCTACGCATCTGAAACAGAAACTGAAAATTTGTTATGCAGGATTATTTCATTCATCAGCAGGACCATCTATATGTATGTTAGTCAGAGAAGTGGCAGTATGCCTTATCTAAATACAGTAATAAAACAGGTACATCTTTTGTTCTTTAATTTTAATGTAGCTAATTCAGTACATGACATTTTTAGCTTTAACAATGATTTCAGTAGTAGCATTTCGAGCATAATAAGGAAAACGATTTAAAATGGCGAATACTATATTGATCCGGATTGCTTTTACTATGAAAGAACATACCACGAATAAGAATAAGAATAAGATTGATTTATTTGTAATTGGTTTCTTATCTATATATCTCATCCCAATTAGAAAACATTTCAACACTGATTTATTTTATAATTACACTTCGAAGGTATAGTCCCGCAAGTAATTTTATATACAGAGCATTTTTAGTATGTGTACATATCACGAAGGAATTTTTACAATTATTTTAATTATATCATTCTCACCACAAGTTTACCTAAATTTGATTTATTTTCATATGTCATCTTTATAAAAGAGAGAACCATTTCAGTAATTTCAGAAACTAGTTCTGCACTATTTGTGCGAAGTATATATATATATAATATAAAAAAAATAAATGGTATCTCGCAGCTATGTAAAAATTCATCAACGGTAAATATCGATGATATCAGTAAGTAAACTGATGCATTTTTATATTAGATATCAGGTCATAAGTTGGAAACGAGCTGTTTCGGTTAAAGAAAGCAATTTCACAGTCTTGTAATTGGGGACCAGTTGATTTAGATCTATGGTTATTATTCATGTTCCATGATCACAACAAATCATTCATACCCTGTCTGTATTATGTATAAATAATGTGATCAAACTAAGGTCTTGCACTAGGATAAACCGTCATTACTCACACAGTTTTTTTGCGCACGTTTTAATCGTTCCCAGAAAAATAAAATGCTACATGTAATGGACAAGATAATCAAATTTTGATTTTCAAGATTGCTATAACTATCAAATATTTACATAAACTGAAAATATTATTGCCATCTGTTTGCCGTTCAAGTAACGAATCTTTATTTTTCGGGGTTTGTTTAAACTAGCTTTATTGGATTTTTCATATGAGTGGAACTAGTAGCTATCAATCCACTTGCGCATTCAAATGATATTAGTTTTACAGACAACAATGTTTCCATTAGTCCCAAATTTTAGAAAATTGATCAGCAAGGCAAGATAGTTTTACTACTATACTTGGAAAAAGGCATCGTTGGTTTATGTCTGTCATATTTGTTTTTCGTAAACTGTTTTGTTATAAATTAGGCCGTTAGTTTTCTCAATTGAATTGCTTTATATTTTTCATGTCGGGGCCTCTGATAGCAGACTATACTGTATGGGGTTTTCTCATTGTTGAAAGCCGTACGGTTGCATATATTTGCTTACATTTACTTCATTTGTACTTTAGTGGATAGTTGTCTCACTGGCAATTATAATCTTTTAATTACCATTAATAACGAATAGAGAAGAAATAGTATACACTTCTGCAAGTTACGTTTACAAACTTTATTACCAGATGTGTAGATCTTTGATAAAATTATCGTCTGAAAATTGCTGATATAAATTTACATCTTAAGCGAGTTATTGTCTGGGTTAATGGTTTTCTTAAATCTTATTTATATCATTATAGAGGTCAAGAAAAGTTCAAATAAGTTAGGCGATGAATTAATTTTATTGCTTTTGTGGTTTAGATTTAATAGTAGCGTATATCTCAGACTATAAAACTGCTAATTAGTACGATTTTGTTATCTGAAAGAGAAACAACGCAATTGGGTTAAATACTGTGAACAGTTATATATGGAATTTTATGTATATACGTATATTAGAGAATATTCGTTTTTTGAAGCAGTCATAAATGATTTGGGATAATAATTGTTGTCGAACGCCATACGCATGATATGCAATAAAACAAAAACAAAACAAAACAAAAAACAAAAACAAAAACAAAACAAAAAACAAAAACAAAACTGAAAAAAAACCAAAAAAAACAAAAAAACAAAAAAAAACAAAAAACAAAAAAAAACAAAAAAAAAAAACAAACAAAAAAAAACCAAACAAATTAAACAAACGCAACAAAATGTTACACGATACCAGTTTTAATGCCGTATTGACGAGCGCCATAAGACGGCAAATATTCCATCGGCAATTTTTAGAGTCAAATTTTGGGGGGTCTTCGTTGCGGAACATATTGGCTATATACATTTTGTTCCTCTTGTAATCAGCTTTCGAATGAAGTATAAGGTTTATCTATAATAGGGGCTAAAGGGTCGCCGCAGTCCATTCCATTATTCAAAATATCCATTTCATTATTCAAAATTGACTTTTCTTAATTTTCACGCGTATTTTGGCAATTAGGTCTTCTAATATTCGTTGCGGAACATATTGACTATATACATGTTGTTCCTCTTGTAATCAGCTTTCGATTGAGGTATAAGATTTATCTATAATTAGGAGCTAAACGGTCGCCGCAGTCCATTCCATTATTTAAAATATCCATTTCATTATTCAAAATTGACTTTTTTCTTAATTTTCACGCGTATTTTGGCATTTAGGTCTTGTAATATTCTTTGCGGAACATATTGGCTATATACATTTTGTTCCTCTTGTAATCAGCTTTCGAATGAGGTATAAGACTTATCTATAATTAGGGGCTAAAGGGTCGCCGCAGTCCATTCCATTATTCAAAATATCCATTTCATTATTCAAAATTGGCTTTTTCTTAATTTTCACCCGTATTTTGGCATTTAGGTCTTCTAATATTCGTTGCGGAACATATTGGCTATATACATTTTGTTCCTCTTGTAATCAGCTTTCGAATGAGGTATAAGGTTTATCTATATTAGGGGCTAAAGGGTCGCCGCAGTCCATTCCATTATTCAAAATATCCATTTCATTATTCAAAATTGACTGTTTCTTAATTTTCACGTGATTTTGGCAATTAGGTCTTCTAATATTCGTTGCGGAACATATTGGCTATATACATTTTGTTCCTCTTGTAATCAGCTTTCGAATGAGGTATAAGACTTATCTATAATTAGGGGCTAAAGGGTCGCCGCAGTCCATTCCATTATTCAAAATATCCATTTCATTATTCAAAATTGGCTTTTTCTTAATTTTCACGCGTATTTTGGCACTTAGGTCTTCTAATATTCGTTGCGGAACATATTGACTATATACATTTTGTTCCTCTTGTAATCAGCTTTCGAATGAGGTATAAAGTTTATCTATAATTAGGGGTAAAGGGTCGCCGCACTCCATTCCATTATTCAAAATATCCATTTCATTATTCAAAATTGGCTATTTCTTAATTTTCACGCGTATTTTGGCATTTAGGTCTTCTAATATTCGTTGCGGAACATATTGACTATATACATTTTGTTCCTCTTGTAATCAGCTTTCGAATGAGGTATAAGATTTACCTATAATTAGAGGCTAAAGGGTCGCCGCACTCCATTCCATTATTCAAAATATCCATTTCATTATTCAAAATTGGCTTTTTCTTAATTTTCACGCGTATTTTGGCATTTAGGTCTTCTAATATTCGTTGCAGAACATATTGGCTATATACATTTTGTTCCTCTTGTAATCAGCTTTCGAATGAGGTATAAGGTTTATCTATAATAGGGGCAAAAGGGTCGCCGCATTATTCAAAATATCCATTTCATTATTCAAAATTGACTTTTTCTTAATTTTCACGCGTATTTTGGCAATCAGGTCTTCTAATATTCGTTGCGGAACATATTGACTATGCACATTTTGTTCCTCTTGTAATCAGCTTTCGAATGAGGTATAAGGTTTATCTATAATTAGGTTCTTAAGGGTCGCAGCAGTCCATTCCATTATTCAAAATATCCATTTCATTATTCAAAATTGACTATTTCTTAATTTTCACGCCTATTTGGCATTTAGGTCTTCTAATATTCGTTGCGGAACATATTGACTGTATACATTTTGTTCCTCTTGTAATCAGCTTTCGAATGAGGTATAAGGTTTATCTATAATAGGGTCTAAAGGGTCGCCGCAGTCCATTCCATTATTCAAAATATCCATTTCATTATTCAAAATTGACTTTTTCTTAATTTTCACGCGTATTTTGGCAATTAGGTCTTCTAATATTCGTTGCGGAACATATTGACTATATACATTTTGTTCCTCTTGTAATCAGCTTTCGATTGAGGTATAAGATTTATCTATAATTAGGAGATAAACGGTCACCGCAGTCCATTCCATTATTCAAAATATCCATTTCATTATTCAAAATTGACTTTCTTAATTTTCACGCGTATTTCGGCATTTAGGTCTTCTTATATTCGTTGCGGAACATATTGACTATATACATGTTGTTCCTCTTGTAATCAGCTTTCGAATGAGGTATAAGGTTTATCTACAATTAGGGGCTAAAGGGTCGCATAAACATAAACCATTTCATTATTCATTATTCATTTTTCAATATTGAATAGTGAATAGTGAACTATTTCATTATTCATTACTGAATAATGAATAATGAACTATGAATAATGGACGTACTTCAGCGCGGTGGATACTCCGTTCTTTGTTAGTTTTTTATGTTTTTTTTTTTTTTGTTTTTTTTATCTAAGTTAAGTGTGACGTCCATTTTCACCTAACTAGTATATATATTTTTTTTAGAGACCAGCTGAAACACGCCTCTTGTTGAGGGATTTTCTCGTTGTGTTGAAGACCCATTGGTGGCCTTCGGCTGTGCTCTTTGGTTATGCTGTTGTTTCTTTTACACGTTTTGTATTTCCATTCTCAATTTTATTGATTGATCAATTGATTGATTGATTAATTGATTAATTGATCATTTTACTTGAAGCAAAAGTCATGATCATTTGAGAATCCTTTATTGGTATTGTAGTGTTAATTTCACCAATGAAACTCTACATTAATTTTTGTCTTGATATTAAATTTCTTTGTAATGATCGTCTAATTATAATAAGACACGCAAGAATATGAAATATGAAAACTTATTTGGCCTTCAACGCCTCAACCTTTTTTAATGTGATTAACTTCATTGTTCAGTTAGATTTCGATTTTAATATTGTTTTTGCAAGCTTCCATAATAGATTTCCGGTAATTGTTCTGCATAAAACCCTATGGGAAAGCGCATTGACTTAATTTTCCAAACGATTATTGGAACCCAATAATTTGGCAAGGTGTTGCAACCTATAATGTAAAGAAGTTACAGCCGATTGCATTGAGTGTGTAGGCAAAGGTAGCTTCATCGGTTATCTTGCTTGTATTATAAGGTTAGGTAAACTACCCTCCTTTAAGAGAAGACTAGTTCGACAGATAACCAATCAATCTGTCTGTAGGATTAGGCTACTTCTACAGGAGGGTAGTATACCTTACTTAATAATGACTTCACGGTTCAGCTAACAAGCAAGCACACAAAAGATATAACCCTTGTCTACACACTCAATGTAATCGGCTGTAATGAAAATGCGGAGTTTGTGAGACCAGTCTCAAGCAGCCAGTCGGTAGCAGCCAGTTTTCAAATATTTATATAAATCTAAATGTTGCATAAGACTCAAACGTACTTGTTTTTAATATTTAACCACTATATCATCAGCTTTTAATATATAATTACGCAGTCAAGACACTATTCAATGAATTTTAATATTTCATTTCTGGTTCATTAGCTACATAAAGGCATACACAGCGTTCTGCCCGCTTTACATTTTAAATAGTCAACACTTTTGAGTGTTCATAGAATCGTAAATAATTATATTTTTTTAAAATGATGGCAAAATTGCACTATTGTGTGAAATAGCTTTCCTTATTATCGGCATCCTGTCAAATAGTTCATGAAAAGTAATAATTATTCTGCGTTAAAAGAAACTTTTAGCTTTTTTTTGCCACACAAAACTGTTTTTACAAAACATTCTACCTCTGAACTAGTGGATTTCGCTTAAATATGATTGGACAAAAGGTTTATTTTTTGTATTCAAAGTATGGTGGTCAAGAAAATTATTTATTAGCTTAAAAAAGATTAATCCGTGCTATAAATTAACTTGTAATTTTGATCAAGTAGGCCCTAGATCTCTAGCTTACGTTCTCACCTAGTGCAATTAAAAGTATTGCCGCAGATTGTTTTTTAAATAACTGTCCGGTAAGGGTTGGGTAAGGTATCCGACCTCAACTTTAGACCTACTTTAGAAAGAAAACAACTTAAGCAGAACAACACCCTGGATTTTTCTTGTAGACCTCAGCTACCCAGCTTCCCTTTGCACCTAGTGGGGACAATATTCATTACATTTTCGGTAAGGGTGGGGATGGGTGTTCGACCCCAACTTTGGACCTATCTTTAAAAAAAAATAAGCCAAACAGCAACCTTGATTTTTTTTCTCCAGCAGACATCAGCTACCCAGCTCCCCTTTACACATTGTGCGGACAAAAGTATTGCCGTAGAAATTTGTTTATCATCTTTTCTGTAATGATGGGGTGGGGTGGGTAGCTGAGGTCCACTTGAAAAAAATACAGGGACTCCAATGTGGTTTTATGCAGAACAATTACCGGAAATCTATGTTATATATAGTTTGCAAAATAAGTAATATATTTTGGCAAATAATGAAAGCACACTTCTTAATTAATAGACATAGAAATAAAGAGAAACCGTATGATAACCAATAACAATCTCCTAGAGACAAACTACATTACATTTTAACACCATTATTCTAGCTATTTTATTTATTTCTTGGCCCATTGTCTCTATTATTTATATCTTTGTCCACTATTCTCAATTCCATAATCCCCCATCAACGGCCTCTAGTTAATGTCCAATATGCACCTTATAGTCTTTACAAATAAGCAAAACTAATACCGAACAGGCTCCGAATGGCAAAATAATTGGATGCTTTAATATCCCGGTTTGAATTGTGAAATTGCAGAAATTTGTTTTTTAATCAATTGATCAAGCAAAATACATTATCGTCCTCGATGTTCGTAAACTACTGCCAGATGGACCATGGTCATAAATTCTAATAATCTTGTATCAACCTTTCTAAACTTAAAAGTAAAATTCAACCACCCATATTGTTCAGATTGTTTAAGACATTTGCATCCGTCGACTTATCTTCGATTAAAGAAGTATTGATCCGACAACCGGGCTAGTTTTCGTGTCAGTTTTAAAAGTAGTTACCTCCCTTGTTAGTGTGATGTTGTCATCAAATCTACTTAATTGTAACATCTTTATATAATATTATATTGTACAATTTAAATTTGTGATTCGTTTAATATTTAAATATAATAATTTATTCTTTATCAAAGATATAAACAAGGTAATTTGAAAGTCTTTGATTACTTTATCACCGTAGTTCAATTCAGATGGCATGCGGTCTATTTTGTGTACATTATGTTGATTGAACACCGGGTGTTTACATTAGCAACATTGACTATCAATGACTGTACATCAAGACAAGAAAACATTTTACATTATAAATCGAGAAATAATTAAAATTATATACAAAACTTTATGTTCATCCTTTTTGTTTAAGTACGTAACAAAAGTCGACAACATTGTAATAATTTCATTCTCTGAAGCATCTTTAAATGATTGACAAATGACAACATTGTCATCTATTGAATGACAGTTAAACAGTGTGGGAAAAATAAATTGAATACACTTTCGTTTTTCGTTTTTTGTTTTTGTGAAATCAAAAATGAAAAATGAAAACACTTTCATTTTTCGATTTTAGTTTTTGAGAAATCAAAAATGAAAAATAAAAAATGAAAATACTTTTGTTTTTCGTTTTTTGTTTTGTGAAATCAAAAACGAAAAACGAAAACACTTTTGTTTTTCATTTTGGTTTTTAAGAAATCAAAAACGAAAAATGAAAACACTTTCGTTTTTCATTTCGGTTTTTAAGAAATCAAAAACGAAAAATGAAAACACTATCGTTTTTTGTTTTTTGTTTTTGATATTTCAAAACGAAAAACGAATGGACGCAGATATACACGGACCATATATATTAGAACCTTTTTTGTGTTGGGTTATTGTTAATCAATCTTTGTTTTCTGTGTTGTGTTTTGTAACTTATTGAAAGAAGACTTTTTTTACCATGGCATTTTCAGTTTGTCATCGATTTGTGAGTTTGACTATTTTTGGATCCTCAATGCTCTTCAACTTTGTACTTGTTTGGCTTGATAAATATTTTGATATGATCGTCACTGATGAGTCTTATGTAGACGAAACGCTCGTATGGCGTACCAAATTATAACCCTGGTACCTTTAATAAATATTCTTTGTATCGTCCGCTTCTTGCACATAATCTCATTTCTGACTCCATGAAGTATATAATGCACGTTTCCTTAACTTTGCTGATATTTCATATCGTCAATTAACATATTTCAATAAAATAACAACTACATGAAAACAGTATTGATATACTTTTCCAACTTATTCTTGCTTGTAAACCACGAAACTTAAGTTCAGCTTCCGAACCCCTCATCAAATACTTATGTCTTCACATGAACTTAATATCTGATTATTAACGTATGTAAAGCACGATCATGGCACATTATTGAATAGTGTGGGTCTAGATGAACTTTTGAATGAGGGAGTTCTAGAACATTGTATATAACATTCTGCCTTTGGTTTTAAAAAATAAGTTTCTACATTTTGCTAAAACACGGATATTTGTTTTACATTCTATATAAAAGGGAGTAAAAAAAAGAGTACAAGTCATACCTTTTAGAAAGCTTGGTTACCAGAAGTTCGTTTCATCAATCGTATTTTGCTTTTATACCAAGATGTAGTTGAATTATGTTTAATCCGTGCAACCTAATCAGCATTATATTTTTTAAGGATTTGGTTTATTATTCCTTTGTGTTGCATGAGCAATTTTAAGCATTTTATACTTATCGTTTTATTTAAATTTGATATTCTTTTGTGTTGAAAAAAATATTATATAACTTTAAAGGGGATTTCACTCGAACATATGCTTCAAATGCATACATTGTACAAGGGCAAATATTTGATCAGAACATAACAGAATAAATTGTTACATAATATATGCCATGTATATGAATACTAGAAAGTAAAGTGTACGTTGAATGAGATAATATCATAAATTATCTAACGGTAGAGCTAACTCAGATATCACTGACGTGTCTAATCTATATTGTAGCTGCTTAATCTAAGAGTCAAATTAGTTGAGAACAAATTAAAACTGAAAATTAAAATTTAGATAGAGAAATTTCACTCCGATCTCTCGTAGTGTTAATGTTGCTAATGCTAACAGTTAAGGTTTCTTAATCATTCTTTCAACTAAATACTTTAATATTGCTTTCAACAATTGCATGAATGTTTTTATAATGCATGATTATTTTATTATTTTGTATTTTTAACTGCAGTTGGAGAGCTTTTGAATCTAATATGAAGTATGTGTTCTTCTTTGATTCTCTGATAGATGTTGAAAGGTTGAGGGTTAAAAGGTCAGCATTATTTTTACAACGCAACAAGATACATAGTTCTCGTCCTCGTATCGTATTTTGACAAGATATTCAAATTGCACTGATTCTGAGCCAATTAGTGTACTTTAATGACGAGAATGTTTTTTAAGAAAGTGTACATGCTTTTAATATGTTTGTTTGTAAATTGATTTTCAAGTTTGGTTAAAAGTTTATATTGCAAAACAGAATCAATTTTCAATTGTATTTCAAAAACTGTTTTTATTGGTTATATATCCTGGTTGGTGTAGTTGGAGGACTGTCAACGTCTTTTGTGATTGTCTGACAGTTTAATTACACTGTACGGAACATATTGATAAGATACGAGTGTGAACAGAATATAGTATGTGTTTTTTCTATGAATATTGTTTATTCCTCGGATGGAAGTTTACAAGTTCGGGATTTGAGTGACCAAGACACGATTTTAACAACGCAACAGGGTTCTTTATTGCCTCTCCAGTCAGTAACGGTGTATTGTTTTAGTTATATCTTACCTAATGCGTTTGTACTTAGGAAGATGGTTTGAATGATAGGTGTAATTGTTAGTTTCTATGAATGTAGTCACAACCTGTTTAGATTTGAAATGATTTGTTGCATGCTAAGAAATTATCCTACAAAAAACTGGAAAATGTTTAGAAAAAAATTGAGCATATGAATATGAAACGCAAAAAAATCTTCATATAATTCCATAATATCCGGAGAACAACTCCTAATAATGTGCAATCTTAAAGTTTAAATTCGTCCTGGTAAATCTACTGAATAAACTTACTATAAACCAATTTCAATACTTTAACTATTGTCGCCGTCAGCTGAAATTCGTAGCGGTTACCGGTACAAAATATTTAAACTATCAATCCAGTATATGCTAGCTATTGTTTTCAAAATTCATTAAAAAAGCCACAAGAAAATCCACTCCTAGTCAATCTTTTTCGCCTTGTTATAATCCTGAACTTCACGTTTTAACGATACTGATGGTTTAATTCAACAATTGTTTTATTAAAATTATTGCAGAAGAGTCAACGTTCAGTATATTTACATAATGCAAGGGCAATCCGGAGTTTTAACAGTTACAAATAAGATCTTGAGAAGTATATTATATCAGACGATAGATAACCCGTTTAGTTATAAAATAAGTTTTATCTCAAATTATTTAGAAATATGCCACCTTAAATAAAGAACTTAGAAAAAAAAAACATCAGGGATATAAGTGATGAACTAAAACCACCGTAAGAAGTGTGAATATTAGAAGTATATGCTTCAACCAAATCATGTATATCTAGCCCATTAATTGGCCTCTGAACTTTCACGCCACAACGCAGCATTAGCCTTACTCCAAACCAACTAGTCTTTGCAAACATCTTTAGTAATGAGAAGGTGATGTTTCAGGACAAAAATATTGTTGTGTTTCTTAACTATAAAAATAATGTCCTCTGAAATATGGTTCGTCGGACAAAATTTCACATAAAATATTTTCAGCGTACACGTTTTTTTAATGAAATACTGTCTAGGACAATATCAAGTTATTAAAAAGTGTTCGTGTTCATTGAAATTATCCCTTCCTTCTAGCCATTATTTCACTGCTAAATTCTGTCAATGAAACTGTTTCTAATATAATCATGTTTGTCTATAGGACTGGAGCATAATATATTGGCGTTAGCATAATTATCCCAGCTGAGCAATCCTTTGTAATGAAAATGTGAGCATTTCTTGAATTTTGTTAATAATTTTGTTTATAATTGTTTTTAAATATTAATTTTAAGTTGTTGGGAGCAAATGAGTGAGTAAAAAATTTAAATAATTCACATCTATCTTTATAATTATCTTCTTTAAATGTACAAATTAACAAATGTTTATGTAATTATCATGTATCTCTATATTTATACATCACACCATGGATAATCATTAGAATAAAGTATTCATTTTATATGTAAATTTGTTTCTACCATAAGAGCTACCTGTACTTATTAAGCAGTTTCAATGTTTTTTTTGTTTGCTATGACGTGTATTCTAGCAACATGAATCCTTCAATGAACCATAATTGGTCGGAGATGCCACAGTACAGATCTTGCTCCAATTGACACCCGTCGTGTTGTCAAGAAACTTCAGGGAAAGGTATCATTCTGCGATGTAACAATTGAGACAGTTAACGTAATTGTTGTTACGATAATAGGATCATTCTCGTGTACTTCTGTGATCTAGATATGCCATAATTGCAACTAACTCGTGTTGGTTTCCGTATTACTTTTGACGGCATTACTTCAATACGACCACTTATGTCTGTTTTGTTCACACATCGTTTGTAAATATAATGAAATTTGATGCGACTGTCATACAAGTGAGAGGATTAGCGCTATAAAACCAGGTTCAATACACCCTTTTCTACATTTGAAAATGCCTGTACCAAGTCAGGAATATGACAGTTTTTGTCCATTCGTTTGATGTGTTTTATCATTTGATTTTGCCATTTAATTAGGGGCTTTCCGTTTTGAATTTTCCTCCAAGTTCAGTATTTTTGTGATTTAATTTTTTAGACCATTGGTTCAACATCTTCCGTATTAGCAGCAATTCTCTCTAACAAGGCATTATCATGACACACAAGCTATAGATAATCGTGATATATATCCGTAAGGACAATTGGAAAGCTTAAACCTATCTTTTCGTTGTAAAGTTTTGTTCTAAACCGACCCTCATTACAGCAATAGGGAGATGCGGTTAGAACGCGTACGATTCAACTATCCATCCATCAAAGTTATATAAAGTGGATGTTGGCAATTACAAGCAACTATGCGGCGTTCAACAATGAGAAAAACCCGTACCTTATAGTGTGCTGTAAAAGGCCACGAAATACTTATACCTTTTTCAATTCAAATGAGAAAAATAACGGTATAATTTATAATAAACTTACTTTCGATAAAAAATATGATAGATATGAATCAAAGACATCCACTGAATTACAGGCTCTTGACTTGATTAAAACACTCACATGATGAGTCAGAGCTTACCAATGTTTGCGGGCGCCCAACCCTTCTCTAATCCTGTGACATTGGTGTAGCAGCACAACAAATATAAAAAAAGTTGGAGAGGGCTTAAATCTCCTCACCGATTCAAAGCAGAAACACAATTAACAAAAACACAGACCGAACGGGGCAGGGGATTTGAACATCCTTAGACCACATAAGACACTAGGTACAGATCAGAGAGTACTTACTGTTACTGACAGCAAGTTTAAATTCAATAACAACTTCTGTTAAAAAAGAAATCATGTACCTTAGACTGAAATATCAGTCAGTACACATCTACGAGAGGGACGAAAGATACCAGAGGGACAGTCAAACTCATAAATCTAAAATAAACTGACAACGCCATGGCTAAAAATGAAAAAGACAAACAGACAAACAATAGTACACATGACACAACATAGAAAACTAAAGAATAAACAACACGAACCCCACCAAAAACTAGGGGTGATGTCAGGGGCTCCGGAAGGGTAAGCAGATCCTGCTCCACATGTGGCACCCGTCGTGTTTCTTATGTGATAACAAATCCGGTAAATAGTCTAATTCGGTAGGTCACATTCATGAAAGGGAAGGGGATTGTAGTTACGACGTAAGGAACATATCCGATATCATTTGTGAAACGGTTATTCCATAACGGTCAACCAACTCGTGATGGCGTCCGTAAAATTTACGAAGAGATGATTTCAACTTCACCATTTGGAACTCTTGGTTTAATAGCTTCCTTGTTAGCAGCAACCCTCTATCAAGAAAATCATGATAGGAAATGCAAGCACTGGAATATCGTATCAATTGGGAGATATATACCCCGTATGCAGGTGCTACTTAGAAATGGAAAGTTCACAATTGGAAAGCTGAAATCATCTCTTTGTATCTTAGTATCCTTTATCTCTAGGTCGATGGAATAATTGCGTTCCACATAGTCACCAAATTTTGAATTATTTAGTGAAAGAACATCATCTATATAGCGGAAAGTAGAGTTAAAGGATATTGCTAACTTCTTATTTGTCTTCCTAAGAAGTTCCTGCATGAAGTCAGCCTCATAATAATAAAGAAACAAGTCGGCAAGTAGAAGGGCACAGTTTGTTCCCATTGGAATGCCGACAGTCTGTTTGAAAAACACGTCCTCCGAACGTAACAAATATGTTGTCAATCAAGGAATCAAGCGTCTTGATAATATCAGTTTTAGAGAATTTTTTGTTTGAATCAGAGTGATCTTTTACAAAGTAGGATGTATCCCTCCCTAAGACAAGATACTTGTATCTACGTTGGCCATTCTTTTCTGAAGCAAAGCAATACCAACTCTTTCAATTTGTCTTGTAGTTTGGAATGTGGAATACTAGTGTAAAGAGTAGAAAAGTCAAATGTTTTAATACTGTTACAAGATGAAAGAGAGTTCGATTGTATGTACTCTAAAAGATCTTTGGAATTTTTAAGTATCCACATCTGATTCACGCCACCTCTAGAATAGGCAGTTTCACAACAACTTTGAAGCCCGTCTTTGATTGCTGATAAAATAGATGTTAATAACTTAGAAAGAGGTTTCGTGGAGCACTTGGAAGACCCAGCAATATACCGTTGTTTGTAAGGATACTTATGTAGTTTAGGTATCCAATACATTGATGGAAGATCCAGTTCTTCATCTTTGGTTGAAATTCCAAAGGAACATGGAACAGACCTATGATTATCCAGGATTTCCTCTTTGGTAAGTGTCATGAGAGTATATGTTGAGTTTCCAAGTGAGTTGTCAATACCTAATTCGTTTATCAAGCATTTAATGTAATGAGTTTTACACACAAAAACGATGTTGTTTGGGGTTTCATCTGCGGGGACAACAACATATTTGTCATGAAGGTAGGATAGGTGTTTTGCAACATTTGGGTCTTCAAAGATTGACGAAGCATGGTCATTGATAGACCCATTCAGTTTCTTTATTCTGATTTGTATCAACGACCTCACTGCCTTAATCCATTCGGAAAGAGTGTCTACGTCTTCCTTCTCGCGCTTAGCCCATTGCCTGGCATAATCCTCGACTGAATCCATCAAGATTTTAGAGTTGTATTTCCAATAGATGGATTTAGGCTCACGATATTTCGGACCTTTCGATAACATTCGTTGAATTTAATGTTAAGACGTCATTCTTAATCAGAGAAAAAAAATACCTCATTGTCAATTTCGAAACGTAAGCAATATAGAAATTTTACCTGTGTCTGTGGTATCTTCTGAAACAAACAAATGTAGCTTGTGTTCATTCTGACTAAAAGGCTCCTGTGTGAACTCTATTTCACACGACAAAGGAACAAGTCGACAAAAGAGGAACACATTTGAATTTTTCGAAAAACTAAGGATTTTCTTATCTCAGGCATAGATTATCTTAGCCGTATTTGGACCAACTTTTTGAAATTTTGGATCCTCCATGCTATCCAACTTTGTACTTGTTTGGCTGTATAAACATTTTGATATGAGCGTCACTGATGAGTCTTATGAAGACTAAATGCGAGTCTGGCGTACTAAATTATAATCCTGGTATCTTTGTTAACTATTGACTCCCAACGGAATTTCATTTGATTGTTGAAAACACCTTCTATATAATTGTGTAGTAAGTAAAACAACCTCTGCAGAGATTCCAGACTATTTCTTGTGTACACCGGACGCGCGTTCCGATTTAACGTTATGTAATTCATCTAATTTTTGACATATGAATAAGATTTTTTTGTATTTGTATATTGATACTTGCCAATTTTATTTATGCAATGAATTTCGTGCTTACATTCGGACACTCCTAGTATGGAGCATGTAATTATAGTCATACACAGGATTGACATCTAATGTTAGCGACATATTACGTACATGCAATGTTATAGTATGTGTGATGCGTGTATTTTAATTCGAACTCATCAGCCGTGATAATAGGTACAGAACCATTTTGATTTTATAACTGTTTTGCTTTCTAAAAATAAATATAATCACTATTTTCTGTAGCTTTTTAGTTTGTGAAACAGCACTTGGCATTTGTATTTTGCCGGCAAAAATTAAGGAGTGAATGTATAAATATATTTTTTTATTGTCATTTGGATTTGGAGCGCAATTGAAAAATTGGTCTAAAAGCAGACAATACCCACTTCTAAAACAACAAAAAATGTTTTCAAAAAAAAACTTTGTTTATTGACAGACGAGAAACGAAAAGATATGAATTTTACATGTGTACACTATTCATGAAAAGAGAGAGAATTTTAACAGATTGTGATGTCTTGCCTTTCCTTCAATATTCCACTTAAGAAGGTTACTGCTGAAGGTAAGCTGTTAATCAAGGGTTATACATTATAAAAATGAAAATTTTCCTTTGAAATTGTATTTGTAGTCATCATGATTTGGTTGACTGTTACGGTATATTACAAGTAGTATAGCAAAAAGCCACGTGCATGTTTCATCTTCTGTCATAAAATCCCGTTCTCTTGTCTTCGTTTGTGGTATCATAGAATGCAATTTTCAGAGGATATTAATGTTACTTCGAGTAGATACTATCACTGAAATACTACCGTCTAAGACATCATTTAAGACATAGCACGAACTTTATTGTCTCATTGACACTCATGCCACATCTTCTTATATGTATTTTATAAGTGTATACGCACACACGAAAAAGGTAAGATAAATAATTAAACTACAGTTATGAAGGGTAACAATTTAAGTCGAACAATAGAAACACAAAAGGAAATGGGAAGATCTAGATATCAATATGATTGTATTTACAAGAATAACAAAATTAATATAACAGATAGTTCTTTTACATTATTTTATTTCAGACCCGACACCTCTTTCATCTTTCCATTATTCTATACCGGCGGTGCAGTACTAGTCTCATTACTGCCTGGCGCCCCGTTACTTCCTGGCGCCCCTTTATTCCCTGACGGTTGAGCGTTAGATGCTCCGCCTTCTGAAAAAGTACAATTGCATTTATCGTTATTTTAAAAAGCTGGGTTTAGATTCATCAACCGTATTTTACTTTTTATACCCAGAAGTAATTGAATTATGTTTTATCCGTGTCACATGTTTTGCATGATATTTTAAAGGGTTTAGTAGTTTCTTCCTTTGTGTTTCATGTGCAATCTTAAGCGTTTCATACTTATTGTTGTATTTAGATTTGTTATTCTTTTGTGTTGAATAAAAATATTTGAAACCTTAAAGAGGATTTCAACCAAACATCTGTTTCAAATGCAGATTCATGCAAATTTTTGTTAAGAACATATAACAGTAAAACTTACATAGGAAAGTACAGGTACCTTGAATAACATAATATCATTAATTATCACACAGCAGTCATCTAGAGCTAACTGAATATCACTAACGTGTCTATTCTATATTGTAGGAGCTAAATGTAAGAGTCAAAAAGTTGAAAACAACTTAAAACTAAAAACCTTTGAATTAGATAAAGAACTTTAATTTTCGTGGCGTTATTGTCGATAAAAATTAAGATTTCTGAATCATTCTTTAAATTAAATACTTCGATGTTGGTTATTAAGGCGTGCATGAATATTTTAATAGTGTATGGGTGGGTTTTTTTTTCAATCTTACCCATGTTTTGTTATTAATAACCCTAGACATGCTAAAGTTTGAGAGCTTTTTAATACGAAAAAAAATATCCGTTCTCCATTGATTTTTGTTTATTCCTCTGATAAAAGATTACAAATCGGTGGTTGAAATATCAATCTTGTTTTAACAATGAAACAAGGTGCATAGTGTTTGTCTAAATTAGTTATTTTTAGTTATATCTTATAAAAATGTTTGTGTCAAGGGAGATGGTTTAGTGATAGACTGAAATGATAGATTAAATGTAAGTTTCTATAAAAAATTGAAAACAACACGTTTAATAATGTCTTGAACCGCATTTCTGGATTTACCTTCATCAGGAACGCTCAAAGCCAAACATTTGAAATCCGAAGATGTATAAGTACCGAAACCGTCGAAGAGCTATATGTCAAAAATACCAAAAATTAATAGCCAAATTCATCTAAAGCCAACTTTGCCTGAGGGAGTTGAAACCTTTGTTTCAAAATAATTTCAAAATTTATAAACGAACAACTAGAAAAATTTGTCATGTCAGTACCGAAGTTATTCACAACATTTGTATATTCGAAACGATTCGATGCATGATCAGAAAACGTGAACATGATTTTAAATTTAACTACAATCCCCTTCCCCTTTCATGAATGTGACCTACCGAATTAGTCTATTTACATGTAATAACATGAGCAACACGACGGGTGCCACATGTGGAGCAGGATCTGCTTACCCTTACCCTTCCGGAGCACCTGAGATCATCCCCAGTTTTGGATGGGGTTCGTGTTGCTAAGTCTTTAGTTTTCTATGTTGTGTCATATGTACTATTATTTGTCTGTTTGTCTTTTTTATTTTTAGCCATGGCGTTGTCAGTTTATTTTCGATCTATAAGTTCGACTGTCCCTCTGGTATCTTTGCCCCCCCCCCCCCTGATACGATACAAGTATGAACATAAACTTGTTGTGTCGTCTTATGGACTGGTGTTGATTAATTAAGACTAGTGCAATTGGTTGGGGCAGAAGATGCTTATGTCTCTCTAGTTTATTATATTACGTATTTTCAAAACTTGTGTGTGTCCTCAATACACTTCAGCCTCTTTTTGGTTTTTTTTGCCGTTACATTCGGTTATTCGAGTGTAACTTTTGTGTTTTCGGAAACGAAATGCGAGTTCGGCATACAACATTATAATATAAGCCAGTTATCTTTGGAGTGATTTTCTTTCTCAAATGTAAAAACGATTTGTATTTTTTTTTGGAAACAAATAAACGTTTAGCATATCTTTCAAATATGACTCTTATTAAGAAATAATTGATGCAAGCGATATGACTGGCAATGTGATTTTTCAGAGGGAGGAGGTTTGAACAGCCAGCATGAACGGTTGTCGTATCTAGGTCAATTATGTCAATTTCAATTTGCAACACATTACAGTCATAATAATATGTGCATCATTCAAGAGTTTGGAAGTGTTTCAAGTTAACTAAATGAAATATATTAAATGTATGCCAATTTGATAAAATCATTATTCTTAAGTAGTCAATAAACGCATGTGCAAACACATTTTATTGGATTTAGAGCATGGGTTTATTCACAAAGCGAAAGAAGCACGTCATATAAGAATGCAAAATAAAAATTATCATTACTTTTGATCATCAATAAAATTAAAATTAAAAGACCAAAGGCTTAAACGTCTATGTTTATGCAATTTTGAATTTTTCGAAAAACTAAGGACTTTCTTATCCCAGGCATAGATTACCTTAGCCGTATTTGGCACAACTATTTGGAATTTTGGATCCTCAATGCTCTTCAACTTTGTACTTGTTTGGCTTTATAAATATTTTGATATGAGCGTCACTGATGAGTCTTATGTAGACGAAACGCGCGTCTGGCGTACTAAATTATAATCCAGGTACCTTTGATAACTATTGCAAAGAATGTTTCATAAACAATTCATAATGATCCATACTGTACACTAATTTTTGTATAATGAACCGCAAATATTCGTCAAAAAACTGCCGGTGCAAAACTTTATCATATGTGCAATATTCCTGTGCAGTTTCGTTTATCTGGATTAAAAACTGGTGGAGGAATACATGAAACTTTTACACTCTTTTATAAATTATTCTGAAACAGGACTAAATTCCCAAATTTGGAAAAATGTAAAATAAATTCAATAATAGCAGGTATAAAATTACAACATATGTGCAATATCAATGTGAAGTTTCTGGGATTTGGGTAAAAAACTGAATTTCAAGAAGTTGATATCATCAAACTTTCTGAATAATGAGTAAGTTCAAATGTCTAGGAAATGAGAAAAACAAAACTCAAATAATTAATTAATAGCAAGTACACAATGTCAACGTATCAGCAATCGTTTTGGGAAGTTTCTGGAGTCTGAGTTTAAACTCAGAGGAGTTGATTTCACACAACTTGACCCTATTACGTACATTTTACTGAAAAGAAGTTCCCTCAAGTCTTGAAAAATAGGAACTCCATTCCCATGTCTGGAAGAAAACAAATGAAATTTCTATTGAAGTGTCAGGGATCTATTTTGCAAACTGTAGTCGAAGTGATTCAAAAATCAGATTCCCTCTTTTCATCCGCCCACGCATCCACCTAATATAACAATACTTTGAGCCGGTTTTTTATTTCACCAAACTGTACAAATATGTCAACAATGATACTGAAAATGCAATGAATGAATCAAGTGTCTTTTCGGCGTTATGATTTTATCCAATGTACACTGTTAAAAATGTGATGATTTTAAAAGAAACTCATTAGGAGCTATATGCGTGGCCTTTAGTATGTCATCATGCATTGATTCCAAAGGCCACAATTAGATTTAGAAATAAAAATTGATCAAATGTATTCAATCAAATGCATAATATAAATAGCAATAGTTGGCCTTGTGAGATTCGTCCTTTTTACACTTGGTAGAATTTGGTCAGATAAAATAGCACTTATTAGAAAGTGTTGTGTAAGCAGGGACTGATAAAAAAAAGTATTTGAAAAGAAAAAAGCAAATAACCCTGTTCCGATATAGCAGTTTTCAAGGCTTTTGCAAATGTAGAACACAAAATAATATGGAAACTCAATTAATGAGGGAACAGCAATTACCAAATACGTTGATTATCATACACATAAGTCGTTCATCTGAAATTGACCTTCTCGCAAACTCTATTAGTTAAACTATGCATCCACATAAATGAACAATGACTGAGTGGCTCGGTGAGCTTACTTATCGTATTGGAAAAGAAATGAGTGCCAATCATAATGAAACTTCCTAACAAATATCCTTTCCTCGAACTGGCATAATCTAAGCTTCAACATGTAAACCATGATAAGGTACAAAGACAAGAGACTATGTCTAGGGGTCAACATAATTATAATCTCCATGGATTGAGATGTGCTACTGTTTATACAACTGCACACCTTGGTCCAATATTCCTTATGGAAAGAGTTGTGCAATGCCACTCCAACTACATACCAAATATCATTGACACAGCATTTAATTTGTGATATCATTCAAACTGACCTTATCAAACGTTTAATCAAAATGTCGATGTCGCACCCGGCAAAATCACTACCAAGTCTCACTTCGCAATTTCGTCGATGCGAGACAAAACCCTAGAACTGTTAATGATATGATCATAATTCTAAATTAACTGTAGGGCAAAACTTTCAAATGTTGAACATTCTAATGATTTTCTTCCACAGGAATAGATGACCAATAAAAAGATGTGGTATAATTGCCAATGATATAACTTTCTGTGTGAATTGCCCCACTGATGGAACAATATAGAATATGATATCGCAGGAAGTATGTTTGTGTACTCAAAAAGTAATAGTTTGAATCTGATTCCCTCCCAACATGATTCTATGCATTACTAACATGTTGCAGAGATTATATAATTTTCATATAATATAATAGTAATAGTAACACAAAAAATAAGCTTAATATATTTTCATAAATATAACCTTTTAATAGTGGATTTATTTTTGACAAATTAGGTAACATCATATATTTATGAATATCGGATTTTCAAATTACCATAAATAACAATATACTTAATTCGAATTCGGACTTGTTAAATGTTTTCACTTTATTATATATATTAATAAATAATACACACGGAAGTTATCAAAATTGAAGTATGCATTATGCTACATTCATGGTTGTGCGCTCCGCGGCGAGTCAAAAAGAAACAGTCATGTGCGTCTTCTGAATACTTGAACATGTCTAATATCACTACCAATTACTGTCTACCTATCGCATCATTACATTTATTTAAATATCGTTTAAGCTCGGTTTCATTACCTACTTCTGTCATTTATTGGTTTCGAAGATTTAATACATGTACTTGATAAATAAGGGCTATCTTTAAATGTCTATAGTTTAATCTTCAAAGCTCTTACTACTACATCACAGATCCAATATACGGATTTGTTGAACCTTGAACTCCTTTTAATAATCCAAATACATAACTAGTATATCCCTTATACAGTATTTTGATTTGTTAAACCTTTTTCACATTTTAGGCTTTATATGTCAAATTATAAACTTTTAACTACTATACTAGATACAAAAAGAAGGCACGTTAATCATACCATACTCGTTATTCAAACGATCTGAAAACAAGAATTATATGCAGATGTCTAATTCGAAAATCAATCGCACATTATAAAAAGCACGTGTCTGACTGATCCGAAAAGCAATCAAATCGAGTTTTTCAACACACAAACGGCATTACAATGGGAACAAACTGTGCACCTCTTCTTGTCGACTTATTCTTTCATTCAGCATTATCATGTAATGTTACTTTTTTTATTATGCCCTATTACTAAATAATTCAAAGTTTTGTGACTATATATCTTGAAGGCATCTATCCCATCGAACTTTAAATGAAGGTCATACGGTAATAGATACAGTTAAGTTCATATCTTGACTTCCATCTATAAATTGGCAATGAAGAACAAATCTTTACGTTGAAGGTTATGATTTAAGCATCTCAATTGTGAAATTTCCATTGCTATGTAGCATCAATCCAGTAACGCATTCATATCGAGTAATAATCACCTAGTTGATACAATATTCGAGGGCTTGTATTTCCTACAATGACTTAATTCATAGGGGATTACTGCTCACATGAAAGCTATTGAACCAAGAGTTTCAAGTGGTGCAGTTAAAATTATTCCTTCAAAAAATTTACAGGCACCATCGCCAGTTGGTTGACCGTTACTGAAAATTGTTTCACAGATAACAATTGATATGTTCCAATCGTCGTAACAACAATCATGTCATCCTTTTGAAGCGGGATCTGCTTTACCTACCGAAGTACCTGAGATCACTGCCGGGTTGCTTAGTGTTTAGTTTTAAAAGTCGTGTTTTGTATACTGTTGTTTACATTCACTTCATTTGAACTTTGATGGAAATTCGTCACATTGGCAATCATATCACATATCCTTCTTTTTATACATATACATGATGGGAAAATAAAAATAAGAACAAAGGAAAGCAGGGCGATAGATAGAACAACACATAGTTGTTTCTACTATACTTGCAAAATAGATTCTGCAATTTACTGTCCATTTTGGAATAATGCAGTGAATGAGTGTGTTGCCATAAACTAGGTTAAACTAAATTCTTCCATGAATACGATATTTAGTTTGGAAGTTGGTGTTTTCCTGTAGAAATCTTTTTACAAAAGGGATATCACATCTTGATATTATGATGATGGTGTTAAAAGAGCCTGTTAATTTAAAAATATCCATATAAACTTATCTTTTGAAAAAGCTATTTCTAATGGGTATCAATTAAATATTGTAGTAAGATACTTGAATAGTCTTTATGGGAACTAAAATCAATTATGTTTTTAATATACTAAAACTTAACTAAAAGATTTTGCTATACTTTTACAGATGTGTATGGTCCAACATCCTGTTGATACATTCAACCTGGTTTTAAAGTCATCTTTATTGAGCAAAAATAATATGTCAAGTGGTTATCTACTTCCACTGTATATTTTGAACCACAATTCAATAATCACCTGGTTTATAGGGTTCAAAAGTATAATCTTTCTTAACAGGTTTTACTATACTTATAATTTGACATTGCACAAGGTTGTAATTTTCTCAGACTTTCTATGTCGCATGTTCCCTAAATCAGTCAGATATGTACTGAATAGTGCTTTTGTCTGAGGTTTGTTCATTAGTTGGAGTTGACTTTCAAATAGCTTCAGTAACTGTGGGTACTCGTAGATCAGTAAGTTTTTTTGTTAGTTTTCTGAGCGGACTTCATTCCAATTGATTTTACAGTTGATTGGTATGTCATGTTGTCAGGAATATATGACTAGATGTTTGTTGTTGGTTGGTGTCTGTTTTTTCCTTTATTGTTTTCATCATGAATTACCATCCATTCAGTCCTTTAATAGCTATAATACTTATCAGAATGGGGATTTCTTTCTGTTACAGAATTAAGGGTGACCTTTGTGTTTTTCTTGGTTTGTGGTGTGTAGTTGTTTCACTGACAATCACAACATATCGATCTAGTATTATACTACTGTAAATACAGATACTACTGGGAGGTTTTTTTAAAATGCAAATAATGTGACTGAGTGGGTATCGCAATAATAAAAACTCTCATTCTGATGTCTAATCTATATGCAGATTTTTCTGAAAATCACAATAATCAATCTATCAGTCTTGTCCATTCATAAATTAATGTAATAACAAATGTACACAATTATATCTGAATTAACAGTAAATAGATCTTCTTTGATATGTTTTCAATAAGGTACTTTTCCTTTTCTGCCCCTGCATCACCAAAATATAAGCCAGTTTTGGACATTTTCCAATCAGACCAACAATGATGAAAAATATTCTAAATGTGTATAACATGTAAACAAAATTATTGAGCAGATAGAAACTATTTTGAATTTCACCATTAATAAATTTAAAATGCCTTCCCTTCTGAAACAGGTCAAGAAAAATCAACAAAAACAGAACTGTGTTGGTCTTTTAATGGTCCAAAACATTCCATTGAAATTTTAATTGATTTGAAAAAAGGGTTCTCCATTTATTAAGGAAAAACACCAAAATTGGAATTTTTCCAACAGATATGTACTATAACTCTCAAACAGAAAGAGACAATAATTGAATTTAACTTTACTTTAGAAATCAAAAATATTTTAATAAAATTTGAATGAACTTTGAAAAGAAGTGCTCTATTTATCATCTTGAAATCGGAGTGTGACAGAAGGACAGACATGACGGTTTCTATAAAAACCTGACTGCAAAGCAGGGGTAAACATACAGAGTAATATCAGTACACCAAAATCCTTTAAGGTGAGATATATCTAACAAGTTAAAAAAACACAAATGTTTTCATAATATTTATTTTAAATTACACAATACGTAAGAATACTGACATATAAACAAGTCTTTCACCACCATTTATTTCCCTTCCATTTCTTTTCCTCAAAGTCATACTGTGCACTGATACCTGTCATCTGTTGTTGACCTTGTTTGATCATTCTTTCTATGACCTTCTTCTTATATTCTGGGGTCATACTTTCTGGTAGCTGTTTAGCAAAAACTGAAAGAAGAAAACACTGCAATGTATTCAATCAAAACTTCACAGAATTAATAGAAAAGTAAAATGCCACAATTACTTTCAACAGAATTTTCATATGTAGAATTCTTATTATACTGTAACCTCTTATAAATTTGGTTAACATTATTTCATTTTTTTCTATAATTACTGAGGATCACAGTTTTCAAATTCTGTTATTAATATGGTTCACATTTTGTGAAACCTATAATTAATGTGACAAACATTTCATGAAATCTATAACATGTATATTAATGTAGTTCACATTTGGTAAAATCCATACATTTTATGAATCTGAAGGTAATAATTAAATGTGGGTCACAGTTTGTAAATCAACAAAGTGCTTGTATGCGCTGAAGGGTAAAGATTGCTTTCATTTTTCAGTGGGAAGTAAAATTAAACATTGCATTGTAAATACATTGGTTGTAGTTGATTTATAGTGCCTAACAAGATTTTGTGAGGTAGACGAAATTGACCTTAAAACGATCGTATTGACTTTTTTGTTCCAAAAATAGGTAGATCGGACATATTATGACTTTATTTAATGACTTCCTTAGTTTGGGATAAATTGTAATTAGCATGTTCCTATGAAACTGAAAAATGTTGTTTTTTTGCAAGATAAATAATAATTTTACCTGGCGTAGCCGTGTGTAAAGTGTATTTCGGCATTTCCCTCCGAAAATGACTTGTTGATTAGAATAAAACTTCTTATTTGTAAACTTTTTCTGATTTTCTCCGCAATTGACTTTTAAAAAATAATCTATTTACTGTGTATTTGGATAATTTTGTGAAAATAGGAGAATTGGCAATTCTTACCTTTCATACCGATACTTTCATTGATAAAACATAACATGGACTCATCCAGTGTCCAGTTTAAAGGTCATTTTAGTTACTGTCACATTCATGCACGTTCTGAGTTAATCAATAATAGCATAAACAGTTTGAAGGTAAACTAATAATAACTTAACCCAATCAAATTGCGGAATATTCAATAACAATGACCGGTCCACATTATAAAAAGTAATACGGGTAAACTAGGTAGGGAGAAAATGAAAGATATTCAAAATAATTTTTTTTGCAATAATGGATAAAAATTTGTCAACCAAAAGTTTTGCTTTAATTTTATAAACATGTCGTTCTGTATTGGTACAGTTTTTGGATCTTTCATGTATGTATTTAAGGCCATACAAAGTTTGGGCTTCAAAAGTACACATAATTATTGACTTTATACAGAAAATGTGTCCTTTTACAACATAACATGTTTCCAAAACAATACCTAACTACAAAGTAAAATCATTTCTCAAAACAATGCAAAAATTTTCATTTCGATTGGTACAGAAGTATTGTTATAAAGTGCGTTGAAATAAACAGTGGTATAGCAAACATCGAATTCCCTCACAAAATCTTGTTAGGCACTATAACTACAATTATAAATGGACAAAGAAAGATAACTCCAATTTTTTAGATTACTTTACAATGCCATCATTGATAAATTATTTTTAGAACAGACATTAGATTACTGCACCTTTTACTTATAAAATTGAGAATGGAAATGGGGAATGTGCCAAAGAGACAACAACCCGACCATAGAAAAAAACAACAGCAGAAGGTCACCAACAGGTCTTCAATGTAGTTTTATGTATTTTTTTTAAACAAGCATAGAATCATTTTGTAACTTGAATATCCCAGCATATATTTCATTGATAAATTTCTGGAATTGTTCAAGGATTCATTTTGAGGATGTTTAAAATGTTATGATCAATGCACCATATTTTGTGTATTTCAAAAGCAGTAATCAACCTTAGAAGATTTAGAAATCAAGTCAGTACCATAGGGTTCTGATTGCATTGAGTTTCCCAAAGTAAACCAATGAGGTTTAAATTTTGTGAATTCTGCAATTAATGTGGTTCATATTTTGTGAAAAACAAAGTTATTGCATTTTCATATATATAGCACTGCTTCCCAAACATTATAACATCACTTTTATTCTTCATACTATTATTACAAAATATGTATTAAATCTCATCTAATCTGACCAATTTAAAGCAGAGTCAATGATTAATCCTTGGATTTTAATCAGTCTTCATATTTAATTCTGTAAGTTCAGAAACTTTTGGATGCATTTATTATTGCAATTTTTGGAAGAATGGACAAACATGCAAGATTATTTATTGCGAATTATGGAAATTTGCATACAGATATGGGTTACAGAAATCAGCATGTGAGTTCTTATTATTGCAATATTCATCTTGTTGCATTATACACTTTAATAAAAACCTCACAATATTTTCTGATTTTACAGTACTCCTATTTATATACTGGTGTAAATAAACTTACTAAAGTGTTCACACCACCACATCCACAGAGCTGATGCAGTACAGACCAACAGGGTAGCAGAGAAGATCTGTTTCCATTCACCTGTTGGGGCATTCATCTCAGAAAAGGTTTGACAGAAACTTGCTCTATACACTGAAAGTAAAAATACATCATATAAATAGATGGTTTCATAAACCAGTTGAAAATTGCTATGGTTCTGTTAATAATATATATTTAATTTTTCAAAGAATGAAAAGGGGTACTAAGATATATTATGCTATCACTCTTTTACAAATTTTCCTTTGATCTTACTGAATGATTATTTCCTTTGTCAGCGCAGTAGAGTGACATGAAAAATTATCACTTAAAACTAAGGTCACATTTGCGGTTGTCAATGAATTTAAAAATGTTGTCATAGGTAAAATAGCGATATAAACAGATTATAATTGGTCATCTCAACTCAATTGATTTTCACACTTCCGTCCTGGCCCAAGAGAGAAAATCATTCTCGTTGAGATGACCAACAATAATCTATAAGTACAATATATGAAAAGGGTCAACAATAACAATAGTTACATGTTTTACATGGAAATCTAATTCCAAATGTTGACAAAAACGGTAAAATATAAAAACTAACTGATATTTTTCACTTGAATTACTACTTCTGCCCAGATATATATTTGGAATTTTCTTTAATGTATCTAGACAATTTTTCAAATTTTATATAAGAGAATACATTGACCTGTTTTGAAAAAAAAACATAAATTATATATAAGTACATAATGTATTGATATATAAATGACTTCATTCCAGACCCAATACAGCCTGTATCACTCACCTGTTAGTCATATTTAAAATGTCTTACAACAATGAAGAAATCTCATTCCTTCCAAAAGTGTATTATGTAAAAAATGTTAATTATTCACCTGACCATAATTATAAGTGACCAATCAACAGACAAAGTAAAATTTGGTCAGTCATGTCAGTACTTGACCTTTTTATTTTGCTTCAGTTTATGTTTTTTTTTAAATTTAGTCATAGTAATGCTATAACAGCTGGTTGTCATAGTAACCCCATTCTGAAAGTACCTTAAAAGGAATCTGTCTCAAGAAAGGTTTCCTGGTGTTCTGAAGTCACCACTGCTGATTGAAATTAACATAAAAGTCAATTTTAAAAAGTTGACTACATTATACATGTATTAAACAGGAAGTTCATGTATTTGACTGCTGATCAACATCATAGCAAACAAAACAAAACCTCATACAGAACTAGAAAGTTTTATTAAAGCCAGCAGATATACAAACTGTGATGTATCTATCATTCATGGGATATGCTTGTGTGCCTTCTTTATCAAAACCCTTCATAGGAACATTTATATAATTATAAACAACAGTTGACTGACGCCAAGTCATGGTAATAACGTAACACATAGCCATTGGCCAAGTGGTTAAAAGCAAAAGCAAAGCTTGAGATTTGACCAAGCTACCATGCAAGCAGTCACACAAATGTCTAACATATTTAGCATAAAATGCATTGTGCACATTGACAGCATTGTTATATTAGCCTATAAACACTGATTATAAGTGTGTGCACACTGTTTACACAGCAGGTCATAGTAGACATGGTAGACAGTTTCAATAACTCTCAACAAATCATTCTCAAATTAAGACTTTATCTAAGTGTAAGACAAAGGGGTTATTTACATGTATCTACTTTATTTTTATAGAAAAGAACCATCTGACAACCATATGGCTTTTGCTTGTTGGTGAAGACGGTACAGTGACATTAAGTTGTTAACTTCTATGTCATTTGGTCTCTTATGGAGAACTGTCTCATTTGCAATCACATCACACCTTATTTTTATATAGACCTTTTTTTTAAACATTTTAATAAAAATATTAATAAGGCATAGGACGTTTGACGGTGTTCTCCCCAGGATTTTTGGATAGCGCTGTGGTAAGCGCGTAATTTTCGACATTTTTCAGTAACTTTGTCACGGCGCGCGGTTTGTTTGTAATTGATTTGTTATGTGTTAATCTTATATTATGCTATTGATGTTTTCTCTTGTAATGATGTCCTCATCATTTCTCATCATGCTAATGGAAGTTACTTTGTTTGTTAATGATATTTTCTGGATATAAAAGACTTTTTTTCTTCATTGTAAATTCATATAATCCTCATAACACTGTGTATAAAACCCAAGGAGAAGTCTTTTTCCATGATGGGTACATACCAGACTGCCTATGTGAAGATTTCTAAGCACTAACATGTGATGTTGCAGAACTTGTACTGATGTAGGACCAACAATAAAGTCATTGTCAGCTTCTGTGTTTTGTTTTGTAACCCACTGTAGCAGTGTACTGTTAACCTTATGACGTTTGACAGGAATTGATATTTTTTAGCATAATTTTCTCAGTTTTCTGACCTTAAGTGAACGTTTTATAATATTCAAATAGCTTCATCCAAGCTGGACATCGAGAAAGAGAAAATTGAGAAAGTGAATTTCTCAAGTCTAGTATCAGCTTGGGGTTTGTTTTTCTCTCATTTGTTTTCAAATGGTAAAATTCATTACTGTAGAATTGCTGACTGAACAATTATTAGTTCCAATAGGTGATAGTTAATACTTCAAAGTCTTGCACATTTTCACCCGAATTTCGGGAGTTCGTAAGGATAGTAAACCCGGGAAATTGTAACAAACCCCTGTTGATACTCACTCCTTTGCACAAAATGTTGCATGAATTAAATGTATTAAAAATATTCATTCATGACGACTTTTCTTTAGTTTACATTTATAAGGTTAGCTGTGTGTCTGACAGTTCCATTATCATGATTTTAAGACACAATAATTAAATTACCTATTTTACATGTCTCATGATTACAAACATGACAAAGAAGTGAGATGTTAACAGAAAGCAGGTGTAGCTTATAAACATGATAAATGCTGCCACTGACATGTTTCGAGCATTACCAGTTTAGAATGGCTTTCTTGAGCACACAGTATCAGTGGACCATAATTTAGTATGAAATGTGTGTAAACTACATCATTTATAGTATCAGCGACTGAAAAAAAGTTTACAACAAAATATTTCACTTTCAAGATTTTGTAAATTATTACTTTTTTATATTTCTTTCTGTGATAACATCGGAAACTAAGCAGGATGTTAATACATACATCATGTAAATAATACAGACCATCATGGATAAGTTGTATACATGTAAGTGTATTGCTTGTGATAAACTAGAGTAGCCAATCTGGTTTGACTAAAGGTTGAGACTTTTGAAATTATATATATATTTGCAAGGATCATTGATCATTAGAAATGTTAGTTTATGTCTATTCATCAGCTATCATCAATCTATCAAAATATGATCTATTCTTATCATTAACTTTTATTGATAGACCATCTTGCTTTACAACAAGAAACTGTGATTTTAGAAAAATTATTTCACAAAATTATAGCACACCTTCATTAACATTGTACATGACCTATTACAGTGACTTGACTGATAGTGTTGCTATCCAACAATTGCAATTCATTCAAAATTTTGACCAAATTGCAATTTGTTTTATTAAACCAAATTGTTCAACTGGTCAGAAATTTGAACAAATTGTTCAGTCAAAATGTGAAAGTGCAAGGTGATAAAATAAATCATACTTACAATCCTATAAGACTTTAACTCCACTGTGTTGATGTTTATTTTTAAATTAGTTTATCAATCTGTATAGGTATATATAGCTATTACCATACTAAAGGTGAACTGTTTTATTTGTAATTGCTATAAAAATGTCCAAACAAAGCTTTTATATAGTTTTTCTTTCAAAATGTATTCTATATTCATAAGAATCACACAGTATATGAATAAAAACATCATATTCAGTAAAATAATTTGTAAAATTGCAATATATTTGTAGGAAGGGGAGATAATCTTTTTTGGTTTCAAAAAGTCTTTATTCAAAAGAATAGTATTTTAGGTTATTTTCCCAAGGAAACTTATCAATAGCATATTGTTATTTCACATATAGTTTACTGAATATATGATGTATTATTTTAAATGATATATGATTCTTATAAATATAAAATCCTTTTCGAAAGAAAAACTATATAAAAGCTTAGTTTGGACATTTTTATAGCAATTCAAAATAAAATAGTTGACCTTTAGTATGGTAATGGCTATAATATAACATATATGATATAATATATCAATACAGTGGAGTTAAAGGCTTATAGGATTGTAAGTATATTTTATTTTATCACCTTGCACTTTCACATTTTGACTGAACAATTTGTTCAAATTTTTGACCAGCTGAACAATTTGGATTAATAAAACAAATTGCAATTTGGTCAAAATTTTGAATGAGTTGCAATTGGTATAATTATATTATATCATATATGTTATATTATAGCCATTACCATACTAAAGGTCAACTATTTTATTTTGAATTGCTATAAAAATGTCCAACCTAAGCTTTTATATAGTTTTTCTTTCGAAAAGGATTTTATATTTATAAGAATCATATATCATTTAAAATAATACATCATATATTCAGTAAACTATATGTGAAATAACAATATGCTATTGATAAGTTTCCTTGGGGAAATAACCTAAAATACTATTCTTTTGAATAAAGACTTTTTGAAACCAAAAAAGATTATCTCCCCTTCCTACAAATATATTGCAATTTTACAAATTATTTTACTGAATATGATGTTTTTATTCATATACTGTGTGATTCTTATGAATATAGAATACATTTTGAAAGAAAAACTATATAAAAGCTTAGTTTGGACATTTTTATAGCAATTACAAATAAAACAGTTCACCTTTAGTATGGTAATAGCTATATATACCTATACAGATTGATAAACTAATTTAAAAATAACATCAACACAGTGGAGTTAAAGTCTTATAGGATTGTAAGTATGATTTATTTTATCACCTTGCACTTTCACATTTTGACTGAACAATTTGTTCAAATTTCTGACCAGTTGAACAATTTGGTTTAATAAAACAAATTGCAATTTGGTCAAAATTTTGAATGAATTGCAATTGTTGGATAGCAACACTATCAGTCAAGTCACTGTAAGTTGTTCTTCACCCTTGATAGCATTTTTTGTAAGTGAAAGCTGGTAATTATATAGATATTCACTCTCAAATACCTTTATATACTAGATTCAATAGACATTCTAATGCAACATCGTTTGTAACAATCATTTTGATTGGATATCGCCACTAATTTTTATGGCATCAATTCACAATTGATGCTATATATAAAACATATGTGCAAGCGCAGACAACCCGTGGCAGATTTTAAATGTATGTTTTAACATTGTTTTCTACCTGTTTTACTACAATGGAGATAACAATATTGTATTTTAAGCTCTGACCGTGTCAACTGGTACTGTATTATAGACTAACACTACTTTTGATCAGACTTTAACTTTAAAAATTGTTGGAACCTTTGAACCTTTTGTTTCTTATATTATTATTTATTAGAGTTGACAAGCTTAGACACCTGATATATACGTACAATCTTTTCTTTCCTCCATGGTTAGATTCTTCCATTCTCCTAATTCTTTATCCTTGAGAGCCACTACATCTGGGGTGTTGGCCTTCCACTTGAGTGCTGGGAAGGGATAATCTGTTCTGTCTTCATAACAGGGTCTGACACTGTAGCCACTACCCACAATATCTCTGTTTCCTGAAAAATATTATGAAGCTGAACTTAAGTCATGATAGCAAAATAAGTTAGAAGTCATTGCTAATTCCTGTCATTGATTTTAGGGATTCGTATCCCAAATGGAAGTCAGACTGGTCCTGGTACTCATGATAATATTAAAGCGATCACTAGCATTCCTCCTTCTTTGTAAAATATTTGTGCTTAGTTTACAAAAACAATGCTTTAAGTGTTCAGGTTTTTTTTTAATCCAGAAACAGGCACATTGTACCAAATAATTTACACAACAAAATATGAGTTAAAAGCCACTACATTGTATTTACATGTCCTGAAAGATTTTGGAAGATTTTCAAAGTGTGCAAACCTGCCAAGATGGTATGATTTACCTCTTGACTCATGGAAAACAATGGAAAACTCTCACTGTGAAATAAACTTTTGTATTCTGGGGTAAAATTTATCCTTTTTTGTTTGTGAATTAAACTATCCATTTTTTTGGTATGGTTTATGTATTGCTGTTTGTGTATAAAACTAACATACATTTTTTTACTTTGAGCTAATTGACCTTTTTCTGTTTAAGTATTAAATTTACCTTATTTGTAATAAATCAAACCTTTCCATACAAGTATTAAACTTACCTATTTTGGGGTAAAATTTATCTTTTTGTGTCTGTGAAAGGGTTACAACTTCTTGTTGTTTACATACTGAGGTAGTTGACACAGATCTCAAAGGTACTTTGTTGGCAGCTCTAGCAGAGGACTTCAGTATATGAAAACTCATTGTTGCCTACAACACAAAGAGTACATTTAATGTGGCTAATGAATTACATACACACCAACAATTTTTTGATGTGGAGAAATAAATAAATAAAATGTAACTTTCATTTTCTTTTATCATGTTTATTATTTAAACATGTTGAAAGACTCCTGAGGATTTTTCAATTGAAAAGTATACTGGTACATGTATATAGGGAATAAAGGCTTGTATAGTCCACCGTTTTATTCTCCAAAATAGAACCTGTCAGACAGGGGTGCAAATAGAGTACACAAAGCTAGAAATACATGTAAGAGAGAAAAATCGAAATCACAAGGTTTGTTTACGTTCTCCCATGTTAGTTATTGAAATTGTGGAAGGCATTCATTCAAAATTGTATCATTTTCAAAACTAATCCATATTACATGTAGGCCAGGGTTTTTTAATTTGTTGGTTTATGGATTTTCCCCATGAAAAAGTCAGGTTGGTCAGGCGGAAAAAAAAATATCTTTCAAGACAGAAAAAATTATATGCAAAATAAATATGTATTTCACCTTTCTAGCAATATGTTTGTTATGCTATTTTGCCATCATTTCTTTGATTTTAGTTCGATGAAATTTTATTGCTCAGCTGTCATAAACATCGCATGACATTCTAATAATGTCCCGTAAAAAACGGGGGTACACAAAGACGAAATTAAATCGTCATTTCACAGACAAGAAAAACAGATTGGCGTAGCTCTTAATTAATTCCAGAAAACTTGGTGAACTATGATCTTCAAGCAGGAAAACTGATAAAGAAAAATGTAAAAACTTCGTACGAAAGTAAGTTTCAACACACATGTCAAAATCATAATAGACTCGCCCACTGGAAAAACGAGAATATCTGCGTAATCTGTTGTCATGCATTCCCATTTTTTATCCAAATTGATGATATTTTTTTATTATCTATGAAACAAGAAAATTCCAAATGATTATTTAATATTCAGTACTTAAGTCTTTAACTTGATGTCTTCCACCTGTCCACATTTGGATACGTCTATTTCTATCAGATGATGCATGCATCTTACAGACTGATGACAAATACGGGAAACGAACTTATTGTGTAATTGGTTTTAAACACAGGTTTCGTTTTGCAAAATTATTTGCGCAAACGACATTTCAAGGTCAGTTAAAATTGATTTCTCTATTTTTAGAAATGTAAACTGGAAGTTTTATTTTTTCACTGTACAGAAAGTGTTATCAATTTTGTTAGTGATTAATGCAATATTCATTTCATAAAAAAAGAATATTTTAATTATTTTTCAGGGATAAAGCATTTGTTAAAATGTAGGGTCGGCGGGAACAAAAAAGCATGAAAAGTCAATTTTATTTTTATTCTGGAAATCGGCAAAATCGGGTTGGCGGATCCGTAAACCAACAAATTAAAAAAACCTGGCCTTAATGTGTAATTTTATTCATTGTCAAATACAAACTGATGTTTTCAAAAATTACTTACATGCTTAACTATATATATGTGGGTCTATAATGCCAAAAAGAAAATATGTGTGTTTCCAATTAAATCTTTGAAAAAAATTGGGTTGGTTTATAAATGTATGGATTTATTTATATTCTAGCTTTTTTTTTTTACATTGAATCTATGGGAGGGAAATTCTGACTTTAACAGTGCTTATATATAATGACAAAAAAAATCATTAGGGTACAGGGTTGTCTTTAGGGCCCCGGGATTTCCCCCGGCAACTTCTGCTTGCTCTAGCGGCAAGTATAACATGACTTTTTGAAAAAAAAAACATACAGAGATCAATATTTCTCTGTTACAAGTTTTTGTTCCGTGATTTTAATTGTGAACAAGAGATAGATCGAGTAATCCAAGTGAAACAGAGTGTTTTGGCCATTTATACAGGTTAAAGCTTTTCTACGACGCTGTGAGTTTTTAAAGCGCTCGGATGATTTTGTCACTTCCGTTCTAAAATTTGACCGATCTTTTCACTATGCAGCGACGGTTGGATTTCTTTGAATTTAATAGGTTATTTATTTGTTTATCAGGCGTTTTAAGTATTTAAATTCAGAAATGAGGATGGTCAACGATTATTTTAGCATACGTTGCACAGGCTGCATAAGTTTTCAACCAAATGTATCACACAAAAAGAAGATCGATGTCTACAACCAGTGACAGTGTCAACTGTCGGGTGTTTCAGTGCTTCAATCAGAACATTGTTATTCAAAACAAATACTAAATATAGCTGAAGACCAACATCTTTTAAGATAGGATAAATGACAACATCTATAAGTGTTGTTTGCCCAAGTATCCTATCTTTCTCTCTCTCAACAAGTCCAAAGCCTGTCTGGCCTCATGAAAACTTATAAGTTATAATAAAGAAATGACGACTCAATAAATAGGACTAGATAGACTCTTAAGGGGATCTGATCAGTTTGTCCTTGAACTTTAAATCCAGAGGTATGACAATTTGCAAAATATCTATATATGCAAGTAAAGAAAGATGTTGAAGTCTCAAAGAGTTTTTTTTCTTACTAGACTTTACTTACTGCATTGAATGGAGTGAATGTGCATGGGCCACAATCATAAACACATAGAAAATCTAAAATTCAAAAACCTTAACTTTTTTGAAATTTCTTTTTTTCTTCTTCTTGTTTTGTATTTTTCAACTTCGAGAGAATCATGATTTCTCTAATGGTTTCTGTCTTGATAATTAACTTTTCATACATTTCATCACCATGATATTAATTGCTATTCTCAAACATCTTCGAATATATAGCAGTAAGTTAAAAGTCTGGATATTCAAATAAATGTGATCAAATTTACAGAAAAGTTGACCCATGTTACAAATTTTAATAAACAATTTACATTATCATCAGTAAAAAATGATGTTTTGAGAGGAGTGAATGAGGGTCCAGGAGATCCCCAAAGTACAGGATTTTGCACCATTTTTTCGAAATTTTCTGGGGCCCTTGAGCAGGCCACAAACCCCCCGCCGTAGTACGACGAGCAAGCTCGTCGCGCGCATTACATCCCCTCCTACTTTTTATAATTAACCTGCTACTACAAATCTTAGAGACAACCCTGAGAATAGGCTATTTTTTAGCTTTAATATGGGGACGAAGTCCCCAATAACAGTAGAAAATTCAATAAAAAAAAACAAAAAAAGAAAATCGGGAAAATTTTCCCGATATTTTCATTGTACTAATGAACTCAAAATCATTCAATTTTTTTTTGTCGCGTTTTTGAATTTCCGGATCTGCGCAGAAATCTACAATGTACTTCCTTTTTCCGGTCTCGTTTGTATGAAACTTTGAGTAAAATATATATTAATCAGTCTTGTATAAAATAGGAAAGAACGCAATACCAATTTCATTTTTAATAATTTCTCGATATGAAAAAACGTTACCTGATGATAGCGTTTCTTTGTTTACATTGTATATGACGTCATTACTTAAATAACGTCACAACTAAAATCCCTAACAACAGAACCAAAATCCGGGAAACGTTACGGTATTTCCATTTCTTTTTTTTTTTAACAAATATTAAAGTTACAAAAAAATAATTCATACAGACTTCGTCCCCATTTACAGGTAATGCCTGCCTCATATTAATAGGGTGTGTACCAAAATAGGAAACACACATCTTTTTTTGTTTGGCTTAATGGTTATCAAAATCAATTTATTCAATTAGAATTGGTCAGTCTGCTTTTATCATTACAAATTTAAGAATTTGTTTATGCAAACATGACAACCACAACATGCACATGTACAAGATTTGCAATGTTCAGAGTTAATTTAAGTTCAAATGTAATTGACAGGTTTATTTATAATTAATTAGAGGTTTCCTGTTCTTCCAATCGGGATTGACCCTGTAAATTTAGACTTTGTGTACATGTATTGGCTGAATAATTTTGATTGACAAATTGATTATGTAACTAAACAAAATGCACTTTTCTAGTTTCAAGACTGAACAGTTAAACCTCAAAACTATGAATAAAGAAGAGAAAATAAAAATATTAATACTAGCATAGGTTAGAATAGATTAAAAAAAGTTTTCGCCATACCATTACACGCATAAGATAAGAACAGTTTGTGTGGTTGCCTAAATTTTGTGCAAGATAAGTCTACACTTTCATACACCTTATCGCTAATCCCGGCTGACCCGGCGGCTTGAACTTTTGACGCATACAACAATCACTTTTCCATTGTGGCTTCAGATATTTTGTATTGTGACGTCAAAATTTTACGGGAACCTGTGTGATATCCAGTAATGGCGGACAAATAGCGATAAGGTGTATTAGTCCAAATAATTATGACATCTTGAAAGGCTATCATATATTTTTTTTTCTTTGACGCTTTTCATGGACCCAGGAAGGCGTCAAAGCTAAAATTTAAAAGAGCCTTCCAAGTCATAATTATTTGGACTACACTTTCATGTGATAACCGTCAAAGAACTAAAAGTCTAACATCATGAACATGTCTAATGATTTTTAATATTATGAAATTACAAAACTGCTTGAAGTTAAAACATGGACTGAATATATATGAATGTGTTAAGGCTAAAAAATATAGGGATGATCATCCTCCACAATCTGTTACTGTTGGTGTTATAAATTTTGTGGTTCAACAGTTCAAAGTGTTGAAGGTCATAAATACATAATAGTAAAACTACTCGCAGTACTTTATCAAAATCACAAAAGGAAATTTTGAAAATATGTGACAGATAAACAAAGACAAATATCTAATTAGTTGAGTAGCGTAATCTTATCTGCCCATAATCGACAGAGTGCTAAAATCTTCTTACCTTCATTCACCAGCGAGTACCCAAATCACGTAGTTTCTCGGAAGAAAGTCTTGGTCCACAAAGCGCTTGCATAAAGACAGTTGAATACAACTACGTGAGATTGTTCACTTTGGAGAGCTATAAAAGTTTAATTGAAAACCACAAAATATATAAAAAGAATACACCTCCCCAAGTATATATAAAAGACATATTTAAGACTCACATTAAGGATGTATATCTACCAATCGAATACTGATACGTTCTTCCTCACATGACAAGTATATTTCTAATTGCAATTCTAATCACATTTTTCTGTTCTGTCGCCTGTATGAATTTTTTATTCTATCCGACCTAGTTATGGTGCTTATAATAATAATAATAATAATAATAATAATAATAATAATAATAATAATAATAATAATAATAATAATAATAATAATAATAATAATAATAATAATAATAATAATAATAATAATAATAAATAATAATAATAATAATAATAATAATAATAATAATAATAATAATAATAATAATAATAATAATAATAATAATAATAATAATAATACATTTATCAAACGCTTTAAGATTTGCAATCTACTTAAATTAAATTAATTGCACGTCTTTAGCTCTAAGGAGAATTTTCATAATGACATTTTAATTTTTTTCAGAATTCATTATGAAAATGTATAATTAACAATTGTGAATTTATTCAAAATTGATAACTTTCGGCGTTTCTTGAGAATTAACTTTATATGTTCACCAGTTTTCTGAATAAAATAATGTACCATTTAAAAAATATAAATAGTGTCACATATCTGTCTACCGAGTTATACGCAATTTATAAAATGAAATGTGACAGCAATAAAATAAGGCAAAACGAGTCCAGCCAATCACGGTTTAATTTTGAAACTCTGCACATTCATTTCCTCAACTATAAAAAATAATTAAAATCAGGAGTCCATTATTTTCCTTTAATTATAAAAGTTGCTTCATTTGTTTTACACATGTTGATAATGAAGTTATTAATTCAAAAGTCTCTATCGCATGAATACCCGTGATTAAAAATGCAACAGCACTTAGTTTTGTTTCTATGTTTCATACGCTGTATTGTATTCCTTTCGAACCTACTGATAAGTGATAAAAAAAAATGTGGGAGACTTATTAACATCTAACTTTTTATGATAATATTTTTACAAATAGTAAGATTTAGGAGGATCATCTTTGGCGTTTTTTACTGGTTTTAGTATAGACTTGGGACAATGTGATGATCCAACCAGCTTGCACACTTCCCCAAGTAATACACTTCTGCTAAAGTACCATGGATTTGTAAAGTGAAATATATAAATCCTTTTTTAAGATGTTTTTTTCTTCTTCATTATAATCTTTATTTATTACAGGCTATTAATTGTTACTTTCCGAAATGGTTCAAAAATAAACCAAAAAAATCGATTCGTTTTTTCCCCAGAAGACTTCTAAAATCTTTATATCAATACAAAAGCTCCAAATTATCTCCCTTTGGTGCAAAAATCCATTTTTTACATTAAAATTGAAATATCTTTTTTTTAACTCATCGGAGATCTTTATTTGTTAGTATCATTTTCAAATAAGCTGTACTTAAACTAAACAATAAGGCGATTTCTGTAATTTAGTTCTTTTTTATTTCGATATTACCTATTATATTTCGCCTATCAGTTCAACAGGGTAAAAGTACATTAACAAAAATGCATGCTTCGTTCGAAAGCAGATTGTAAGCTCAAATAAACGGTAACCCCAATTTTTTTAATTTCATTTTTGAATTAGGTATATGATAAAGTTCATTATAGAAAAAAATAGCGAAATCCTAAAGAGCCTGTGTCACTCACCACGGTCTATGTGCATATTAAACAAAGGACACAGATTGATTCATGACAAAATTGTGTTTTGGTGATGGTGATGTGTTTGTAGATATTACCTTACTGAAAACTCTTGCTGTTAAAAATATATCTATCTATTAAAGTATTATGCACTGTGCCCAGTTTAGAAAGAAAAACATTTTAAAAATTTACCAAAATTTACAAAATTAATGAAAATTGTTAAAATTGACTATAAAGGACAATAACTTCTTAAGGGGTCATCTGACCATTTTGGCCATGATAACTTATTTGTAGATCTTACTTTACTGAACATTTTGCTGCTTACAGTTTATCTCTATCTATAATAATATTCAAGATAATAACCAAAAACGGCAAAATTTCCTTAAAATTACCAATTCAGGGGCAGCAACCCACCAACTGGTTGTCCAATTCATCTGAAAATTTCAGGGCAGATAGATGTTGACTTAATAAACAATAATACTCCATGTCAGATTTGCTCTAAATGCTTTGGTTTCAGAGTTATAAGCCAAAAACTACATTTCACCCCTATGTTCTATTTTTAGCCATGGCGACCATCTTGGTTGGCTGGCAGGGTCATCGGACACACTTTTTAAACAAGATACCACAATGATGATTATGGTCAAGTTTGATTAAATTTGGCCCAGACATTTCAAAGGAGAAGATTTTTGTAAAAGTTAACAGACGACAACGGACGACGACGGATGACGGACGCCAAGTGATGAGAAAAGCTCACTTGGCCCTTTGGGCCAGGTGAGCTAAAAAATCGATTTATACCCGCGAGCCCCCTTGAGTGCAAATAAGGACCATATAATGATAAAGATAGATTAAAAAAAGAGCTGAAAATAAGGGGAAAAATATATGATGGTAATAATCTATTTCATATTGAAAACAGATCATGTCCAACCTTTGCTTACAGTGATCTGAAAACACTCTGTCCTACTTTCTGTGTTAAAGGTCTTTCGATATCCTCTTGTTTTTTCCTAATTATACACACCTTCAAAACATTGTATAGGCAGTAATTTGATTGGCTGGAGTGATTTCTTTTTACCTTTTCAATTTATGGTATAAAATCTGCAAACGCGCACCTTCTTCGTGTGATAACAATGTTTAAATTGGTTAAAATGTAATAAATATAAGAACAGAAAAAAGGATGGAGTGTTATCATATCCTTGTCAGCAAAAGCTTCGACACAGGACCTGTATATCAATCTGATAGAGAAATGTCCAAATCAGGTTACATTGAATTATACAAAATGAAAGATTAAACTGAAACGACATAAATTTAAAGTATATATGAACTAATTAAAATTATTCAAAAAAAGCCCATAGAACGTTAATAAAAACGTTTAGTATAAAGATAGAATGTAAAAAATAGACTTCATGTGCATGCTTAACTTTGAAAAAGAAAAGAAAAAGGGACACACAAAAATGTCTTTTACACACATTGCGAAACCAGCTGTACACACGAAGAAGGTTAATTAGAGAAAGTAATGTTCTCACTTTAATAGTTTGATAAAGGATTTCTACTCCTATATAATTAACACATGTCTATAATAAGTTGACATGTATATTTTTTTACATTCTAACTCTACCAAATGTTTCCATGCACATTTTATGTTTTCGTTTTCGTTTTTGTTTTCGGGTGCACTCGATCGACTCCAATCTTAATTGCCTAGGATTGTCAGTTTTCCTATCGAAGGTCGATGGTTTTCTCCGGGCACTCCGTTTTCCTCCAACAATAAAAACTGACCGCCACAAAATAGCACAAAAGCGTTGCTAAAAATTGGCGTTAAACCAAAAAAAATCATGTCATACGTTTTGAAAGATGATTTACTACTGAAAGATGTTCACAGTTTACATGACAGCATAATAATATTATCATGGTACAGTGAAAATCAAAATCAAGTTATTATTTCCTATTTTTTTTATGTAAATATATAATTGTAAATTTTACCCACGCAAGCACGGCACATAGTCATCAATAGTATATCGGACGGAGTGCAGAAACTGAAAGAAGAAGAAAAGACATTTTCATTTTACACTCAATGTATGTACTGAGATTCCGCCAATTAAGACGCACCCCTTGATTGACTGCAAGGGTACAGCGGATCCATGTACACTCCCTAAGGATTAATGGAGATGTGTCCTTTACAATATTATCCCACCACCAGAACAATCCCCACCCAACACCGCCCAAGAGAGCGTGTAGGACACCGGGAAGTCTGTTATTATGGTGGAGGAAGCCGAAGTACTCGGAGAGAACCACCGGGCCACTCGGTGGAAACAGACAAACCAGAGAGATATCAGAAGATTGATCTCCAGGTCAAAGTAGGGGACAACTTTGACCAACCGAGGCCCCCAAAGTACCCATTCTAGTTTAAACTCCGGTCTGGGTACCAGAGATGTGTGTGAGAGGGTGAAAATTACCCTTCTGATGTACTGATATTTTTAGCATCCCGAGTGAGAATCGAACTCGGGACCTTCAGCACTGTAGCCATCGGTCTTAACCACTAGACCACGAACTCACACTAATTTCTTTTACTTTTCATTTCATTGAAATGACTTTTTCTCATATTTGGTATTTGAACCAGGGACTTTCTTTAGTATAGAAAGACCTAGAAAGTCCTTGTTTGAACAGAGTCCACAGATGCAACATTATCTAATCATTATCGTCAATGGTATACGAAAAAGTGATATTTTTATATTTCAAGTACGTTCTATCTTATCTTTTGTTTTATTAATTTGTGGGCCTAAGTGTTATTTTTATGGTTTCTTAAAAGGATTATCCTGTCTGTCGCATAGAATCATTTTCAATAAACAAACGCCATAATGATGTAGATATCGGAAAAATGATATAGAAGTATTTTTGTTGATTTATATATTTGATAAAAAGTCCAATGAGTTAAAGAGATAAAACATTTATTCATATGTTAGCTAATGTAATTTCCTCATGGTGGGATGCTGAGACTCATACAAAACGGTTTGAACAAGATGCCAGGACAATTCAGAAGTTTTATCTGGGACCCAAAACTGATAATTTCACAGATAATTGCTCTTCAATGCCTGTTTTATGCCACATACATAGTCTTTATTTATCTACTAGATATTGCTGGTCGCTTTGATGCTTCCTTAGATCAGATTTTCACACAGATAGTAAGTAATTATAAATACCACACTGATCATGCTGATCTTAGGAATATGGTTCTGTTTGGCAACACATTGTCATTGACTAATTTTCAGCTGATATCATCCTTGCCTCGGGTCATAGTTAAGAAAGGCACAATACTTGAAAGGACATGTGTTAAAAATGCAATCCCTATTATTGTAATAATTTCTGATAATATCAATAAAATGTCATTCAATAAACATGATAAAGTTTTATAGTGATGGCCATGTATCGAAATTTTAATCTGTCACTTCAAAGTAGTAGGTTCAGTAAGACCATACATGTCAACCTCTGACAATGGGAAATCATGTCATGACATGACATGACATGTCAAAAAGCGTGTAAAAACGCGTGACGTAGATGTGGACTTTTTAATATGAATGTGGTAATGTTCATAATTTCACATAAAAATTTGTTTATATACAAAAAACAATATATATTCTACTGTGAACTTTTATTGTATCAAACAGTGGTCTGTTATGTTGTTTTTAAGGCACCACCACTAGGCACATATATATATTCAAAACAACTGCCAGTTTCAAATTTAGTTACATTTATTTGATAACAGCATACAACAATGTACAATATAAATCTAACATAGTCAAGTTCTGATCAGAATTCAGTGTCAATATTTCTTTATAATTGAAAAAGCTCTCCCACAGTAGGTATTGATATTTGAAAGAATGTCATTATGTTGTTTTTTTTTGGCAATGTAAAATGTCATCTATTATCTCTGCCATTGCTCCCATTGCCTGGTCAAAACTGGATAGTTCATCAGAAGATAGCTGGTACTATGAGAGCTGATCCAACAGTTCTGTGATATTTTCATCCCCATGGCCTGTAGTGAGTGTAGAATCTGTTGGCTATATTTGAAACTGAAATTAAAAGAGAAAAATGTTTTATAAATTTGATTTCCATTAAATAAACATTTTAAATGGTTATTCAACTAGCTACATTGTATTTCTCCTCTCACATGTATTGTTTTTGATCATTGCAATAAAGAATGCACAATACGTTACTTGTCACTCGATCAATAAAACTCGAACTCCAAAATATAATTTATAAACATTGAATCTTGGTACGTACACATCGTTTTGAATTAACAATCGGCGCTTTAGACGACGGTACAGGCCTGGAAGCGACCTCTTTCTGTGCACATTTCCCCTATAAAGTGAATTTGAAAGAAAGTAACAAAATCGTTAAAACTAATCACAAACTACTTACCTTTTAATGTTATGGGTATATAGAAAAATAAACAATATGGCAGACAAACTTCGAAATTTTCGGTATTTATCGCCGAATAAGTAAAAAAACCGAGAATAGCGATATCACTAATGACCACAAAGTGAAAAGAACGAAAATGCGTGTAATTGCGTGTAAAGTGTTGAAAAGCGTGTACACGCCATGTGACAAAATCCTCGCGTGTAAACCGTTGAAAAAGCGTGTATTACACGCGAATATCATGTCACTTGACATGTATGAGTAAGACCCCTTTTTGGCCCCTAAATATAGCAGATTTCCAAAATTGTGAAAATGTTATCTTCAAAGTCATATGAAACCTCAAATTAAAAAAAATATGCATATATGTTTTTTTGTTACTAAATGTATAGTTTTCACTATACAACTTATGTACATATACTTTTTTCTGAGGAAAATTCTCTCCACATTTAGAAAAAGTTAACTTAGTTTTAATAGCTTGCTTCCAGGAAGCAATTGTCAGACATATTTTCCGTATGCATAGGTAGCATGATACACAGTTAGGAAAAAAACTTAAAATTGACACTCATAATTTTTAAACACTCTCTTTCCCCTCCTGTCTAACAAAGAAGGCTTTATATGTGTGTTATGCATGTATATACTTATAGAAAGAGAATCTTCCATAGATTTGATTTCTAATGGTCATAAGGGTTAAATATAATCCCTTTTGGGTGTAACCATGGCAACAATCTGCATTTCTTAGATACAAAATATAGCAAAAAAGAGGGTTGAACATGTCACAAAAGTCTCCAAAATTTGGTCTAAAGGAAAATTTCAATCAATTACAGTGATACCTTTCCTGAATCCATAGGTTTATATCTATCAAGTGGTCCAAAAAAAATCATATGCATTTCTGCTCGTTTTTCCATAAAATTGAATTGATAAGATGAGCGCAAAATCTTTGTTGATAAACACTACAATAATTTATGAACCTATGGACGGTACGGATAGGAAAATACGGACTGTCAATCATATAAATGGCCTATAAAACATGTTAAAAACAATCTAAATGTTCATATAAACCCACTAAGACATGTAAGAAGGCTATTTATTCTTCAATTATCTGAAAATCAATTTTATTGTACAAAAACTTTCATATTTAAAAAATTCACAGGGGCCATAATGCGAAACTAAACTTCTAACTGTGTATTGCCACCATAGTGACCTGAGCATAACCATCATGTAAAAATCCGGTGATCGCAATACACATGGATCTGTCATTAAAATAAACAGTTATCTGATTGTACATGTTAAACATGTGCTCAATACCCATGCTTTTTGATATTTGTTTACTACAAGGTGACAATCGGTATATTTTGGCTTCAAACTTGGCATTTAATGAGCAGCAATATTTGTTAAATCATAACAAAGGGAAAGAAAAAAAATGAGGATTATACGATATTTTGCGTAAAAAATCATAAAATCGTGCACAGAGGACTAAGTTTATGATATATACATGCATTGGTTCAAGAATTGGATAAACGTTATTTTTCACCACTTACTCGTTTCATATGACTTTAAGCTATTAAATGAAAAGTAGAATGCTTCTGCTATATAAATATGGGCTGTTTTTGACAATAGATCACAATTTACAATGCACATATATCAGATACTAGCATGATTAACAATGATAAAGTCATGCTAAATTACAGAAATCTTTAAAATTTTAGCATTTTAGTTAAATTTTAGACAGTTTCCATCTTAAATGAAAGTGGCCGCATCCGTGTTCATTCATAATATTGACATGATTGAAATGTAAGTTGTATTTGATAATAATACATAATATAATTATATAATCATGATAATGGTTGAGAATGAACACGGATGCGGCCACTTTCATTTTTTGACAAAAACCATCTGAAAAGTGACGTTTTTTGGCATATTTGAAATATTTTTCATATTCAAGCTTAAATCGGAGTGTTTTTAATGACTAAATCAGTTCAAATCTTACACATAAACATGATAAACTAATCAAATCAATTGATATAGACACTTAATTATATAAGTGTTTAAAAAGTGTCTAAAATCTTTCGTTAGATGAACTTGAAATTTGAGGCCAAAATCGGCCCTTACCAGACCTACTCCTTTGTTATAGTCTCATTCATTAATCACAGAATGGTACAGAATGAAAACAGGGCATTGTAATACAAAAGTTGGGCTGATGTATTTCCAAATTAATTTTACCATTATAAAACACTCCATATAAAATAAATCACTTATTTTGGTCATTTTATCTCATGTACATTGTACATACATGTATCCCATATTTTCTCAGAATGTTAGCAGAAACACATGTTCTGTCGAGCCTTCGACTTTAGTTGCATAAAGCTCGACATAGGGATAGTGATGCGGCGGCTATGACAGCGGCGATGTTAGCTCACTTCTTAAAAGCTTTATATTTTAGAAGGTGGAAGACCTGGATGCTTCAGACTTTGTATATACATGTAGATGCCTCATGTTAAGAAGTTTCTGTCAGTCACATGTCCAATGTCCTTAACCTCATTTTCATGGTTCAGTGACAACTTGAAGAAAAAGTTAAGATTTTTTGTAATGTTAAATTTTCTCTTATGCTTATTATAGGATAACTATATTTGATATGTGCGTACCTTGCAAGGTCCTCATGCCCATCAGACTGTTTTCACTTGACCTCGACCTCATTTTATGGATCAGTGAACAAGATTAAGTTTTGGTGGTCAAGTCAATAACTCAGATACTCCATGTATAAGCAATAGGTCTTGTATATTTGGTGTATGGATTGACTGTAAAGTGTCCATGTCAAACTGGAGGGTGTATTCTGACCTTGACCTCATTTTCATGGTTCAGTGGTTACAGTTAAGTTTTTGTGTTTTGGTCTGTTTTTCTTATACTGTATGCAATAAGACTACTATATATATTTGGTGTATGGAATGATTGTAAGGTGTACATGTACACCTTACAATCATTCCATACACCAATATGTCTAGCTGACAGGTGTCATCTGACTTTGACCTCATTTTCATGGTTCAGTGGTCAAAGTTAAGTTTTTGAGTTTTGGTATTTTTTTCTAATTCTATATGCAATAGCTATAGGTCAACTATATTTGGTGTATGGAAATATTTTATGATCTAATTGTCAGTTGCGCAAGTTTTATTTGACCATGACCTCCTTTTCAAGGTTCATTACTCAGTGTTGAGTTTTTGTGTTTTGGTCTGTTTTTCTTAATCTATAAGCAATAGGTCAACTATATTTGTTGTATGGAAGAATTGTTAGCTGTACATATCTGCCTGGCATTGTCCATCTGACATGACCTTATTTTCATATGGTTCATTGGTCAATGTTTAGTTTTCTTGGTTAATGTTAAGTTTATGTGACAGTTGTAATAAACATGATAAAGCTTTATATTTAGGACTATCGACATAATATCAATGATTTGTAAAGAAGGCAAGACATTTCAGTGTGTGCATTCTTGTTTAACGTTTGGATGGGGGATGAGATGGGGTACTGGACTGTTATTAATTTTTCTTTAAAAGAGTATATTTTAAATATTCATAACAATGGACAAAAACATATTTTTTTTTCTTTTCAGGATTTAGATCTCTTTGAAGATACTGGGAGGGTTAATGTAATAGGATTTTTTCTCAACAGTTTAACAAGGTGAGTTAGTTAAGTAATCAGTACATTATTAATATTTGATGAGATTTTTCTTTATCCTGAGATAATTGATGATGAAAACTTTATAAATAAAGAAATATCTCAGCAGACGACAGAAAGATAAGTACCAAAACAGTGCATAAAAAGTAGATGGCCATCACAATTTAACATAATTCTTTATGTTTGGTATATTTTAAAATATTGTTTAAAGCAATAAAGAGTACACTTTTTGTCTTTCACACGAGGTGATACCAGAGATATACATGTACATGTAGAGGATCATAGATATATTATAGAATATAAATGTATTAGGCGTCCATCAGTCTAACATCAGTATTTTCATCTTGTAAGTGCTCTCAAGCCAACATTCTTATAGCACCTATAGGATTGTTATGAAAGTAATAACAAAGGTTTATATCAGAAATATCTTTTAAAATCAGCACTAATCAATTATTTTAACATGAGTTATGTCCCTTAAAAATGTTTTTTTGTTGTTGGAAAATTCATTGTAAGCACTCTCAAATATACAAGTAGTGCCATATATTTATGAAATTCATATCAAGGGTTTAAAGTAGCAATGTCTGGGCCAAGAGTTATCTTCTTTGGCAATAATCACGATAACAGTTAGATAAAAAAATTGCATGTACAAATGTACTAATGGGATTGTTATGAAATTTACATCATAGGTATGTATCAGCAATGTCTTGGAAGAGCAAATATTTTACAGGAGTTATTCCCCTTGGAAACAGAAATATATATGGAAAACAATAGTGTTTGAGATCTCTTCATGCTCTTGCCAGAATTTATTAAAAGCTTTTAAAAAATGTACATGTAGTGGTTGTCCTTTAATCATAGATATTGTATGTTTTAAAAGTGTACAATATGTATTTGATCTTTTTCAGTGCTGCTGGGTTATGGTTTATCGTTAAGAGAACAAAACTGTGTTTAGACTTTGCTTTTACAGTACATTTTGTACACTTTTGTTGCTGTTGGATTTACAGTGGCCACATTCCTCAAACTTTATCATGGTGGATTATAAATGTTATTGGACTAGCGTTAATGACTGTATGTGGAGAATTTTTGTGCATGAGAAGTGAAATGAAAGCAATTCCATTATTGGGACCGAAAACTGATTTGTAAATTATCTTAATATTGTATTTATTGCTATTTATATAAAACATTATCATAATTATGTCTTTATACATATAATACATTTCGTTTGAAACAAACTGGTTAATGGAAGATTCTGTTCTTCTTGTTGACTATGGGTCTCATTAAGCTAAGTTTTCCAGTGTCATCTTCAATGTGAGCCGCCTTCTTCCTACACTTTTCATGAAATCTTTTAATATTTAAGTTCACACACAAATTAAAAGGTAGAACGATATGATTCCATATCATCAGATAAGCTTTTTGGAAAATGACGCAGTCATTGTTCCATTACTGGCGACCTGAACTTCATTACATTTCTCTGCCTACCGCGCTTGGTTTCGTATTTACTATTTTCTATACAAACTGGAATCTGCTTGTGTTATCATTAATTATGCATGAGAGGTCATTGTGTAGTAATCAGCCAGGAACCAGTTTACAAACTAACTGGTTTCTGCTTGTATTCCACTACACTCGGACAAAGTGTTGTAGTTTGACGGGAACCAGTTTAGAATTTGTAAACTACAAAACGTAATCGGTTATTGTTCATTCCGTTTTGGTGTTTCATACCGACTTTTATGGTTTGAATAAGCTTAAGACCCTTCAAACATTAATGTGATAGGTATATTAAAGACTGTTTTACAAAAGGATGGAACTGTTTTGCTTTCAAAGTCGTACTATAGTGATATCTGTTATGTACGGATTTCCACTCTCACCGGTTAATTTCTTTTTTTACACGTGCTTTTGAAACTTCCTGTTTAAACATCGCAAGTTTTAAAATTGTTTTTTGAGTGAATTTAACTTATTTTAACAATCATGAAGCGTTCCAGAATCATTTTCAAGCAGTTTCTTCTTCTCTTTGATGATGGAAAATAGGTTTTTCTCAAGAAAATACCGCAAACGATCGCAGAGGAATTGAAATGTACAAGTCAAGTCGGCACCTGGTTAAATTGGCATCTAGTCAAATCGGCACCTATTTGACGTCAATTCGGCATCCAATAATATTTGTTATAATATTTTCTATTCAATTAATTAATAAATAAATATATATTTTATTATAGTGTCACATATTGATTGACAATATTTACAAATCACAGTATACAATAAAACAATCAATACCCAGTCATAAATTTGACTTATGAGACACTTAACACATGTTATATACATTATTACATTTTGTAATAGAGTTTAACGGTAAAATTCATAAAATTATCATCAAAAAAAGTTAAAACGTGTTTATGCATTTAAAAGCATATATATTTGAGCAAAAAATAAAATCCGAAATGAATGTTGTTAAAAAGTATGGAAATAAGTTAAAAAGAATAAAATATACATGTATATTCTAAGTTTTAAAATAATTTCATCTAAAAATTAACGATTACATATTTAATTATCTTATAAAAAATTAATCACAGTGACTTTTAAAACATAAAATAGACTTTTACAACTAGTATGTTATTAGTAATAATTAAGAAAATAATTTTCGTCTCATAAAACTCTTATGTAAACATTTGCTTGAACATTTTTGAATATCAGAACATTTCATTATTTCAACAAGTTTGACATCATCATTTAACATTGAGAAATTGTCAATATATTTTGAACATTCGAACAACAATTCAAACCTAATGTCATCATATAAGGAACATTTAATTAATTAATAACTGTTACCAAGTACATAGTGAATATGTTGTTGTGTATTTAGGTAAACAACGAAACCAAAGTGAAATTATGTTGTTGTGTATAAAGGTAAACAACGAAACCCTTACCCAAGCTGTTGTTTTAACAATTAGACAATTATTAAAAAAAAATGGAAAACTATGAGTCCCTTTCAATAAATCAAACTTTCATGCCAAATAATAAGCAAATTTAAGGTGTTTTTTTTTCAGTAAAGTTTAAAAAGCATTAAACAAACAATCCTGTAAAATGCTCAACTGGTTTAAATAATGCATAAAAATATCCAATATCTCATGTATTAGTCCAAATAATTATGACGTCTGGCAAGGCTATTTTATTTTTTTTCTGTGACGTCTTCCTACGAAGTTCGTAGGAAGGCTTTCTTAGGAAGGCGTCCCAGAAAAAAATTAACATAGCCTTGCGGTCATAGAAAGGTGTCCCAGAATAAAATTTAAAAAGCCTTGCCAGACGTAATAATTATTTTGACTACTCATATATATATCATTAAAAATACACCAAAAATGTCATTTAGTTGAGAAAAATAAATATATACAAAATGTACAATGAACACCCAAAAATGTGAAAGTTAGCTAGTATTTAACTCTTTTTGCTTAAATACTGAAAAAAATTCTGGCAACCCCTTACTTATTTTTACTCTTTTTGCTTAAAATACTGTTAAAATATATATTTAACATGGGTGACGAATTGACTATATCAGGTGTCGATTTAACCAGGTGCTGATTTGTCCAGGTGCCAATTTAACCAGGTGCCGGTTTGACTAGAATTCTTTGACAAATGTTTGAAATTACCTGAGTTTCATTAGACCTTTGATAACAGTAACAAAAAGATTATTTACTTAATATTTTGTGGTATCAGGTCTGTTCGCGCCCAATACACTTTCGCACCTCGCACGTTCGCACCCAAGGTCGTTCGCACTCTACTCATTCACGCTCAATTTTAATTCAAATTCAAGTTGAATAATTGGAAAATCATGATTGTTGTTTTAAATTGCTTTGGTGTAAATACTGAATGTATTTATAGCTTGGTATGAGTAAAACATTGAAGATTTTAAAGGAAAAACACAAAAGATAATTGTTTTTAACAGCTTGGTCCCTTTGATCTGAAACAACGAAACAATAAAATATAGGAACCAAAATATAGCAATCCACTATTATAACCAAAACATGATCAAATCTATTCAACACACAGAAAAAAACATAGTCAGAATCTCACTTCATTTTGAAAGAAGTCAATGAAACAAAGTTATAGCAATACACTAACCAAAACATGATTAAGAGTTATTCAACACAAAATAAAACGTTGACAAAATACCACTTTAATTAGAAAGGATTATTATTATTTTTAACAATACGCTATCCAAAACATGATTAAGATTTATTCAACACATAAAAATGCTGTCTCACTTTATTTTGAGACAATGACAACAATTATACTTATAAGAAAACACTTGCTTACAGAGTTATTAAACACAAAACCAATTAAGATTGGGTGCGAACATTTAGGGTGTGAAAGTGAAAGGGGGCGAACATGAGTGGGCGCGAACGGACCCGGATTCAGACTATGTACCAGTGAGAAATATACAAGCCTTTCTACGGTATTTATTTGTACAATTCAGGTAGTCTTGACCTATTCATTTGTCTTAAAAAAACTACCAGTTGTCACCTTCACTTCACACACACATATATACGAATATCAATTATATGCTTACGAGACATGTTGCATTGTTAAACTAATCACGGTATGTGAAAATCAAGACTTGCATAAAAACTATCCCAATATTAGAGACAGTGGCGTCATTTTTCTTCAGAGCTTTCAGCTCTTTGATTTCAGTAACTGAGTATTCTTTGGTACTAAATTTTGTGTTACTGTAGTGTTTTATTTCTACATGTGTTTTTGTTTTCTCCGAAATGATTTTTATTGTACATTCCTTTCTGTACATTTTTTTGTTCTTACTTGTTATTTTAAAGGGAGTATGGGTAGAGTTATGAATGAGAGTTTAATCACGCTCAAAGAAAGCATGTCTCAATGAAGAGATACATGCACAGTGCAAATAATCATAATAATTTTTCTTCTAAAAGGATATTTGATACTGTAACAGTGTTTTGAAAATACATTGCCTAAGACAAGTGTTAAAAGATCATGTGAATAATTATGTCTTTTTTGAAAGGAATGGAAATTGTCAATATCAATATACCTTGTACCTGTATTTAAAAAAAAATAATAATGGTAGATGTTCAAATGATTCAATGGAATGTAAATGTGTAGATTTCTTACTATGTCTGATCAAAACTTACCACTTGTGGTCAAAACCCCTCCAACTTGTGGTCACAACCCTGCCCACTTGTGACTTGAATTTACATTGATCAATGTAATGCTGTATATATAGTTATAATTGTACAGTGTAACTTGCCTTATCTAACACACTGGGGGGACCAGAAAAAAAATGTTGGATTAAACAGGGTGTCAGAATACTCAGTTTTTATGCAGTTAAGCTGCATTATGCGAGCACCCTAGATTTGTGTTCTACCCAATAAATCCTGAAATACTTGCCATTGTTATTATCTAGCTTGCTACTATGTTATATATAACTAATTGAACACTTTTTTAATACTTTTTATTCTGGATTACAAAAAAAATGACCAGAAAAACCTTAAATGATCGTCGATTTATCCAAAAGTTTTAAAGTTACACATAGGAAGTAGTGCTTATTAAGAATCCTTGTGTAGTTCATTATGACTTGTGCTTTTAGCTAAGATGTCAAAGAACAATTGTATGAAATATTTAATCGTCGAAAATCTCTTAAGACAAGTAGTTTAGATTTCCCAAATGACAAAAGTCGTAGGAATATTGTTTGTCCTCAATACGTAGTACAATACGTATAACTACGTCAGTAGTCTATTATATAATAAGTTCAACTGTTCATGCTGTTGGCGGCAATTTCAAATTAGAAAAAGAAATTTTCGTAGCTTTTCAATTTGGAGGCAGGTGTGCAAATTAGCGGTGGTCCGAGACCTTCCACTTTTGCAAGCGGAATTTCGACTAGGATAGTTGGTTTCTAGCTACGCCCGACGTAGTCACCTTACATTTGAAAGAAAATAAGAAATTACTTTGCAAACCTTTTCACCATGTTCACCAAAGTCTTCAATTAAACGAGCTAAAAACTTATTTTTATCATTATTATTCATGACGGCAATGTTCATTTTGTTCAACCGCTAGCTTTATACAGAAAATCGCCGACATATATAGTATAAATTCGAGTAAAATCGTATCTGATTGACAAAAACAACATTGTAAACACACAACAATGGCGGCCGTGACTGAAGACAAAATTTTACAAAATCGGATCCGATTCCGGAAGCGGATAAGGGTAATTCCGGGTTTGGCGATCATTTACAAAATAAATCCAAGCAGGTGAAAAAATACATCTATGCATGGTAAATGAATATAAACACTAATATTGTAAACCAAAAGATATATGTAAAAGAAAGAAAAATCAGAAAAATATTTTATTCAGAAACTCAAAATTACTTTTTGACAAATTTTAATTTAAAAATCCAATACAACGTGACAGCTGGGAACAGTATGTCTAACAATATACATGTTCATGGTCACAGTCTAAATTTTCTTTATAAATGATAAATGATGATAATGCATGTGAGATGCTTTTAAAGTGTAAACATATTACTTATTACTCAAAAAAAAATTGAGGTAAAATTATTGGAATATTCTTTATTAAGCTGAGAACAACCCATGCTTTGCAAATTTAAGGGGGGGGGTGTGCAAGCCCGCAACCCTCCCCTGTCTGAATCCGCCCCTGCATATATTCAAGTATAGGACAATATAATAAATAAAAAATGAAATATAGGAGGAGTCCCTGGAGTTACCCTACCCATCCTGTTTGAGAACTTGGAAACGGTGGAGATCCACACCCCTTAACCATATACATGTATATTCATGTTTGTGACAATATGAAAAATCAAATGAAATATAGGAAGAGTCGCTAGGGGTCACCCCACCCCTCTTGTTTTAGAATTTTAAAATGGTCGAGATCCCCATCCCTAAACCATATATATTCATGTATGGGACAATGTAACAAATAAGATGAAAGATAGGGGGAGTCCCTGAGGTCACTGTTCACCCCCCTGTTTGAGAACTTGGAAATGGTCAATATCCTTACCCCTAAACCATATATACTCATGTATGGGACAATATAACAAATCAAATGAAATATAGGGGAAGTCCCTGTGGTCATCCCAACCCTTCCTGTTTGAGAACTTGGAAACCAATGAGATCCCCACCCCTAAACCATATATATTCATGTATGGGACAATATAACATAAAATGAAATGTAGGGGAAGTCCATAGGGTCACCCTATCCCCAGTGGCGGATCCAGAAATTTTCATAAGTGGAGCACACTGACTGACCTAAGAGGGGCCCGCTCCAGTCACGCTTCAGTGATTCCCTATATAAGCAACCAAATTTTTTTCCCAAAAAGGGGGGACCGGGCCCTAAATCCTCTGATTACCCCTACCTGTTTGAGAACTTGAAAACCGTTAAATCCCCACCCCTAAATTATATATATTCATATGTATGGGACAAAATAACAAATCATTTACATTTACTATAGGCAGGTCAGTCAGACCTCACCTTTGATCCCTGTTGTAGTGAACATTTGTCTGATTCGTGTCTCATAACTTTTGTACTATAGAACACAAACTCAGTTTTCTTTCCAGGGAAACCAGTCCATTCATACTATAACATCTTCATACTAAGTCAAATTGAACTTCTAGCAGTCAAATAAAACCAAGGTTAACTACCAAGTAGAACAACTGCAATCATTGGGAACTTGCACCACTGCAGACACACCATAAAAAAATATACATTGATATATGCATTGCTTTTGAAACCTTGATAACATATACATGATTTGCCTTAATAAATAAATCATTAGATAAACATGAATGTACTATATATGAATGTTTAATGTTGAGGCCACATTGCCACAGTTTTCATAATTACGGTTGCCTTGGTTTTTGGTTAACTGCCTTCAGCGCTTACAGCGCTTTGATTTTTTGCAAGGATAGGCATAGTTTGGGACCATGGAAATGTGCCAGGTTAAAACAGGATGTTGAAATACTCGGGTGTCGGTTTATGCAGTTTGCACTGTATATAAAAAGGTGGTAAGACTAGACCATTGAAATTTTCCATAACATCGAATAAGTATACACATATTTCAGTTCAAGTTGTATTACATGTAGGTATATTGTATTTCATCTTTGGTCTCCTTTAGGGACTTTGAAATTTTACTTTGTTTCAATGTTTTGAAATGTAGAACTACTATTAAACTATTGTTGCACCTCAGCTTAAGTTTAGTATGAGACCATGTTATGTTGTCCTTTCTTCTCTTGTTGAAATGTCAATTTCTTAGAGAAGATAATAACAGAATATTTATATTTGATATGCTATTGATTTACTGGTAGAATTAGAATATTTTCAAGTATGATTTTCTACTCTGAAAAAAGAAAATAATGCAATCAGTGTCCACTTTTTAGCTCACCAGGCTTAAAAAGTCATGTGTGCCTTTTCCATCACTTGGCATCTCATGTTTATCGTCCATTGTCTTCCACTGGACGTTAAGCTACCAACAATCAATCAATCCATTGTCTAAAAAAAATCTTTATCTCTGCAATAATTTGGTCAAATATTACCTAACTGTACCTAAATGTTCCTTAAGGTACCTAGATTAAATGGATACAGAGAAATTGTAAATAGCAAAGATGTAAGGCACTATACATGTAATAACATCTACTGATAATTAAGTCAAACTGGCTGAAATTGTCAGATATTTCAATGCCCTTAATAGATGGGTTTAATTATCAAGCGTGTTTTTCATAAATCATTATATAGAAACAGAGGTTTTACATGCAAAAGATGCTTTAAAGAACACATATCTTGTTATAAGACAACACAAATGAAATTTTAAACCAACTCCTTTTAGGAATTATTGCTCCTTAATGACCATTTGTTTACCCATTCTTTGAATGTTTGCAAAACAAAGATAGATCGAGAAGAACAATGTGTAGCAAAAATATCAGTGTTCGGCAAAATAATATCTACATTGTAGAAATTGTCAAATGACCCCTGAGAGGAGTTATCACCATTGAAGGATTATTTTTCTCATCCTTTTTGAAGTTTTTTTTTTACAAAATAATGTAAATGGAGGAAACAGAAAAAAACGCAAAAATTATCAGCACTAAAATATCTAAATTCAATCATGACAGAAATTGTCCACCAATTCCTTTTAGAAAGTATTCCACTGAATGATGATTGTGTTAATTTATAAAGAAACTGCTTTCATGCTATGGGGTTCAGCTATCCTTGTGACCCATATCAAGCAAAAGTCTTCGAGCAGATTCCTGTTCTTATTCTGAAACTAAGTATGTTTTCTAATGAAAAATGTTAATTCAAACAATTGAAAAAAAACATAAGTGGGTTTGTGAAGTTTCAACATATGTTTTTGTTATTTTTTAAGGGTTTCCTTACTTGGTTTTGGTCACAAAAAAAAGAAAGACAGTCATAACTGACCTTGAATTGTTTGTGCAAAAAGAAAACCAGCTTTTGGTAGGGTCTGTGTTATTTAGTCTTTACTTTTCTATGTTGTGTCTTGTATATTGTTATATGTCTGTTCTCTTTTTCTTTTTTAGCTATGGTGTTGTCAGTTTGTTTTCGATCTATGAGATTAAATGTCCCTCTGGTATCTTTCGCCTCTTTTTAAAAAACAGTTGGTTTTCCTTTTTTGTAATAATTCTTTTAGATATATATGATATGGACCCACCCAAAACTGGACGAAGCCAAGTTAAAAGTAAGAGATATTCACAAACCATTTTGAATTTCCTTGTTTCATAGATTGAAAAAATAGGTTCGGCTATTTGGATATCAAAAACGAAAATGCATGACAAATGATGAAACCAATATACCCGTCTTTCCAGTGGATGAGTCTACTTGGTTTTTGACACAGAGGGTAAAGTCTTGTTTTCATATTATTTTTTTTGCAATTTTATTTCCCATGTTTTTCGTTCTTGGTGATGTCTATTCACCATGTTTCCCGAAAGTTGTTAAAAAGCAACGTGCAGTTGTTTTTATGTTTTTTCTTGTTTGTTAAACAACAATTTATTTTTATGTTTGTTCGTGGTACCAAGTTAGGCAACTGACTTTTTGTTGAGCCTGCAACTTTTGTGGCAGAGAGCTCAACATAGGGATAGTGATCCAGCATCAGCGGCGTAAGCTTACTTCTTATAAGCTTGATTTAAGAAGCTAGAAGCCCTGGATGCTTCATACTTTGTATATAGATGCCTTATGTTATGAAATTTCTGTCCTTGGCTTAATTTTCATGGTCAGTGACTACTTGAAAAAAAAGTTAAGATTTTTAGTAATGTTAATTTCTTTCTTATTATAAGTAATCTGATAACTGTGTATTTAGTATGTTCATACCTTGCAAGGTCCTCATGCCTGTGGGGGCAGTTTTCACTTGACCTCGACCTCATTTCATGGATCAGTGAACAAGGATAAGTTTTCGTGGTCAAGTTCATATATCAGATACTTTAAGCAATATGTCTACTATATTTGGTATATGGAATGATTGTAAGGTGTACATGTCCAACTGGTAGGTGTCATCTGATCTTGACCTCATTTTCGTGGTGAGGTTGTCAAAGCACAGGCACTTGTCTCAGAAAAAAAAATTCCCATAGGAAAAAATTTTCTGAGACAAGTGTCTGTGTGTCAAAGTTACGTTTTAGAGTTTTGGTCTTTTATTCTAATGCTATATGTAATAGGTAATCTATATTTGGTGTATGGAATTTTTTTAGTTTTGGTCTTTTTTTCTAAGGTTATATGTAATAAGTCATCTATATTTGGTGTATAGATACATTTTAGGATGTACTTGTCAGTCTCTCAGGTTTTATTTGACCTTGACCTCATTTTCACGATTCGTTTCTCAGTGTTCAGTTTTCGTGTGTTGGTCTCTTTTTCTTTAACTATAAGCAATTGATGAACCAGTGGCGGATCCAGAAATTTTCATAAGTGGGGGCCCACTGACTGACCTACGAGGGGGCCCGCTCCAGTCACTCCAGTGATTCCCTATATAAGCAACCAAATTTTTTCCCAAAAAGGGGGGGGGCCGGACCCCCTGTCCCCCCTAAATTGTAAGGTGTATATGTCTGTCTGGCAGGTATCATCTAACCTTGATCTCATTTTCATGGTTCATTGGTCAGTGTAAAGCTTTCATGGTTAAGTTTGTTTCTAGATAGATATAAAGCAATTATAGGTCAACTATATTTAATGCATAGACTGATTAAAGGTGTACATGTCTGTCTGACATGATTGATCTGACCTTGACCCCATGTTAATGGTTCATTGGTCAATGTTAAGTCTTCTTGGTTATTAATCTTTCTTAGAAACTATAATTAATGGTTTATGTGTTACTTGTAGTACAGCTTTATATTTAGGACTATCAACAGAAGGCGAGACATTTCAGCGTGTGCACTCTTGTTTCAAAATTACTATATGACGATGGCACATACTGTATGGCTATTACACCTGAGCAATAATGTTTGGGACTAAGATTTAAGAAATTGTAACAAAGTAGAACACACCACAAATATTGATAGTATGTGGAATCATTAGTCATATAAATTAACGCCTTGTAAGATATAAATAAACTCATCATAGAAACCAGGATTGAAATTTGTACTTGCACCAGACTCGCGTTTCTTCTTCAAAAAAACCCATCAGTGACGCTAGAATAAATAAATGTTATAAAGGCAAAATAGAGTTCGAGCATTGATGATCATTGATGATCAAAATTCCTTAGAACGTTTTGCCAAATACAGGTAAGGTAGAGAAGTATTTCAAAAGTTAAAAGTTTGTAAACAGTTAATTTATAGTTATGACCATATCAGTGATAAATCCTGTGAACACAGAAGTGCTAACTACTGAGCATAATTTATTTTCTTTGGTCCCCAGACCTAGCGACCGGACTTTTATTTGTGACAAATCCGCAAATCGATTGGTTTTCTGTCGGACTAGTCTATTCTTAAAGTTTATCTTACCTAACACTAACACCTGACTTCACGGTTCAGCTAACACTTGAAGCAAGCTAACCAAAGATATTACTTTGGCTACACACTCAATGGAATCTGCTGTAAAGCAATAATGATATTGAAACCAGGTGCATGGATTGTCTTGTAAATTATTGACCAGTAAAAACTCTACAAGTGGATAATCTATTATGAATTCTTCAGAAGTTTATAAGTTTCCGCACATCGATGTTTGCCTCCATTATAAGTCGGGTAAACGCGTCTCACCCCTGGAAAACGTAAAACATTTTAAGAGTGACTTTCTACTGGATTAGTATTTTAATGATAAAGTTTAAAACATCCCTACTTCTCACAAGACTTCTGTAAGGTTTATTTCTTTTACATGTGGTTAAAACATGAAAGTAATAAAACCATTTACTAGGAATCAATTGCTTTAACAGCCTTTTAGGTTTTGATTTTATAAGGTGTTTATTTCAGATTTTCTTCTTAATCCGTTTGTAAACAATCACCTGTGAATATTTTTGGCGAATAAGTGCAATACAACAGTTTAAAAAGCCTTATACACTAAAAAGAGGCATGAGGACTTGATCTGAACACTGGAGCATGTAAATGAGTTTAAAGCAATGTGACAAATTAAAAAAGGGCACATAACCCTTGCAACAAAATGAAAATATCAAATAACATTGTTATATATCGTGACTGATAAAGAAACATAATCTCAAACACAAGAGCATGACAATGAGGTCAATATAGGTCCGACAAACAAATAATCTTTGGAATAAATGAAATATCAGTAAAACTATAACCAGAGGCGGAATTAGGGGGGGGGGGGGGGGCAGGGGACCCGGCCCCCCTTTTTGGGAAAAAAATTGGTTGCTTATATAGGGAATCTTTGAAGTGTGACTGGAGTGGGTCCCCTCTTAGGTCAGTCAGTGGGCCCCCACTTACGAAAATTTCTGAATCCGCCACTGATAACAAATATATCTATATTTTGTATCGATAAATGGTCCTCTCCTTGTTAATTAACCTAAATAAGTAGGATTAAGAATGATTGATATATCAGAAAGACGAACCCCTCCCAACAAGTTTATTGATTTCATGTAGGTGTACAGAAATGATATTCAGATTTGAAAAATTAATCAGAAAATGATACGTTATTAAAACAGTTTGGCTTAAACGTAACTGGACCATTGGATCAGATATCAGTGTAATTTGATATGTAATACTTGGATTTATCACAGATTTTACCCTTAGCGATAAGTTTGGATCATGAACACTATACTCACAAATAAAACACGATTTTCATTCCTTATATTGATATAGTTAATATCGGATTATACATGTATTAAATGACGGATGAACAATATTTGATAATTTGATTCGTTGTTACATGCACGTGTCTGTCTTATTACATATGATAAAATTGAGAATGGAAATGGGGAATATGTCAAAGAGACAACAACTCGCCTAACGAGCAGCGATGGCCTTGATCCCATTTAAGGCTTTAGGTTTAAGTTTGTTCCTAGTTATACAACATTAAAGATCAAAGGTATTTACTCTGTGAATTTGTTGTTATGAGTGAACAATCTTGTCTATTTGACAATTACATGCACCACTTGCCATGTACATACCCTTTGAAGTTATTATTGAGGTTGGGTCTATATTGCAAAACATTTACACGATAAGTAGGCAGCATTTTGTATGCATTTGGCATGTGTCCTTGACCGGTATCAAGATTTTAGGTTGCTTGTTCATGAGAAACCAAAATCATAGCCCCCCTCTCCCCCCTCCCCCCAAAAAAAAAAGTTGTTTCGTCATACACGCATGTATGATTGATATTACTCATTGCTTTGACATCGTTCAAGTAGTTAAGATTATGTCATGTCCTCAGTAGAGGTATAACTTTGTTATGTGCATTTGTTATGAGGATAATACACGTATGTCTGTCTGACATTTATGCTTTTAAGTTGGCCTCATGTTTTGAGTTGTGAGGTTATAAGGTCATGTCTGACTGATATTTCATATAACCTTGACGTATGTAAGTTTTGCAAGCACAAGATCTCACAGTTAAAACTGAAATGTCTTCTGTAGCAAAATGTCGTTTGGATTTAAATATTAACGCTTACGGGTGTTAGACTGGTCCTAAACATTTAGGTTCAGTCTATGATTAAATTTTTTCTAGACATCATTTACTTTGCCCAAATTTCTTATTTCTAATTTATCAAAAACTAGGATAGGTGCAATTTTTTTAGATCAAAAGACACAAGGCAAACTTTTAAATTTATATCAAATTGTTTTTACTGATAAATTGCTTTTTGGCAATAAACATAAAGATCCAGCTAAAAAATTCAGACATTAACAACTTAATCGAACTTCATGGAGATAAACAAAACTTGGATTAGGTTTTGTTTTTATATATTTTTTTTATTAGGTTTTTATGATCAAAAGATGGTATCTGCTTATAAGTACTTATTTTTTTGCAGAATGCTTTTGGACACGAAACGGGCGTCTGCCGTAAATTTATACTAAATTTCAATCCTGGTATATATGATGAGTTTATTTACAACCATTGTGTCGATGCCACTGCTGGTGGAGTTTTAATTCCCCGAGGGTATCAACAACCCAGTAGTCAGCACTTCTGTGTTGACTTGAATTATTGTCATTGATATGATATGGTCATACATATAAGTTAACTGTTTAAAATATTTTGAATTTTTTGAAATACTAAGGCTTTTATACCTCAAGAAAAGATTACCTCAGATATATTTGGCCTGTTAAACCGTTTTTGATTCAAGCGTTACAAATGAGTCGTCTGTAGACGAAACGCGCGTCTGACGTAAATACTAATTTTTAATCCTGGTACCTATGATGAGTTTATTTAAAACATTTAAAATATAGTTATTTTGTTATACCAATATACTTTATTTGCTTCCGATTGTTTTTTTTTTTTTTAAATGATTGAGTGTTTCTGCAGTATGTGGAATAGGCTGGTAATTGATATTTATAACATTTTGCATTAAGTTCTATCAAAGAAATATGTCCTTGCCGTTCATAGAAAGTGAAAATCACGCATAATCGTTAGATCAACTTAGTATGGTACAACTTATATTCTTCATGGGTTTGCACCTTAAATTTTACATTTAACACAACGACTTCGGTTGTTTTTTATTCATGTTAATTTTTCTGGAATTGTTGATGTTTACGTTATTTAAACTAATAATTTTATTATATTTGATCTTTAAAGAATCACTCTATCTACAATAAAGAGGTTACCATGTTAAATGGACCATTTTCTAAATAAGGAAATCAGAAATATGACAGGAGTTTTTCGTTCGTTGTATCTGTTTGGGCTTTAGATTATATTTTGCCATTTTAAAAAGGAATTTTCGTTTTGAATTTGCCTCGAAGTTCTGTTTGTTTTGTTACTTTACTTGTTTTTAGTTTGAACATTCCTATAATTAATTTGAATGGCATGTCCTTGTTCGTACTGAATACAGATTCACGTATACTTTTGCGATTGATGCGTTAACTGAAAGTGCGTTATTATCTTCGCCCGTTATAATGTATATTAACAAAACTTGAAATGGAAATGGTTGCTGATATGTTCTTGTTAGACGTGTATCTACTCCTGCTACAGTAATTAAAAAGGTTTTGCATATTGTAGTATGGTTTCTAACGTTCTGCATTTTTTTGGTGAACAGCAGAAATGACATAATAGATGTTTGGCTTCATGGTGTAAAACATCAAATGACAAAAATTCAAAACGGAAAGTACATTATCAAATGGCAAAATCAAAAACTCAAACACGTCAAACGAGCAGAAAACAACTGGCATACTTCGAACTTCGAAGGCATTACCTTATCTAGAAATGGTGAACTGAACCTGGATTTATAGCAAAGCATTCGCATAAAATCGTTTTATTTTAAAAAAGGCAAATATATATTGGTACAAAAAATTAGGTAAGATTATGGCATATTTGCGATATCACAGTGATATGTCCAGATCATGGTAGCAAATTCATTTAATTACTAGTAATAATAATACTAAGAAGCCTTCAAAATTTCAGGGACAAAAAAAACCGCTTTTCTTTGCATTACAAGTCAATATCATTAACTAGAATCATTTTTTATTTACAGTCTTATAAACTTATTTATCTCCGCCACATGTACATGAATTGGTTCAAATAGAAGAACGTCGTCATTGGTTGTCTTTTATCATATCTTATTTATTTAGATAATTGGGTGTTGATGGTAGATATTTGATGTTTCATTTCTATTCAATAAGTACAAATTAAGGAATATTTAGAGCTTGATATCCTGTAGATTTGTGATGACTCTGTGTTACAGAGCCTTGATAACTAGATGTCTTTGAATATCCATTTCTTTCAGCATTAACCGCACAACACCTTTATTAAATAGAGAAGCCGCTACGTACAACTACATAGGTTTTGACAACTGAACCTTTAGTCAGTAAATCCACTAATAGATCTAGACACTTAGACGAAATTATTTGTGCTAGCTAAATAATATAACAGGCATGAAATATGTTATTATTAATGACGTAAATTTGATAGGCTAGATTAGTAATATAGATAAGTATTACGCAACCCAGTTATTTGTAATGATAGTAATGAGAGAATTTGCTATATTAAATATATCTTCATTTGACATGTGACATTTTAGAAATGTATCATTTGAACTGTCTAGTATAATACTATAAGCTCGGGATAATGACATACCAACTGGTTTAATTCTGTTAAATTAGATTGAGGAATTTGTGACGAATAACATGTATAGAATAAAAAAAAATTACATTTCGTTTTGATACTGACTTTATCAGCTAGAATATCAAACGCACAAACTAGGACAAGCTGATATTCGTGCTAGACTAAAGTGGGATCTATTAGAGTTAGTTTTAACAAATAAAATGTAGTCTTTTTATCGGCAATTTGTCTTAACAAAATATTTTTTGGTCGGTAATATGCAATAAAAGATTTGTAATGTCTCGTGCATTTCATTGATAAATTGACACGGAATACACGAAGGCGTAGTTGTTGCAATGATAAGTGAAGACATATTTTTTTTAGTATCAAGTCCTGTCTATAATATTAACAATTATTAGGCAATTAGGAAACATGTACAAATTGTCAATAAATCTAAGAATCTTAAAAGACTCATCAGAGAAACTCGAAACAAAATAAAATAAAACTGCAGATTGCAGTACGAAGTAAAAGCGGGATTATTTGTAACAAAATTTTGAAGATTGTTGCCAAAAGAGAATGAAAAAGAAAGTTGTTGTACATGGTTGACATTAAATAAACTTTATTGTTGAATTTGATGGACATGTTTACCAGTTGGAAAAAATTGTGCAAGTAGTTATTTGTACGATTTTATCATACAAGATATTACTTGCACACATATAATTGTACAAGTAAAAAATGGTATGCTTTTTGTAGAGAAAGAGATAATCACTAGAAGTATAACTTTAATTGTTTTGTTTCTTCCTTTTTTTTCTTTTTTTTTAAATATTTTATGCAAAAACTTCTTTTTTTTTCAATTGGCAGGTTATATTTCCCTTTATAATATTTTCTGATTTATTTGTTTGTTTATGTTTGCCTAATTGACATCATTCAGCGTATGTATTTTTTTTTTTTGTTCTTTCTTTTTATCAAGTGTTCCTTTGCAATGATTTTGTCATTTTTGAAGATTACAGACGATTAACGGACGCAAAGTAATGAGTAAAGCTAATATGACATATTGAGCAAAATGAGCTTATAGTCATCTGGTACAAAGTTACAAAAGTCGTTATAAGGAAAAACAAAAACCAAACCCTTCTACAATTTATTTTCAAATATGAACCCTGACAAAAAGTTGTATATAAATAAAGGCAACAGTAGTATACCGCTATTCAAAACTCATAAATCTATGGACAAAAAACAAAATCGGGGTAACAAACTAAAACTGAGGGAAACGCATTAAATATTAGAGGAGAACAACGACACAACATTAAAATGTAACACACACAGCAACGGACTAAGCATTAGACAACATCATATATTGCAAACTCAAGTATGATAGATCAAATAGACTATTTGTTTGCACAAGACAAGGAAGCGTGACATCTGAAATTACACAATAAATTCAATCTTTTGTATTTACCATTGGCTGTCTTTCAGCCACCCCAACCGCTACAGTTGCTACTGATTATAGAATTAAAATGCGGAACGTGTCAAAGAGACAACAACCCGACCAAAAAGAAGATAACAACCGAAGGCCACCAATTAGTCTTCAATGCAGCGAGAAAATCCCGCACCCGGAGGCGTACTTCAGCTGGCCCCTAATAAAAAAATGTATAACAGTTTGGTTGACATGTTTGTTTTTGCTTGTTTTTATGAGCAAAGCAAGGAAGCCAACCAAATCTTTAAACTACAACCATACGGAAAATAGTTCTAAAAGTCGACACCTTTAGGATTAGGCAATAAACTTATCATAGATACCAGATTGCAATTTTGTATTGGTGCCTGACGCGCGTTTCATCTACAAATTAAAAGATTATTAGTTTAAACGGAAAAGATTTGTTGTGAACATCAAATAGGCATGCACAATAATAAGTTGTATCGGTTATTTTCTTTTTCTGTATGAAATTGTACAAATAATTCTTGGTCCCACATTTTCTACATAAGAAGATGCCTTGCCGGGTCAAAAATGTGGCAATTTTTTTTTTGAAGTGATTGAACTTTTGGTTTTGCCGTTTCATCGCAAATTTCCGTTTTGAACTTTGGTATTTTTGTTATTTTGCTTTTTGTTCTGTGACTTTTCGTCCGAGGCTTCAAATCCTGTGACCTTTTGTCTTACATTCGTCATACAAGTGAAAGATTTAGCTAGCTGTAAAATCACGGTTAATCCACCATTGTTATCGGATTTTCCGGGGAGTTCGGTATTTTTTGTTATTTTACTTTGTACATGTACACGACATATATATATATATATATAATATATTTCTACCACTGCATCGAGTGTGATACGAGCGTCGCCGAGCGTTTTAAATATTTAAAATTTAACTGTCGAGAGTGGATAATTATCGTATTACACGAGATTTGGTGGTATAATCTGTTTCTCTAATGATTTTGAAATAATATGCAGGCAAACGTATTCCTTCTTTTCGAATGATCTGCAAAAAGATGTGTTCTTTCTATGTGACGTCATCAGGCATGGTCGCCTTTTGTCATGCCGTCACAATAGGAAATTCAGAAAAAAACAAGAAAATTTAAGGTCATATTCGGATTTTAACCAATGAAGAACTGAGATCAAACGAATCACACGTTGATTAATCTGTTTTATACAATGGGTGCCGAAAGGGATAAATTGACGAAGTATTAGAGAAACATATATAATCACCGACTTAGGTTAGAGCATCAGAATCACATGTACACCTCTGATCACAAAACTGAGCCTAAATAAGGCCGTTAGTTTTCTGGTTTGAATTGTTTTACATTGTCATTTCGGGGCCTTTTATAGCTGACTATGCGGTGTGAGCTTTCATTGCTGAAGACCGTACTGTGACCTATAGTTGTTAATTTCTCTATCATGTTGGTCTCTTGTGGAGAGTTGTCTCATTGGTAATCATGCATCTTCTTTTTTATATATACATCAAACGTAGCCTTTTCATTGTAAACTTATATGAACAAGCTACTAATATAATCGACACTATTGGAATAGTGCAAAGTTTTTATAACTCAATTATAAGATTCATGGGGTAGTAAATGTATAATGGTATTAATATTCAAAGTACTATTTAATTTCTGCATCAGAGCACATTCACACAACTAATGTCTACATAGATGTTCGCAGCCAAAATTTGTGACAATATAAAACATAATACAATTGTTTTGAGAAGCTGATCAAATCAAAAGACATAAACATGATAAAGAATAACCAATTCTTTTCAAAGAATCAGGGAGATATATATTCGTTAGTTAAAAAATTACTTTCAGTAATGTATAATAACAAATTCCAATTTAACAATATCCATAGAACACCCCATACTTTTTAAAGACATTATTTTGAAAACTAAATAAAAGTAAATATGTCTGCTATATCAGTTATGAATTGTAAGATATGATAAACGTAACCTCAATAATTTTTACATTAGGTTAGTGGGACGAGTGAGTATATGCTTAGAGTCCAGATGGTAAATTTATTTTTATGACATAACCTTTACATTTCTGAAGTCCCCTCAACAACAAAAACTGAATCAATGCTAGTTACGCATACAAGAAACCCATAATACGGTGAGCACATAGTGTATCGTTAACTTGAATCTCTTCTTGTCAAATTGTTTGCCTAGGCTATTTACCACAATATTTAATTACACTATTTTTTGCGTGATAATATTGTCCTCTATTTTTGGGTTTCAGCAGTAAGAGAATTATAGAAAATCGTTTATTCGGTGAACAAAAAAAAATGAATTAATTTAATAATATTAATTGTCAAAAGGTTGGAACAAATTTTATTGATGCTCGAATGCTTTTGGAACGGATATACTAAGAGTAAATCACGTTTACAAATTCTAGTCTATTTTTGGTAGGATAGTTGATCTATAGTTAAAAGATGACTATGTATAGAGTTTAATTAGATGAATATGTAAACTGGTTTCCTTTCTTACCTTTAATTAAATGACATGTAATGAGTCCATTTTACAATAAAACAACAATTTTTCGCATTTATTTTATTTTCTGCGAATGAAACAACTACGCAGCCCCTCAGAAAAGCATACATGGCTTGTTAGAGTTAATGATTTAAAAAATGTATTGTCAGTAGTACACTTTGATTCAACTCATGACAGTCACTTTATAAAAAAGTCACAAAACAGTTCATGTATTTTAATTCTTGATTTGCTGTTAACAATACGATACAGTTCTAGATGCATTTTAGAATTCGTAATCAATTGGTGCGTACACTCGCCGACAGTTTGGAATTTGGAGAACCATGGACACAAACCTTTCCGGAAGTCGATACCACTTTCCATTAACTTGGCAAGCAAACATTTCCAGAGGAGCGTTTTTCCAATCTTTCTTTTCCATGGTTGACATTGAAGATGCTACAAATATAATTGCTGCCAATAGGATAATACGAAGTAAAAGATTTGACATCATTCCAATTTTGTATGAAAATGAAACAAATCATCCTGTTTATAAGCATTATTGAAGATTTCGTGGGTTGGCTGACGCGTGATTTACATGAAACTTGACGACCTGCTTTCTGAGATCGATTCAACGTTTGGACAATTATATATTATATTTGAGGGGAAAATTAAAATGAATCTTGTTTCGCATCACGATTTGAAGCTATTATAGTTATTATTAGATACACGCTCCATCTCAAAGTATAACTTAACAAAAGTCAGAATAGGATACGCCACGGGAAATAGAGGAACAAAACACAAAACGAAACTGTTACATTTAGGTAACCCGATTATCTACTGAAGAAATATACTTTGTACATGCGACAATAAAACATAAAATGCAAAGAAGAATTTAAAAAATAAATAGATTAAAGGGGTTGGTAAAACAGTAACGTTATATCATGCTAAAGAAGACTTCAACAGTATTGTTTTCAAACTAAAATATAAAAGCAAACCCAGAACATTCTATCTTTATGTATCCTTCAATTGTGCTATTTGCGCAGTATAATTGCATTGACCATATATCAAGTTGTTATGTACAGTCACTGGCCGTGTATTGCCTTGTTTATGAAGTTGAAAGTGAATTTTCGCATAGTTATTTCATGACGTTATAAATGAATACACGTGCGCGGCATGTTTACGTCGTCCGTTTCAAATTCAATAATTTAAGTTTTTACTAATTCAATTTGTATTTTATTATTAACAGCTGGTACATTCTTCATTGGACATTTTCGGCAATGGATTTTTAGCAGATCAATGAAATCGGGGCGACTAAAATACCTAGTTTTCTGCAGGTCAATGCTGCTAGACCCTTTAGTATTTTGATGTTTTTGTTTAAGTCCAGGGAAACTTCTATAATTTTTATAATGGAGCTTGTAAGTTCAGATACAATTCTAGTAGAGCTTATATTCTATTGCAACATCGTATGTTACGTCCATTTTGGTTGCAGAACGTCACCAATTCAAATGGCATCAATTCACCGTTGATGCTATAAAAACTTACGCGCAAGCCCAGACAAGGTACGATAAATTTCAAATACATGATAAGACCTTGTTTCTGTCAGTTTCATTAGAAGAGAGATAACAATATTGTATTTTTAAGCTCCATCGGCACTAATTGACGATTTGATGGTTGTATTTACCCCTTAACTGGCTCCTTTTACGCGTCGACAGTAAACCTAATTTGCGACCATTAAGGATGTACTTGGGTGAGGTTAGATAAAAATTAATAAATTAAGAATTCAAAATTGATACTATAAACTGGTAGATCATCCATTAAGGATAAAAATAAGCTAACATATTGATAGGTCATGGACGTCCTTTTCGAGATATTTGGGATTTAAAATGTGGCGGGAAAAGACTGACTCTGATTTTTACCTTATATTTGCATTGGTATTATTTCGGTCACAAACGAAAAGAAGGAAAATCAAGACTCTTCTAAAATTTTGGTAAATGACCTTTCATGAGCTATTAAGTCTTATATGAAAAAATAAATGGGTGTTATGGGGCAAAATGTTTTACATTGTATTGTATGGAAAACACCAAAGAGTCCGAACATTTGACACAAGTTCCAAAACCTCACCTGAGTACATCCATAAATTACTAAATGATACCGTCGGAACTTAAAATACAATACAGGTATACAGTAGTTTGTCAGTTTGGATAAATATAGTCTTATCAATTATATGGTCATCTTCATAAATTTCCTGATGACAAAACTTTGAACTTTGAAAAACTGATTCCAGGCATATATTACCTTAGCCGTATTCGGCACAATTGTTTCGAATTTTGGGTCCTCAATGCTCTTCAACTTTGTACTTTTTTGGCTTTATAACTATTTTGATCTGAGCGTTACTGATGAGTCTTATGTAGAAGAAACGCTCAACTGGCGTATTAAATAAAAATCCTGGTACCTTTGATAACTATTTACACGACTGTGTCGATGCCACTGCTAGTGGACGTTTCGTTCTCGGGGGTATCACCACCCCAGTAGTCGGCACTTCGGTGTTGACATGAATATAAGTTATATGGTCATTTGTATAAATTTACTATTTGCAAAAGTTTGATTTTTTTAAAACTAAGGATTTCCTTATCCCAAGCATAGATTACCTTAGCCATATTTGGCACAATATTTGGGAATTTTTTAGTCCTCAATGCTCTTCAACTTTGTACTTTTTTGTCTTTATGACTATTTTGATCTGAGCGTCACTAATAAGTCTTATGTAGACGAAACGCGTATTTGGCGTATTAAAATATAATCCTGATAACTGAATATATTAAGTCACAAATTTAACACACGCAAGAACTTTGAATATTTATTACTATTGTCAATTTTACAATTAATATTTTAATACATTTCGAAGCATATATATTCTATCCAGTTATGATCCTCATGTTCTTGCCATGGACAACATCACGATTAACTACCAATTCAGCGTACCTGGAATCATCACATGTTTTTGGAATGGGTTTAGGAATAAAAGTCTGGCGTAGATATAAATTTTATTCCTGGTATCTATGATGAGTTTATTCAACCCTTTTTTTTAATTAAAAGTCTGCCCCAAGACAGAAACCTGTTGTCTAGTGGTTGTAGTTAATAGCTACTGGACACACTGTTTTTTTTTCTCTCGTTTAATAAAAATAGCTAAAATCAGGTCGTTTTGGACAGGCTATGACACTATTGCCAATGTTTAACAGTTTTACCTCTTATGATTTTGTTTTGCTGACACAGTGTTTTTTTAATGTTATTATCACATACGAAGTGTGATTTTGAACCGTTTAAAATGATTAAGTGATATAGATACAATGGATAACCGTTGATTCTTGAAAAAAGGAAACATGAGCCTGGAGGGCGAATGGTTTGTTTTTCGTGAATCAACGCTTATCCATTGTATCTATAACTTAAACTATTGTATTAATGTCTTTAAACAATTAACGCCTATTCTTAATTAGAAGGTATTGTAAATGAGTTTAAATAACCATGTAATCGTGTCAAACGATTCATTACAATAAATTGAGTATCACAATTAAATGATTAAAACAAAAATACAAATATATTAAAATTGAAAATGGAAATGGAGAATGTGTCAAAGGGAATACAACCAAACAAAGAACATATTATATATATTGCATATGATAAATATGTTTCCGAAATTTCTAACAAATAGACTAATTCTAGGCACATTACGATTTTCTAGCATAGGAATTTACGAATTAACAATTGTAAAATTATGTAGTAAAACAGATGAAATCCTATTATATTGATTTATAAAACAAAAATGGACAAATCATGAAAATGTAATTATTTTTGCTTCAAACATGTGGAATAGCCAACAATAATCCAAAAATAAACGACCAAACTCGCTTTTATTACACAAATTATCCACAATAACATACATAACAAGAACAAAACTGGAAAAGTAGAGAATAGGGACAACAAAGAGAATTCAGGGATTCGAACCTAAAAATACAAGTCCGTACCTTAAACTCATTTATCTAAATCATGAAACCTCGTGGCTACCAATTCATACTATTCGTTTGCCTCTTATGTATGTATATATAAAGGTAGAAGGCCTGTGTGTCTGTTGTACCGATGTATATATATCATATATTCATTTATATATATAAAATAGACACTTAAATCGTAACCGATTGTTAGCCCAGAGGTTTCGTCGATATGTTGATGTCAGTAACACGTATCAGAATTCATGGACGTGCTCGAATTCCAGTGAAGGCATATAGAAATCACAAAAATTAAAGGTAAGTTTTTAAAACAATTCCATTAGTGAACAGAAATCAGTTAATTAGTCAATTCAAACTTAATGAAATTAGGCATACAAAGAAAACACAAGAATCTAATATGGTGAGCCCATTTCAGTGACAAATTTAGGAAGCGTTGATTCTAGAAAAAGAATCGACGGTAAATGAATAGGCTGACGTCACCACAATGGTTTAAGTTTAGTGCTATATTGTTAACGTATGCAATAATATAACATACAAATAAAATTAAAATGTGTCCCTTGAAACTGTGAAATGTTCGTGAATACAAAATGATATAAATATTTGACTAGTTTTGATTAAATTTTTAGATTTGATGATAACATTTCAGCATTAATTATTCCCTATTCATTCAGATGACTAAATCTTTATTTGTTTTTATTTAGAATCGTGATACAGGATGGAATGATATATAGACAATGAGGATATAATAGGTTATGCATTAAAATATCTTGTAAAAAGTACAGACTAGCATTGAAAAGTAAGTAACTGTTGATTTTAAAACAATATACATGTACAATTAGTAAACCCGATGTTTGATTTGCTTTTAAAACCAGATTAGTATACATATTACACTTCCTTTCATTTTTTTCAAGGTTAAGAAAACAAAGATCGTCCATCTAAATATAACCTAGCTAGAGAGCAAATGTTTTTAGAAATAATTGCCAACTATTACACATCTCCAATATTAACTCTCTACATATTTCGTTTTCTTAAATCAGTTGTATTGAATAATTCCGAAAAGTTCTCTAAGAGTGCTGTAGATCAATCACTACAGGTCATATTTGCTTTATTTGATTTCGATAGTAACATTTTATCACCTTCAATTTAAAAACCAATTGTATTATTGTGAAAAGGAAAATAACCCAAAATAGTTAAATGATTAATAAAACTAACTCATACACAGTTATTGGGGAGGTAAACAACCAAGGACATAATCTATTCTGTCAGTATATATCACGATTTAATAATAAGACAAGAAAACATTTCTTGAAAACCAATATTTCTTTCTATTTTGGAGAAACATTAAATATGAACCAAAAATAACATATGAGCATATTTAGAGCATCCATGGGTTGGCAAATGTATAATCTTAGTGAAACACAAAACATCGTCATCGACTAAATTCTGATATTTTTACTTAAAAGATTCATAATTCGTATGTCTAAGTTGAAACCTAACACAAAAACACTCAATAATTATGAAGGTTGATATTTTGAAAACAAAATAATTATAGTGTGACAGAGAATACGTCTGATGCTCTGTTGAAAATATATGCGAAATAATTATAAACAACTTTGATTTATCATATTCCCCTATAATCTTTCAAAGTGGCATGAGCACAAACCAAACACTAAATAAGAAATACCATATATACATTGATATCGATAAGACATGTATAGAGTGATATATATACAAGCTAACAAATCAAAGAAATATAAAGTTATACAAAAATCTATAGGTAGCTAAATTATCTGGATCAATGTTGATGTTTATAATTTGAACTTGAAAAAATATGTTTTATACAAATATTCATAAATTCCTATATTTTCTAAACAAAATTGTAAAGCAATCTAGCTTGTTATCTTTGATTTAACAACAATATATTTTTCTTGTAATAAAAATTCCCATGTTGGATCAAGGAAAAAGTTGTTATTCTTTATAAAGCCGGTCCCACAATTCGTACTCCGATTTGTTCTGTCTTTTCAATTAGTCTTTTGGCTTATTGGAGACGTAGCACATACAAGTTTTAACGTTTTTGAGTTAACTCAGAGATGGATCGAACCCACCGTTTGTTTTTCTTGTTCGTTTGAACTTTTCAATTATACAAATATAAATATTAAACACCCTACACCTCTCAATCTAAATATACGTTTTCCCTGGATGAAAAGATTCTGTTTACACGTTCATTATTGAAGGAAAATACAAATATTTGACTAGAAATCATTAACATTTCGAGAATTGATTACAGTTTTGATTTTTTTCCCTTATGCCTTTATGTATCAGTTGAATGTTTTTTAATTATTTATTCTAACATAATGTTTTGACGTAAACTACTTGTTTATAATACTAGGACAAACTGAAAAAACATAATATCATGAAAAGCAATCAAACAGAAACAGGTCAGGATCTCTAAATTCATTTTTATGTAAGTTTTATTCGTTATAAGAAACCAAAGAAGGTTTCTTGTGTAACTAACATTTATATGCTCATTGTAAAAATGTTTTTTGAATATCCTCTTTTTCATGTTTTTAATTTATTATTCATGATGTGTATGTTACAGTGCCATTTTTATTGACTGTTTATTTCATTTTAATAATTTACCAATATGATTGATTGTTTGCGCTTTAACTCAACTTTTAGCATTATTGGTGGAGAAATCCGAAGTGACTGAGGAGAACCAGGTGAGTGACCATCGAACAAAACAAGCAATCTTAGTAAATTAAGATCGCTTACCTGCTTAATTCGGGGTTCAAACCCACATCCTAAGTGATGACAGGTTTATGATTGCTGTGGGCGAATAACTCAGACCATTCGGCAAACGCGGAGGTCTCTTCAATAAACAATTTTCAAAGGATCGAAAGTCTCCTCAATTTGTAAAGATTCAGTCTCGTACAACAATCCGCAAAGAGCTGAAGACTATTGCTTTTCCTTTTAATTCATTTTCAAATTGTTTTAGCTAATATTTATCTAATGTAACTTTTTTTTTTGCTACATAATATTGTTTTGACTGAAGAACACTCATTCTAAAACATGCATAAATACAAAAAAAAATGTGTAGCTACATTAGCAAAAGGTATATTCGACTTAATATATAGTAATTAGCTATCAAAGGTAAATATTATTGATAAAATAAATCAAGATGACGTTTCATCGTTTGAGATAAAATGGGTTTTTTCAATGGTGGAAAATATTACCCTATCATTCACGTATAATAATTGTTAAGAGGCAGATAATAAGATTATTACCGGCATTTTTCAAATTATGAGTATTTAGAACCTATATTGGTACTTTTCGAACTTCCTTTGGAGGAACAAACAGTAAATTACAGTTAAAAAGACGTGCTGCGCTTCTAATAGTATTTTCCTAAAAAGAATAGAGGGACAACATGTTCGTCTTCGGTTATTGTAAAATAGTATGAATAGGATCAAAAACACATTAAACATGTTAAATGTTTGAAATATTAAAATTTGAATTCACTAAAAACAAATTAAAACACTTTAAGTTTATGATAATTAAAATAGAAGATTCAATGTCTGTAGTGTCTTTGGGTTATACAGTTTACCTATTGACCAACGCAGCATTTAGATGTTTCTTAAAGTTATGATTATTTAAAAGTCGATATATGATAATTATTTTCCAAGAGATAATTGATGTTGATCTGGTAAAACTGCTTTTGCCATATTTTTACTTGTGTGAATACAATTTTTAAATTATTTCATTAGTCAGATATACGTAAAACTAAATCAACATATGAATAAAGGTGTCAACATTACAGTGTTAAAACTCTTACTTTATCAAACCTTGAATAATCATACTTAAGCAGTTTATAGTAAATGTTACTTTTCATCGTATCAATTGCCGGACCATATGAGTGTGTACCTATATGGTCATGACACGTATGGTCGAAATACTCATTTTTGTCCGGAACATAAACAAAAATTCCCATGTTGGATCAAGGAAAAAGTTGTTATTCTTTATAAAGCCGGTCCCACAATTCGTACTCCGATTTGTTCTGTCTTTTCAATTAGTCTTTTGGCTTAGTGGAGACGTAGCACATACAAGTTTTAACGTTTTTGAGTTAACTCAGAGATGGATCGAACACACCGTTTGTTTTTCTTGTTCGTTTGAACTTTTCAATTATACAAATATAAATATTAAACACCCTACACCTCTCAATCTAAATATACGTTTTCCCTGGATGAAAAGATTCTGTTTACACGTTCATTATTGAAGGAAAATACAAATATTTGACTAGAAATCATTAACATTTCGAGAATTGATTACAGTTTTGATTTTTTTCCCTTATGCCTTTATGTATCAGTTGAATGTTTTTTAATTATTTATTCTAACATAATGTTTTGACGTAAACTACTTGTTTATAATACTAGGACAAACTGAAAAAACATAATATCATGAAAAGCAATCAAACAGAAACAGGTCAGGATCTCTAAATTCATTTTTATGTAAGTTTTATTCGTTATAAGAAACCAAAGAAGGTTTCTTGTGTAACTAACATTTATATGCTCATTGTAAAAATGTTTTTTGAATATCCTCTTTTTCATGTTTTTAATTTATTATTCATGATGTGTATGTTACAGTGCCATTTTTATTGACTGTTTATTTCATTTTAATAATTTACCAATATGATTGATTGTTTGCGCTTTAACTCAACTTTTAGCATTATTGGTGGAGAAATCCGAAGTGACTGAGGAGAACCAGGTGAGTGACCATCGAACAAAACAAGCAATCTTAGTAAATTAAGATCGCTTACCTGCTTAATTCGGGGTTCAAACCCACATCCTAAGTGATGACAGGTTTATGATTGCTGTGGGCGAATAACTCAGACCATTCGGCAAACGCGGAGGTCTCTTCAATAAACAATTTTCAAAGGATCGAAAGTCTCCTCAATTTGTAAAGATTCAGTCTCGTACAACAATCCGCAAAGAGCTGAAGACTATTGCTTTTCCTTTTAATTCATTTTCAAATTGTTTTAGCTAATATTTATCTAATGTAACTTTTTTTTTTGCTACATAATATTGTTTTGACTGAAGAACACTCATTCTAAAACATGCATAAATACAAAAAAAAAATGTGTAGCTACATTAGCAAAAGGTATATTCGACTTAATATATAGTAATTAGCTATCAAAGGTAAATATTATTGATAAAATAAATCAAGATGACGTTTCATCGTTTGAGATAAAATGGGTTTTTTCAATGGTGGAAAATATTACCCTATCATTCACGTATAATAATTGTTAAGAGGCAGATAATAAGATTATTACCGGCATTTTTCAAATTATGAGTATTTAGAACCTATATTGGTACTTTTCGAACTTCCTTTGGAGGAACAAACAGTAAATTACAGTTAAAAAGACGTGCTGCGCTTCTAATAGTATTTTCCTAAAAAGAATAGAGGGACAACATGTTCGTCTTCGGTTATTGTAAAATAGTATGAATAGGATCAAAAACACATTAAACATGTTAAATGTTTGAAATATTAAAATTTGAATTCACTAAAAACAAATTAAAACACTTTAAGTTTATGATAATTAAAATAGAAGATTCAATGTCTGTAGTGTCTTTGGGTTATACAGTTTACCTATTGACCAACGCAGCATTTAGATGTTTCTTAAAGTTATGATTATTTAAAAGTCGATATATGATAATTATTTTCCAAGAGATAATTGATGTTGATCTGGTAAAACTGCTTTTGCCATATTTTTACTTGTGTGAATACAATTTTTAAATTATTTCATTAGTCAGATATACGTAAAACTAAATCAACATATGAATAAAGGTGTCAACATTACAGTGTTAAAACTCTTACTTTATCAAACCTTGAATAATCATACTTAAGCAGTTTATAGTAAATGTTACTTTTCATCGTATCAATTGCCGGACCATATGAGTGTGTACCTATATGGTCATGACACGTATGGTCGAAATACTCATTTTTGTCCGGAACATAAACAAAAGCTGTGAAGTCAATGTAATTAAAATCAATGTTTGTTTTATTTCAGTGAATTAGAAAAAGTGACAGAAAGAAGTCAAACATAGACAAAATTTCATAATGCCAACACGTGACCCACCCTATATCAACGGTTCTTCAAGAAAACGTGAGAAAACATTAAAAGCTGTACTAACTTTAGAGAAATATCTCGCCAGCAACCTGTCCATCTACTACGGGAAAATTTTACCTGTAATAAGCACATTCGTAATATTGATAAACGTTCTGCTTATTATAACATTAATCAAAGGAAAGTTCCGAAAATCTACTCATGCCATTATGATAGCCATAGCAACAGCAGATAGTATGACTGGATTTGTATCATGGCCATTCAATATGTACATCTTTGGTCTGGAAGAGAAAACAGATTATTTAACCAGTTCATGGTGTTATATCTACGAATACATGCAAAAGTTTTTACCGGAAATCCTACACGTTTCGTCTCTACACTTGACGGTGGGTCTTGCAATTGAACGTTTTATTGTTGTTGCTTTTCCACTCAAAGCCCATAGGAAATGTAAATTCAAATATGGATTAATATTCAGCATGATTATTTTTGTGGTTAGCATTTGTTGTCAACTTGACCTTTTTACCCTAGTTAAATTCGATCAGATTTCTTTACATCTGAAACGGAACAACAAAACAATAAATGGCTGTTTAAGATCGCAGAAAGTTAGATCACATTTGGAATATACATTGCGAATTGCATTTTTAGTATTTATTCCATGTTTACTACTTATAATTTTCACCGTGCTACTTCTCCGAAGTTCAAAGAAAATTCAGAAATGGCGATTGGCACACTGTTTGAAATCGCAGGCTAGAAGACTGCAACGAATGGACCAAGCTGTTATTTTAATGATGATATCCATAGTATTTACAGAGATTATTGTGCAGACAAGTGTTATAATTAGCAGACTTTACCAGATAAGATTTTCAACGACTCATTTAGAACATGTCGGGATTTGTTACATAATCCTGCAAATTACTTGTCCGATTAATTTCACAATTCTCTGTTTTCTGAATACACAGTTTCGTGATGTTTTTAAAAAGACATTCTGTCGTTGTGTTCAGAACGGATCGCTTACAAAATGTTGCCGAAATAAAAAAGCACAACATAAAACTACAAAGCATGACAAAGGCATGTCCAATATAGATATAACGGACCAAAGTTCTACGCCGCGAGAAAAAGTACAATACGATGAAACGATATTTAGTCATATTTAAACGGAACACCAAGACAGAGCAAAACAAATGTATTATTTAAGGAGATATGAAAGGAGGTCAGATGGCTACAATCCGATGGACATGAACACTTTTTAAAAATATCATTTAACATACTCATTAATTAAAGTAACTACAAAACTGCTCTTATCTCAAATTCAAGTACCAGTATACTATTGAACTATGAAAATAAAATCCTCATAGATACTACGATTAAAATTTTATATTTACGCCAGACGCCTGTTTCGTCTACAAACGAATAATCAGTGACGCTCGAATCAAAAAATGTTAAAAGGGCAAAATAATGTACGAAGTTAAAGAGCATTGAGGTCCAAAAATTCCTAAACGTTTTTCCAATTACAGCTAAAGTAATCTATTCCTGAGGCTGAAAAGCCTTAGTATTTCAAAAATTGAATGTTTTGTTAACAGTTAATTTACGATTATGAACATATCAATGATCACTCAAGTCAACACAGAAGTGCTGACTACTGGGCTAATGAAACCCTCGGGGAATTAAAACTCCACCAGCAGTTGCATCGACGAAGTGGTTGTAAATATATAAACTCATCATCAAACTACAAAAGACTCATCAGTGACGCTTCAATCAAAAATTGTTAAAAAGGCTAAATAATGAACGAAGTTGAAGAGCATTGAGGACCAAAATTTCCTAAAAGTGGTGCCAAATACAGCTTAGGTTGAACAACTGCCTATGTCAGATGGAAATAATCTTAAAAAAATATAACATATTTAAAAGTGGACTAATCAGTGACGTTAGAATAAAAAAGATTAAGAAATGTTAGAACAAATATAAATTGTCTAGCACTACTTAAGTTGAAATACTAAGCTCATTACATTTTTAATACACCCATGTTGCATTAACATTCAGATCGCATATCTCATATGTATCTCAAATGAGAGGCAAAATATGATTAAATGATATTCGAACTCATCAGTCGAACACAAAATTGAGAAATATCGAAAAAAAATAGTATACAAAACACAACATGTAATTGTCGTCTTAATCTAGAAAATTGATAAAGCAGTGATGACCTTCAATAATTGATATTGAATCTCATAATTGTATAATACGAAATGTAACACTGTGGATTTATTATAATTCTTTGTATGTCATTTTTAACCTGATTTTTGTGACAAAAATGTCAGTTATTGATTTGGGGATGTACGGCGGTCGGGCGGTCGGGCGGGCGGCAACCAAATGTTGTCCGTGCATATACTCATGAACCGTTCAAGGTGTAATATCACCATTGATTTTCCCCTATTAGTCTTTGTTAAATTTGCACTTTTCAAAAAAATGTGCAGAATTTATCTTTGTTTCAAATAAAGAAATACTTGGCATGAGTAAAGTTTTATCCTGTCCAGTTCTATAGAAAAAAATTCATATAACATTTCATTGCATATAAGAAAATAACCATCATTGGAAGTTAACCAATCACATTTCTCCCCTTATTTTATCTGTGTACAAGGTTTAGTCACCATGTAACCTCAAGATTACAAAATTTTCTATAGAAATCCCAAATAAAAAATAAGTGTGTTTTGAAATACCCAAGACATATGGTTATGACACAGAAATGGTTTAACTGCAATAAAATGTAGGATTAATTATCTACAACTGTCAAATTCAAGGGAATATTTTTTTCGACCTACTTTCGTATACTACCGGATGTGACGTACCATGATTTGGTGGTATTACACCTCAACCAAAGCTTTTAAATTTTAATATGTTGTTACTGACAACAAAATGAAGGTCAAGTTCAATAATAATTTTGACTTTTACCGTTCAGAAGTTATGGTTCTTGAAAGATTGAAAAATGGTGTTTCCAGTCGTGTCCGTGCATTTACTCATGAATCAAAGCTTTTCAAATTTTAATATGTTGTTACTGATGACAAAATAGAGGTCAAGTTCAATAATGACGATTTTGACTATTACCGTTCAGGAGTTATGGTTCTTGAAAGATCGAAAAATGGTGTTTCCATTAGTGTCCGTGCATTTACTCGTGACCTGTTCCACCATAGCTTTTCAAATTTTAATATGTTGTTCCTGATGACAAAATGGAGGTCAAGTTCAATAATATTGATTTTGACACCCACCGTTCAGGAGTTATGGTTCTTGAAAGATCGAAAAATGGTGTTTCCATTCATGTTGTTGCATTTACTCATGAACCAGTCAACCTAAGCTTTTCAAATTTTAATATGTTGGTACTGATGACAAAGTGGAGGTCAAATTTGATATTGACGATTTTCACTTTCACCGTTCATCAGTTTTGGTTTTTGTGATATTACCAAGACAAAAATAAATGTTAATAAATCCGGTTTGCTGTCGTTGTGACAGCCTCTTGTTAAGGATTTCACGGGTTCGGATACGGGTACTGTTTAATTTCCATCAATTCCAAGTATTCTATAAGATTGTATGCAGAAATTGGCAGTACAATGAAATACCATATCTCCTCATGCCTTGTAAATTGTAACCCAGGAAAATAATTGGATCCACAGAATACGTAGATACAGCAATCTAAAGCAAATTGAAGCCTAAAAATCTTTCGAAACCGAAAGCTCGGCTATATCAAGCAACGAAACGACTGGAAAACAACTGTTGTATTCCTGACTACTTTAATGTATCTTTAGAGTTTTGCTTTACATGATGGAATGAAACTATTTTCCCAGCATCTAGTTAATTATCCCACTTGAATGACAGTTGATTATAATTCAAGTCCAAGCGTTATGTTTGAGGATAAACATCAAAAGTTAATCTTAATTATACCGGTCACAAAATTGTTGGAACTACTGTTTCGTACAATTATAGTGCTTAGTTTCATATTAGAATGAAAACATTATAGTTCCAGTCCCACAAATACTAGTAACTGCTCATTAGTTTGTAAATCAATGAACACAGCATTGCTATTTGGATATCAAATATTCGTTCACTTTAAGTTTACTGATATAATTAACATTCACAAGTAGTTCATTCACCTGGTTTACAAACACACATATATTTATTAAATGCTGATAATCAAAAGCTAGTTCAGTATAACATAAACGTTACCACTTGTTTTGTACCAGATGCACATTTATCTTAAGTGATACTTGAGGCCAAACACAAAATGTCGAATATGCAAAATCTACTACTAATGTTGTGGACCGGATCAAACCAAATCGGACCTAAATTTTCATCAAAATCTGGACAAAGAATCAGATATGTGCTTCAGGGAGATATATATTCATTAATCATGTTATTGTTTTAATAATTTAAAAGGAAATTTTGTTCAACAGTTGAAAAAATACTTCGGAACTGCGGCTTCATATGGTTGCAACGACAAATGTATTGATATAGGTATTCGATCATGTCCTTCTCGAAACTCGGTGAATATGATGAACATTTGCAGCTATACTGCTGGATTTGGCAATTCTGGTCATCGTTCTAATACATCACCTACATGATGTCTCTTTTAATGACATTCTGCCATTCATATACAAACCTTAATGTATTCATCACATTCGCACGAAGTTTTTCACTAACCGTTTCAAAACGTAATCCTATTTCAGCTTTTGTTTGAAAAGAACTACGCTATTAGTCCCTATTCGAACCAATAAAAACTGACAGCTATTATTTTTGGTATTGCAATTTAGACTTTTCAAACCAACTCGCATTGAAGAGATGAAAAGGTGAAAGATCCTTTCTTAAACTTTCTGTCTCGATGCACACAACTTTGGAAATATTGTTCATCATAAATCAGTACACTCAAAAATACCTACCTATCTTAAAATCAGTATTTACTTATAATTTCCTATACAAAAAGTAAAACCACAAAAATATTGACTTCTACTAATCAAATGGCAAAATCAAAAGCACAAACACATCAAACGAATGGATAACAACTGTCATTTTTTGACTAGGTACAGGCATTATTTTATGTAGAAAATGGTGGATTAAACCTGGTTTTAAAGCTAGCTAAACCTCTCACTTGTATGAAATTCGCACAATGCATCCGCACTACCACCATGACAAATATTATGTTGTCTCCGCAGGTAAAAGCCAAAACATTGTTATTCTGTTGTGTAAATCCCATGACTGAAAATGCAATTAGGTATTGACAATTATTTGAAACGCAACATATATTCCAACTACACTTCCCGAATGGCAAATCCTGGATAATCATAGAGGTGTTCCTTTGAAATTTCAACAAGATGAAGAACTGGATCTCCCTTCACTATATTGTATACCTAAATTACGTTAGCGTCTTAACAAACAAAGTTATAATGCTGTTTTCACAAAACCTTTTTCTATATTATTAACATAAATTTTAATCAGAAATCAAAGCTGTCTTTAAATTTTATTTTGAAACTACAAATTCAGATGTGGATATTAAGAAAAAGTCCAAAGATCTGTTAAAGTACATACAATCTAAGACTCTTTAATCTTACAATAGTATTTTAAAATATGCCTTTTCTTCTTTTTACACATGGATTTCCCCATCCCAGAGTTGTTTCTGTTTTGTTTTATAAAGTAAATGAAATTATATTGCCTTAGGGAGGGGGTATATCGTACTTTATAAGTAGGCACACTGTTTCAAACAAAACATTCTATAAAAACTGAAAAACATTATCAAGATGCTCTATGGTTTTTTTTTTTTTTATTACATATGTGTTTCTCTTAACTTTTATTTTCAAATTGAAAACGAGAGAATTCCCAAACATTGAAAATCTTTATAACTAAGCTGTCGAGAATTAGGATATATCGTATTGCATGACATTATCATAGCTGGTGAAATATGTTTATCAAATAATTTTTCTAATATTTTGACAAAGTTTATCTGTATTTCAATGATCATCAGTTGTCAAGCATGGTCAAAATTCAATTGTGTATTCCACATGTCATGTGTTCCTTTAATTTTGCATTTGTCGTGTCAGAAATGCGACTATGCTTGACATTTGAAGAGAGCGTGTCTCCTTCCATGCATGTATCAACAGCCATGTAAATTCACAATCAGACAAAGTGACATAAGTGGAGAAAGGAAACAATTGATGATATTACAAACCAGACGTCTTTAATAACATCTAAAGATATAAGACCGCGAAAACATGTCACTAATGAGTTGCGAAACCAACAAAATTCGTTATGTGACCATAAAATTTATGTCATATTGATTCAGTCGTTCTTTCTCATTCTCCATTAAAGCAGTTTATGTGTAAGGAGCACATAAGGGGACGACCATTTGATATTCTGGGGGGGGGGGGGGGGGGGCAGGAGGATTTGTTTTAGATTGGTTATTTATTTTTGTAAACTAAGAGGACAGATTATTCATTTTCTGCACTATTGAAGCAAGATTTTTCATTTTCATTAAAGCAAGGGACTGATTATTCATATTCACAACTATATTTTTGATATTCGAAAACATACAATTTTTTAAACGATTTGTTTATTATAAATAATGCAAATAGTATAGTCAAGTCATTATGTACCATTTAATTAGATTAACCATCCTCTCTGCAGAAATGAATCTTTTAAATTCCCAACTGCATATACATGTATTACATACATACATAGTATTAAAGTTTAGTTATAACTAGGCACTTTTAAATGTATTGGCAAAGATACTACGCCGAGCGGAGCGAGGCAAAATGTTTTTTGAAGGGTTTTGGAGCCACTGAAGGCCCAAGAAGCTATAGAACAAATGATGCAAAATCATGCTTTCTGGTTGTTCCGAAGACCCTTTCATAATCTGAAAATGAAGTTTTGTTTTAATAATTTTTTGACAATATTTTGGTCTCAAAGTAAAATGTATAAATTCACTGTAAGACTGAAGTTTCTAGGGATAACATCAAAAGACCAATGTGCATGATAAAGCAAAAATGGCATTCACATAGTTAAGCCTGTGGCTGCTGGTTTTTTTTTAAACTCATGATCAAGTTCATAACAAAATTACTAGATTACAAAAGGAATGCAACACTAACAGAATATAGAAGGGCAATCAATGAACAAAAGACAAATACATAAGAAACATTGATCCCGAAAAAGCAGGGCTATAAGTCTGAGGGAAAACAGAACTTTCTTCTTGCAAGGCCGTTAACACAATTTGATATGGAGACAAGCGTTTGGTTTTGAAATTTCCTACATGTAGTAACGGCCCTGTTAAAATAAAAGTGAGGTAAGGTTTCCTGAGACAATATACCTCAAGTTAAATGAAACCAATTTTCAGACATTTTAAGTATATTTAAATAATATTGAGACTTTAGTTATCAAAAAATTTGGGAAGTGTTTCCCGATTTTTTTGGGGAAAAAAGAAGAATCTGGTGCCATCTCATACTTTCGATTAGACCTGCTGAGTTATTTATTTTCTATACATTGCAAGTCAGGTAATCTATTTTCAAACTACCACAGAACAAACCATTTATTTTTGTGATTATCAAGGCTGAGTTATTTTCAAAATCCCCCCTTCAGAATATCAAATGGTCGTCCCCTAAGCAAGTCTAATCAAAATTAAATTTTGAAATAAAAAGATTCCTTGTAAATGGGTTACTTTAGGGGGTGTTTCTATTTCTATGTTTAGACATTAATATACTTTGTTTTTATCTCCTCTCAGAATTGTTTATTAATTTTTGATAAAAGTTGTATTACACTGATGAATGATTGTAGAGTAACATAGGGTAATTTTCGTCGATAATTTTTTATTATTATAGATACATTATATCTTAATTTTAGATGGTAATTTTGCACATATTTTTTATAAACTTTTTCTTTCAGTTCAAGGATCTTTAATAAACGATTGAAGTAACATTGTTGGGTTTTATTTACTTTAAAATAATTTCCAGAAAGAGGTTTTGAAAAAGTAAAACAAAAAAAAAAAAAAACAAACCGAAAAGTAATTTATAGAGTGGAAGTTCATATAAAAAAGTTGACAAAATCAACTAAACGAGTGAAAAAAAAAAAACATCATTTTTAACAAATTACACAACCTCAGTGATATAGTCTCAACTGAAGAGTGGAAGTCTTGTATGGTAAAGTGGCTGGTCTCCCATGAGACATAACATATTAAAATGCAAGCTAAGCTTGTCAGAATAGTATAAAACAAGGTAAAAATCATATGCCATTAACAAGTTCTCAAAAAAGCATTTAATTTAAAGCTGAGCGTTGAGCAGACATCCATCATATTAAGCATCTATATATCAGCCATCTAACAAACCAATGAGGTCAGGAAATATGTATTGAAAAGTAAAACTAGTTGTTCAATAAAGTACATGTGGTATCAAATGGTCATGTCACTCCATTTCAGATTTCCACCTTTGAATGCAATTGTTGAAAAAAATAATGACAGTTGTCAATGGAACTGGTAATGTATAGGTACTGTTAACAAGTAAAATGACTAGCTAGCAAACACACAAAACTAATGACATTCATTGTTCATACTTGACCAAAATCCTCTACAATTAACATGTAAGTGTACTAAGTACAAAGTAAAATACTAGTTTTTTTTATAAATATGTCTACCTAATTTCCTAGTAATTTCAGATTTTCTAAACTTGTACAACAACGGACATCAAGTCATGCTAAAATAGCTCACATGGTCTTAAAGCAAAGTGAGCTAAAAAGTGTAAGAAATCTCTTTCAACATCACTAAATATCTTTTATTAAATTGTATTCAATTACTAACTCAAGCATCTGATACTAATATGATACTTTCATAATTCTTATTTACTGCTTTATATTGATTATAAACTAATCATAGATACCAGGATTAAAATTTTGCATTTTGTTCCACAAGAGCGTTTCGCTTACAAAAGACTCAACAGTGAAGCTTAAATAAAAAAAAAATGTTAAACAGGCCAAACTAAGTACAAAGTTGGAGTGCATCCAGGACCAAAAATTCCTATAAGTTATTCCAAATACAGCCAAGATAATTTATTGACATGTTACCTTTCAAAATAATGCCATAGATAGCAATATTTTATAAATTTTCATTTTCAGAGGAACTACTATATGAAAGTGTTTATTTAATTTTAGTAGCTGTTCTTTTTTGAAAATCAAACTTTGTCAAAAATTGGTGGTAGTAGATGATTAGAATGGTTCCCTAAACTTAAAAAAAAGTTAAAACTAAGTTAAAGAGCAAGGAGATCTAAAAATTCCTAAAGGTTTGGACAAACATGATTTCAATTTAGAATTCTACACCATCTTTAAAATATGGGTAATACCTTTAGAACATTAAAATTTTGTAGCTAGGCATTTAAGTGATCAATTTTGTTTTCCTTGTTTACTTACAGAAATATTTTGTCTGTTGACCGAATATAATGTCTTGGATTAGCTTCTACAAGAATTAATGCACAGTAAGATAGAGAAATAATTGTACAATATAAATGGCTAATTTTTTTCTTTCATTAACATATCACCATTTCTTTTTTGTAGAATTCCATATCAAAAATGTATCTCAAAATCAACCTTTATTCTAAATTTCCCTTTTAACCCCATTTACTTTCTTATCTGAAAATCTAAATCATATCTTAACAAACAAAACAAGACAAAAATTCCTGAAGAATCTAAAAACAAAAACATCTTAACCGAGCTTCATGTAGTTCCAACTTTAGTCTTTTTGAAATTTTTACCATTTGTATCACTGCCTTTATATGTGAACTATCAAATAAAAAAGGTCAAAAGAACTCAAAAGAACTCAAATTAAGCAATGGCAAATAATGAATAGTAATAAATAATATAAGAAATATTTCTAAATGTTTTATTCTGTATACACAGACAACAATAACAGCTAAAACAGATAAAGGAAAACATACTCGAGTTTTGTAACTAAAGAAAGTTATGTATGTTAAACATGTATATAATAAGTGTCTATATTTTTATGAATATGTATTGTAGGAAACTGAAACACATTAATTTAGTTTTCATCAATGTCAAGAAATACAATTAACAATGCAATATACACAAATATTTGCTGTAATTCTTCACCTTCATCAAAGTATAAATACTGTGGATTCATATTTATCCTGCAATTGGGTGCTCTACTATGCAGATACAGCCCTACAGATATCGCTATGCTGTATCTGTATACTATACAGATATCGTTTTAAAGATCCGCCCACTGCCGGACTGAGTATTGTATGAACCTGCGTGACCTCAGAATGTGTACTCGCATTCCAATGACCTATTAGTTGCGAATGAACGATTACATCTTTTATATGTTCTGTTTGTTTGAAACATTTCTTTAGAGCAATAATAATCACACAATTTTATGATAGCATACACACATTAACAACAGTCTATTCTACGATGACAACTACCGATTTCAAAACTTGAATGTGTATGATTGAGTAACAAAAACAACCATGTCAATTTCAGCATGCATGTTTAGAGAATGTCGAGTCTGAAGCGTAGGAGAACTCATACACTCCTGTTTCAAATTGGACAATGTTTTGTTATTTGTTTTTACTGTTGAAATTAGTTATGTTGAAATAGATAATTATTCACCTTGAGCGATGTATTATTGTTGACCATTTGAGATTCGTTTTTTGCAAACCTGTCTTCAGCTAAATGTGTGATTACTGTATTGTATTACTACACGGGTCTCAAGGGATTTCAAATCGAAAATAAATACAAAACATGCGTTTTTGTGCCTTTCAAAATACAAAGAATATACAGAAATAATTGCAGGATAAAGACAATAACTGTTTAGTGTCTTTAAATATCAGCTGTATTTGTACTCGGCTCGAAACAGGTGTAGTAGCTCGCTAAAAGCTCGCATACACCTAGTTTCCTAGCCTCGTACAAATACAGGTGATATTCAAAGACACTAAACATTTATTGTCTATTTATTCATAGGATACCAACTTTTATTGATTTCATTGATAAAGAGCCACAAATCTAAATGTTTAATGAATTATAAATATTCTATTAATGTGTGAAGGCTTTTGCAAACCACTAAATCAGAAACGAACAATTTTGCAAGTGTTCAGCAATACATAAATTGGTACTCACAATGATAAATAAATTCACTGCAGCATAAACAGTGCAAAATATGTCACATAATAACACAATTGAAAGTTGTTGACAGCTAATGTTAAATTAATTCAACGCAGTTTATCAAAAACATAAAGACAGGTTTCCACAAATGTAAAGTTAAATATAACTTAGGAATAAATAGAACCATCACTTAAAAAAAAAATGAACATTTTCCTCATGTTTGTTTTTCATGATTCAAAAAGTTTCCTGATTGCTTATTGTAACATGCTCTATAGTTAATATTAAAAAGATAATTCATATTGTGCAAAAAAAATTAAAAGTGAGTGTTTATATGACTTTTACAGAAAGTGATGTCTAACAGAAAGAATTGGTAAGATTTTTGTAACCGAGGAATCAAAGTCCTGACACGATGTGCTGGTTCACTGGTTATTTTCTGTTAAAAACTAAAGTTTATTAAGCCCCTCATAAAGCATGATATATGCCTTCTTGAGAGGTACAATCATGATGACTTCATTAAAGTTCTTCCGTTTTTCCTTGTGTCAAAGTGTGTATGCATGTCAAAGTGTGTATGCATGTTCCATTAATAAACCTTAGCCAGATAAACAGCTGAGTATGATTTCCCATAAAAAAAAATGTCTGTTAAACTGATAATGATTCATATGACACTCCTTCACTTTCTGGATTATCTTTTTTGAGACGTAAATGGTCGCAAGTATTTTGAAAATGTTTATTTATTTGTTCCGTTTCTTCGTTGGCTTCTAAACTAGGAAGTGTCTCTTTTATCTTAGTTATCAACTGGTTTAATACTTGAACTGTCACCTGAAAAAAACAAAAAAGAAACATGTGGATTTTATAGTTTTGGAGTTTAGCATGTGTCACCTTCTATTCAGAATAGATTAGTTTTTACATTGATAGGTGAGTTTCTCATTTGCAGCTGTAACATTTCTTCATCTTTATGCCTAGTATTATATTTTGTCTCATTTTACAAAGAAAATTTTATAAACTCTCATTTTATTTGGGTATATAAATATAACTATAAACTAGATGTGTCAAAGCGACACGAATGGCCTGTCTCAAAAAGTTGAAAAATCTGCAATTTCAATAACACATGTGGACACAAATCTGATAGCAGTCTGACAAATCAAAAATCAGCTCAAAATAGGGAGGCGTATAGAAAAAGTCTGTATAACTGTGATTTTCAAAGTTGTAAAGCCTTAATTTTGGCAAAAATTAACGGAGCGGAACAAAACTTAAACTTGATCTGTAACTTATCATGAGTAACTCACATTCCAGAAATCAGCCCAATATCTCCAGTTGTATGAAAAAGCTTACAGAAGTAATATTTGCTTTGAATCAAGTGAATTGTTTATCTAGATTACCCTCAATTGTTTAGGTTCTTAATTTTATGTATAATGTAAAAATTCATATAAACTGTTATCACAGAGATATGTCTCACCTTTTTGTAGTTTTGATTATGCAAATGTTGAAATCAAAATAGCAATACTTTCACATCTTACACAAGTTATGCAAATATTCAAAGTCAATGAACCATGACTGAGTTACATGGCTAAACAATATCCCTGTAAATGAGTTACATGGCTAAACAATCTCCATGTAAATGAGTTACATGGCTAAACAATCTCCATGTAAATGAGATGTGCCAATGCTAATACAACTGCATACCAAATACCATTAACTTTTTATAAGTCGTTCCCAAACCTAAATACAAACATTAACTTGTAAACTATGTAAAAGTTTCAAATTCAATGTACCATGAAGAGGGGTTGGGCTATATCAAAAAAAATCTCTATGGAAACAATACTTGCAAATGCCAATAAATTTGCATACCAAATATCATTGACTTAAAAATAGCATGTTCTTCTTAAACTGATCTAATCACAAACTAATACATGTAAACTTAGATAAGTTTGAAAGTCATTAAAGTGTGACTGAAGGGCAAGGCCAAATACTCTCCATGGAAATGAGATGTGCCAATGCTTATACAACTGAATACCAATTAACATTGGCCTACCATTAAAAGTTTCCCTTGAACTGACCTAATCACAAACTAATAACATGACAAAAAAATTCAAAGTCAAAAGACCATGACTAAGGGGGCTGAGTCAAATTATCTCCATGGAAATGAGACATGCCAATGCTTATACAACTGCATATCATTGACCTAACACTTGTGGTTCCCTATAAACTGACCTAATCACAAACTAATACATGTAAAATAGCAAAAGTTTTGAAGTCATTAGACCATGACTGAGGGGGCAGGGCCAAATAATCTCCATGGAAATGAGACGTGCCAATGCTTATACAACTGAATACCAATTAACATTGGCCTACCACTAAAAGTTCCCCTTGAACTGACCTAATCACAAACTAATACATGATAACTTAGAAAAAATTTCAAAGTCAATAGACCATGACTAAGGGGGCGGAGTCAAATTATCTCCATGGAAATGAGATATGCCAATGTTTATACAACTGCATACCTAATATCATTGATCTACCACTTGTGGTTCCCTATAAACTGACCTAGTCACAAACTAATACATGTTAAATAAGCAAAAGTTTTGAAGTCAATAGACCATGACTGAGGGGGCAGGGCAAAATAATCTCCGTGGAAATGAGATGTGCCAATGCTTATACAACTGAATACCAATTAACATTGGCCTACCACTAAAAGTTCCCCTTGAACTGACCTAATCACAAACTAATACATGATAACTTAGAAAAAATTTCAAAGTCAATAGACCATGACTAAGGGGGCGGAGTCAAATTATCTCCATGGAAATGAGATATGCCAATGCTTATACAACTGCATACCTAATATCATTGATCTACCACTTGTGGTTCCCTATAAACTGACCTAGTCACAAACTAATACATGTTAAATAAGCAAAAGATTTGAAGTCAATAGACCATGACTGAGGGGGCAGGGCAAAATAATCTCCGTGGAAATGAGATGTACCAATGCTTATACAACTGCATACCAAATATGATTGACTGACCACTTGTGGTTCACCATAAACTAGATCTAATCACAAACTAATACATTGTTGACGCCGTCGACGCCGGAAACAGCATACCTTTGTCTCACTTTTTGACTCTGTCAAGGGGAGACAAAAAAACTTCAAAAATCTTAAATAGATAATAAAAACATAAACTTGTTTGAGTAATGACTCTGACTGCAAATTGTAGGAGTGTAGGAAGGTTAACTGGAACAGCAGGTGTTTTTATAAAAAAAAAAAAAACACCAAATTTACATGCTCTATCTAAGAATGAATTTGGTCAAATTCTATTCCAAAGTTGCCAATTGGTTTCAAGAAAGAGTTTCTATTTAAAGTTTGTACATTCCCAAGTTAACTAGCTTTTAGTTTATTTCTTACAAATATGCAGGTACAAAGTAGAATATAAATATTTTAAACTGTCTTGTAAATTAGGCTGTTAGTTTTATCTTTTATCTTAATTCACATTTTCCATGTCACGCCTACTTTAGCCAACTTAAAGGTATATGGATTTTGCTCATTGTTGATGGGCGTACCATGACCTATAGATGCAAACGTCATGGACTCTGGTAAATAGTTGTCTTATTGGCAATCATATCTCATTTTTTTATTTCTATATCCTTCTTAACTGTTTAATTTCACAGAATGTAAGATGATATAATTCTGTAATACATAATCTATGAATGTGTGTTAACTACCATTGCATGCAAGGATGAAGGACCAAACAATAAAACATTTTTCTAAAGTTTTAATTGCTGTACCCTTACCTGATCACAGCCTTTCTCGTAGTAGTAAATATAATGATTGAGTAATTCCACAAAGAGTTGAACTTGTACAGAGCTATCCATACACTGGTTAGCTATCTTAACACCTTTCTTTAAACAATCTGTTACACGTTTGCCATCCTTCATCTTAAACATAGAAAATGTTATGTGAATAATTTATTACATAATAATGTTAAATTATCTTTACCACAATAACTATATTTCAGGCTATGAATATAAATTATTGGTGAAATAACCTATTTTTTTTTCAGTAATCACATGTCATCCCATTTCAGGTCAGAGACATTCATATCTTTTATCTTCTGTTTATTTTTTATCAAACACCAAATCTAGTTCTGACAAATAAGAAGCCGCACTTCCACAATATCTCATTCTTTTTTATCCAAATGAAACAAAGGGTAAGATTTCTCATTCTAAAAAAGCTTTCGGATTCTCCTTTTGAATTAGGAGTTTTGATTCTCTAAATATGACTCTGATGCTGATTAAGTAGCATCCAAACATTATCATATCATCTGACATTCATTGTATTCTAAAATGTCTTAATTGTTTTCTTTGTTTTGCAATCTTTCTAAAAAAAATCTCTGTAAGACCAGTTTTTTAAAATAGATTATATCCTAGATTCACAAAAAAGAGTATCTTTGAAATTAAGCAAATGTTAAGCATAGTAAAACATGTATGAATAAATCCACTTTTGAACTTTAAAATATTTAGTTCAAAATTTACAAATGTTCAGTTTACCCAGATTAAATCATTAAAAATATGCATTGTCCTGCTTGTTTCAATAATTCAGTACAAACAAGATACCATTTTGAATGCAATTTTGAATTTGACTGAAACTACACCTTTTTTTTTTCTAATTGGACTCTCTGTATTTAGGTGGCAGGTACCAGTTTTGGTTTACCAGAACATGTGTCCCACGCAGAAATTTTGTTATAGTTAAGCATTGAGGTATATAATTGCATCATGTGGACTAAAAAAATAAATGAATGTAAATTCTAGGCTAGTGTACTACACAAGTAAGTAGTTGCATACACAGGTTGGGGATTTCCTTCACATATGGGTCCAATCAGATGTCAAAATTGTGGTCTCCTCACTTGACGGCATCCAATCAAAGTGGGGAAAATATTCATTTTTTTGTAAACAAAAATATCTTGAGATTTTGATGGTAAGGATAGGTTCGGACAAGGCTCTAATTCACTAAATATCCTTTATCTCTTGAATTTTGCCTAAAATTCTTGTCGGCTTTTAGCAGGATTCTGCAGGTGAGCGTTAGATTGGTATCAGAGCATCACATTTTTTGCCATATTTGCAATGCATTTATAAATTTTTAAATTTCCATGCTGGCCAGACACCCACATTTGAAGGTTTTCTATATATTTGCATAAGCACGCACACATCTTAGTTCCTTGAAACCATACATTTTATTTGTATACAAGCTTGAATGAATTTTCAAGAAAATAAAATCATAAATCCATGAAATTCTAAAGATTTATTGTAAAATAACTGGTTTCTGCCACCTTAACTTGATAATGCTTACCTCCCCTTCTGATGCTGCAGATTCTCCTGACCAGAACAAATGTGAACATGTTGACACACCCCTACATTGGTCTGGTTTCTTTAGAAGTTTTGAGGCAGCTAGAGCACACTGGGTCCGCAGTGGTTCATGGTTCTCCTCACCAAAACATGACATTTGTTCTAAAGTTCCTATTATTAATGAAATAGCTGCTAACTGTGCTTTACTGTCACTTATTTCATCTTCATATAAGGAGAAAGCCTGAAACAATCAGAAATGTTAAATTAAATTTCATGTGAAACTCATAAGCAGATAAAGATGACCTACATGATTTCGTTAAGGTTATGAATTTTACTTGAGCATGTTGAGAAACAGTTTATTTTGTAAACAGCAAATATATTTGTTAATACTTTATAATTAAAACTTTAACTTAACCAGCCCAGTTGTAATTGTAAACAATATAATTTGTATTATCATACTAGTTCTTAATAATGATTCAAGAAGATTGATCTGAACATGCTGGAGTTTTGACTAATTTTACACTTTTGTGACATTAAGCAGTAATCAATAATCAATCAATCAATCATAGTCCTGAACTAAACCTTTAAAAACATTATTACCCGTTTATCGTCTCATAACAAAAGATAAATAAGCAACACTCATAATGTTGTTTGTGGCTTCGTTGATAACCAGCTTTGACCTTAATTCAAAATCAACAACAAACGAACAACTACATATTTTTCTATGAATAATTTATTTACCTGTGACATAAATTCATAAGCGACAGTTTCATGGTTTTCAAAAGCTACTTGTCCGGCTGCCATGGCACCTTGTAAATAAAGTCGTAATGGAATCTCTGCCATTTCTGCTTTTATCAGAGCTCCTATTGTTTGGTGACAAAAGGAAAATATTTTCTGACATTTCTTTTCCCAGTTTTCATCCTGAAATCATATTAAAGAGAAAAATTCAAAGTTTCTACTATAAATCATATGGAAAAGACAAATTAATTTACTAAATAAAGTTATATATTAAAATTTCTTGTGTTAGAATATAGTGCAAAATGTACTTTCATCGTCAGCTTTAAATATAATTAAAAAACATGAAACATTTTTAAACATTTTATCTGAACAGTTTGTTTGAAACATGGTTTTTATTTTACTTTATTAAAAATAACATAAATATTGTCGTTTGGTTCAAGTATTTGAATTTTTGGTTAGCAATTAACTTTATCATGCTCAATTTGTAAGTAGTGAATGTTGACTGTAATAAAATACCTCTTCTTGAATCTCTCTGTACTTTGTAGAAAGTCTGTATGCAGAAAATACTATGGGAGGTAATGTAAACTTTATTCTCTTGTCTCCACCATTACCAAAATGTTTTCGTGCTGTATTTAAAATCTGCAAAGAAATAAATAAAGGAAGCTATATCAGGTAAATTCTGTCATCAAAGTGATGCGTCCCAATTGTAAAATAGTTTGTCTTGGCAAAGTTTCTTTTGGAATTCATGTATTTTTTTCAATTGATAACAAAAAGTAATCACAAAACACATTAGAATTTTAGGACTTATGGAAGAAAATTAATGTTAATTCTATGTGAAGGGCAGATAACTCTCAACAGCTTTTTTTCAGATAGAAATAAAATGAGTTTTTAAATATAGTCTATATATATACTGAGCTGAAACGTTTCTCCACTCTGAAATTTCAACTACAAACATTTCTTACTAGATATTGCTGATTCAGATCTTCTGCTTCTAACAAGTGAATAAATCTTCCCATAATTCCCTGTTCTTCTGCAAAATCTTCTGGGTCATCTGCTTCCTCTGGTTGATCTGATTGGTCCTGCACGAGAACACTTACAATTCCTAAGATGGAATCAACCTATCAAATATAACAAATATAAGATGCTAATTGAAAAGTGATAATCCCTTTTGTATATATTTTTTTTCATAATAGATGGCAGTATAATGACCAGTGCATATTCCTGACAAGAAAATGCTTTAAACTAAGCGGACATGATGAGCCCGATTTTTAAAATGCTAGTTCACAAGGTAGCTGTCCACATTCTTTCTGGACACATAAATCTGACTACAGATTTTTTCAATGAAGGGAGTCAGTACATTTTGGAGTTTTTTGGTCCTGCATTTTTTTGCAAGAGAACATGCACACAAAACAAAACAGTCATGACAGTTGAGATTTGAGGTAATTTTACCATTTTGCTGAAGTTACTCTTATGTCATGGCTGTTTAACCTATCTAAAAGAGAAAAACTGTATGCTGTTCAGGCCAATTCAAACCCAATTTTCTTCTTGGTTTTCAAATTAATACTTGGAAACACAATTTCAATGTCAAAGTTGCATTAACAAAATACGCATATATAAAGATGTAATAATATATTTTACCTTTATTGTACAAAATACTGATCAAACTTTTAAATTTCTTATATATAGCTTTCTTCAACAATGTTTTCTAACTATCTCTGCATCTTTTTCAGATTACATCTCCAAGTCATAATTGTATGATTACACTTTTATTGAACAATTCCAAAAAAAATAAGCTATTTCAACAAAGTTTGCAAGAGTAGGGATAAAAACAGAAAAACATATACAATATAGGGTGTTAAAATATATTAAAATATATACCTGTTCTTGGCTTGGTATGAGAGTTTCATTTTCCAAAGCATTATTTATAATATAACAACTCATTATCTTTCTGCTCTGGTAGTCAAAGTACTCAAACATTGGTCCAAAGTGTTGTAACTGTAAAACTGTTAGTATATTGTTATAGGTATCCACAGGAATCTTCATTAGTCTGATTAACTCCTTAGATACTGGACTACCATGCTCTAAACTAAATAAAAACAATAAACAATTAGTTAAAACTGACAGGAATCTGACAACAAGTCATTTATTATTGAATCTTGTCATATTAAGACTAAAATGTGATTTAATTTTCGTGATATTGGGAAAAACCCTGTTCAACTCATCAAAAATTCAAAATGCAAATTTAAATTATTGCAATTATCATATTATAACACTGAAGCATTTTTCGCAATAATAAAAACATAGCAGTAATTTCTGAAATTACAGTATATCAATCCCTTAGATCTGAAAAGTGGGATTCAGGAGACTAAATACTGAACACCATAATAGAAGAAAAATTCACCTAGTAGATTCAATAAAAAAATTGCAGTCACCTTATCATTAACTTTGCCATTTTGGTAATTTGTAAATAAACTTATTAAATTTCCTTATTTCACTTTTTCACATTTTTTTCTGATTACTAAGGATTCTTTCGTTAAAGTATAAAATCTATAAAAATAAATATCTAAGTTTGTTCCTTTCTAGAAAACTTGATTGTAACTTCCATTATTGATGTATGATGGTCTTCCTCTTAGAAGATAAATTCTTAGTAATCAAACAGAAAAGCATAGCTTTGTTTCCCTTGGTACATAATTGCATCATATTTTACTGTTTGTTAATGTAACTGTAAACAACTTCAAAAAAGTTATTTTATGCAAAAATAATATCAAAATGACAACTTATATTCGCTTTGTATGTTTGCAAATCAAAGTTCAAAAACCTTTGGCCATTTTTCGAAGTTCAGAAATCATTTTTATATTGAATTTTACACTAAGTAATCACATCAATGAAATATTGTGTCCATGAATTAAATATGTCACACATTCAATGTTCATCAATATTCATTATGTGTCTATCAAAAGAAGGATTAAAAATGTGCTTGTGTAAATACAAAAAAAGGTGACTAAATCTAGTTTTAAATTATTGTTACTGGAGCAATCATAATGATACCTACATGGGTTTCCCCTAGGTCAATTAATTTTTTCCCCACCTCTTTCACCAAAATAATATATTTTTCGCCACTTTATTATTTTTTTCACTAAGTAACAAAACTATATTTTTCGTTTAAAATTTAACTTTTTTCACCCCCCCCCCCCCCCTCACCTCCCTTAAATAAGATAATTATGTCCCATTGTGTCTATGATTATTCTCTCAAACTTATTTTAGAGTGAACATTTTAATGAATAAACACTAAACATTTACTTTAAAACAACAGATTTTTTTTTTAACTTAAAACTTTTCTAAATGAGGAGGCCACTATATTTTTAATAATAAAGAAGATATAAGTCCTGGAATATAACAAAATTAATGGATATGTTTTGATTATATAATACCAGTATAGTTTGTAGGGAAAGTTTCTTTAAAAGCAAAATACTGATGTGCCCTTTTGTACTTAGAAGTGGTTTGTACAACAAGACAAAAGCTTTTATCACATGACACTGATCCCTCATTTTATGTGTAGTCATTACATTGAAAGGTTACTCTCATTCGAGGGGTTGAACGACTGTTGTTGAAGAAAAGGTTGAGACCAGAGACGTAAAACTATGCTTGAAACACGTGTGTCACTAAAACGACTTTAAAGTAGTCTCCCTACTCAATTACCTATATTAAAGTCAAAGGATAATTATAGTGTTAAATCGGAGATTATTTCTGATTTTGAACATTTTTCGTCACAGCAACAGCTTTCTTTTTTAAACTATCTTTAAAGGGAGAGGAGACGTCAAAAGTTTGCTCAAAACACGTGCATCGCAAAGTGGTAAAAAAATTCTGTATGTGACATTTAGCGGAAGCCATTTAACCATATCATTTTTTCTCAAAAAATTCAATCAACACCTTTATTAATTAGTCCTTTGTTGTCTATAGCTATAAATACAATCAGCTGATTATTGATTTTCTGTCCAAATCTTAATGAAGTCAAGGTGAATTCCGAGTATTGTCTGATCGGGTAAAATTCGAGAAACTCGAAAAAAGTAAATAAACAAGATAAATCGTTATATATTTCTTTCGCCAAATTCTTTTGCAAATGACGAATTTTTATCGTCACAATTATTATTTTTTCGCAAATTGCGAAAATGGCGACCGCCAGCAGAAACCCTGCCTACATGTATATTCATATTCATCTCTAATTTTCAATGGATATAATTTTTTTTGTTCTTAGGTTAACAAAAGACATTTCTGCCTGGTTATCAATAATACACATACTGATCAAGATTTAGTCTGTTAAATATTTCCTCTGTAGTTTCTAAGACTTTATCTACATATTCCACTTTATCAGGGTAACACTTCAGAGCTAAGTTGATCAGAGCTACTTGTAAAGATACAATATCTTCTGGTGGCATATCTGGTCTATTCTTAAAAAGAGATAAAAAAGAAATTCTTCATTTTTTGTAAACAAAATGTAGATTAGGTCAGATAACTTTATGTATAGTAAATAATGAGTAAAACAATTTCATACATCATGTACCTGTATTTATTATCACTATTTTCTGACCACTACTCACATTTATGATCACAGTTGCAGAACCTCTTTCCAGTTGTTGTTGTCAAGGTCAATTTATTCATTTCATTTACTTTTGCTCTTGTATGTATTTCTTTAATACTAAATGCAATTGAATATAAGTCAACCTAAGATTTGGATTATTTTAAATCTAGTGTTAACCTACTTATTTTCATTGATATTTCTGTTCAAGGATACATGTTTTGGTGTTTACTATTTGCTATCCCATTAAGTTTGTTTATAGTTTTAGCAATTGACATCGTGATATATTATACAGACATTTGTTTATTATAGAAGACAGCAGTTATGTTGTGATGATTTTGTGTTGGTGACTTGCTGCCTAAATGAAGTAAACTCCCCTATTTCCTTTTACTCATACTTTTTTGTTAATTTAAAGTGTTAATATGCACAAGACTTTGTAATTGGTATGATGTGTGTTGTGTACTATTGTTTGTCTGTTTGTCTTTTTCTTTTTTTGCCATGATGTGGTCAGTTTGTTTCGATATGTGAGTTTGAATGTCCTTCTGGTATCTTTCACCGTTCTTTTTAAAATATGTGTCAAAATGAATATAAGAAATGACCAGCCATGTGGTAGATTTTTCAACTTACTACTGTATTAAATGACCAAACTAACCTGTATAACTTGTGCAATCTGTTGAGAAAATATATCAAACAATTGTATTTCTGGGGGAATACCAGTTCCTTCTTCATTCTGTGCAAACTGTGCTAATCTGTAATACACACAAAACTATCATTGTTGTCATGACATTTCAAGATATGAAAATATTACTACTGGTATAAATAAATATAAAATACATATATATGAAAACTTAATAAAATATAAATATCATTATAAACATTCACTCAAAACTGCTTCATAGAAATAACATATCATTGATTTAACAAAATAAAAGTCTGTCAATTAGCAACTTAGTATTCATTTAAGAGGTTCTATTAAGATTGAGCCTTTACACCACACTTGATTAAGCATCAGCTCTGGATGGTGTTTGTGATGTTCATTCTTAATTTTCTGTCTTAATTTCTACACCTTTACTTAGTGCTTTTTTCTCTTTTAGTCAAGGTGAATGTCTATCCTTCTTAATCTACTGATGATCTTTTATTTGTCCCTCCAGTATTTTCTTTATTTGTTCTGAGTCAAGTAATAACAACCTTCAGATGAATAATGATTATTGACATATTATAATAAACCAGAAAATATGATTACAGAAAGACAAAGATAATGCATCTTTTTATTTCAGTCTACTTCACACTTATAATGTATTATAATTACCTGTCAATAAGAGAAATAATGATATTTTTCACGTTGACACTTTCATGTAATTCTGCACATGCTCGTAAGAATGAATTTAAAGTCTGTAGGTGGAAGTCATCGGGAAATACCTAATAAAGAAATATAAAAGAAAATTTTATTCCAACTGTCCAGTATTATTAAGAATAATGTGAATCAAAAGTTGGTTGTTAAATTAAACAAAAGATACTAACAACTTCCCTGCCTTATTAAAAACAGAAACCTATTGTTGAATTAACTAAAGAACATGTTTTTTCTTTCACTGTCATTTAAGTCATTTCATCTTCTATGAATTCATTTTTGATAAACTGATGAACTTATAAAAGCTGATCTTTAGTACTGTATGCCATTTCATTGCGACATTACCATAAACCTAGAAATACCAATCATTAGAATTGTAAGTGGTTAAGATTACCTGTATAATACATTCCATGAGATATTCCTGGGCTATTGGATCTCTACAACTTACAGCTTGTTCTAATACACCAGGTAATACAACCTTAAAATAAAAAGCAATCAATTTAAAACATGGACAAGACAACAACATCATAATATGACTGCAAGTTTCTTTAATCATAATTAAAACTAATCGTTTTGATTTTTTCATAATACAAGTACAATAATAAAACATTTTTTTCTGTCACTGTTTCATATATATCAATAATGCAGTCTCTTCTTCAGTTTTAGCATGACAATACTTAATTACTGTAAACCAACTTATTTTCGCGAGCGATTTATTTTCGCGACTTTTGCAAGTAGAAAAAAAACGCGAATTTAAATCGTCGCGAATATTTAAAACTTCAATTATTCTTTATTAAACTTCATCAAGTAAATCAGAAAATCGCGAAATTAAATACCCGCGAAGTGGTCAAGAAAGGGTAGAACGTGAAATAAAGTATCTGCGAAAATAAGTTGGTTTACAGTATGTATAATTTACCTAATAGGTGAAATTTTAAGTAAAGTAAAACAAGAATGTGTCCATAGTTCACGAATGACCCACTCACACTATCATTTTCTATGTTCAGTGGACCGTGAAATTGGGGTCAAAACTTTAATTTGGAATTAAGATTAGAAAGATCATATCATAGGGAACATGTGTACTAAGTTTCAAGTTGATGTAACTTTAACTTCATCAAAAACTACCTTGACCAAAAACTTTAACCTGAACTTCGCACTATCATTTTCTATGTTCAGTGGACCATGAAATTGGGGTCAAAACTATAATTTGGACGGACGGACGGACAGACGGATGCACGGAGGCACAGACCAGAAAACATAATGCCCCTCTACTATCGTAGGTGGGGCATAAAAATAGACAGTGTAAATATTCTTATCTGTTATAAAATATACCAACCTTTTTGTATTTATCCATATCAATACACTCAAGTTGACTCAGTCTGACCAAATTTGTTCCTACTAAGATTCTAAGCTCTCGTCTTTCTTGTTCTCTTTTGACCTTGTCCCTCGAATGACCTTGATGTTGCATACGGACCCAAAGTTTGTTCATTTCAGAGAAATTCAGCAAAATGAAGTCTATAGAATCCATAACTGTTCCTGTTTCATTATCTTTTCTGTTAAAAGGAGATTTTTTTTTTAAATTAGACAAAATGTGACAAGAAAAAATTAAAAATACAAAATTATAATGTTAACTGAACATTTGCTGAATGCACATTCATTTTTTATTGCTAAAGAGACAACAAAGAAGTTAGCATTTTAAAAGAACACCTAGTGGGCCAAACATGTCATATTCATCACAAACTATTCAATATGTGATGGTAGTGCAAAGATAAATTACTGTCTAACAGTTGCTACACTTTCTACCATTAACTGACATATAACATATTTAACCCCATTATAGTTTGTGTCTGTTCCGACACATAAGTCAAAAGCCTGTTATTCAATATTTGTCATTGGCTGCTCTCTATCATATATTTATTTGTTCATTGTTTTGCACATAAATCAGAATGTTGTTTTGTAAATTGAAGTGTTTTTAAAACATTTTGTTCTGTCTGGGCCTTTACTAGCTTACCATATATATATAAATTATGCTATAATAGTTTTCTAATTGTTGAAGGCCCTACAGTGACCTATAGTTGCTTAGATCTATGTCATTTGCTCTCTAGTGGAGTGTTGTCTAGTTAACAATCATACCACATCTTCTTATTTCTATCATGTCTATACATGTATATATATGATAATGTTTGACCATACCCTTTGAATGTATAAGACAATACAACATCATTTACAATATTTAGCCATAACAATGTTCTGTAAATTTAGAAATTATTGCGTGCATTTATTATTGCAATTATGTCATTTCAGACTAAAATGCAATTTTGATTTTTGCGATATTGAGAAAAATCCTGTGTAATATAAATACAAAATTTCAAAATACAAGTTTAAATTATTGGGATTTAATAACCACATTTTTCACAATAATAAAAACATTGCAATTATTTCTGAATTTAAAGTATGTAAAGAACCAATGAAACAAGAAGAATACTTCTAACTTACCCTGCTGATTCTTCCTCAACATCTGGTAAGACATTTTTTGTGCACTGTAATAAATAATTTCTGAGAAAGAGGCCCCTAAGGGGGTGTTGCACACCTCGACACATTTCAACCAGATCTTTTAAAATGTCTTTTCTTGATAATTCATTGGATTTAATGTATACAACTCCAACAGTTATTAACAAATATCTGAAAATGAAACAAAAAAGTCATCAGACAGGTTTTTTTGCTACCTATATTTCTAATCCATCAGTGTTTATTTCTTTTCATTTTTATAGGCATTTAGAGGTCTTTAAAAAATACCATGTCAGATTTTGAAGCTTTCTGGGTATCAAATCAAATGAGTACAGCTAACACTTTGTGATTTGTTAGCTGGATATTGTACAAATGTATCATCAATGTTATTTCGAGTTTTAGATACCCATAGTCCTTCATACTCTGTATGCCAAATTACAAACAGATAATTTCCAATCTCTACATGCAGTGATTCCCTAGAATATATATTATTGTATAGCAATATAATATTTCCCACAGAAAGTAACCAAAAGTTAGCGTGCAATAAATTCCAATATTGCACTAGTGCAATAAATCTTCAAAATTAATGACGTCATCAATGTCAAAATCTTAGTTTAAACCAATTTTTACTTTCAAATATTATATTGCTATACAATAAAAGGGTTATTGCATGAATATTGCGGAATATTGTCCCTCGTAGAACATATATTGCACTCGCAAGCTCGTGCAATATAAAATTCTACTCGGGACAATATTCCCCAATATTCATGCAATAACCCTATATTACAGCACAGTAATATCCCAATTGATTTATTTACCCCCATCATTCAAAATTCATGACCACATTCAGTCAATTCCACATCCTTCAAAAAATTTGTAAGGACAAAAACTGCAAAGGCTAATTAAAAAAAAATACTGAAGTTAAAAAAGATTGCAATAAGATTGATTTCATTAGTACATATGTAGTACATTTGTACTTTGTTTTGTAACAAAAGGATGAAAAAATCTAGATTGCCAATTCAAAAAATGTAGGAATTTCACTTACAATCTAGGAACAATATTTCCAGCATACTGCACCAATTCATATAAATCTGCCACTTTTCTTCCCTTTTGAAATTCATCCACTAGATATAGTTCTAAGTGTCTCAGTTCATCAGAAATGGCCATATCTATGGTGTGTTAGGGAAGGATAATTCATGAAAAATAATTGATATTGGAAATCTTTAGTTCTTTTTCTCTATCAATTTCTTAATTACAGATATTCTAGCCATTATAATTATATCTTTCAATGTAAATAAAATGCTATGCATAAATTCTTTAAGAATTATTTTTAAATCTTATTAATGCTCCAGAGGGGTAAGTTTTTAATTAACTTTCACTCTGCAGCTTTTGAAGAACACTTTTGAAACAACATAGTTCACATTTATTACTGTAAATTTAGAAATTATTGAGATGTTTTTATCATTGCAAAAAATGGGATAGGTTTATAATCCCAATTATCTAAACTCACATTTTAAAATTTTAATATGAATTTAACAGGATTTTTTTCAAAAATTAAAATCACATTTTAGTCTGAAATGACAAAATGGCAATAATAAATGCATCCAAAATTTTCTGAATTTACAGTAATAAATGTGAACTTTGTTGTTTCAAAAGTATTGATCATTGGCCATTTACCCATCACCCCACATATTTATTCAAAGTGTATGTTAGAACTAAAGGATACACAATTCATAATAGTTTTTTGGTGTCAGCATAGAAGTTCTGAGCTCTCCTAACATAGTTGATGCATGTTTTAGACCATCCATTAATTTTCCTTTGTCCTGAAACAAGAACAACATTGTAAATTAAATCAATAAAAACACATAACTGTAATTCATGATAATAAGGAACATTATTAATATACTGTGGTTTCATCATGACATCATAATTTTTAGGGAAAAGAATTTCGTTGGAATTTGTGGGAATAGTATGGATAGGTAAACCAAGAATTAAAACGTTCAATAAACACATTTTCTAAAGGCTTGTAAAACATAAATTGGCAAATCTGTTGAACATAGTTTTTTCTCAATCCACAAAAAATAAATGATTCCATAGCATACTGCAATAACCCTTACAAACTCATTAGACATGTTAGAATGCCCATTTTTAAATTTAATGTAAAATATCAAGTTTCTATAGTACATTGATTTTTTTTGTTATAATTGGTGAGGAGCTTGAATTAGAAAATGTACCATCACTTTTTCTTTTCATTTAAAAAACAATTCAAGAATTTAACGTAAATTTTTTTCTCAATTTTAGGTTCTGTTTGGCAGATAGCACTGAAATGGTAAATTAATAAAGTAAAATTCTTTTCTCTAATTCTTCATCAATTTATCCCTATCTGCATCAATTGTATAATTTTTTTTTAATCAATGTGTGGTTCGTTTGATCTCAGTTCTTCATTGGTTAAAATCCGATTATGACCTCAAATTTTCTTTCTTTCCTCTTAATTTACCTATTGTCAGATTGTGACAACATGAAACTAGAGGCTCTAAAGAGCCTGTGTCGCTCACCTTGGTCTATGTGAATATTAAAGGAAGCAGATGGATTCATGACAAAATTGTGTTTTGGTGATGGTGATGTGTTTGTACATCTTACTTTACTGAACATTCTTGCTGCTTAAAATTATCTCTATCTATAATGAACTTGGCCCATTAGTTTCAGTGGAAAATGTTAGTAAAAATTTACAAATTTTATGAAAATTGTAAAAAATTGACTATAAAGAACAATAACTCCTAAGGGGGTCAATTGACCATTTCGGTCATGTTGACTTATTTGTAAATCTTACTTTGCTGAACATTATTGTTGTTTACAGTTTATCTCTATCAATAATAATATTCAAGATAATGACCAAAAACAGCAAAATTACCTTAAAACTAACAATTCAGGGTCAGCAACCCAACAACGAGTTGTCCGATTCATCTAAAAATTTCTGAGCAGATAATTGTTGACCTGATAATCAATTTTACCCCATGTCAGATTTGCTCTAAATGCTTTGGGTTTTGAGTTATAAGCCAAAAACTGCATTTTACCCCATGTTCTATTTTTAGCCATGGCGGCCATCTTGGTTGGATGGCCGGGTCACCGGACACATTTTTCAAACAACTAACCCAAAAGATGATTGTGGCCAAGTTTGGATTAATTTGGCCCAGTAGTTTCAGAGGAAAAGATTTTTGTAAAAGATTACTAAGATTTACGAAAAATGGTTAAAAATTGACTATAAAGGGCAATAACTCCTAAAGGGGTCAACTGACCATTTCAGTCATGTTTTGATTGTGGCCAAGTTTGGTTTAATTTGGCCTAGTAGTTTTAGAGGAGAAGATTTTTGTAAAAGTTAACGACGACGACGGACGCCAAGTGATGAGAAAAGCTCACTTGGCCTTTTAGGCCAGGTGAGCTAAAAAGGCAACCATGCCTGATGACGTCACGTAGAAAGAACACATCTTTTGGCAGACCAATGGAACAGAAGGACAAATTTTGCCTGCTTATTATCATGATTATTTGAAATCATACGAGAAACAGATTCCACCACCAAATCTGGTGTAATACGATATTTATCCATTCTTGACAGTTGAATTTTAGCCTCGCCTTTTAAATTTGAAAATTTAACTGTCTCGAGAGGATAAATATCCTATCACAATTCGATGCAGTGGTAGAATCTATAGGAGTAGGGGGGTTTACAGAATAGTGAAGATGGACAAAAAGTATAAAGAATGGAGAAAAATGGACTAAACTATTAAAGAATACAGAAATGAATAATAATATGACTGGGATCCACATTTCCCCAAATTGTCAAAAAATATAGTTAGGACCATTAGAGCTATGATTCCGCACAGCTGTAGTCATTGTAGTGGAATTGATAACAAATCCTTTAATATCATATTGAATTGGCATAAAAAAAAATACATATACAACACATATACACACCAGACATCTTTTCATCTGAAATGACTGATTCTTAACAATGTTTACAGCTTCTTCTAACAACTTCTCTTGTTCCTCCTGGGGTGATAACTGTTGGGTTGGCTACAAAAGAATATACTGTCTTAATGTTAAGTTATATTATAACTGTTTGGTTGGCTCCAAAAGAATATACTGTCTTAATGTTAAGTTATATAACAGTTGGGTTGGCTACAAAAGAATATACTGTCTTAATGTTAAGTTATATTATTACTGTTTGGTTGGCTCCAAAAGAATATACTGTCTTAATGTTAAGTTATATAACAGTTGGGTTGGCTACAAAAGAATATACTGTCTTAATGTAAAGTTATATAACAGTTGGGTTGGCTACAAAAGAATATACTGTCTTAATGTTAAGTTATATTATAACTGTTTGGTTGGCTCCAAGAGAATATACTGTCTTAATGTTAAGTTATATTATAACTGTTTGGTTGGCTCCAAAAGAATATATTGTTTTTATGTTAAGTTATATAACAGTTGGGTTGGCTACAAAAGAATATACTGTCTTAATGTAAAGTTATATACATGTAACAGTTGGGTTGGCTACAAAAGAATATACTGTCTTAATGTTAAGTTATATTATAACTGTTTGGTTGGCTCCAAAAGAATATATTGTTTTTATGTTAAGTTATATAACAGTTGGGTTGGCTACAAAAGAATATACTGTCTTAATGTTAAGTTATATAACAGTTGGGTTGGCTACAAAAGAATAAACTGTCTTAATGTTAAGTTATATAACAGTTGGGTTGGCTACAAAAGACAGTATATTCTTTTGTAGCCAACCCAACTGTTATATAACAGTTACTGTCTTAATGTTAAGTTATATTATAACTGTTTGGTTGGCTCCAAAAGAATATAATGTCTTAATGTTAAGTTATATAACAGTTGGGTTGGCTACAAAAGAATATACTGTCTTAATGTAAAGTTATATAACAGTTGAGTTGGCTACAAAAGAATATACTGTCTTAATGTTAAGTTATATTATAACTGTTTGGTTGGCTCCAAAAGAATATATTGTTTTTATGTTAAGTTATATAACAGTTGGGTTGGCTACAAAAGAATATACTGTCTTAATGTTAAGTTATATAACAGTTGGGTTGGCTACAAAAGAATATACTGTCTTAATGTTAAGTTATATAACAGTTGGGTTGGCTACAAAAGAATATACTGTCTTAATGTAAAGTTATATAACAGTTGGGTTGGCTACAAAAGAATATACTGTCTTAATGTTAAGTTATATTATAACTGTTTGGTTGGCTCCAAAAGAATATATTGTTTTTATGTTAAGTTATATAACAGTTGGGTTGGCTACAAAAGAATATACTGTCTTAATGTTAATTTATATAACAGTTGGGTTGGCTCCAAAAGAATATACTGTCTTAATGTTAAGTTATATTACAGTTGGTATAAAAAAGAAGATGTGGTATGATTGCCAATGAGACAACTATCCACAAAAAACCAAAATGAAAGTTGGCTACAAAAGAATATATTGTCTTAATTATATAACCAATAACTTATTAACCACCCAACGCTGACCGAAGACAAAAACGATTAAACATTGTTGTAGGACAAAAAATAGTACCAGTATGAATTAATTTAAGACTTTTACACTTAAACAAATCTGTTTGGAATGTTTGATTGCTACAGGGTTTTTCAAGGATTTGTTTCAAAGTACCTCTGTATGTGTTTTTTATAAACATAATGTACATTGGAGTACTGGGTGTCAGTGCCGCCAGTGATATCGCGCATTACCTAATTTTGTCATATCATCAATGTAACACAAATAGAATTGTTTTTGTTATTGTTTTAGTCATGTTCATGATGTTAGTATTTCGAAAGGAGAGAAAAGATTAAAATTGATAAGTTCAAGAGTAAATTCTTAAACTACAATCCGATAATTAGCCATATTTAGCCAATTTCTGTTAAAAATTTACACCATCAGATAAAATCTGTTTTATTGAAGTCAAATTCTATTTACATGATTTAGGTTGAAAAAATTTGCTCTGCATCAAGGATCTGGAAATTTTTTCGCACAATTTCCTTAATTTTGAGATAATTCAAAAGTTGGTGCCCTTTCCAAATTGTCGTCATCAATGTACATGTAGATGTAAAACTAGATTCAAAGCATCAACGAGCTTGAACTGCTGTTTCATCGCATTTGATACAAGTAAATTTCCTATCATTTTTCTAAAAAATAATATTAAAGTACGGAAAATTCCAAGGTTCATTTCGGGGATTCGTTTTGTTTATCAAGTTGAAAGGAAATCACCAGCTTTTTAATTTTATTTAAAAGTGTTTGAATATAACAGATAATAGTTGCACTTTTATTTAACATGTTTAAGCATGAAATCAATTTGCATTTTACATGTTATACAATTAAATATTTAATTTGCTGAAGACAACTTCACACATTTGTATTACATAGTAAATAAAGCACATGTGTTACTCGTGAAAAAAATACTTTTTTCTACATAGATTAAATTAATGTTTAATTTTTAAATCAGAATTGATGATTGTCCTTGCTGAAAAATAATTAAATAATGAATACACTTGTCAGGCAATTTTGATTTCTTTAATATATTATTCTAAGCTTGTGATCAATGTTCGGTGTGAATTAAAACACAGGTAAAAAGTAAGTGATTCTTAGCCAATGTTTCTTGGAGGCATTGTTATAGTAATTAGGAGAGCCCTCAGGATTTACTATAGTGGAGTGGCAGTTTTGTTACAGGAAAAGGATTATAAACAAAAACCAATTGTTCACAGTCAATTGCAAAATGGCGAGGAAGAAATTTGATTGTAAACATTGAGTCAATGAAATGACCGAAATTATTTTTGTTAAGAAATAAAATTTGTCCTAAATCCCAATTACTCATTTAGGACAAATACTTTCATAATGTTCCAGTTTAGGACATAACTGGCATATATGAATGTTTCGAACCCTTGCTCTGCAACCATGGCAATATGTCATGTATGTTTGGTTCAAATTCAACATGTTCTACTATATTTGTACTACGAAATTTGTTTTTAGAAGGCATGCAAAAAATCACCGACATTTGAAGAACTCTCAAAACAGGGGTTTCCAAAATTTTTGACGCACTCAAAATCTTAAGGGTGAATTTTAACCATACATACATGACATACAATAGATTATATATGAAAAGTATGAATAATGAATTTGTTCACACAATACTATCTGATTATTGGTTTAACTTGTTTAATAAAGTCATACATGTAGGTGAATTGATATACCGGACTGTACAGTATGTATAAATGAATGAATGTTTCAATCTTATCCTCATCTTGGTTAATAATGTTAAAAGCTCTACAAATTAAACAGTGTTCTAGCTAGAAAGTTTGAGCAGGGCGCTTGAAGGATTATATACAAAAGAATACAAAATTAACATTTTTATTGATGTAAGAAGTATTAATTACCAAAAAAATAAGCTTCGTACATTTCGTTTATTCAAAACAAATTTCAATTTTGAACCCTATTTAAACCTGCTAAACTCTAAACAAAGGCAGGTTTTTACAAAACTAAGAATTGGGGACCATCAACTTTCAATTGAAACAGGGAGGCACAAAAACATCCCAGCTCATGAGCGTATCTGTAGACTTTGTGAGGAGGAGGTGGAAGATGAGATCCACTTTCTCTTACGATGCAAAAAATTAGAAACATACAGAATAACATTAATTAAAGACCTTTGTATTTCTTATCGTAATCTAAAGAAATGTAACGATGAAAATATGTTTATATGGCTAATTTGGGTTGTGAGAATCTAGAAGTTCTAAAACACCTATGTAATTTAATAATCAGTCTCTGGACTGAGAGGGAAAATTTGATAAAAAATGTAAATGATGCCAATTTGCTGACCCAGTGAATCATTCATAGACCAAATTTAAATTTTATGGCACTACATTTGTAATATTAATGGTATCCATAAACAGTTGAATAACATTTTTACATGTTAAATATATATGCATATGAATATCTGCGGTTTTAATTTTGCTTTTGTGTTTATTTTCTTTATTCTATATTTTGCCATGGTATATCATTAAGAATTAATAATAATTATATAATCATTGTAATAAATTGTTTGTAATTATACTGTTCTCTTAGGGCGTCCTTGATTGACATAAAAATATTGTATTGTATTGTATTATGTTCTTTCTCAAGCTAAGATTTGATATATAACAAATTGAATGCAAATGCATTTAAAAATATTACTTTCAATTAAATTCACCTAAAAACATCAAAATAATAAATATTTTTAAATCCAGTTTTCACATCTTTACTTCCATTGATTGATTTATCAAGTGCATTCAAGTAATAATTTAAATAGGAAATACCTACAACAGTTGCACTTTTAAAACACTGTATATTGTTTAAAGCAAAGATAGGTCCATGTAACCAAATATATGTTGTGAAAGAGTGTATTTAGATAATCATGATAATACCCTGAGATTATTAAGTTAAACATAGAAGATGCCATTAATTGAAATTTATTACTCAATTTTTAATGAATATTGATAAAACCATAGTGCCTTAGTTATATGGTAATTAATTATAATGCTTAAATAACTGCCGTTTTTCTAACTAGCACCCTGCCCTTTTCAAATCCTGGCTAGAACACCAGGTGTCATATATGTAATTTAACTTCTGATAAGAAATCGATGAAACAAAAGGCAATTTTACCAAAACGGCACAAGGGTTTTTCAGAAAACGGCATCAGGGCAAAAGGGCACGGCTGAGGGCACACAGGGCGCAGCTTAGGGCACTCAGGGCGCAGCGCCCTTCTATTTTGGCTAACGAGACATCTGCATTGTATCTTGTCTTTTCTGTGAGTGCTATCAGCAGACACAGTTTGGCATGGTGAAGATGGCGCACAGCCCTGAAATGATGTTGGACACAGGCACTTGTTTCTATTCTTTGGAAGGTCGACTACTCATATCAATAGCAGCTATATATAAATGTATAGTTGAACTTCCAATGGATAGAAACAAGTGTCTGTGATGTTGGATCTAATAGTGAAAATCAAACTTGAAATATTGTCAAATTTTAAGTAAAAAAATGTATAATAATGCAAAAAAGCATGCAATCTTAAGTAGTGGTTTCTCCTGTAGTTAAATTACCATTTTCATTTATCAGATGTGCTCCAAAATTAAAAACAAAATTAACATAAACTTTATCGACTTCCGTCTAAAAACCACCCACCATTTTGTGGTCATGTGATCACTTAATGGAATACATAACAACTCGGACCAAAGACAAGTCGGACTATGTTCTGTTCTGTTCATGTAATTTCCTCCGTTATATATATCTGAGCACTCCCACTTGGGGATATATGGTTTTAAAATATTTACACAGATATTTACAGTGTGGTGAAGTGCTCAAGTTTAAAAAAAAAAATTATTTAAGAATTGAATGCTTCTTTTGGGTGTAAAAGCGTTGACCGAAGTACATTTTGTACATTTTACAACACCTGATGGAAATTGTTTTTTTCATTCCATATCCGTTGCGTTATATGGAACTGAGCAGCGTTCATTGGAGTTTCGTCTACGTACATGTCTACAAATGTGTTTACATCCAGAACTCTACAAAAACCGTCCGGATGTCAACGACATATTTATACTGTCTCCATCATATGAAGAATCCGTATTAGACTGTTCTAGACCAGCAGCGTACTCTTCAATTTGGACAATGATTGCAGCATCTGATGCCCTTGGTATTGCCATTTCTTCCATTTACCCAGCAATTAATGGTCAGCAGGACCTTGCTGTCCAGGTGTTAAACACTGTTTTCGGAGCTAGTACAACGTTACAGCCAAACTCTACAATCACCATAATGTGGACACATACATCGTTAGCCTCAAACCCGTGCGGTACCTGGACACCAAATCATTTCGTCCCAATTTTAGAAGACAATTCTAATAACATAACATTTGTACCACAATCTCATAGCTCTCCACGCGTAAATACCTCCATTCCTTTAAACGATACTGTGGAAGACTCGACAGATAAAACCATACTCCTTTCTCCAAATATAAGTATTAACCAAGATGTAGATGACGTTAACGTTAACATTGAAGAAGACGATAGCATTGAAGAACCAGTTGTTGATAGTGATGATGACGAATATCCAGCTCCTGATGGCGTTAATTGTCTTCCACTCGGAAAATTCATGTCTGCAAGAGAATGTTTCTCATACATTAATAAAAAAGAACAGGTTTTTGATGACTGTCCCTCTGGTAATAAATCCAATTCATGGTTTCTAGTAAATAACAACGGAAACACCCTTACCAGCGACAAGAAAAGAAATTACTTTGACGATTGTGGAACATGGAATACCAACAAAAGCCGCACCCATCTTCAGGACTACTGTATAAGTGACAATTTTCGGACAATTTAAAAAAAAAAACGATCAGTACTGTTTAAAGCAACGCATTAAAGGTCAGGTGGTATGGACCCCTCTAGAACCCCAGCCTCCACAATCCGATGTAGCTACTATGCATCGTTACGAGACAGTTTTAAAATCAAATGATGCATTCAAGAAACATGTTTCCTGGTTTTCGTCATCATCAGACTCAACATTGCCAGATATTGCTCTTTACGAGTATCAGGGTACCTACACTATTAACTCTAACAATAAGGTCCGTACACATCCTAATATTATTCGCCAAGTGCAAACAGAATTCACAGACAAAAAGCCAAAAGAGATCTTTCTTCAGTTAAATCAAGACAATTCTATGACCGCTCCGCACGATACTAAACAAATAAAAAATGCGAAATACCGGCAAAAGAAAACAAACAAGTCATCAAGTTCAAACAACATAGCCGACGAGATTCTTGAAGTCCTCAGTATGTTGAACGACCATCCCTTTGTACAGCAGGTAATCCATAAAAAAGGACAAGTGCCATCCATTCTGTGTTATACAGAACAACAGATGACCGACTTCAAGATGTTTCTCGCCAGGTCTGACGGTGCTGTTGGTGTTGACAGAACTTTTAATTTGGGAAACTTTTTTGTTACAGCCCTAGTGTACAAACACCATAGAGTGATAAAAAAAAGATACAAAAGACCACCCAATATTCATTGGTCCAATGCTCCTTCACAAAGATGCATCCTACAAGACCTACTTTACATTTTTCTCCCATCTGGCATCAGAGTTCAAAATAAACAGCCTGGAGCTAAGAATTCCCGAGGAACTAGTCTTCGGCTCTGATGACGAAAAGGCAATGACCAATGCAATCAGAGATGCATTTCCAGCAGCAACTAGACTTTTGTGCACAAAACATTTGAAAGACAATTTAAAGCATTATCTCCAAAATAAGATTGGTGTTGAGGTAAAAGAAAGGAATCATATCATGGACAGCATTTTTGGCAAAGACGGCGTAGTTAATGCTAATAATACAATAGAATTTGAAGACAAATCAACTGACTTCAAGGACCAAATAGAACAATATCCAAAGCTAACCAAATACTTCACAGAAAATTTGAAACCACGCATCAAAACATTTGTAAATGAACCAAGGAGAAAGAATAAAGACAAATCAGAGAAACTGTGGACAAACAATAATGCGAAAGTATTAACCATGTTTTTAAGGTTGCAATTAAGTGGAAACCCCAGTCTACTCCAGAGTTAATAAAAAAAACTTTATGACTGTGTGCTGGTACAGTTTGTACACCTCAGAGGATGTCTTCATGACCACGGAGACTATGCATTAATATTCACTGAAGCCCATTACAAGATCAGTGACCAAATTTGGAGATGTAAAAGCTAGAAAAATTGACAATTTTTGAAAATTTTCTCCTAGACAAGAAAAGAAAAAGAAAAATAACCATGATCAGTTCCTCCGATGGGAAATATTCTGTTGTAAACAAGGCCAAAAACATTGCCAAGAAACCTTGCCAAAGAAAACGGCCAGTAAACGAACGAACCCAAAAACGATAACCACCCTGCTTTATGTTGTAAATTATGTAAATCATGTATATATAGTCATTGATATAATAAATAATTATATGAAAATATTTGTCACTTGTATTTGTTAGTAAGAATTTTAACAGAAAAAAGAAATCGATACCAAACAAAAAAGGATAGTAAGATATACACAAAATAAAAGTAATATATACACACAGAATGTAGAAAAAGAATAAATTTTATTTCCAATTATGGACTCTAAAGGGCATAAACATTACAACATCAATTATTTTCACAATACAGTACACACAATGACAAAAAAAAAAAGATTAAATATAAATAAGAACTATTTGGTTCTTAAAGAATATGTAGAATCAATAGAATGTAATCCGGAAAGTAGTGATGAATCCGGAAACGTTTTTCTTTATATAGATTATCGACTTTCACATTGATAGATCCTCAAAAAAAAAAAAAAAAAAATGATGACATTATGCGTTATTTAATCTATTTCATCGTATTATTGTACAATTTCACAGTTTTTCATAGTGGTTAGCATTTTTTGGGGTGTTCGGTGGTGTTCGGTGGTGAAAAGACCCACCCCGCTCAACACTGGTTTATCAACTCGCCCACTTATAAAAAAAAAGGTAAAAATACAGATAGTCCAACTATTATAAAGGTCTAACACTTCGCCCCACTCAAATTGAAAACTTATACTCTATACAGAATTCCTAAATGTCGAAAATTTAATATATATGAAGTTGTTATTGAATTCAAATAAATATTATCAATTCTAATATGACGTGCTTCTTTAGCTTTGTAAAGAAACCATACTTTATTATCCAATAATATTAGTTTGCACATGCGTATATTGACTACGGCAGAAAAATGAATTTTATCAAACTCTAAAATGATACACATTGTGTTACTAATACTTTCACAATGACAACAATGTGTTACAATTCGAAATTGAACTATTTGACCTAGATTCCGCAACGTCCATGTTGGCTGTTCCAACTTGAAAACCCCTCCCTCTGAAAAACACGTTTCATCGTCTGCTTGTTTACAAAACAAAATGGAGTATGCGAGAACAATCCCGTTAAAAATTGGACTTAAAATATAATTACCAGTTAACGTCATGGTTAAGTGTGTGTCTTGTTTTTTTCCAGTAAAAGTAGTAAAAGCAAGTCACGTTTGTTGTTTTTGAAAAGTTGATAAGTAAGTTTTGTTTATGATTTGAAATCAATTAATTAGAGAAAGTTTACTCAGACCTATATTCAACGGGATTGCATCATTTTTCATCAGTGTGGGCTGACTTGGAAGTCCTATATTCAACGAGTTTTAACTCTTTTCATAAATTGGGCGAGTTGACAGACCTCTATCCAAATTGATTAGATCCATGATCATAGCAATATTTTTTAAACATAAGAAAATACATGTACCAAGTCAGAAATATGACAGCTGTTTTCTATTGCGTTGATAAGTTGTCAATTCATTTGTTAATTCATATAAGAAAATGTACAAGTCGTGAAGAATTAAACGAGGTTTTTGTATGTAGAAAGAATTAAAAATAATTATAATAAATTAATATATACGTGCAGGTTCAGAAAATTTTAAAAGAAATATTAAGGCGAAAATCCAAATATTTTCTGATGTAAGTTTTAGACATTTTAAACGGAGTGCTATAAACACCCTAAAGTCTGTAAGGTAAGATTTATGGAATTTGATAATAAAGATGAAAGTCCGCTGCAAGCTAATTTGCGTCATTCATAAAAAAAGAAGAGAAATTAAAAATTCAATTGTTCATGAACAATTGAAAGGTCTTTCCTTTTTTCTTTTATTAATTGTCTTCTTAGTTTAAAATATATGGTTTCTAAGGACTTTTATGTTCATAACAAGTGGTTGCTAAGGACAAAAATCATTCCTAAGGATAAACATATTACTACCAGTATTAACAAGAGTGCACACGCTGAAATGTCTCGCCTTCTTTACTAATCATTGATAGTATGTTGATAGACCTAAATATAAAGCTTTATTACAACTGTCACATAAACTCAACATTAACCAAGAAAACAAAACATTGATCAATGAACCATGAAAATGAGGTCAAGGTCAGATGAACCATGCCAGGCAGACATGTACAGCTAACAATTCTTCAATACAACAAATATAGTTGACTTATTGCTTATAAATTAAGAAAAACAGACCAAAACACAAACACTTAACACTTAGCAATGGACCGTGAAAATGAAATCAAGGTCAAATAAAACCTGCGTAACAGAAATATAGATCATAAAATATTTCCATACACCAAATATAGTTGACCTAATGCATAAAGTATTTGAAAAATAGACCAAAACTCAAAAACTTAACTTTGACCACTGAACCATGAAAATGAGGTCAAGGTCAGATGATACCTGTCAGTAAGAAATGTACACCTTACAATCATTTCATACACCAAATATAGAAGACCTTTTGCATAAAGTATAAGAAAAACAGACCAAAACACAAAAACTTAACTATAACCAATGAACCATGAAAATGAGGTCAAGGTCAAATGACACCTGCCATTTGGACATGTACACCTTACAGTCTTTCCATACACCGAATATACTAGCCCTATTGCTTATAGTATCTGAGATATGGACTTGACCACCAAAACTTAACCTTGTTCACTAATCATCCATGAAATGAGGTCGAGGTCAAGTGAAAACTGTCTGACGGGCATGAGGACCTTGCAAGGTACGCATATACCAAATATAGTTATCCAATTACTTATAATAAGAGAGAAATTAACATTACAAAAAATCTGAACTTTTTTTTCAAGTAGTCACTGAACCATGAAAATGAGGTCAAGGACATTAGATATGTGACTGACGGAAAGTTCGTAACATGAGGCATCTATATACAAAGTATGAAGTCTTCTAACTTCTAAAATATAAAGCTTTTAAGAAGTTAGCTAACGCCGCCGCCGTAGCCGCCGTAGCCGCCGCCGCCACCGGATCACTATCCCTATGTCGAGCTTTCTGCAACAAAAGTTGCAGGCTCGACAAAAATGTCATATGTACTATTCATAGTTTTTAAAGTTAAAAAAATGAGTGATTGCTAAGGACTTATATGTCGTTGCTAGGGACAAAAATGTCATTTCCAGTATTAACAATTTCATATTTATATTTTCATAGCCTTCTTAGTTCAGAAATATATGGTTTCTAAGGTGTTTCATGTCGTTGCTAGCCACTTGACCTCTGACCTTGACCTAACTGTAGATCTTTTTATGCTGAACATTTTTGCAATTCAAAGTTTCTTTATATCTCTAACCACTTTTGAGTTATAAGCAAACAATCATCATTTCGGATCCCAAAACAGTTTTGATGCCCTAGTTTCATAACAGTTGACCCAAGAATTTTAAACCCACATAACAAATGTAGATCTCGACAAGACACACATTTTCTCTGTTACATTTTATCAGCCATCTTTTGCGGTTATTGCGTAAATCCGATAACAATCTAAGGTCAAAATCTAGGTCATGACCTTGACCTTTGACCTTAGGTCAATTTTCATGGTCACGTGAATTAATGATCATTGGTGATGATCTTAGGTTACTACAACTTACGGTTTCTGAGTTTTAGTGGCCAACCGACATTGATTAATTTTCAAAGGGCATAACCCTACCAATGAGTCGTTGAATCTTTTCGATCCAAATGCAACGAAGAACCAGGGTCTGTTTCTGAACAAATTCCACCATTTGCCTTTTTTCTACCTATTATGGTTAAGGAGTTAGAATGATAACAAGGTTTTCGGTGTTAGGGGAGATAACCGCTATAAAAGAAATGTTACCGATCGTGCCCTCACCACAAGATAACGTTTGGTCAACTGATACTAGATACCCAAAATATTTCAACATGTCGCGTACTTTTTCGGGGAAATTTCGCTAAAGTTTGGCGAAAAGAATAATAATAATCAAAGAAATACAGTAAGGTTTTGAAAAGAAAAATAACGCATAAAACAATTCCAATTCTTGAGAACGAGTCTGAGATAATATACAGAAGTAACATAAGAAATGAACAAAAGCAATTCTATCAAAAAATGTATACTAGTAAATTAAAAAAATTACCGAGCTCTAAGGAAAATACAAAACGGAAAATTTCCTACCTCTTTTCATTTTTATATGAGTCGGCATTTCTTCAGTCATTTGAGATCAAAGTGGCCAGATCATTTAGGTATGTTGATGTTCTTACCATTAACAATTCATACGTTTCTCATTGGATTCTATTAATATATTTCCCAGAACTCGAACTGGACGCGCGTGTACTTTTGGTCGATTTTATAAAAGCTTGCGACACTGTCAAATAGTCTTTTATGTTAGTGGCATTTTCAGCTTGATGGCTTTGATCATACATTGATAAGCAGCATTTAGTAGTTGAATGTGTATGTATATCGATATACATTATTATTTATTTATTTTAGTGCTTGAAATTAATCAGTGCAGCTATTATAAATCACCCTGATGTTGCTGATGTAACAATAAATTAACCAAAATCTTTATTCAGTCACTATGCCGATTATTTGTTCTTATTCCTGGACGGTGAACAAAATGTTCTTCAAATTAATGTATACAGAATGTGCTGGTCTGAAGTGTTATGTTGACAAAACTACAACTATATGGATTTGTTGAAAAAAAAGGTATATGAAAAACGTTGGCAGACAAAAATCTTGTTTGGAACCTTTCTCAAAGAGGGACGAAAGATACCAGAGGAACAGTCAAACTCATAAATCGAAAATTTACTGACAACGTCATGGCTAAAAATGATAAAAAAAACAAACCAACAACAGCACACATGAAACACCATAGAAAACTAAAGAATAAGTAACACTAACCCCACCAAAAAATAGGGGTGATCTCAGGTGCTCCAGAAGGGTAAGCAGATCCTGCTCCACATGTGGCAACCGTCGTGTTGCTTATATATAACAAATCCGGTAAATAATCTAATTCGGTAGGTCACATTCATGAAAGGGAAAGGGATTGTAGCTACGACGTAAGGAACATATCCGATATCATCTGTGAAACGGATATTCTATAAAGGTCAACCAACTTGTGATGGCGTCCGTAAAATTTACGAAGGGATAATTTCAACTTCTCCATTTGGAACTCTTGGTTTAATAGTTTTCTTGTTAGCAGCAAATCTCTATCAAGAAAGTCATGACAGGAAATACAAGCACGTGAATATCTTATCAATTATGAGATATATGCAGGTGCTGCTGGAATGTTCCTACTTAGAAATGGAAAGTTCACAATTGGAAAGCTGAAATCATCTCTTTTGTCTTAAAGTTTAGTTTTCAACCGTCTCTCATTGTCAAATTCTAGATGTTAGTCAAGATATGAGGCCGACTTATCTGTATCTGTTGTATCCCTCATCTCTAGTTCGATGGAATAGTTGATGTCAACATAGTCACCAAATGTTGAATTATTTAGTGAGAAAACATCATCTATATAGCGGAACGTAAAGTTAAAGGATATTGCTAACTTGTTATCTTTCTTCCTAAGAAGTTCCTGTATTAAGTCAGCCTCATAATAATAAAGAAACAAATCGGCAAGAAGAAGGGCACAATTGGTTCCCATTTTGAATGCTGACAGTCTGTTGAAAAACACGTCCTCCGAACTGAACAAATATCAAGAAATCAAGCATCTTGACAATATCAGTTTCAGAGATTTTTCTGTTTGAATCAGAGACATGCTTTATCAGGTTGAGTTTATCCCTCCCCAAGAGAAGAGACTTGTATCCACATTGGTTATTCTTTTTATGAAACAAAGCAATACCAACTCTTTCAATTTGTCTTTTAGTTTGGAATGTGGAATACTTGTGTAAAATGTTTAATACTATTAAGGATATGTTTTCAGCTTGCTAAAGTGGACAAAACTATTTGCCTTTTATTATAACAAGATATTCTTTTATACAAAATTTTCGTTTCAAGATTGTTCATAGGAATCTAACATGTTATTCATTTTTATTGAAATGATAATCGGAAAACACTATTCATAAATCAGATAAACTGTTTGGTTTTTTTTGTTTTTTTTGTTTTTTTTTTATTTTTTACATTTTTCGGGAATGAAGATTTTGTTAACAGTTAAGACTATTTTTAAAAGTACTTTATATGCAAATGTAGATATAAGAACATATTTTCCACAAAATATTTAAAGTATTGGATAAATATAGAAAAAATAATTTGTATGTTTCTTTACCTTGAACGAACAAAAGTAAAAATAGATCAGAAGTGGCAATTGTTAGTAGCATTTAATTAAGTTAATTAATAAACTAATTCAATTACAATATATCTGATTATATCAAACGACTTTATTAATCTTAAAAATATTATTTGAATTTTTATAATTTGTGTCTACAAATGTAGTTTGTAATTTGTACGTTCAATAGAACATTTAAAATAGGTATACGTCATTTCAATATCATTAAATACTGCACAAGAAAATCGAAACCAGTTTTGAATTATTTAACTTGCAGTCAGATAAATTGCCAAACTATTGAAACAACATCATTGAGCGTCCAACGTACTGCAAGGTAATATTTTTCTTACTTATTTCACGTATTTGACGCGACTGTCATACAAGTGAGAATTTTAGCTAGCTATAAAACCAGGTTTAATCTGCCATTTTCTACATAAGAAAATGCATCTACCATGTCAGGTATGACAGATGTAATGCATTCATTTGATGTGTTTGAGCTTTTTTTGACACTTGAATATATAGAATAGTGACTTTCCGTTTTGAATTTTCTTTGGAGCTCAATATTTTTATGAATTTTCTTTTTTCATTGGTGTTGAAGTATCAAAAGACCTTAAACTATAATGGCTACTAGTGGATTTATTAACATATATATACCGATTGCCAAGGTAAATTCAAAATGCGAGCCCATAAAAAATTACAAAATTAAACGTATAACTATATCGGCCAAAGAAACGGATAGAAAACAACTGTCATATTTCTGTTTAGACCATACATCGTAAAAAATATATTAAAAAATATTAACAGTGCAACAGTCAACAAAATGACTACACACTATAACTAGGAAATAAAGCTTTCTTCCATATAACATATAAAAAAGTAAAATAATAGCAAATCAGAATTATAATGAATAGAAAAATGTACACAAAAAAAAATAATATCTTGTATGAATATATGTTTTGTTTGGTTAGCTGTTACGTCTATACCTCCTATTTCCTTTATATATATGATGATGTCATTTGTTTTTACCTTCAATAAACTTTTCATTTTGATATTTTAAAATCTTTTATGTATAACCGAATGCCTATTGATTGGATACAATACGAATCAACTTATTAATAACTGAATTTTAAATGCATGCATCATTTGTCGATTACAAATTTGTTTAAATAAACACGAAGTCTAATATAATATTCCATTGGATTTGTGAATTTTTTAAATGAATAGACAAAATGCAGATTAACCAATCTTTTTCAGTTACTATCCTATTTCATATGCATTTAAACAATAAATGTATCCTGATGTCATAACAACTGATAAATATTATTGTCTTAATGTTGAACTAGTGTTCTCCATTTTTTCGAATGTTAAAAGTTTGAATTGTTCTGTTGCAAACAAATATTACCCCTCCTAAATAGAACTCGTCAGTGTTTCCCCATCATAGAATGACAGAGTATACGTTTAACATGTCCTGCATCAATCTAAATTAATACAAAACCCATATTTTCCCTCTTCCCTTGTTAGAACAACGTGTACGCGGAAATTGAATTTCATATCAATAGGTCGCTAACACTGTGTTTATTTTATTTATTTTGAGAAATTATTTGTTTTGAGAATACAGACTTGCGTTGACCTATAGTTGTAAATTTTTGTGTCATTTGGTCTCCTGTGGAGAGTTGTCTCCTCGTCACTCGGATTTTGTGTTGATTGATTTTCTTTTTTAATTTGCATTGTTTTGTTTCTGGTAGGTCTCACGATTCATATAGCCGAAAATTCTAATATTACTTTTGAATTTCTTTAGATTTGCTCGAAAAGGAATATAAAATTGAGAATGGAAAGGGGGAATATGCCAAAGAGACAACAACCCGACCATAGAAAAAAAACAACAGCAGAAGGTCACCAACAGGTCTTCAATGTAGCGAGAAATTCCCGCACCCGGAGGTGTCCTTCAACTGGCCCCTAAACAAATATATACTAGTTCAGTGATAATGAACGCCATACTAATTTCCAAATTGTACACGAAAAACTAAAATTAAAATAATACAAGACTAACAAAGGCCAGAGGCTCCTTACTTGGGACAGGCGCAAAAATGCGGCGGAGTTACACATGTTTGTGAGATCTCAACCCTCCCCCTATGCCTCTAGCCAATGTAGAAAAGTAAACGTATAACAATACGCACATTAAAATTCAGTCCAAGAGAAGTCCGAGTCTGATGTCAGAAGATGTAGCCAAAGAAAATAAACAAAATGACAATAATACATAAATAACAACAGACTACTAGCAGTTAACTGACATGCCAGCTCCAGACTTCAATTAAACTGACTGAAAGATTATGATTTCATCATATGAACATCCTTCCCGTTAGGGGTTTAGTATCATAAAATCATAACATATATGAAAAGATAATAACCCGTGTCATGCCAACAACTGGTTTTGATGCATAGACCCTAAGAGTGAATCAATATTAACGCCAAAATATGCAATCTTTAATGACCTGACAACAGTATCGTAACTATATCCCTTCTTAATAAGTCTATTCAAAGGTTTTGTTATTTTTTTAGGTGAATACTGACACCTTTGTGCTTTATAAAGAATATTTCCATAAAAAATTGGATGTGAAATACCTGAACGTATAAGAAGTCTGCATGTTGAGCTATATTTACGAATGATGTCCTTATACCGATGATAAAATTTAGTAAATGTTTTGACTAGTTTGTGATATCGAAAACATTGGTGTAATAATTTTTCAGTAATACATAAATTTCTCTCGTTAAAATCTAAAACATTGTTACATACACGAGCGAATCGTACAAGTTGAGATATATAAACACCGTAAGATTGTGACAAGGGAACGTCACCATCTAAAAATGGATAATTAACGATAGGAAATGAAAAATCATCTCTTTTATCATAAATTTTAGTATTCCTATTTAGTGTCCTATTGTTTAATTTTTCGATGATTGTTTGGAAACAAAACGGGCACAACTTTTCAATTAGACGCCTTGCTTAAGTCTTCTTTAAATGTTTAATTGTTTTCACCTGCATTTAATCATTCAGCTTTTTTGTTGATTCTTTCTATTCAAAAGCGACTTTTTATCCGAAAAATGGAAAGGTTTCTAGTACTTCGTATTTGCGGATTAAAAATCTTTACTTGGACAGCTTTTCTCTCTGCATACATCCCAGTGCGACAACCTTTTTGATTGAGTGACAAAGTGACATGCTGCGCTGTTTGAATATTAACATGTCTTTCTGTATCGTTTGCTATTGACATATTCCCGAGCATGGTAGCCATTTTCGCAAACTCTTTGGATTGATTTTCCAATTGTTTAGTAATACTGTTTAAGTGTGTGTTCATCGCATCCTGTTGTAATTCAATTTCTGCTGTAAGACCATTAATGGCATTGTCTTGCAACTGTTTGTCGTATTTCATAACTTGAAGTTAGTTTTTGAGGTGAATACTGACACCTTTGTGCTTTATAAAGAATATTTTCATAAAAAATTGGATGTGAAATACCTGAACGTAGAAGTCTGCATGTTGAGCTATATTTACGAATGATGTCCTTATACCGATGATAAAACTTTAGTAAATGTTTTGACTAGGTTGTGATATCAAAAACCCTGGTGTAATAATTTTTCAGTAATACATGAATACTATTTCGGAGATCCGCGAGTCAGAAGTTCTGAAAAACCAAAATTGATCTGGATGAAAATATCACGAGGCAGAAAAGAATAAACTTTTGCTGGAACAAGAGAAAGAACGTCAGGAGCTTGAAAATGTGATTGACGTTTTAAAAGATCGTACTATAGATCAAGATGATAAAATTTGTCAACTTGATAAGGCAAACTGTAAGATGGACAAGAAAATTGAGCAACTGAAAAGGAAGGAAGAAACAACGGTCATGATGAAGGAAGAGTTGTTGGGCAAAATTTCAATTCTGGAGAACAAGTCCGGTCTTCATCAGAAACGTGTGAGAAACAACAAAATGAAATAAAACAAACCAAAACCAGCTTGTTGGAGGGATGATGACATTAACAACTTGAAGGATATTTTACATGACATTCTCATCAAACTTGGTCGAAACGGCACAAACAAATATAAAGACAGAATTTTATTTGCACCAGACCATAAGATTTAAAAAAAATGTATTTGCTCTTATTCAAAAAGATAGTCTATGTAGTCCATTTCTTCCAGAATTTCATATCATGAACTTGAAAAAATCTAAGATAACAAATTTATTCTCAGCATACAAGGAATGTGGTCTAATGCATCTTCTAAAGATCACTCCAAGTTTGACATTACAGAAAAAGAATTAAAATTCACATTACCAGTAGCAGAATTGTTCTAAAGGGTAGGTGCATTGAGTTTGAAAGAAGATCCATATCCTAGATGTATACGAGTCCAACAAATCAATCTTGTGAGTCTATTCTTGACAAAGAATCGTACGAAATAGAACGGTTCTTAGTATACAAGTATGCTTGTAAACAGAAACTTTTTAAACTGGATTCTGATGATGCACCTGCAATTGAGTCAATAAAAGGTTCAAAACCCCTTCTACACCATTTGAAAGCATCAAAGGGGGTGACAATGAAAAGATCCACAGTAAACCGAACTTTGGCAAAAACAGACAAATGAAAAGAAAGACTCTGGTGAAGAGAGAACACAAAATCACGGACTGCTTCAGTTCAGAAATGAATATATGCCAGTCTCTTGTGAAACCAGATGGAACAAAGGCATCAATTCAAAAGTCCTCAGGAATAAAGCGGGCATTGTATAAAACCCTATCATACTGCTTTCCCTTTACAGACAGCTTTAAAATTGAAGACCTACTTGAAAAACATGGATACATTTACAGAGACGTCAACGATTTTCCAACTAAAGAAAGGCTCAAAATAAGGTATGCAACAGTCGAATTTGCAGGAATAAAAATTCAAAACCAAAGCTTCAACAGGAGATGAATACATGCAAAACATCAATAATAGCCTTTTAAATAAAGAACTCCCAAATTTGCAGTATATTGTTATCTGTGAGGAAAACTACAGCTTCACTTCAGATGATTTCAAGGCAGTCTCAAGACAAAAGCGACAGAAATCAATGCCATTCTCAATATCCCATTTGAAAATAGGAGATGAAATCATGTCATTTTATTGATAACACAATATTGACTGCTGTACCCTATTTTTGACATTTTTTACTCTTTGAGTATGTTTGTTTTGTTCATGCATCGTTGACAATGTAATGGAATTTGATACGACTGTCATACAAGTGAGAGGTTTAGCTAGCTATAAAACCAGGTTCAATCCACCATTTTCTACATTAGAGAATGCCTGTACCAAGTCAGGAATATGACAGTTGTTATCCATTCGTTTGATGTGTTTGGACTTTTGATTTTGCCTTTTGCCTTTTGATTTTTGATTTTCCTTTTTGAATTTTCCTCGGAGTTCAGTATTTTGTGTTTTTACTTTTTATCTTATCAAAAGTTGTCAAAATCAACACGGAAATTGAAAAAAAGATGATAGGTAACTATCTTACACGCAACCAGCAAACTACAAATCAAACGCAATCTGACACAGGATGTTGATAGTGAATTGGTTTTAAGTAATTGTGACTGTACGTCAACTGATGAAGGCTCATGTCCACATATAAGATACACTACACCAGTCAGAGCAACTTTTACAAATGAGGGGTACCAAAATACAACCCTTTTGAAAAACATCAAACAAAGGAAAGGTGAAGCAGAAATGTCGCAAGTAGACTGGCTGAGCAATATTAAAGATGAGTTAAAGGAATTTGGTGAATCTGTAATAAGTAGTGTCACATCTGTAGATATTGATAGTATCGTTATTCATCTATTTGCTCTATCAATTTACTGGCCACGTACAACATCCGGAAATTTCACAAATTCTGTATTTGTGATGCTTCAAAATCCAAAGTCAGAGATTTTCAACATTACTTGAAATTATAGAAGTACTAGAAAATCGTTTTATGAAGGAATTGGAAGGAACATTGCCATAGCATGTTGTATTGGAGGAAATGATTTTATTCCCAAATTTCATGGATTTTCCCACGAAAAGTGGATTACGGCAATACTGGATGATAATTCTATCAACAAATTAGTGACTTTTGATGTTTCAAGTGATGATGTCATCACTGGAATTTTGGATGAGGAGACATTTCTTGATACTGTTAAAAGAATGTACTGTTCAGCTTCAGTGAATGCTAACACGACGACTCTAGATCAAGTCCGCCAGTTCCTTCTCCAAATTTTTCTTTTCTTTCTATGTATTGCCTAAAGTTGTTTAATGAAACAAAGTAGGATTTATACTTTTGGTCTGTCTGAAAGAAGAAAAGCTTATATTTCAAAAACTATTGCGAGTGGAAAGGGAGTCTCATTATAAGTACTTTTACATAAATCTTTTTGTATTGGCATTTGATTCACACTACCCCTGGAGTATGTTGTTTCACATGCAGTAACTCTGAGGCCTTGTTATTATTGTTGATTAAAATAAATGTTCATAATCAGGAAATATGTTTCGTTACACATAAGATGTTAACAGGGGTACTGTGAAGTCGAGAAGATTTGATTTCAAGAATTTGAAGATGAAAAAACATCGCTTTTAGTAGAATTTTACAAACAGTCTACATGTCCGACATATTACAGGTTCTTTTAACATTAGTTAGACAATTTGTCAGCTATTTAATGTCCTTGTAAATTTAATAGAATTCCTTTTCTTTTCATGAATACAGTATTGTCATAACGATTTAAATATCAAAATTAATTGATTCAAAATCTTTTTTTTAAATACTATATAGGAGCGTGACAAATGTGGACATTCCACAATATAACAGACAGGTGATTGCATAACTGTTAAAAGTATATCTCTGGAATTGAAACATACTGTATCGGGTAAGTTTTGTAAGCCTACGACATTCCCTATAAAGATATTGCTTTTTTTTTACTTTTTTCATATATGAACATTTATTAACAACATCGCTACAGACTCAATGTCAAATACTAATATTTGAGAGTTCTATTTGGTTGGAGGATAATTACGAATAACTGTTTCTCTATTCTTTTTTCTATCATTTTAATTTTAAATTGTTACATATAATATGTAAGGGTATTTACGATATAATTTTATTTTTTGAAACTTCGTACATTTAAATGTAACACATTTTTTTAAGGTTTAAGACAACACTAAAAAATGTTTGTCATGGTAAGGTAAAATATTTCCACAGCCAACATTTCATGTGAAGGAAGTATTTTACAATAAATATTTGAAATGATATATGTAATCAATTCATTGGTGTATTCATATAAAAAAATGTATGTATATAAGTCGTGAAAAATTAAACGAGGTTTTTGTATGTAGAAAGAATTAAAAACAATTATAATGATATATACGTCCAGGTTCAGAAAAATTTGAAAAGAAATATAAAGGCGAAAATGCAAATAGTTTCTGACGTAAATTTTTACGGAGTGCTATAGATATAATTTAAACTCAAGTTTGATATCTAGTTTTGTAATCTGAATTTATAATTTTGTAAATAAATCATATATACCCTGAACACACTTTACTTAATATAAAAAAGTAAAAACAAAACTGAACGACTGTGTTGCGTCCTTCTTTGCATGTTTAACCTTTATTAGGAACACTTCTATACTATTAAACGAGAAGACCTCATTTTGTGTGTCGCTTCTCTTCCTTCCACAATAAATTAATCATCATGACTCTGTGTCCATGCATAGTCGCATTTAACATAGAGAACCAATCGTATGATAGATAACAAAAATGATACATAAGTAAGTCAGTCAAAGCGTTGTCCATATCGTGGTTTTTAGATCGTAAGAACCACTACTATTATACCTCGGTTTTAACTTACACACAATTTTCAGAAGTACTCGGACGGTGACAAGACAATTATTTTCACGTTTATCTGCATCATCCCCATGTATACTAAGATTCAATATAGCAGTGATCCCATGGAAAAGAAACTTTATAGAATTGATAGTTAATAGAAAATTGAATACACTTCAATATTTATAATATTGATACGTATGTTCAAAGTATGCAGAAACGCGAAAATAATGAAATATAACAGAAAACAAAATAATAACGGACTTTGAAAAATTGAGAGGGCTTAGAATTATTGTTCTGTCTCCCTGTACCTATATGAATTTTGATATCATTTCTTAAATTCTCCAGACATAATTTTTTTCACAAAAATTCAGCCTAAAATAGTTAACACAATTTCAACCAAGCTTAATATGTCCGCAATTTCGCTTTTGAATGTAAATCAAACAGGACTTCCGATTTTAAACTTGCACATAAATTTTATAACAGTACTCGAGGATTCCAAATTATTGCGTTGATAGAGACTCTCTAAATAATATAGCAGTGATCGTCTAGGAAAAGAAATTCATAGTTAATAGCTAATACACTTTATTTAGATATATATCTTTATTTGTCATATAAGTAACATTATAGTTGTGACATAAACAGTATACGTATGTTCATAGTATACAGAAACGCGCAAATAGTAGTAGAATTTAACAGAAAAAAATAACGCACTTTGGAAACAAGGGAGAGGACTTAAACTGTGTTCAAGTACCTATGAATTTTGATACCTTTTATGAAATTCTCCAGATATAAAATCTTTTACTGAAATTCTACAGACACAAAATCTCATAAGCTCTAAATACCCGCAATTTCGCGGGTGTGTTCTAGTATACCTAAACGTAGAGAGCTAAATGACTAAAAGAATTACAAAATCCATCTAAAGTCATCTTGCCTGAGAGAGAGATAACTATTTGTTAAAATAGTTTGTCGATTTATTAATTGAGTTTGGTAATTTAATAACGACTCAATGTTTTAGATACTGATACTCTAACAATGAGAATTTAGGTATCTTTATTTTGAGATATTTAGAATTTTTGGAAAAATTATATAGTGTTTAGAAGTATCGACAATACTCTTCAAATTGATTGTATGGAATTTTTTTAATTCTATAAGTATGAAATATTTTTCTTTATCGATATGTTACAAATATTAACACAGAAAGGAACAAGATTTACCAATAGAATATCAAACAACACGAATTGACGAACAGTAGACAGTACCATTATCAAAAAGAAAAAAGTGAGATCTTATTGATGTTTCAAAAGAAATGGATATAATATCATTCTTCATAGACACCAGGCTTATTATTTGGTTCGCCACATGAGCGTTTCGTCAACATAAGACTCAAGACAAGATTATGTTAAACGTTGCGTCCTCCTTTGAAAACAAGCAAAATACAGAAGTACTGAACATCGAATGACCGCAAGTTCTTGTGAATGGTCACAAGCACTTGTCTCAGAAAAAAATCACATCTTTATACCTGAAAGTGAGGTTAATGTACAGATGTATTATCTGAGACAAGTTCTTGTGTGGAAGATAAATAAATGAAAGGGAATTCAACAGCACAGTAAGAACTATTATATAAACGTCTGAGTCAGTGACAACGCTACACCATATTTATCCATAGGATCAATAGCAGTCATGGTGATACATGGCTGTGTACATTATGTATATATAACCCGTCTAAACATCAACCCAACAATGTTAGAACTGTAAATTTGCTTTTGCAAATTTGTTTTCTTCCCTCGCCGGGATTCGAACCCATGCTACTGAGATATTGTGATACCAAATCGCCTGCACTGTAACCGGTGCGCTAGACCACATGTCCACCTGGGCTTCATAAAAATGAAGATTTCGGGGCCGGGTGTTACCTTTCCACGTCAGTTTTAATCTAGTATTATGAGAAAATTATTAAAAGATGATAACGGTTTCAACTCAATAGACATCACTTTTACTAGTACTTTCACTGCTTTCACAGATCTTCAGGTAATGTATATGTATGTATTGTAGTGATACAAATCAATATACTCTGGTTTATATTATATTAATATTTATATATTACAGTTACATGTATATATAATTTTCAGCCATTTGTATATCATTCTATTCTACTAATTATTAATAGTGCAGTGCAAGTGCATGGTGGACACTTTTCTATAATATTTCGATTTTTCTTATTGGATTTGAGTAGGCATTCATATTTTCCCGCAAAACGAGAGAGCAAGGACCAATAACAGATATGTTTCTGTATATAATATTCACCTCCTTTACAGGAGATTGTCAATCGTTCTTGCGATATTCTTCCGCATGCGTTAACACAAGTTTTATGTACGTCTGCATAGATATTAATAGTGTTTACTTACATACATATAACACATTTTAGTAATATTAAAATATGTTCTAAAATAAATATTTGAGTATTTACTAAAGAAATGAATTTATAGCAAGCGATAAGGAATGTTTTTTGGCACTCGATGATGTCGACGTATTTACATATTTATAGAGCAGTTAAAAACCCAAAACTAATTTACATAATGGTCATCAGCTGTAAAAAAAACACTATTGTAGAGATGATATTCCGTATTTTTCTACAAAAAAATCGTAGTTTGAAACAAAGGATAGAAACGTCCAAGACACCTAAATGTTCAGTAAATTTCCAAAATGAACCCTTTTTATACCTGAAAGTAGCATTTTATATTACATATTTGAATTCAATAGGTGAAATATAGCTTATATGCAAACTTTCGTCAACATTTCACAATGGAATCAAAACTGTTTGGAATGCACTTAACAAGGAAGTTCTTACAGTAATCGCATTTTATGTCCTCAGTATATATGTAGGCCATGTTATTCTGTTATAACTGTTTTATACATTCAATAGCAATAATTTGAGCATTTAAAATATTAATTAGTCATGTCAATATTATTAATAATGTACAAGAAAATCGAAACCGTTTTCGACGTATTTAACTTGCAGTCAATTGAATTGCAAATCTATCGACAAAACATCCTTAAGCTTCTTACGTAGTGAAAGGTAAAATTATGGGATTTGATTAAATATGAAAGTCCGCGGATCTATAAGGTCATTTTCGTCTTTTTTTAAAAAGCCGGAAAAAATAAAAATGAGAGTTAACAGATCCAAATGATATTGTAAATGAACAAAACAATTTTATAAAAAAAAAATGCATTCTATTTTAAAAAAAAAAGTCAACTAACAAAAATACTGAACTGCAAGGAAAATTCAAAACGGAAAGTCCTTTATCAAATATCAAAATCACATCAAACGGATGGAAAACAAATGTCATATTTCTGACTTTGAACTGCTATTTCCTTATGTATAAAATAGTAGATTTAACCTAATACATTGTTAATTGAATCTCACATGTTCCAATCATATTATTAATAAACTTAATGAGTCACTTTGAGGTATGAAGTGAGTCTCTTTATGGTTCCTTAAACAATGCAAGAATTTTTGTTGTCTCTTAAATTTAAGAAGAATTTATAAACCCCTGGTATAGATGGATTACTGTTGAGTCTTACAACATGTTTTGAAATGATATTGGGATTCCATTGTTTAGATGTACAAATGAGGCCTAAGAGTTTGGTGAACTCACTATCAATAAAGAATCGGGATTCATCACTCGTATATTGGTGTGCATACGCATTTTTGCGCCTGTCCCAAGTCAGGAGCCTCTGGCCTTTGTTAGTCTTGTATTATTTTGATTTTAGTTTCTTGTGTACAATTTGGAAATTAGTATGGCGTTCATTATCACTGAACTAGTATATATTTGTTTAGGGGCCAGCTGAAGGACGCCTCCGGGTGTGGGAATTTCTCGCTACATTGAAGACCTGTTGGTGACCTTCTGCTGTTGGTTTTTTTTTCTATGGTCGGGTTGTTGTCTCTTTGGAACATTCCCCATTTCCATTCTCAATTTTATTTATAAGATAGCTATAGCAATTTAAGTCAACCATTGAACTCAAAAAGGGATTACTAAAGTTCGATGTATAGGGGAATGAACTAGATTTATTCATGACCTAGCCGAAAAGATGGAAGAAGACGACATTTATGTACGATTACTTTAAATGGAATGGAACCGGCTTTATATTAGAGGCATGCAGTTTTATGGGTTCGATCATACATTTATAAGAAGCCTTCAAAATTTCGATAAGGACATGCTATTATGATACTTCTAGCACTGTGTTAAATAACGGATACTTTCTTATCTATTGACTTCAGTGCTTGAGTTACTTAGTACACCTATTAGAAATGACCCTGATGTTAATTGCTGGTGTAACAGCATATGACCCCAAAATTGTATTCAGTCAATATGCTGACGACTCTTCCTTAGTCCTGGATGGTGACCAAAAGTCCCTCAATCAATAAGTACTTTTGTTTGATAGATTTTCAGAATGTGCTGGTCTGAAGTGTAATGGGTTGGGTTAAAACTTTTCCTAAAAAAAAAAAAATTGATTGGAACCTTTCTGGTAGGTTTAAACTATTAAGGATATGGTTTCAGTTTGGTAAAGTACATATATAGTACTCTTTGCAATTGTACAGCTAGGATAAACAATATGTATTTATTATTAAATACTTTGGCTTACGGAGAACTGACATATATTGGAAGGGTTACAAAACGTTAGCACTTCAAATATTGGTTCATGTTCTGAATGTCCTTCATAACCTACCAGAAAGAGTTCTGAAGGGGATTTATAATATACATGATTTACTTTTTTGATGAAAATAACCCACCAGATAAAGGAAAGTAGTGAGCGGTAATGCCTGATGTCTTGAGAAATCTAATATTTACTTTTGTTTGGTACAGTGTAAAAATTTCTCGGCTGTTGTAATTATTAGATCCACAAACTTACTCGCCTTGGAAAATTTGCTGCTAAGTTATATACAAATTTTTGGGGAAGACACATTTTTTTCATTTAAGTTATGATGAATTACTTTATCTAGATAAGAAAGCCCATCCCTTTTGTCATGATATCCTTGTAAAAATATTTGCAAGCTGGAAATAAGTTCAAAAGTCGGAAACAATACTAATATTTCTCCTCAGTCCATGTGGCTGAACTAAGACATCAAATTAGATGACAAGAGAACTTTCAAATTCAAATATATTGAAAATTGTGTATTCTTTATTAATGATAAGGTATAAGATAATGTATGGACAAGTATGATACAATGTAATACAAATCGGACGATTTTGAAAATAGATTGACAGATAAAGTTAAAAAAAGTAAATTTTTCGTTGAATTATTTTTGGAAGATGTTAAAGTATTAAGTATGTTAATTTTATTCTCCCGTAATACACGAGAAATGGATAGCAGATTGAAGATTTGAAAACTATCAACTCCATGCTTTTTGATTTAATAAGATTGTAGGGAGTCTATCATGTTGTTCAAATTCAAGAGAAACTGTTGTTTGTACTTCTTGTTCAGAAATCAGAGTAAATTATTATTTTTTTTTACATTTTCATGAATGTAATGTTGTACAAAGTTTCTGGCTGTCCATGAAAATCTGGGTTAGAAATTATGACATTTCCTTGCCTTTACCACACAAAAAAATAATTTTAGACGTTTATGAAGATTTTGTTAACAATTAAACAGTAAATGATATTTTGCTGCTATTTAAATACTGCAAATGTTCATTTAGAATATATTTCCCACAACATATGGTTGGATGAAATATTTAAAGTATTGGATAAATATAGAAAATACTTTGTTTTTTTAACCTGTACAAAAAAAATATATATTAAAAGTGGCAATTGTGGGAAGCAGCATACTTATCTAATCCAATTGTAATAAATGTTATAAAATCATTATGACTTCATCAATCTTGTAAATATTAATTGGTTTTTATGATTTGTGTCTATAAAAGAGGGACGAAAGATAGAGAGTTAGTAAAGGCAAAATATAATAAAAATTAAAATGCACTGAGAACTTCAAAAAGTTTCGTCAAGTGGATCTATTCTTGAATACAAAATCCTTCGTACTTGTTTTGAACAATTCAAAATTACAGTGAGAACAACCATTAGTCTTGAATCTTTGAAAAGAGGGACGAAAGATACCAGAGGGACAGTCAAACTCATAAATCGAAAAATAAACTGACAACGCCATGGCCTAAAATGAAAAAGACAAACAGATTAACAATAGTACTCATGACGCCCCCTCTTAGGTCAGTCAGTGGGCCCCACTTATGAAAATTTCTGGATCCGCCACTGAAGAAAATCGAAACAATTTTTGAAGTATTTAACTAACAGTCAGATAAATGCAAAAGTGTTAAAATAATATCATTGAGTGTCCAACATACTATGAGACAAGATTTTTCGTAATTTATTTCATTGGTTTTAAAGTTTCAAAAGACCATAAACCTAATGACTACCGGTGACTTTGCATGTAAAAATGTATGTACAAATATATACCACTTGCTAGGATAAATTCAAAATGCGAGCTAATACAAACTGACAAAATCTAACGTCCGACTATAACGACCAAAGAAACGGACAGAAAAAAAACTGTCATGTTTCTGTCTAGACCATACGTCCTAAAAGTAAAGGAAAATTTAAACAAAACACTAACAGTGCAGTATTCAACAGGATGTTTACTCATTATAACTAGGAAATAAAGGGTTCCACCTCATAATTGTTGTCCCCCTTCCCGCAGGTAAGAGATATAAATAAGAATAAAAATAGAAATAGAAAAACAGAATTATAATGAATAGAAAAAATACAATTAAAAAATGATGTATGGTATGAAATAATTTTTTGTTGTTTATTTAGCCTTTTACGTCTATATCCCATATTGCCTTTATATTCCGGTATATGATGATGTCATTCCTTTTTGACTTCAATAGAAATTATTAAATTCAAAATATTTTGCATATAATATAAACTTTTCATCTTGATATTTTAAAATCTTTTATGTATAATCGAATGCCTATAAATGAATTTAATACGAATCAACTTAGTTATAACTGAATTTTAAATGCATACATGATTTGTCGATTACAAATTTGTTTTAAAAAATAAACATGCTGGTTATTATTCTATTGGATTTGTGTTTTTAATTGAAATGACGAAATGCAGATTAAATTTACTTTATCATTTAATATCTTATTGTATATGCATTTAAAAATAAATGATGTATTCTTGTCATAACAACTGATAAATAATATATTTTTAATGTCAAATTGTTGATTCGGCCTTTTTTCGAATTTTCAAAGTTTTGATAGTTCTTTTGCAAACAAACACCACCATTTCCATATAGAGCTCGTCAGTGTTTTCTGTCATTGGTGATTTCTTTTTTCCTTGTAAAACATGATAATTTAAGAAATTTTGAATGTGATAAAATATTAATTTATAGAAAGCGTCTTTGACTTCCATGCCAATCATTTGTGTCTGATTTCTAATACGGGAACAACATTTATAAAAAAAAAAAACGAGTTTAAAACAAGTTGAGTAAAACTGTTGCTCTATATCACTTTGTTTTCATGGAAAGACATGCTGATTACAATAGGGTAAATAAACAATCTGATATTACCCTATAGTGCTGTCTTGATAAATTAGTTTAAAGAAAGAGAAAGGAATCCTTTTGAAGTTTAAGCATTATATGCTTTTTATGTTTATAAATTCTACAAAAAAATATGTTCAATAGAATATCTGTATTCCGGATCAATATTTAATATTATTCCAGCCAAAAATATTGTAATTGAGGTTCAACACCTTTGAAACATAGGTGTAAATTGTGATTTAATATATTCCGATTTTCTAATAATTTTGTTCACTTCTTTGACTTGAGGATACACTTTTCATGCTATCAAATGATTTAACTGTTTCTACAATTAACATGAATATCTTAAAAAAAAAACCCACCTGTATGACCAAGGTAACTTCGATATAAATAGTCGCTAAAGCAAGAAGCTATTTTGTGTCGATATAAAATCAGATAGTGGTAACCTTTTATTTGAAATCCCTGATTGTCCTAGAAATTCGCCCCATATTAGTAATAATTGATGTTTTTAAGAGCGGATGCTTTAATGAAGCTTTATTTCAAATTCTAGAATGTGTTGATTCTTATTTTATTTATAAGAACGAAAAATTCATTGATCTCTATATTGTATACGAATAAAATTTGAAAAGTAAGTAACTGATGATAAAATAATAGAAATTATTATAAATTAAGGAATGTATCTCCTTCATGCAAAGCTCTGACTCCTTTCACGGATTTGGCTATACTTTTGGGACCTTTTGGATTATAGCTCTTCATCTTTTATATAAGCTTTGGATTTCAAATATTTTGGCCACGAGCATCAATGAAGAGACATGTATTGTCGAAATGCGCGTCTGGTGCAAGAAAATTAGTACCATTAATTTTATTACTGCTTATTAATAACCCAAAACTTCATATATATGCATTTGTTAGATCAGAAGTTAATATGTATTTAATGTAACAATGCTCAATTGAAGGGCTTTATTCCTAAGTTCAACGAAAGTTTTATACATTGAGGTTAGGTGTAGGAATATATAAGTATTCAGTAATATGTAAGTTAATGATTGATGTATGTGAAAATGCATTACCAGTATAGTATGCTCACATAGAGTTTTAACTAAAAATTTAAACATAATTCTGATTCCGTGCCAACCAGTGTTTTGAAGTTTGTTTTGTTAAATGAGGCGTGCTTAGCAGCAAATACCAATAATTTTTATCTATGATTTGACTTGACGAGGTTTAGACCTATAACCTCCATCACTCAAAGGAATCACGCTATCACGTACCACGAACCAAATTAAGGTGTGCGGTAGAGAAGAGGTGGATAAGATCCATCCTACTCTTTAAAATATTATATACACATTCTAAGAAATTATAAAGACTTCTTATACGTTCAGGTATTTCACATCCAATTTTTTTTATGGAAACATTCTTTATAAAGCACAAAGGTGTCAGTATTCCCCTAAAAAAACTAACAAAACCTTTGAATAGACTTATTAAGAAGGGATATAGTTACGATACTGTTGTCAGGTCATTAAAGATTGCATATTTTGGCGTTAATATTGATTCACTTATAGAGTCTTTGCATCGGAACTAAACACATTTATTCAAAAACCAGTTGTTGGCATGACACGGGTTATGATCTTCTCATATATGTTCTGATGGTATGATACTAAACCCCTAACGGGAAGGATTGTGCCTGATGTTCATATGATGAAATCATAATCTTTCAGTCAGTTTAATTGAAGTCTGGAGCTGGCATGTCAGTTAACTGCTAGTAGTCTGTTGTTATTTATGTATTATTGTCATTTTGTTTATTTTCTTTGGTTACATCTTCTGACATCAGACTCGGACTTCTCTTGAACTGAATTTTAATGTGTGTATTGTTATGCGTTTACTTTTCTACATTGGCTAGAGGTATAGGGGAGGGTTGAGATCTCACAAACATGTTTAACCCCGCCGCATTTTTGCGCCTGTCCCAAGTCAGGAGCCTCTGGCCTTTGTTAGTCTTGTATTATTTTTAATTTTAGTTTCTTGTGTACTTTTTGGAAATTAGTATGGCGTTCATTATCACTGAACTAGCATATATTTGTTGATGGGCCAGCTGAAGGACGCCTCCGGGTGCGTGAATTTCTCGCTACATTGAAGACCTGTTGGTGACCTTCTGCTGTTGTTTTTTTCTATGGTCGGGTTGTTGTCTCTTTGGCACATTCCCCATTTCCATTCTCAATTTTATTTATTTTTTCTTTTTATAAAAATAACGTACAAAATGGAAATCGGTACAACAAATGACAGTAAGGGTAACCAATATGTTTAATCTGTCATACATCAATCTAAATCAATTCACATCCATGTGCTCCCTCTTCCCTTGTAAGAACAGCATGTACACAAATAATTTCTGGTAGCTTGTCGTTTGTTTTATTATTATGCACCATTTATGGGCATTATATTTTCTCGTCTGTGCGTCAGTTTGTCCGGACGTTCGTTAGTCCGTTCGTCCGACCGTCTATCCCGCTTCAGGTTAAAGTTTTTGGTCGATGTAGTTTTTGATGAAGTTAAAGTCCTATGATATGATCTTTCTAGTTTTTACCCTATTTTCACGGTCAACTGAACATAGAAAATTATAGTGCAGATGGGGCATACGTGTACTATGGACACATTCCTGTTTTTTTATTTTAATTTGCCTTTATATTTTTATTGTTTCTTATTGGTCTCACTATTGGTTTTGCCTGAAATCTTAATCTTACTTTTGAATTTATCTAGATTTACAAGAAAAGGAATATGAATACTGTTTCGGAGATCCGTGAGTCAGAAGTTCTGCAATATAAAATTGATCGGGATGAAAAACGTCATGCAGCCGAAAAGAATAAACTTTTGCTGGAAAAAGAGAAAGAACGTCAGGAGCTTGAACATGTGATTGACGTTTTAAAAGATCGTGCTATAGATCGAGAAGATAAAAATAAACAACTTGATGAGTCAAACGAGAAGAAGGACATTAAAATTGAACAACTGAGAAAGAAATTAGAAAAACTGCTTATATTGAAGGAAGAATTCTTGTTAAAAATTTCAGTTTTGGAAGAACAAAATAGTTCTTCATCAGAAACGAACGAAAAACAACAAAACGAAATAAAATATCTTGAAGGGGAGTTGGCGCGTCTCGAAAATGAACTACAAATTATAAAACACAAATATGAGTTGCAGAACAAGGCCATTGATGATCTTACAACAGAAATAAAACAACAAAAAGTTGAGATGAATGCACACTTTAACAATTTCAACAAAAAATTGGAAAAGCAATCAGAGGAGTCTGCAAAGGTGATTACCATGCTAGAGAATTTCTCAGGAGCAAAAGATGATGGAAGAAATGTTAATATTCAAACAGCGCAGCATGTCACTGTTTCACTCAATCAAAAAGGTGGTCACACTGGGATGTCTACAGAGAGAAAAGTTGTTCCAGTGAGGATTTTTAATCCGCAAATACGAAGTAATGGGAAATTTTCTATTTCTCTGAGTAAAAGAATTGCTGTGAACAGAAAAGATCAACAAAAAGCTGAATGATATAAAACGGATGTAGAAAATTTAACATTTAAAAGAAGACTTAAGCAAGGCGTCTAATTGAAGATTTGTACCCGTTTTGCTTTCACAATCATCTAAAAATTAAACAATAGGACAACGAACTTCGACGTGTCTTTGGTCATACATTGAACATTAAAGTAACATCTAATATATATATATTGAATGAAAATGAATTTTGTCTTGTAAAAGGCTTATTTCGATATGAAATTATTTTTGGACGAAACACCATCTTTACAGCAATTAACTTATATTTGTTGTCTCATTTAATCTGCTCCTACCAGTACTTGCTTTCGCTACTGCATATGTAATCTGAAACACAGGTCACATACATGCTGTACGTCATGGCAGGTAAAGCTATTCATATTTTCTACTGTTGAAGTAACTTGTGATAGGTAACATTTAGTCATTTTAAGTCATTGATAATGCAATAGACAACGTGTCTGTCAAATATGTTGTTTTACAAGAAAAAAAAAGAACAAAGATACTTGAAGTTAAGTCCTTGTAGTTGATTGCGACTGGTTAGATTTGTCGTTAAGTGTCATATCATGTCTGCTGAAAACGATAGTAAACCCTAAGTTGATTGACCAAATCCAATTAGAGATGATGTGTTAGTATCCACACACAGACATGTTTCTGCTTAAGTAAGAAGTCCCTACCTGGTCTACATAAACATTATGAAATTTTAGATTTGTTTATCCAACTGTAATTTATTTTAAACAAATATGTATTATTTATCAAACTTTCTAGAAAAAACAAATAAGCACTAAACTTGCTGCACTGATGTGAAGTGAAGAATCAAATTTAAAAAATATTTTATCTGTTGTATAAGAAATATACAAAACATAAAATATTACCATGCACCACTGTAAATGGGTAAATATTATAATAGATTTGTCTACCTCACATTCTGTAAATAAAAACTAACACTTATTGCATTCGTCGGATCTGTATAACTAAACAAATCTGTATTAATGATAGCCGATAACAAAGTTGATCTAGAAGTAAAAGTAATCCGAATACAGAAGTATAATTTTTTTATCATTGTTGAATGCCATAAGATATAGATGAGAAGATGTGGTATGAGGGCCAATGAGACAGCTCTCCATACAAAGGACATTTTGTGAAAGTAAACCATTATAGGTCAAAGAACGGTCTTCAACACACAGCCTTGGATCCCACCGAACATCAAGCTAAAAGGGCTCCAAAAATGAATTATGTGAAAAATAAAATCACAAAAATACTGAACTCCGAGGATAATTCAAAACGGAAAGTCCCTAATCAAATGGGAAAATCAAAGGATAAAACACATCAAACTAATGGACAACAACTGTCATATTCCTGACTTGGTACATGCATTTTCATATGTAAAAATTCCTGGATTGAAGCTGGTTTTATAGCGCTCAACCTCTCACTTTAATGACAGTCCAATCAAAGTCCGTTATTTTTACACGAATGCGCGAACAAAATAGACATAATCGGTAAAATAGTAAAATTCCCCATTTCCATTCTCAATTTTAAATATGGTTATAGCAGTAACTGTGTTACTATCTCAAGATAAGCAGACATATACAAAAAACACAAAAAGCATCTCAAATTAAAAAAAAACACATTCGTTGATTCGCGTGTTGGGCGTCAGAAATTGCAAACGTCACAAAAAAGAAATTTTGTCGTTCAATGTTTATTCAAAACAATTATAATTTCACATGGGGAATGGTGGTATGCAGGGTTATAAAAATCAAAAGTTTTGTTAGAATTAATTACAGAAACAGACCGAGATTAAAAATTATCTAGCAGTTCTTTAGAATTTTTTAGAGTCCATAATGCTACTACGCGAATGAAATAACTTTGTCGTTTGTCGTTCAAAGTATTATCAAATTTATAATAAAACAATGACATACAATAGAACAATAACATAATGCCGCGATCTTTAAAAGTACAGAGTCACGTTATAAGAAAAAAGGAAACACAAAAAGTCACATATAAAAAAAAAGATGTAAACGGGAAAATCAACGGTCTAATTTAAATAAAAACCGAGAAACGAAAAGCACTTATGAATCACATCAACAAATGATAAGTACTGCAATTAAATTCCTGACAGGTGCAATCAAATACAACGGACTTAAAAGTTGTAGTAGGTACCAATCTTCACCCTTGTCTGAAACAATAGTGTAAATTCACAACAAAGAAAGATAACCTGTAATTATTAAAATCTTTGTTATTTGTTCTATAAATTTTTGTTTCATTGTCAATCATACAATAACTCTTCATAATGCTTTTGAATTTGAAAATGTATCAATAGAAATAAAGAAATCTAAAGTATCTTAGATTTACATTTGACATGTAATTCCCAAATAACCTATTATTGTATCTGAAACCATTAAGAATGAAATCTGTAAAAGACAGATCAATTTTTCGTAATTCCAAATATAACATTTTACGAATAACTCTTCTTGATGATCATTGTTAAAGAAAATCTATTTTTTAGAATTAATTTAAATTCGTCCAGGAGATATATAGAGATAATTATAGCCGCAAATATAGTGCATTGTACATTTCATTTTCGATTGACAACTTTCAGTTGATGGGCATGTATTTGCATCTGTAGATATTGTTTAAATATAGTGCATTGTACATTTCATTTTCGATTGACAACTTTCAGTTGATGGGCATGTATTCGCATTTGTAGATATTGTTTAAATATAGTGCATTGTACATTTCATTTTCGATTGACAACTTTCAGTTGATGGGCATGTATTCGCATTTGTAGATATTAGTCAATTCTTCTTCTTCTTCTTCTTCTTCTTCTTCTTCTTCTTCTTCTAATTATAATTATTATTATTGTTGTATTAATGTTTGTTATTATGTATTGATGTGTGTGTGGTAAAAACTGTAGATGTTTTGTTGAATAAATTATTTTACTAAGCTGCAATTGCATCCATTCACTGTGAGGACATAATCATATTTCCTAATACTAGTATAAGAAAATAATATAAAACTAGATGTGTCAAGGCGGCACGAATGGCTCTGTCTGAAATTGTGGAAAAATGTGCGATTTCAAAAATACATGTGGACACAAACATGATTGTAGTCTCACATATAAAAAATCAGCTCAAAATCTGGAGGCGTAAAGAAAAAAGTCTGCATAACTGATTTTCAACATTTTTTAAAGTTGTTATTAAATGAGTGGAGCGGAATGAAACTTAAAATTGATCTGTAACTCATCATAGTCAACTCACATACCAAAAATCAGCCCAATATCTGAAAGCATTTAGAAAAAAGGTCCGTATAACTGTGGTTTTCAAAAAATTATCAAAGTCAAAAGCCCTAAATTACAGCAAAAATTATCCGAGTGGAACTAAACTTGAACTTGATCTGTAACTCATCATGAGTAACTCAAATACCAAATTTCAGCCCAATATCTGAAAGCGTTTAGCAAAAACTATATAACTTTGATTTTCAACAATTTATCAAAGTCCATAGCCCGTATTTTCGGCAAACATTAGCTGCGCGGAACAAAACTTAAACTTGATCTGTAACTCATCTTGGTTAACTCACATGCCAAAAATCATACCACTATCTGAACGCGTTTAGAAAAAAAGTGCGTATAACTGTGATTTTCAACAATTTATCAAAGTCCAAGGCCCGTAATTTCGGTAAAAATTAGTGAAGCTAACACAAGCGATATTATAATTATTCAATGTTGGTATCTGACGTATCTTGCATACATATATGCAATTGTAATGTAAAGGTAGCACAGTACAAAGATTTTAAACCTCCAATTTTCTAGTTTTAAAATGGTGTAACTTTCTTTATAAAGCTTGTCACTTCATACAAGTGGTATTTATGGATAGCTAACAGATTACTCTTTTAAATTAATGCAGTGTTTGTATTATACAACACTTATGTAATCAATTATAATGTTAACTGCGTCTACAAAATTTTACAAGAAATTTCCACTTTCAATTGAAAATAGCTTCTTTATGTTTACCCCTAAATTGTTGATGGTATTATATATGTTGTTTCTAAAGCTATTATCTACAAAAGGGTGTTTCAGAATTACACTTATTACAGATTTATGAGAAAATGGAATACGATATCAATAATTGAGACACCCTTTTGTAACTCCTGCTGTTTTGAATAAGATTTCGTTAAAACTACTGTATAGTTAAAGAGATGAAAGAGCTAGATTCATTCAAGTGAACTGACCAATATTTTGCCATTAATTGCATAATAATTGAATACATAATAATTCCATTCATTTAAAAGTTTAATCTTTTATCTATCTATATAAACCTCTTTTATTAATTTATATGCATTCTTAAGAAAATCACAGCATTTTAAAGGTTTGAGATTGGAAGTAAAAAAAACTTTGTATGGTGCTACCTTAAATGACTTTTTAATTGACTTTGTGACTAACGGGAGATAATCAAATTAAAACCATGTTCTATCACCCATTAGAAATAAATTATGGAACTATTCGTAATTTAAGTTGCAATTGTGTTGTACTCTCGTAGTTGCCAGGATAGTATAATCCTGAGATTTTCGTTCTATACACTCCGCCATAAGTTAAGCACCACCCATATTTTTATCAATAAGAAATTTTCAAATCCAAAAATTCAATATTTTTGAACAAGAGTTAATCGTGTTGACATTGGTTAAATAAAATGTAAATATTGTGCAGTATAAAAAAATAAAAGATTTTTTATGCTTTCTGCGGTGTGAAAGGAACTTTCAATTTTACGTTAAAAACAACAAGTTAAAATCCCTATAAAATGTTTTAATTTGTTGATCATTTTCATTAATTTCAAATAATGATACAGTTTTGAACTTTTTGGAAAATAATCAAGTATACATTTACTGTCAATTAAGGTTCATAAAGTCAATATCGTGTATAGCTTCCGCGCTTCCGGTAGAGATTCAATACACGTCTCCTCTTTCCTTGCACAAGTCGTCGTAGCCTATACTGTGGAAATCTCTGCCATTCCTGTACCAAAGCGACCCTCAATTCTGGTATTGTTGCACATTTTGGTTGTCTCTGGTTAAGTTTACGGCCGATAAAGTCCCATACATATTCAATTGGGTTCATGTCAGGTGACATGACCGGCCAAGGTAAAGTGTCTATTGATTCCCACGTCAGGTATGCGTTGACAATTCGTGCGCGATGAGGTCTCGCATTGTCATCTTGAAAGACCGGTCTATCAGCTAACGCATGATTGTCAAAATGAGGCGATACAATGGTGTTCAGGATGTCATCCCGCTACCTTTGTCCATTCAGGGTACCGTGAAGAATATGCATATCAAGCTTACAGTCATGGGGAAAACATCCCCATACTGTTACACCGCCGCCACAGAAAGCTGTCCCGATATGCGGTGTTTCTTTCCCTCCAAACACGTGTTCTGCCGTCGACGGGCTTCAGCAAGAAACGACTTTCATCGGACCAGTGAATTCTCCTCCAGCTGCGATAAGTCCATCGGCGATGGTTTCTAGCCCATTGTTGTCTTGCTCTACGGTGTCTTAAAGTTAATTCCGGTCGCTTTATTGGCCTCCGAGCCCTTAGACGGAAACTATGCAACCTACGTATCACAATCCGCACACTTACTCTACCCCCAATAGGCCAAAGTCTACGAAGCTGATCAGCAGACGAGAAAGGTATCAATCGTACTTGTCGGGAAAGATTTCTGTCTTCTCTGGGAGTAGTTTTACGTGGTCTTACTGCTCTAGGGCGGTCTTCAACTGACCCTGTCTGTCGGAATCTCTGCACGAGCCTCATAATCACAGTGTGCTTAACACCAAAATGGACCGCTATTCTACGGCAACTTAGACCTGTATTTGCCATACCTACAAATTGCCAGCGTTCAGCAATACTTAGTTTTCGTCTAGACTAGATCACGAATAGCCTGATATCACGATTCATGACACGTATAATGGTAAAATTGTACCAACGGCATACAACACAATATACATATAATAATGTCAAGAAATTTCTATAGTTTTGTGTCTTTTCAATATAATAAAATGTTTTTAAAATTTTCAACGTCTTTTTTTTTTCAACAGCTCCACTGTGTTATTGGTTCGTCTCTTTTGGTCTGTCTTTCTGTGTATCTTGTGTTCTTTCTCTTTCTGTGTTCTCTACTGCCCTTTTTTCCCTTTTTCTCCAATCTTTTTGTGTGTCTTGAGTTACATATTTTTCTTTCTCAAGTTCTTTCTTAGTTTGGTCTAAGTCTGTTTTACAAAAATGTTCTTTCAGTTGACCCATTTTTTCCTCCTGAAAGAACAGGTTTCGGTCTTTTTCTGTAACTGAAAAATTTTCTTTTCTTTTGTTCCTAGAACATTCACAATTTCATCTTCAACATTTACGGTTTCTACTGCAACATATACATCTTCTTCTGCAACATATATGGTTTCTTTTGCAACATTTACGGTTTTTTCTGTAACATAATGCAACAGTTCAGGCAACATTTGGACGTCGACCTTGTCCGTCTGTGTACCCTTATAACTTATAACATTTTCTATATATTCGTGCATGTCTTGTGTACTTGCTACCATGGGTTTTCTGTCATCTACCATTACCGACTCTACCATTGAATCTCTGGTTGAAATGAACTCACTTCTTTCCGCATTAAACTCGTTTACTAAGCGTCTTTTTCGAGGTCAGTTGCAGTACTATAGGTCACTGTCAGAAAAATATAACCTTTTTTGTATGAGGCTGAGAAACTGGGGAAGGGTGCGGTTTTACCGAGGCCTTCCCTAGTGTTGTGCCTTATACAAAAAGATGATATTTTCTGACATTAACCTCATATAATGCAACTTAAATCAATACATTTATAGCTATTTAAATTGTAGAAAAAATATGGGTATGATTGCCGATGAGACAATTCTCTAACAAAGAATTTAACTTTTATAGATCACAGTACGGCTCTCAACAATGAGCAAAATTTATACCGCACAGTAAGCTATAACAGGCCCCGAAACAAAATAAGGTAAAACAATTCAAACGAGAAACGTAACAGCCTGATTTAAATACATAACAATAAACGGGGGGATAATGATATACAGCAACAAACGACAACCACTGAATTTACAGGCTCCTGACTTGGGACAGGCACATACAGAATGTGGCAAGTTAAACATTTTTTGCTGGCGCCAAACACTCCCTTTACACGAAAGCGAAAAAGAACAACACATACACTCGCACATTCAAAACGAGTGTCGTTTTCTTCAATGTGTCTCAAGTCGGTTATTTTCTTGTCAAATAAATTTAGTCGACTTTGCAATAATGTAATTCTCCTTTGTAGTTACTTACATCGATAATGAGACAATTATCAGGCAAGTTGTGGATAGAGTTTGGTGTTGTCTCACATAATTTGTTCATTCAGTCAATTCGTTAAATATTGCTGTTCGATTTAAAAAAAAAATGTTATACAACTGTAAATAGTGCATTTATTTAACAAAAATAATTTCTAATGAGTTTGACTGTGCCTTTGGTATCTTTCGTCCCTCTTTTGTGTTTATCTTTAAGAAAAAAAGTTATGGCTTTCTTTCGAAAGGGAAAACACGGCCACAAATCCGTTTTTTCTTAAGCAAATATACAAAATTTCGACCTCATTTAACTCAAAAAGTAGCACATGAAGGTATATTTTTTATTACAAATTTGATTCAATCAGGCCAAAAATAGCCTATATGGAAATTTTCATCAAACTGTACGGGATCAAAACGGTATCGTATGCCCTTAACGTAAATATACGTCGCCTTACAAGTGAAAGTCAAAAACGTCGAATTAGCGGTGCTGTGACATATTGGCAGACCACCATCTGACCGCTTTATTTTGATGATCTTTAGATTTCTCTTTACTTTATATACATCAACATAATCCTTTTGCAAGGAATTTCACTTTATAGTGATGTTTTTCGAAAAACTTATATTGTGTTTACTCTTTTTTGAAGATTAGTAACAACTTGTCCTTAATAATTGTAAGAAAAAAAGATAAAACTTTTATTGTGAAAGACAACCTTTCAACACATCGATATTCGATACTAATCGATAAAAATATTTTTTAAAGCATCAAATAATTTCTTTTTTATTTGGAATTTATCATGCTGGCTTCATTTCTCCGATCAACAATCCAAAACACATTATTTTTCGTTATTTTCTATAACCCACACAGGATTACTAACGTAAAACGTTGGTTATTTCTTTTTTTGTGACGGGAGACCTTGAAGTTCGTTTACTAAATAATCTTTTGTTTAATGGTATAAATGAGGTTACTGTCATAATAAATGCCGTTCAGATGTAATAGATTAGGAGGTATGTTACATTTGATGACTAGTTGAAAAGTTTTGCACATGTTTAATCAATGTTGATAATTTCTTTATAGAACAAGTTTTTGAAACGTTGTTGTTACAGTGTACTTTAGGCTAGGTTTTTGGAAATGATGTCGAAGTTTTCGCGCGATCCGCTCATTTTCATTGGATTTCTTTGCTTTCATAGAATTTTCCAAACTTGTGTTACAAAAAGATATGCGCTATCATCAATTTAATAATATAATCTTCTCCCTATAAATGTATTCCAAAATCTTGTGCCGAGATATTTTTTCTTGGTGTCTTCTTTCAAGGCTTACTCGGTCCAAAAGTTGCGTTATTTACGTTTTAAACACATGTCTACCCAAAGCCCTAACGTTCATCTTCCAAATGTTGTAGCAATATCATATTTTATATACTTATAAGTACCCCCAAAATAGAAGGAATACTCGAAGAACAACATTATGATGTTACCCGTCTACACGAAAAATACAAGATTTTTCTTGTAAGTATTAGGTAAACAGATTGACAAAACTGAATAAAAACCGATAAGCTATCTGTAACTTAATTTTTGTAGTGCTTTAAATGTTTTATACACAATATAATACTTGATCTTTCCTATATTTTTCTTGTTTAAGTCCAAGTTTTAGTGTCGTGTATGTGAAATCTAATAACGTCACCAACATTGTACGTAACGTCTAATGAATTTCTCGGATATCATATTCAACAATTCATTTGCCTGCTTTTGCCTGCTACACTACCGTTTCTTTGATCGTTTACACTTCGATGTTGACATGAATATCAGTAATGTGGTCATTTTTATAAATTTCCTGTTTACAAAAGTTTGAATTTTTCGAAAACTAAGGATTTTCTTATCCCAGGCATAGATTACCTTAGACGTTTTTGGCACAACTTTTTGGGATTTTGGGTTCTCAATGTTCTTCAACTTTGTACTTGTTTGGCTTAATATATATTTTGATATGAGCGTCACTGATAAGTCTTATGTAGACGAAACGCGCGTCTAGAGTACTAAATTATAATCCTGGTACCCTTGATAACTATTTACACCACTGGGTCGATGCCACTACTGGTGGACGTTTCGTCCCCGAGGGTATCACCAGCCCAGTAGTCAACACTTCGGTGTTGACATGAATATCAATAATGTGGTAATTTTTATGAATTTCCTGTTTACAAAAGTTTGAATTTTTCGAAAACTAAGGATTTTCTTATCCCAGACATAGATTACCTTAGCCGTATTTGGCACAACTTTTTGGAATTTTGGGTTCTCAATGCTCTTCAACTTTGTACTTGTTTGGCTTTATAAATATTTTGAAATGAGCGTCACTGATGAGTCTTATGTACACGAAACGCGCGTCTGGCGTACTAAATTATAATCCTGGTACCTTTGATAACTAATTAGCCAGCTACGCTATCATTATATCTTAGTTCGGAACTAGATACTACAGTTGGTAGACTTTAATATGACTTTTGTGGTATTTATTGTTTTGCATATACTGATTTTATGTCAAAGTTGGATACCTCATATCTGTTATTTTTCTATTATTTATCATTATGTACCAATTACAAATAACTCAGAAATTGAGCGATAAGATAACAACTTTTACTTTGGGGTCACATATCCGTTCTGAAACAATCTTGTAATAGTATCCATAAGGGGGGATGGATAACCATAAGTAGAATACACACAATTTTTAAAAGCTGTCCTTTTTTTACTTTTATATGATGAATATCATTTTGAAAGACCGATTATAGGTTTGTTTAGATATTTGTGTTTTGTTGAGGAGCTATTACAAATGTTTAATTTGAGAGAATTACGTATACTTACCTACACTGAACATCGCATATATTCATTCTGAACTTTGTTTAACGTAAATTGATTTTAAAAATGAGGAAAATATATGTCCCCATATTATTTTTTTATAACCTTTTTCAGAGCGTTTATGACAAACTAAGAAATGATTTGTTTAGCAAAATGTATGTCTTTACCTTTTAACAAGAAGGCAACCTTTCATCTAAAAATATTGCCTTCTCGTTATTACAACGATTTCAGGTTATCTGTTTTCATTTTAAAACGTTATCAAGCCTTTTTATTTCCTAGTCTTCTTGCATACTCAATCAATATTACTTGGTTATTTTTAATCTTGAGCTTCAGTGATCAACATTTTTCCTAATACCTAACTATGAAACAACAAAAACACCTGTGAATAGAGAGTGGTACTGATCGAATGTTTTCGCATGGCTTGCTTTTACAACCATTCAGTATTGAATTATTCATCAATCTAACCAGAACGCTCCGGCACGAACCTGATCAAAATATCGTTCTAAATATGTATATTTTTTAAATATTTTACCGACACATTCTCATCACATAAACTACACATGAATGAATTATAAAACGTTATCGTTGTTTCTCTATATATATGAGCATTTCACATTTGTAAATATGAATAATAAATAAAATTTTGTTCCGTGACATTAATTTTCGTACCATTTAAAATGTATCTTAATGACTCCATCCAGTTTACTAGTTTCAGCTGCATGACTGCTAGTATTTATGTTGGAATTCATCTGTCAAGGTAATTTTTTAACTTACCAAATGTTCTTATGATAATGCATTTTTTTTTTTCATTGATGAATATAAACGGTAACAATTAGATCCTCTAGGAATATAATCTGATGGGTTATTTGTATTTTTTCAATACCGTATATTGTAACATTCTACTACGATATTCGTTATTATATAATGATTTGACTTTGAAAGTGAAGTTTACATATTGAAAATGAAATTGATATCTTTTTCATAATAAGCCAGGAAGAAACACGGACGAAATTTCTGTTTGACGTAATGATATGTGGAAGAGTTACTGTTGTGTGATAATTGTTCCTCTATATATTTGGAACGGAAAAATGCAAAAAACTACCAATAGAACACTAGGCTCTGAATAATAAAATGTGACAAGGATTCAATTCAAGAAAAACAGTAATCACTGGGGTCAATTCTGAGATTATAAACCGAAAGCCTATCATGACAATCGGGATGTTGATGGTTCATTCCTGAACGAAATGTTTTCTTTGTTTGTTTTCGAGTAGGCCGCGTAGAATACATGACGGTTAAGGTTGTTGATCTGAAAACCAGAATTCTAACATCGTCTGGATAACGTAGTTGATGTTATGGAACGCCGACACTGTCTTATTATGACATTTCTCATTATATGATGTTCATTTGCCATTATATGATGTCCTTTTACCGTTATATGATGTACAAATAACATTATATGATGTGCACTTGTCCTTATATGATGTACACTTGTCATTATGTGATGTGAACCTGTCCTTATAAATGATGTACACTTGTCATTATATAATGTGAAGTTGTCCTTATATGCTGTCCAAACACATTTATATGAGGTGTAAACATCTTTATATCATGTCCACAATTCATTATATGATGTGCTTTTTCCATTATGTTATGTGATTGAGTCCTTATATTATGTGATGCTTTCTTTATACGATGTAGAAACGGTATTATGTGATGTACAATCACCTTTATACGATATGCAATCACCTTTGTATGATGAAATTTTGACATTCTGTGATGTGCAAATTATATTATATGATGTGCAAATTATCTTATATGATGTGCAAATGGTCTTATATGGTGTGTAAACTATCTTGTATCATGTACATATGTCTTTATATTATGTGCAAACTTCTTTATATATATGATGTGAACTTATCTTACTTAGGGTAATGGCTCATATAAGGGACCAATCATTTGTAACCCCCAAAAAGGGGATAGGAAGAAATAAAATTGGCCTTTATTTTTTTTAATGGAAAGGTGCTTTCAATTTTATATAGTTATAGATTTGGGGTATAATGTTATGGTGATGTCTTCAAAATCCGTTGGCATCAATGTTTACGTCTAGTTCTTCTCGCCTCCTTCGAATGAAGGTGTGGTAAATACATGTATTAATGAGACCATACCCGGCAAATCCAAATTAAGTTCGTGAAGTCGCAAACAACTTCCACACTTGAAGTTCTAGATCCACTACTGACGCAAAATTTTAAACTTGTAATGCATTTAGAAACTTAATACGATTTTTTTGTTCTTACGAACAAAAGTATTGAAAAAGTGTGTATGTGCGTTTGTGTGTAATTGTACGGTGGTGGCTTTTTTTTTGGGGGGGGGGGACTGGGGTTGAAAAGACAAGGTTAACAAACTGGCCTTAAATATCAACTTTATCATATAACACCAAAAAGGTCACAATTTCGTTCGTAAATGGGTGAATATTAAATACGCGTCAGATCTTTTCATAAAAGTACATAATATTCCTTCAAAGTAAGCCCATTTTGGAAATTTTGTCAAAATGTGATGATTTTGTGTAATTTTCAGACCTAAAAGCTTTAGAAACCGCTTGGCCGCCACCTACGATCCAAAACGTGTTGTAACCAAAAGATTCCAATTTTGATAATTCATCAACATAAAAACTTTTTGGATCGTGGGTGCCAGCCAAGGTTATTTATTCCATTAAAAATTTTATTATGGAATAAAGTACCAAAATTTAATATACAAATAACTTAATGTTTATTTAAGGGGTTATAGCTTCTTAAATTGTAAAGGAAAGTGCATGAAAAATATTTTTTGTCTCTCTCAATGGTATTATCACAAGTATTTCTATGGGAAATTTGTAAATTTTAAGCTCAATTTAAAAAAACATCAAAAAATTTAGGGCCGGTTTTAACCGTTTGTGAATCTTTTCCTTTGTAGGTCTTTGGAAAGGGGGGTATTTATTGACTGTTTTTCCTTCTTCAAGGTGTAGACTTGGGGAAAAAAATAAGAGAAATTCCACTGTTTCCTCACACGTACCCACCCCCAATGAAAGTAAATTACCAAAACTATTACTTATTTATTTATTTTACCATTCCGATGTATTGTTACCAAAGAGATTTCTACTTACGTAGCTTTCGTTTTTGATTGGTAACCGATTTATAAATACGGACATTATAGAGTGCAAAATAACATCCCTTATCGCTTGTTATAAATTTATTTCTTCAATGAATACTCATAAAAATATCTTTTTTAGATCACAGATTAATAATATATATTTTGTATCACTACAATATAATAGTTATTACGGTGAGGTCAAACATTTATTCATCATCCCCGCACGAACTTGTCTCAGATAAAAAAAAAAAACATATATATCTCTGTACATTAACATTACTTTCAGGTACAGATATGATTTTTTCCTGAGACCATCCACAAGAATTTGCGGTCAACCGATGATCAGTTCTTCACTACTTTGATAATATCTGTTCGTGTCTATACCAGTTTTCAAGAAAAAGTTTCTCTATATATAAGTTATCAAGTTAATAGCCAATAAACCAACAAAACTCTGAAGAGCCAAAATTGCCCATAAAGGACCTTTACTATAGAGTATACTCAGACACATTGCACTATTTTCTTTTAATCTATTATTATTCCAGGATAAACGCAAAATATTAAAAGCCGCTGCCGTAAATCTTCACTTTGAAAAATTCAAAACACAACTCTCTATCTGTAAGAGAACAACAGGTTTCAGTAAACAATAAATAAATGCAGTGTTTATAAAGATCATTTAGACACTAATCTGATTAGATTACAGGTATTGTGTGTTCAAGCTTTGCTTACGCCGATCTGAAAATCCTCAATTCAAAACCATTGGGATTCGGATTGATTCACACCTTCAAAAATATAAAGGCTGAAATTTCATTGGCTAATGTAATATTAACAAGGACAGAAAGTAAAACGAAGTGTTGTCTGATCCTTGTAACCAAAGTTTTGACAGATGATCTGTACATTAAATATTAATCATTTCTTAGACACCAACTGTAGTGTGGTTAGGAGCACGTGTATTTCCTTGATGGACGTTAATAAAAAAAATTAACATGGTTGTTTTTGTTTTAATTTCATTATTGTTTTTATTTTTTCCCTGATTTTAAATGGAAACAAACTATTTCGCTTCCCTTCTGAAAATATAAAATTTCTTTCAAGAAATTTGGAATCAAACATTTACCAAAAATGTTGTCCCCCCCCCCCCTCACCAAAAATGAGCGGTTCCCACGAAACCTTTTATATTGCGGGTTACTGGATGTGGTGGTGCTTTCGTGGTAGCATGTTCGCATAGAGTGGGAGAGGTCGTGGGTTCGATTAAGAATTAAGGAATAAGAGCAAAAGCTGGTCGGCTCGAAATCAAAAGAATTGGTCGGGGTGTCGGTCTAGTACAAAGCAGAGTTAATATTCATATCATATTACAGCTATTTTCCTAATGCATGTAGTTTATAGATTTGATTGGATTGATTGCTTTGTTTTTATAGCTGTTTGCTCAGGCATTTTAATTAAGTGTTACAAATCTAATCAATAGATAGGCTGGGTTTCAGCTTGTATGATGTTATTGAATGCTTGAGCAAACATTTATACAAACAAAGTAAGCAAGCCGACCAAACCTTTAAACTACATACATTAGGAAAAAAGCTGTAACATGTTCTTGTACGAATATGCATATCAATTTGCCGCTGCACATCAAGCATTCATACGTAACCATCTATATTGAAGTTGTGAAATATATGCACGAAAACATAATAAAAAGCTGAAAGCAAATGAAATACGCCGAGTTGAAGTTCATTCCATATCTCCTTTAAACCATTGCGGATGAAAGAGATGGGCGCTCGCTGGTCGAGTGGTGTGAATAGTCGAACTATTGTATCACTAGTCTGTCGACACTTAGGTGTGTGAGTTCGAATACGCATGTGGCAGGTAAGCTCGACTCCTATTTAATTGAACAGAATTGTCAGATTTCCAAACGGATCGGAATGTCGGGTTGTCTCTCTTGGAATTTCCGCTTCCTCCACCAATATAAACTCACCTCCACAAAATAGCATGAAAGTGTTGAAAGTGGCGTTAAATATTACTCAATCAACAAATTAATCCATCAACCATCCATACCGGTATAATTATGGCCTCTAAATCTATATTTTTATTCTCATAAAGTCAATCTATGAAATCAGTACAGAAATAACAATGCAGGGTAATAACTTTACAATATAAACAAAACAAGAGAGAGAGGTTTCAAAAGTCTTTACTCAGGAGGACAAACGCACGTGTTTATATTTTTTGTTATTAATGAAGAAAACTTCTTCAGGACTGGTTTTCGAGTACTCGACACAATATAGTTAAAAAAAAATTAAGATATATTTCTTATTCTCTTTCCAGATCTTCTGGTATAGTTCTGTTAAGTCCTGTAATATTTTTACTCACTAAGAATTTTTTTTAGTCAATCAAAAGTAAGAAAATAGAAAAGGTGATAAGTTTTCTCCTTGTCGAACACCATTGTCACAAATGCCTGCGAAATCGCGAAACAATTGGGCAAGTGTTGAAACAAAGAGTGTGGACACAGTAATAAGGTGGACACAGTAAGGATTTGGACACGGTTAATGCATTTAATTCTTTTTCTTTAAAGAGACGAAAACGAGGAACATAATGCAAAAGACGGGCATCACCCCATTCATCTCTGTTGGAAAATAAAAATATCAAATACCGTAAATTGAAAAAGTGTGGAAAAGTGTGATTTTCAATGTGTGATTTTCAGTGTTTTTTTCCCCAATTTTAACTAAATTACCGTATGAACTACGTACAATCCTTTGACATTACCGAAAAGGATCAAAATGAGTACACAATGAAAAAAAAAACATCTAATCGGATGAAAAATAAAATCCAAAACAATTCACAAGTAATCAACCCCTCTGTATCTCAGAAACCGTTGACGCCACTCCAAATCTGTTGACATACTCAAGTTGCAGAATTTTATTAGCAATTCAAAAAATCTCCATTAAAATAAGTTGAAAATAAACAATCTGTATATACAAATATGTGAACATTACCCAACCTGATCATTTCGCATTTCGCGGACAGAACATGGACTAAGCATGCAGTCTCCGAATTTGGATATTTTGGCCTTTTCTCTGGAAAAAAGATTTTTTTAAAGACAAATTAAGGAAGTACAAAATACTACATGTATACGTCATATCACAAATATTACCGACTTTGTACGGTTTTGGAGGAGTAACACTACATTATACATCTTATCGTTTATATTATTCAATAACATTTTATAAAACAAACCATATGCATCTCGTCATATTATGCATGAGTAGATAATTTTATAGCTATTGTTGTGAAATATTTTTAAAACTGACTGTTAGTTCAATGGTGTATTTTGCAATGAATAGAAATAAGAAGATGTGGTACATATATGAGAGCCAATGAGAAAACTCTCCATCCAAGTCATAATTTGTTAGAGTAAACCATCATAGGTCAAAGTACGACCTTTAACACGTAGCCTTTGCTTAACCCAAATAGCAAGCTATAAAGAGCCTGCATTTGTTTTATCATATTTTCGCCACAGCCGCAAATTTCTCCAATTAGCTCCTGTATTAATTGATCTTAATATCCCAGAAATGTTTGAAACGTTGATTTTGTTAAATTGCATTGTCTCAATTTTCATATTAATTGCACTCTTGCTACCGATAGACACATATTTGAGCCGGGTTTATAGTTTATAAAGGCAGATCGGAATCAGTTATGACGTAGACAGTTATCATTCTAATCGTATTCATGTTCATTGACCATTACGACGATGAAAGCACATCATATAATGACGTTTCGACATCATATAATGAAGTAAACCAAACCACATCATATAAAGATATTTGCACATAATATAATGGTAACTGCACATCATATAATGATATGTACACATCATATAAGTATATTTGCACACGCTATAAGTATATTTGCACATGATATAGTGTGTTGGTGGTTCTGCCACAGGGATTGTGTATGCGTCTAGTGCAGAGGGGGGTTTAATACTTTAACATGCCGCTGGCTAACTCACTTGTGGGTGAAAAGAGAGTCGAGTGCGTAAATCTCTCCTGCCAGTACAAAGCCTCTACAGTGTACAAGACTTCTACAGTGCCTCCCCGCTACAGCACACGGCAACTAGGTATATTGACCTAGGCGTTATCTGTAGAGGATCTCGGAGCAGCGAGGTCCCTAGAAATGCAGTGTGTAGGTCACAGGCGTGTGGACACGCCCTAGCACTCATTAGCCTTGTCCCAGCTATGGGCTAAATAGTATCACTGCCTTGTGATTAGATTTTTGAATCAAAGGCCATGGAAGTAAATCCAGACAGAAAATCCGGGTAGATGGAACAGCAATCGTCTAAGGGATAGAACCCCCTATAGAAAAACAACTGGTCCTCCGCCATTGCCGGTCTCAAGCACGGATTAGAAAGGGAGGAGAGTTATGCATAGGGCCAGCAAACCTATCATGTGAAAAAACCTACACTACGGAAACCGCAGTAGTAAATCAAAATAACTTCACTAGTACTCAAGGAGACATTTATCAAACCATTGATGGAATGACTGTTATTAGTGAAAGCAGAGATGAAGCTAATAACACGAGAAATGGACTTCTGAGGCCAAAATCCCTACTTAGAGTGGGAGGATGGAATGTCCGCACCATGTACAAAGTAGGAAAAACTGCACAAATTGAAAAAGAAATGTTGACCTATAACATCGATATACTGGGCATAAGTGAATGCGGGTGGACAGGTTATGGGTCAGTTATAACAACAAATGGACAGAAGATAGTTTACTCTGGGAGAAAAGATAATATCCATAGAGAAGGTGTAGCCATCATAATGAATAAGCAAGCAAGTAAAGCTCTAATAAAATGGAAACCTATAGATGAGAGAATAATAACAGCAAGATTACATTAAAAAAATGTTAAACTTACTTTGATTCAATGCTATGCACCAACTAACGAAGCAGACATTGAAACTAAAACCGACTTATATGAAAAGCTTAGAAGTGTAATGGAAGGAGTGCATGCCCATGATGTTGTACTGGTTAATGGAGACTTGAATGCAAAAGTAGGTAGTGACAACAACGGATTGGAGAGAATAATGGATAACAACGAATGTGGAAATTGTAATGAAAATGGAAACCTACTGATTGAATTTTATGGACTAAATGACCTGGTTATTGGTGGTACAATGTTCCAGCACAAAGAGATACATAAACTTACATGGACCTCGCCAAACAGGAGAGACAAAAATCAAATTGACCATCTAATGATAAATGGCAGATGGCGGTATTCACTAAACGATGTATCTGTAAAAAGAGGGGCAGACTGTGGAAGTGACCACTACCTGATTATTGGCAAAATAAAATTGAAGCTCAAGAAAGCTCCGAAGATGAACGAGCTGAGCAGGAAAACATTTGATCAGCAGAGACTGAAGGGTAAGAAAATAAGTCAAAAATTTAATACTGAAGTAAAAAACAGATACCAAGTACTCCGTCACATACACTTAACATTAACAAATATAACTAAACAAAGACCAATGAACCTTGAAAATGAGGTCAAAGTCAGAAGAACCTTGCCAGGCAGACATGTACAGCTAACAATGCTTCTATACAACATATATAGTTGACCCATTACTTATAGTTTGAGAAAAATAGACCAAAACATAAAAACTTAACATTGTGCAATGAACCGTGAAAATGAGGTCACGGTCAAATAAAACCTGCGCGACTGACATAAAGATCATAAAATATGTCCATACACCAAATATAGTTGATCTATTGCATATAGTATTAGATAAAAAGACCAAAACTCAAAAACTTAACTTTGACCACTGAACCATGAAAATGAGGTCAAGGTCACATGACATCTGCCCGCTAGACATGTACACCTTACAATCATTCCATACAACAAATATAGTAGACCTATTGCATATAGTATGAGAAAAACAGACCAAAACACAAAAATTTAACTATAACCACTGAACCATGAAAATGAGGTCAAGGTCAGATGACACCTGCGAGTTGGACATGTACACCTTACAGTCCTTCCATACACCGAATATACTAGCCCTATTGCTTATAGTATCTGAGATATGGACTTGACCACCAAAACTTAACCTTGTTCACTGATCCATGAAATGAAGTCTAGGTCAAGTGAAAACTGTCTGACAGACATGAGGACCTTGCAAGGTACGCACATATCAAATATAGTTATCCTATTACTTATAATAAGAGAGATTTCAACATTACAAAAAATTTGAACTTTTTTTTTCAAGTGGTCACTGAACCATGAAAATGAGGTCAAGGACATTGGACATGTGACTGACGGTAACTTTGTAACATGAAGCATCTATATACAAGGTATGAAGCATCCAGGTCTTCCACCTTCTAAAATATAAAGCTTTTAAGAAGTGAGCTAACGCCGCCGCCGCCGCCGCCGCCGGATCACTATCCCTATGTCGAGCTTTCTGTAACAAAAGTTGCAGGCTCGACAATAAAAATAAATACAGACTATAGAGATAAAGACAAAGAAGTGAAAAAAAGGTTCAAAGAATGATAGGAGAAACTATGTTGAAGAACTTGCAAATGAAGCGGAAGAAGCGTCAAAGCGTGGAGAGCTCTGTGTAGTATACAAAATCACTAGGCAGCTCTGTGGAAAGTCCAGGAATAATGACGCACCAGTACTATCCAAAGAGGGGAAGCATCTTACTACAGACAAGGAAAAGTTAGATCGTTGGGCAGAACACTTCAAAAGTATCCTAAATAGGGCTGATGCAAACGATGATATACCTGACATTCAACCGTTTGGAGATGCACTTGAAATAGACACAGAAGCTGTATGGAAAGATGAAATCCAAAAGGCAATAAAACAACTAAAAAATGGTAAAGCAGCAAGCATAGATAACATCAGTGCAGAATTATTAAAATCAGACATTCAGTCAAAAAGCGAGATACTACATTATCTATTTACCAACATATGGATAGATGAAGAAATACCAACTGAATGGGACACAGGAATTATAATAAAACTTCAAAAGAAGGGAGACCCGAAACTCTGCAAAAACTGGCGAGGAATATCACTACTTTCAATCCCTAGTAAAGTATTCCTCAGAGTCATCAAGAATAGAATTACTGATTCCATCAACAGTAAGCTACGTGAAGAACAGGCAGATTTTAGAAATAACAGAGACTGCATTGACCATCTATTTACCCTCCGAAACATCATAGAGCAATCCATAGAGTGGCAGAACAAAATAGTATAAACTTTATTGACTTCCAGAGAACATTTGACAGTGTAATAAGAGAATATATCTGGGACATACTAAGAGCATATGGAGTACAATCAAAAATAGTCAAGCTGATAAAAATATTCTACGACAAGTATGAATGTAGTATATTACACAATGGACAGCTTTCTGATTGGTTCTCAGTGGATACAGGCGTCAGACAAGGATGCATAATCTCTCCTCTTCTCTTCTTAATAGTTGTTGACTGGTGTATGATATCAACCTTAGGAAATGTTAACACTGGGATAAGATGGACACTCAATTCCTTTCTTGAAGATTTGGAATTTGCAGATGACATTTGCTTAATATCCAGCAGCAGAACACAAATGCAAAAGAAAACTTCAAGACTGAATGATATGTCAAACAAACTTGGGCTCAAAATAAACATCGAGAAACGAAAGTTAGGTCAATTAACAACCAATCAAATAAAATTCCAATAAAGATTGGATCCATAAACATTGAGGAAATAGAAGACTTTACATACCTAGGCAGTGTAATATGCAGTGATAATGGGACCACCAAAGACATCAAAGCAAGACTGAGTAAGGCTAGAACATCCTTTTGTCTACTCAGAACAATCTGGAAATCGTCTTCCCTTGTCAGAAACACAAAGCTTAAAATCTACAACAGCAATGTCAAATCTGTACTGCTTTATGGCTCAGAATGTTGGAGAATTATACAAACTGACTTCAACAAACTGGCTGCATTCAACAATACCTGCTTGAGAAGAATATGCAAATTCGTTTGGCCCAACAAAATAACCAATCAGGAACTATTCAAACGGACAGCACAAAGAGACATAAGAGATGAAATTAAAACAAGAAAATGGAAATGGATAGGCCATATCTTAAGGAAGAAACCAGCAAACATCGCTAAGTGTCACTGAGGTGGACTCCAATTGGCAAGAGGAAAATGGGAAGACTTTAAGAAACATGGAGAAGAACAGTGGAAAGCGAGGTGAAGGAGGTTGGGATGTCCTGGCGAGAAGTAGAGAAGAAAGCACAAGACAGAGTGTTATGGAGGGATCTAGTGTCGGCCTTATGTGCATCGAAGCACGAAGAGGATTAAGTAGGTAAGTAAGTAAGCACATGATATAAGTATCTTTGCACATACTATAAGTACATTTGCACATCATATAAGAATGTTTGCTCATCATATAAGAATGTTTGCACATTATATAAGAATGTTTGCACATCATATAAGTACATTCTCACATCATATAAGTACATTTGCACATCATATAAGTATATGTGCACATCATATAAGTATATAAATACATCATATAAGTATATGTGCACATCATATAAGTATATAAATACATCATATAAGTATATGTGCACATCATATAAGTATATAAACAAATCATATAAGTATATATGCACATCATATTAGTATGTTTGCACATCATATAAGGATATTAGCACATCATATAAGGATATTTGCACATCATATAAAGGTGTTTGCATATCATATAATGACAGATGGTTAAATGACGTACTATAACACACTTCGTGTTATAATTCTTCAAATGATGACAATAGGAAGATGTGATGTGAGTGCCAATGAGACAACTCTCCATTCAAGTAACAATTTTAAAATTAACCCATTATAGGTCAAGGTACGGCCTTGCTCATTTTGGAGGATTACAATGTCTTTTATAGTGGGGTTGCTCGCGCCAGCAAATTATCGATACAAAAAAAAATCTTTAACAATGAGTAAAACCCATGCTGCACAGTCAGTAATAAACGGACACGAAATGACAAAAGTCAAACAACTCAAACGAGAAAACTTGCGGCCTGATTTATGTACAAAACTATGAATGAAAAAATAATATGCAGAAACAAACGACTACAAGCGAATTACAGGCTTCTGACTTTAGTTCAGAAGCATACAGTGGTGTGTTTGTTAGCCCTTAACCCTCTCCGTAACCTTTGAAAATAGTATAATAGTACAACATTTAACTACTAAAATCAGTTGAAAAGTGATTAACATATTAGATCGATACAAAGCAGAAACACAAATTCCATTATCAAACCTAATCACGAAATCATGAAAGCGGTTTAGTTAATATCCTGAGATGATACATACATACACATGTAGAATACGTGACAGGAGGCTAACCGAATTAAATTAATTTATCATCATAATTACCGCTAGTTCGAAATTCGGATGGGAACGCCTTTTTGTAAATTGTGTATATATATATATATCTAATACAAACAGAGTTGCTTTCAGTATCTGTCGTAGAGTTCTCGGAAAATATCGCGTGATTTCATAGTTTTGCTCACGGGGCTAATGAGATAACACATGCGTATTTTATTGTGAACTGGTTTATTATACTTGACGTGTTAATATTTGATATCTTTTAATAGTTAAGTTAATCCATATTTTCAACTGAGAACGGTTATTGGTTAAAAAATATATTTATGTACAAACGGAAATTACACGTGTTATAATCATACTTTTTGTCCTTTTTTAAAGTCTTATCAGCCCTTCGACGATTTTATTAAGTTTCAAACTTACAAATAGTTTGGCCTAATTAGAAAAATGTTCGTGTGTACCTTATACTAAGTGCCAAATTGCCTCGAGTGTAGATAATATCAAGAATACAATTTGTTTTAGATTGTCTTTCATATCATTCTATGTGCCTTTTTGTATAAAAATAAGAAGATATGGTATGCTGGCTAATAAGACAACTCTCCACAAAAGACCAAATTGACACAGAAATTAACATGTTTTGTCTAATAATTAAAAGTTGTTTAACAATACAAAAAATACATACAGTGTAAATAAAATTAAACATTGGTTTGTTTAAAACTACTCGTCCACCCCAAAACACAGTAGTTCCTTGTATCTCATGTTTCGTAAGATTATTTTGCAAACGAGAAACATCTTTTAAGTGAATATATACCTTTAAATGAATGTATTAAAGGTTTTTTTTTTATTTCTGTTAACTTATTAGGTTTCCGCAACGTTGACCTTCTCTCATATCTTCTTTTATGAAGAAAAAAAAAGTACATTCCAATGAAATATTTTCAAGGTAACAATATTAGTTTAACTTTTTTTCTATTCGAAGTACTCTTGCAAAATGGAAAAATCTAAAGAACAACCGGAAACTAGGGAAACTTGGTCTGGTCGCTTAGAATTCCTGTTATCATGTGCTGGTTACTGTATCGGTCCTGGGAATATTTGGAGGTTCCCATACCTTTGTTACAAAAATGGGGGAGGTAACTATAGCTTATTTGTTGTAACAGACTAATTATATCAATTATGTCTTTTAAATAATGTGTTATTTACTTTACCACCTTTTCAAAAGTACCATATCTTGAATGGTTATAACTACATAAAGAAATATAAAAATGCTGATTTAGATTATGATCAATCAAACAAATCTTCACATATACCGTGATTTTAATTTTGTAAGCTAGACGCGCGTTTCGTCTAATTAAGACTCATCAGTGGCGCTCAACTCAAGAAAAGTGGAAGGCAATTGAAGAGAAAAAATAATTTAAACGGTTGTGCCAAATACGACTAAGTAAGCTATTCCGGGCGTAGAAAAGCTTCAGTATATAAGATAATTTAAAATTTTGTAAACAGTGAATCGACATTGAGGATCATTTCTATGTATACCAATAATATTTTATGTCATCAAAAAACTGCGTTCATTAGCACTGTCTTCGACAACTGGATATTAGCAGTAAAACTTATCTAAGATACCAGGTTCGACAGATTCGATACATACGACTCAACAGGGTCGATTGAATTAATTGTTGAACGGCAGAACCAAATGCGAATTAAAGATCATTAAAAACCGAAAATACAGGAAAGCTGTACTAATATGGCAGTCTAACTTATATTTTCTTTTTTTGTAATCTAGGGACGTTCCTCATACCATATTTCATATTTATGATAATAGGAGCTTTGCCGATGTACTTTATTGAGTTTTCAGTGGCACAATATTCCGGTCGAAGCGCAATTTCATTATGGGAAATTAGTCCTTTATTCAAAGGTGAGAACATATTTTTCTTTGTTACAATATATATTACAAAACCTTGGATTATTTACAATCATGCATGCATAGATAAATTGATGGTAGCGACTCATTTAAAAATCGACAACAAAGTACTGTAAACCAACTTATTTTCGCGGATACTTTATTTCGCGTTTAGCCCTTTCAAGACCAATTGCGGTAATTCAATTTCGCAAATATAAATTTACTTGATATGTTATCCGCGAAAATCTCGAAAATAAATCGCTCGTGTAAATAATTTGTTTACAGAAAACAGCAGGAAGTGATGTTACTAGTTGATATTTGCGGAATTAGTTATATGCCTTGGATTGCACTTAGACTTACGATTACCGTTGACGAAAAACAAGGGTTCTTTTACAAAACAAAACAAAAAAAAAGCTTTAATTGAAATGAAATTATATTTTCTTTATCTTGTTAATAAGTTTTTTCAATCAAACACACATGCAGAAAACTTTGTGTCTTTTTTTTTCATCAATTTGTCGATGGCGTGTTCAACCTCTACCCAAAAGTGTGTAATATCTCTATTGGATTTTCAACACCTCTTCTACATTTTCTTGTGAAGAGGTCAATTCTGGATATTTGTTCGGATAGATTTTGTCACCTAACAGTCGGAGAAGTTAATACTTGTTCTATATTAGTCATCAGCATATATTGCTGATGTCAAAGAAATCTGCACACAACATTACATATCATGTGTTAGTTCAATATTAAAACTTGAGTGTGATTGTAGTGACAATGTCTGTGTCTTGAGAAGTACTGATCATGTGGTTCTGTTATTGACCAGAAACTATCCGTAGAATAGAATACTGCAAACGGAAATATTAGTCACTCACCTTGTAATTTCTGCCAATTTATAAGACGGTTATATCTTTCTTAAGGTAGATAACATGTATGTTTTTTCATCTTTGGTAGTAATATTTATGAGAATTCAAATATCTATACAAGCTAAGCGTAGTTCAGTCCAAAATGATGTAATTTTAATATGTTATTTGATAACATATAACAACTTCATTTCTAAAGAAAGTTTAAAAAAAATCTTCGTATAACACAATTGTTTCTTTGACTTGCATTAAATCTAAAATTGTGGTTACAGACTTTGTAGTTTAAAAAAAAAAGACAACCTGAATTCTTTAAAAATATTTAAACGCTTCACTTAAATCAAAATTTAGTATATGTATATGTTCAATGGAACTTAAATTACTTTTATTAACTTTAAACGAGTAAGAAAATAATCTTCACAAAAAAATAAATATTAGAAATATAATCCATGAAGAATCAAACAGTTCCTAGTAAAAGTTGTACTTCAAATTGGTCCGAGCTGTCTATCAAATAGGCCCGGGTTGTCTTTAAATTGGACCGAGTTGTCTAAGTCCGATTTGCGTTTTCTTGATTCAAACTCCAGCTGTCAATATGATCCTATCTTTCAAATCCCGTTGTTCAACATAGAAAAACATCATTGGGGTTAGTCTTTGTTTCAAACCGACGTTTTATATTTACACTTTGAAACGATGAAAGATTAATATGATACCTTGAAGTGTAATTGTAATACAAACATGTACTAACCGTAGGTGTATGCTAGTTTCTGCAAACTACACATAACACATCTGCTTACCCTTCTAGAGCACAAAATGTCACCCCCGGTTTTTGGTGGAGTTCGAGTCTCTAGTCGTCGTGTTTTGTGCACTCTTGTTTGTCTGTTTGTCTTTTTTTTCTTTTTGAGGCATGGCGTTTTCAGTTTGTTTTTCGACTTTTGCGTTTGAATGTCCCTTGTATATCCTTCGCCTTTCTTTTTATAAACATATCGCATGTTTTGAATCATATTTTGCTTGTTTAATAATAATTTGATATATGTACAAATAGACACATTTTTTGTTTGACTTACTATAAAATCAAATCCATTGATTCGTTTCATCATGATTCGTTGTGTATTGGTTATTGGTATTGGTTCGTGTAAGATTTATGTAATTTATAAATGAATATTCATGAGGACGTGTATTTAAGAGAATACGTTAGTATTATTTGTATCACTGTATTCGTGGACCGTAAAAATGAACATTAGTTTATGTTTGCCATTCCAAAGCACATGAGCTAACTCTCGGTTTCTTACGTGTTTTTTTTTTAGCAGTCTCCAATTTCGCGTTTAGACTTTTGTAAATTGTTGCTTTTCTTTTTTTGTCCTGTATTTCCTGTTTTTGTTACTTGCTTGATTTTATATTGTCCCTTTTGTATCTTTTGGACTACTAGTGATTATTTCAGGTGCAAAATTAAAATTCTAACTTCTACTTAATATTCTCGTATACCAGCTTACGGAATGGGACATATAATACTCATTTTTATTAAATACTTTCAGGTACCGGCTATGGAATGGTTATCCTAACTGTTATCATATCGGTTTACTTCAATGTGACGATGGCATGGATACTGTATTATCTTTATAACTCATTCACATCTGTTCTTCCGTGGAGTACATGTAACAACCATTGGAATACTAAGCAATGCTATGATTTGGGTGGATCTAATGTTTCGTTAGGAAATGAAACAACAAACAACTTCACTAATCTATATGGGTTATCAAATGTAACGTTGTCCTATTCAAACCTGAATGACAATATAACAGGTCCGCATTTGTTATCAAATCAAACAATTTTAGAGGAAAAACTTACAGCTAGCGAAGAATTTTGGAGGTATGTGCTTGTATTTTAGTAAAATACATCTTATCAATAGAAATACATAAGCGCATATAGTTTGAGAGAGATATTTCCCATATTTATTCAAAAATACTATCTCTTGATTTCGAATACAAATGACAGTACGGTAGGATCAAATGTGCGGTTCTCTTCAAACAAAAACGGTTAATGTATGGTATAATGAAAACCAACAAAGATCGACGGTTTGATACTCTAAATATTATAGCTTGTCAGTATTTGATACGCTCGATACTCAAGTCAAGGAATGTCACACGTTCAGTACGAAAAAAGTCTATTTCTATCTACAAACTAAGAATTTAACGTTCACAGACAACCATCAATCTACAAATGTGTATATAAACTTCGAAGTTGTATTTAATCTACAGAGCAAGGTATCCATAACACATATAATCTAAATACATTAGTACATTCATTATTGTGCAAATAGAAATATCAAATTACAAATTAAAAGCACTTGATAGAAAATTATACTTTACCTCCTAAGAAAAGGAGACACCATTTGATGATTTTCGTGAGTCCGAAGTGTTTTTCTGAATTTGCCTTCAAGAGGAACACTCAAAGCCGAATATTTGAAACTTTAATTTGCAACATATATACGGTATTGAATCATTGTTATAAGAAAGAAACCTACCAAGTTAGTACTTTTTTTAAGATTATTAATATATTTTTGTTAAAGTTAGATAAACCCCATCTTGTAACTGATTTTTAGAATAAAGCTGAAATCATAGTATGCATAAAGTCTAATCAAGCAATCGTCTTTTGGAATAATCGAGTTCTTCGGCTCAAAATGACACAAAACACTGTTTTCGAAAGACATCAACACTGAAATGCGCCTGTTTAACAACGAATTTCAATTAGTATAGATAATTTGTCATATTATCTAACTGTCATCTTCTCTAAGGTACCAAGTCAGTAGAAATATAGATTCCTACACTGCAACAAGTGTCTTACGATATTTCTCGACAGTTAAATTTTATTATTTTAAAATATTATTAATTCGTATCTTTTAACAAATTTGATTCGTTTAGGGATAGTCACATGTTAAACTATATTTTCGAAGGTAGAGTGAAAACGGCGGATAGCAAAATGCATATTGACCGGCAAAAAGCATATTGCACGGTTATTTTTAGAATATCTAAAAACCGATATACTTTGTGACGTCATGTAATGAATTTCAGGATATTGTTTTAAAAACGTTTTGAAACAAATGATATCTGTGATCGATTATTTGACGAAAAAAATCTTCAAATACATAAGATGTAAAAAAAAAAAAAAAAAAAGTAAATGAAATAACAACTAATATGTTGTTATTGTCAATGAGACAATGTAATATCTATAAAATTCCAACAAACCTATATGACGATTTGATACAAATATGGTCGGAAATTAATAATATAACAAATATAGCCTTTGTATGAGGTCAATACAGAATATATCGACCCAAAGAAGTATATCGACCTCGGACTTCGTCCTCAGTCAATATACTTCTTTCAGGTCAATATATCCTTGTATCGACCTCATACAAAGGCTATATTTGTATAATATTTAAAATTTAACTGTTGAGAGTGGAGAAATATCGTAATACACGAGTTATTGTGTCAGAATTTGTTTTTCTGATGACTTTTATCATTCTTTTTCAAAGATTTTTTGAAACTTGTGTTCTTTATATGCGACGTCATCAGGCAAGGTCGCCTTTTTTCATGACGTCACAATAGGAACAGATTTTTCACTAGTGAGGAGAAATATTTTTCTCACACCAGTCAGGAAATGTGAAAATAGCACAAAAATTAGAGAAATATTTTTCTCACACCGGTCAGGAAAAGTGAAAATAGCACAAAAATTAGAGAAAAGTTCTATGAACTTATTTGATTTGATGTTTTATTTTTAATCCAGATACAACGTACTCCAAATATCGTCCGGTATAGACAACATGGGAGATATTCACCTCGGCTTATTGATATGTTTAGCTATTGCCTGGTTATTTACTTTTGTCTGCGTTTGTAATGGCATAAAAGTTTCTGGGAAGGTATGCAGACTGATTATTCAAAGTACATCTTATTTCCTTTTATGGCACAATTCAAAGCAACCTTAATTGCACATTAATTATCACATAGTTTGGTTCATATAACTTATTTTAATATCTCAATTTAAAACTAAAGCTTAGACTAGCAAAAACTAAAATACTAAAATGTCATGCCCATTATATCGATTTTCTTTACATGTTGAAGATTTGAACAGATGCAAAAATAAAATCAATAAGACTGTATTCATTAGAAGATTGCAGTTTTGCAAACTGAGTTTTTTCCAAATTATTTTTACTGTGAATATTCTGAAGACTCTGTGCCTTCACAATACCATTTTTATAGTATTATTTTATTGAAGTAAACACTTGTTAGTATAAGCATTGCAAAAGAATAGAAAACGTTCTCACAATCTAATTCAGTATGTTAAGACATGAAAAATCAAAATTACTAAAATGACCGAAATCAATGCAATCTGTATTACTTTAAACACATATAAACTAAAGTTGAAGATAATGTTTAATCGCATTTTAAGTATTCAGTACTGTGGTAAGAGTAGGATACTTGTTCACAACTATGTGTACATATACGTGTCTCTTGAAACCAATTGGAACCCAAAAATGCTTTGCTCACTTTAACTAGTGCAGATAAAACAAACCCACAGTTTTTCGAATAATTTTAAAGTTTTATGAAAAGACTAGTTACATACATGACCGTACCAATTCTATATCATCTAAAATGCTTCTCTACAGGTGATATACTTTGGTAGGATACGTCGAACAGACGATGTATAGACCTAGTGATTGCATATATTCACTAAAACACCGTGGTTGTAACTTCTATCCAACACGTCAGTAGTGTAAAACAATTTAAATTTTATTTTTTAAACATATTTCTGTTAATACTTCAGCTGTTGTTTTCAATAATATCCACAAGTTTCTTTCAGGTTGTGTATGTGACGGTTACATTTCCATATATAATTCTGTTGGTTCTGCTAATAAGGGCAGTAATGCTACCTGGAGCATCTGAAGGATTGAAATTTTATTTGATTCCAAAATGGGACAAATTACTTTCAACACAAGTGAGTAACGTATTATTTTATATCAGCATTATGTAAAGTAATATTTTTCTACAAACTAGTTTATTAGGTTTGTAATACTAATGTGGTTACAATGAAGCGCAAGTTTTACTGATTTTTTTTTTGTTAATGAAGAATGTAAAAAAGAGCCGAAAAGACATTTAAGTCCATCATTCAATAATACATCAAAAACATAATGAGCAACCAACAAACATTAGGGTAGAATAAAGGTAAGCAGATGTTGCAATCGTGATAAATCTTCATTCAAAATTCATACTGCATGATTATCTGAACCAGCTTACATGGAAATGCTCATTGAGTGTGATTCTTAGCAATACACATTTTAAATGAATGACCATGAACTTAGTTCAATTGTCATCCCAGAGTATCAGAGTATGTTTGAAAGTGGGTTATTCTTTTGGCAATACACCTCTGTTGTGAAAATCAGTCTATATTGTGGTTTCAACATACGAATTAACGGACGCTCTTATTTTACAGCTTTGGGGCGAAGCAGCACTACAGATATTTTTTACATCAGGAGTTGGTTGGGGAACAATGATAACCTATGCCAGCTTTAATAAGTTTCATCATAACATATACCGGTAAACAAATTCCTATTAGAAACTTACAAAATCCCGACTGAATATACTTTCATTTAAAAGTAAATAAAAATCCTATTTAAATTTTTTGATTATTTAAAAAAAGACGTATTTTTACTTATTTGTTATGTCTAATATAAGACTTCTATTACCAGATATACATAATCATTAACTTGTGTCATAATCGAGTTAAAAAATCATTATACCCGGAACTTACGGACAAGTGCTTAACAACTGGTAATCCATGTAAAAGAAAATCAACTTTTAATTAAACGATAAAAGACAATGCTATGCTTACATACTAGTATTCTTTTAAAAGATATCAATTTTGCTGAAATAACATTAACGATACAAGTTTTACTAGTGTCACTTCAGAAATTTTGGAGGCGAATACCTTTCATAATCAAAACCTAATGCTAATAATATTTAAGCAAAAAGACCCATACGAAATTCGCAGATCAACAACACTTAAATTCAGAGGTGTCGAACCCTCCTTAAAGGTTGTTTACAAAGATGGTAATTAATTCAATACAATTTCCTTATGCACAACATGTTTTCATTTAAGAATCTTTATCACGCGAAAAAAAACCATATACAGTTAGCTTTACTTGAGAGAGTTGCTATTTAATTATAAGCATAAATACAGGACTATAGATTAAAAATGAGAAATCAAATAAGGATTGATTTTTTTTTTTTTAAGTTTTCTACTTTTTAGGATTGTTAGTCGTAAAATATAAAAAAAAAATGTATGACTATTTTTTTTTCTCAACTGAGTTTTGGCATACATATTTTCAAATAGTTAAAAAATACTAATTTATTCCACTTACATAAATATTAAACCGATTCTATCAATAGAAACTGTTATATTTGAAATAATTCACCTCAAGTCCTTCGAACGCCCTTATATTGCTTTATCAATCACCTTAAAGTCCGTATGACTTAGGTTAGTTTTCGTCATGTCTAATACAGTAGATTATCTCAACGGTAAGTTTATATCAGGAAGTTAGATCATAGGCTAATAACTACATTAGATATATATTTCATTATAATACTTTATTCTGATTGGCTAAGTGCACATCACGTGTTATTCCGTAAGCAGTTCCATTGCTCAATACAACTTTTCATTCATGATAACACGTGGTCCAACAATAAAGTGCACAGGTGAATTAAATAATTTTTTTTATAAAATTCGTGTTTTCATGATCATAGCTAAAAATAAAATTATTTGTATTGAATGCTTTTTTTTTGTAACATTATAGGGTTGTAAAAGCGTTGACCGTGCGCACATTTTGAAGCGCTTCATACAAAATGTACTTCGGTCAACGCTTTTACACCCCAATACATTTACAAAAAGAAGCATTCAATTCTTAATTGATTGGTCATTCATTATTCGTAGCCATTATTAATTAATCTGTTTACTTACAGAGATTCCCTTATTGTGCCCATGATGAATTCAGGCACAAGTTTATTTGCTGGTTTTGTTACTTTTTCTGTCTTGGGATTCATGGCACACGAAAAAGGAGTTTTAGTGGAAAAAGTTGTGACACAAGGTATCTATTTGTTATGCACTGTCTAAGTTATAGAATTAAAGTTTTGAAAAAAAATAATGTACACATTTACACACGTTATATGTAGCGACAAAACATTGTCAGGTTTATTAGGTGTCAAAACTTTTCAAGAAAATATGGGGTTATATCTTTTGAAATTTATATATTAGGATATGTCATTTTTATGTTCTATCTCAACTCTTTAATCAAGTATTTGCAGTCCATTAACAGTCATATGATTCAAAATGTTGCTATTGTAAGCTCATCAACGTTTGTTTTAGGTTTTGTACTTTCAAATATTTTAGTCTTTAGCATAACCGAAGAGACATTAAATGTATAAATACATTTATGTTATTTTCATCTGTCATATATTAATAATGTTATACGAGTATTATGATTTTTATTGATAGGACCAGGATTAACATTTGTAACGTATCCAGAAGCTATTTCAAGACTACCTCTGTCTCCATTATGGGCTGTTTTGTTCTATCTAATGTTGCTTACAGTGGCAATAGATTCACAGGTAATATACTACAATGAAAGTATAATGTGAAACTGTATCGTATGCCTTTGATTGTAAAGTGATTTGCCCCTTTCTCCCGTCCGTCCCATGAACTACCAGTCGCTTAATTTTTTAGGAACTACATTTTGAGCTTCATCAAATTTGGTATCACACTTCTACTGTGCATGCGAACTCGTTTTACAAGTATTCAACTCCTGTTTACCGAAAACGTTTAAATTTTGTCACTTTATGGACTTCTCTTATTTTAATTTTAATTTGAGTTCGGTGTTTTTGTCATACTTTTACTTTTTTGCTTATACATTTTGCATATTACTTCCCTTGTGAAGTTTCTTAACATCTTTGTAGGGAATTTCAAATTAGAACATCCAGATATGTGCCGTCTTGCCTCATATGAACATGATATAACAAGTTATGCCTTTTCTTATCCCACACATATGAACTGTACGACTGCCGAGTACTAGCATATTCTTACTCACAATGACCTTTTGTAGAAATTTTGACCACAATGTTAACTGAAAACGTTATAAACAGTACATATTTTTTTTTCTTCCGCAGCGCTTTTCTGAATTAGCTTCATCAGGTACGCTAAAACAAATAGATTTTGAAAGCTAGACACTTTGAACAGATATAAGTGATTCAATAACAGAAATGTCTTAATTAAGGAAAAATTTAGAACCTCAACACCCTCAGTTCGAAGCTTTATTCACCAAAAACGTAAACCGAGGGTACCCACGAGTAATCAGTAGCCTCACAGATGTGGTTTTGCAAAGCAGAAGGCTGATACTATTGCTGATTTTGGGCATGATCAGCAAACTAAAGATTACACACAAGAAAATAAAACTCATATTATGAACAACACCAAACATGTCAATTGAAATATTCTTAATAAAACAAAATAAACGTAACAAAGGCGTTCATTATAATGACAGGAGATGATTTGCATACATAATATTATAGCAAATCTACTACACATATAACTAAACGATATATCGAAGGATACAAACAGTTATCAACAACTAACACGCGTATCTACAACATTTCAATCTTGTTCGTTTGTTATAAAAGAAATAACAAAGCGTTTGATTCTTAATCTCAAAAAGTTTGTACAATCCTTTCAGTTTGGTTTTGTTGAAACAATAAATGCTTCCCTGATTGACGAGTTCCCCAAAATCCTGAGACATCGGAAGAAAACACTATCTGCGGTGCTGTGCCTATTGAAATTTATTCTTGGTATTCCACTTGTTATGCAGGTATGTTGAATCAGATACAAGATGACAAGAAGCAATTCGTGTATTCAGTATATCAAGTAGCCACACATGGTCACGTTACTCGCCATAGACGTCAATGCCAAGCTTGATAATGGAGCTTAAGGGATTGAGATAGATATAAATGGCGGTATATCAACAAATAGCTGTTTTATGTACAAATTATATATAAACTTCAACATTTACTTCAAGAAATGATTTGTTCCTTACGAATTTACTTTTCTGAACAACATTTCTAGCTCGATAGTTCTTCAATTTAGGAATCATTTGAAAGATTGTATGTAATGTAATAAATTGGAAGTGGACATCGTTTTACGTAGGATCATATCTTCCTTTGAATTTCTAAAGAAAGCCGCTCATTTAAGTTTTGTGCCGTATATTATATTGTATAACTGTGTGTTTCATTTAAAGAAAACAGTTAAATCTTTGTCAATGCACATGGATTATAGAGGTTGGATTTAACGTCTCCATTCTTACTGGGAGGGGATACATATTTATATATTTAAACGTCCCGTTAAGCTAAACGTATGCCCTGTCTAGCCAGGGTTTTGCTGCCGGTCAGTAGCAAATCCCAGTGTTCATTTCTATCTCGTGTTTGAGTCCATTCAATGATTTAGTAAAATAATACCAAGACGTTTCTTTATTTCTTGGATTTTTTTTTTCAGGGAGGTATATATGTTTTCCAAATAATGGACTGGTACTGTGCTTTGCTTTCACTAATGATTTTTTCCTTGATAGAATGCATTGTCATTGGGTGGATTTATGGTATGTAACATTCCTTTATCTCAAAGCAATGTTGTTTTTGGTATGTTATATCTAACGTTAGAAACGATATGTAGACACAATAAAAGAAGACATAAAGTTTTATGCAAACTGGTTCAGATACCTATAATTTTAGACCGTTGGTTTTCCCGTTTGAATGGTTTTACATTAGTAATTTTGCGGCCCTTTATAGCTTGTTGTTCGATGTGAGCCAAGGTTCCGTGTTGAAGGCCGTACATTGACCTATAATGGTTTACTTTATAAATTGTTATTTGGATGGAGAGTTGTCTCATTGGCACTCACACCACATCTTCCTATATCTAGAAACCAATTTTACAACTATGTAAGTTCCCACAAAATAGTTTTCCTCTCCTGTCCTTACAACGATGTTTGGATACTTTCTCGTAAATGTTCATGTTCTATTTAACATCTGCACATGGCAGGTGCAAAAAGCATGTACCACATTTTAAAATATTTTTGGACATTAAAGGCAACGCCTTGAGCAGAAGTAAAACTTTAACGGCTACAAATGTTCTTTTCATTGAACTTTTTTGGATCAATACATGTCTATCAAAACTAATTTGGCAAATGAATAATGCTGTGTGAAAAAGTCTAATACCTAGCTTACCTTGACAGGTGTTGATCGTTTTTACACGGATATTGAGATGATGATAGGGTACAAACCCTGTAGGATGTGGAGTATATGTTGGAAATATATTACGCCTGGTTTGCTAGTGGTAAGTGCTATTTTTACTATTGAACATCATTGCATTTAGGAACGTCAAAAATTTCCGAGGTGCATTATGTTTATGGTCTGTGCGTTCGTTCGTTTATCTGTCCGTCTGTTCGTCCGTCCGTTTGTCCGTCTGTCCCGCATGAGATTAAAGTTTTTGGTCAAGGTAGTTTTTGATGAAGTTGAAGTCCAATCAACTTGAAAAACTTAGTACACATGTTCCCTATGATATGATCTGTCTAATTGTAATGCATAATTAGATTTTTGATCCTAATTTCATTGTCCACTAAACATAAAAAATGATAGTTCTAGTTTCAGGTTAAAGTTTTTGGTCACAGTAGTTTTTGATGACGTTGAAGGCCAATCAACATGAAATTTGTAAAATACATATGTTCTCTATGATATGATCTTTCGAATTTTAATACCAAATTATATTTTCATCCAAATTTCACGGTCCACTGAACATGGAAAATGATAGTGTGAGTGGGGCATCCGTGTACTTTGGACACATTCTTGTTTAAACATAACTAAGTAAAGCTATGTAGAAATTATATTTACTTATTTAAAATTTTTTGTAGATTACATAAATTCAAAGAGTAGGCACTTTATCTGAAATGAAGTGCTTGTAGCAACCTGATTTTGGTCGTTTACACATAAAATCAGCCCAACAGATTTAAGCGGCTTGTGTGAACATTATGCTTGATAATAGCATTAGAAAGCTTCCGAGTTTATTCATAGGCACGGCATAATTTTTTTGATACATGAAGTTAAAAAAACACATAAATACACGTAGTTGTATCATTCCAATTTACCAAAAAATAAAAATTTATTTATTAAGTTCAACACAGTATCTCTTTTCGTAGTTTAATTGTTTATATTCTCTAAAGCAGAGAAACAAAATAGTCCAATGTGTTTTCATATATTAATGGGTAGATGATATCGTCCAACGGAACTGTATTGTAATCATTTTGAAACAAAATCTTTAAAGGCCCACTAGCTGTCAAATTCATGGTCACCGATTTGACTCAAATTCTCTTGTACGACTTTGCCCCCGCAGAGCTATAGAAAAACAGTACATTAACGGGTGTTACACGGACTCTTTTTAGACGATACACGGACTCTTTTTAGTTGTTACACGGACACTTTTTATGAATAGAATCACTCGTGCATGATCAGTGAGTTCATGGGCACTTTAACTTTCAATTAGATTTGAACTTTTTGGTTCACCGACTTATTTCTTGTCTTTTTATTGAACAAAATATTTACGTTAACATCAATATCTTTTTTCAAACATTTCCAGTTAAATTCTATTTACATCAGTACACTAAGGGATTAGACATTTAACTTCAATAGTGGGGGTATGGTTTCTCCTAAAATAGATATTTTGATCCCAAATTTTATGAGAAAAAAATTATTATGGTCAAGCAGATGACAAATTAATGTTTTGAATGATTCCTGATTTTCCAAATACCGTTAATAGTGCTCATTGGCGGACCCAAAAAAGGAGGGGGTCTGGGTTGGCCGATCAATGCATTTGAATGGGGACATGTAGTTGAAACCCCCCTTTTTAAAATGACTGGATCCGCCCCTGGTGTTAATTTAAACAAAAACATTTGGATGATGGCGTTGAAAAGTAAATAGTTAATATACTCAAAAAAGAACATACCGCCCCCTTTATGAAGCAAAATATTCGGTCAATAAATGTTTTCTTCAATATATGGACATGAATAGTATTTTGGACAATGCTGAAAGTAAAGAAAGGATAATACTGACGTGAATATTTCAATAAAAATAAGACAGGAAATAAGTAAATAAAAATCAAATATAATATAAAAGATAAAATCCCTATCAACTCACCAATGCAGGATTGATCCTATAAACAAAAAGTGTTCATGTAATACACGTCCAAATAAGCAGCAAATCTAGAAGAAAATCATTCAACTTATGTCATCAATTTTGGGCGGTAAGTTGCGATTGGATCATATATAGTAACACGTGTTTAATCCCAATCAACACTTGCAGATCTAAAGACGAGCATGAATTTAAAAAAAAATATATACAATATTCAGACAAAATCCAATTTTTTTCATAAATATTTCATTCATTAATGAAGTAGGAAATTCATTCTTTTGATACCTTTATATTGTAATCGAATTTATATCAGTGGCGGATCCATGTCTAAATCCAGAACAAAACAGGGGGTCCAACTTTATGTCCCCATTTACATGCATTGATCTTCAAAAAAAGGGTTGTTCCAACCCCCGGGACCCCCACCACTGCATATTAAATTCATGTATTTGGCAACAAACGCGCGATTTTTACGAATTTTTTTAAGGGGGAATGGGGGGATTGAATGGCCCATCCTGCATTTTTTCATCAAAAATAAAGATCACAGCCTGTGTATTTTAAAATGAATTAGCCCCACTCCCCCTCCCCGCTTTCCGTTTTATTCATAAAAATCAAACGTTATCTTACTTACCACTAAAATATTCCTTAATATATTACCTTTTTACGAAGTTGCATTTTAAAAAGTCTTCAATGTGTACAACATTTATCTTTTACTTAAAATGGTTCTTTTTTTAATCAAATTATTAGATTCCTGATTTTTTTTCTTGAAAAAAAAATCTCGGTTGAAGGAAATGAAAAAAAAATGTGTTTATACTATAACTATACCTTACTGCTTTATGGCTATCTAAGTTTCTCAAATGTTTAGTCTTGCTTAAAGTATTATTACTTGAAACGTCGTACAAGTCAGATAAAAAAACAAAAGTAACAAAAGAAACAGGCCGGTTACAACCAGCCGAATAGTTTTTCTGCACTTGTAGTCAGGTCAAGGTCCTCGGCTATCGCCTCGGACCTTGACCTAACTACTCGTGCAGAAAAACTATCCGGCAACGGTTGTTACCGGCCTGTTTCTTTGCTACCTTTGTATTTTATCTAATATATATTTGATTTATAACAATGTAAAACATTTATCCAAACTATCAAAAGTCTAAAATAAACAGTTTACAGAGCATGGGGCAGATAATATACAGGTTCGTTTCGTGTGTATTTAAGTCCAGACGCCATCTAATTACCTACCGATTTGACCTCAGATGACCATATAAGCGAAGTAAACATAAATAAAGATATGAATAGATTAAACCAACACGTGCAATTGGATTTTTATAGGTCTGTTTGATTTTATTTTATAGATTAAAAGTAGATGTTTCTCATTGTTTTTAACCGTATAAGAATGATTTTATGTGCATCAAATTAGTAACAAATGATTTACCATAGTTTCACTTTCATTGTTTCTTTTTAAATAACCAGTACACGTACAATGCATGCGTTGTCAATCTCTAGCTAGGGGTTAAATTGAAGTTCACATGAATACGGATTTGAAGAGGTCGACTCATTCACTTGCAAGTGAATTACTAATTATCAATGTTTCTTAGCGTAATTTGACAAAATTGAACCTTTTTGGCTGCAAAAAGCGAATTTTTATTTCTCTATTTCACTTTCATTATTGATTGAACAGAAAAAAAATCAAACTTTAGATTTTTTATATATCTCGTAGCTAGTGCCCCTTTAATGAACTACAATAGGTTAAGACGACATTGACAAATTCGAATGAGAACGAAACTCCTCGATCATCATGTCATTGACAATAATAAAAAAATAATCATAGATACCAGGATTGAAAAAAAGTTAAAAGGCCAAATAAAGTACGAAGTTGAAGTGTATTGAGGACCAAAAATCCTTATACCAATACACTTAAACATTGTGCCATCTTCACTTAGATTGGATAATTGCATACTTTCTTTCAGCTGATGCTAGCATTTAATATACTTACTGTTACGCCTGTATCATATAAGGCATACACATACCCATCATGGGCTGTTGGCACTGGATGGATAATAGGACTCATATCCTTAATTCCTATACCTGTCTGTTTTGCCATGTCATTATGCCGGTCTGAGGGCACACTAAAACAGGTAAAATATTAAGCTTTGTTGATGTTTCAAGATAGTCTGTTGATAACTATACAAAATATGTTAAGCCAATAGTAGATGTTAAGGTGAAGGATAGATTGGGAGATACATTTGAGACAGAAATACAAAAAAAGTTGTTGCAACGTTATATTTCATTAAAACCTAGATTCAACAATTCATGAGAATAAAAGATTATTCCTAGTTACATGTACAAATATATGATTTTCACTTAATTAATAGTATCATGTAACCAAGTTTCTATAAAGAATCTCGTAAATCCATATAGAATTGAGATTTTAAAAAAACTTGCCAAAGGGAATAACATGAACTTAAGAAGAAGCAATACCGGGTCTGTTGACAGGGTAATGTCTCCTTCTATAAATGCATTTCCCACTATCCGTATCCATGCTCAAGACGACACGCGCGTCTGATGTACAATTTTTAAACATCTGGAATCTATGACAGTGCTATTTGAGATATATAAAAAGGACGTGTGAAACAATTGTCAATGAGACAACTATCTACCATGGTTCAAATGAAGTAACATCGAAAGTAATAGGTCATCGTACAGCCTTCGACAAGAGAAAAACTTATATCGTATATTCTGTTTTGAAAAGCCTTGACATGAAAAATGTGAAACGATTCAAACGAGAATACAAACGACCGAAGTTGTATCAATAACATTTATGAAAAACAGGCAAACAGGCATGCATAAAAAAAACACCACTCAATTTATGATCCTAGATTGTGATATGCGCATAATGAATGTGATGAGCTTAACCATGTTAACAATCAACCCTTCCGTAGACTGGATCAGTGGTGTTACAGCACATCACAAGTAAAGACTGTAAAAAGCATTTGCAATTAGTTGACCGCAATCCATGTAGATCGGTACGAAGCACAACACAAAACGGGTTAACATTAAAATAATCGACTCAAAGTACTAATTAAAGATAACTAGCAGTTACCCCAAAAAAGTTAAAGCCACTTACACTAAATAAAGAAATCATGTTCTCCAGGATTATGTAAAGTTACTAGAGAGTATGTTACAGCTGAGAAAAAGGGAATATTACAATTATAATGTTGAAATAATTGTTTTTCGATCCCTGGGATGTATCAGATGTAAGAACTCATTGAAATGTGCATTATCAAGTGACAAAATATCATCAGTACAGAGAAAATTAAGGACTGTGCAAGATGCATTTGTGTTTGTCCTAAATAAAGTTTGTATTATGGATTCTGCTTCATTTAAGTACACAACAAAACGGCCAGTAGAGGGGACAACCTGTCTTGAATACAGAATGTATGTTGAAATATCGACATTATTTCGCCAAACTCAACAAGTATGCTATTAATCAAAACGTCCAGCGTTTTGATGATATCATCTTCTATGTACATGTTTTTGTTGTTAGAATATTTGGAACGCTTTTAAATTCAGATTTTGCATGACCCAAATGAGGAAATTGAAGCCATTACTATTTTTGTTATAGACAAATCTGTTAAATAAAACGATGGCGTCCGTCTTTGGTTTAGTTAATTAATTATGCTGGTTTATTATTAACTTTTGTTAAAACAAAAACCGTATTTATATTGTTTGATAAGCCTATACATTTTATCTATTCCAGAGATTAAAAGAAAAGATAAAGGCAAGCCCAAAATGGCGACCACAATTGGATGCCTTCAAAAGTCCATTGGATTCAGTGACACTTCTTCAGAAAAAAGAACTTGAAGATACGATTTAAAGATTTTAAAAACCAATTTGATGCCCAATAGCCTACATTTATGATTTTAAAAAATGGCATTTTTGGAATGCAGAAACAAAACAAGGAAAGCACGTCAATGTTTGTTTCTAGTTTAAAGTCAAGTTTAAAATAGATTAATCAACAACTGTACTATTGCGAATACTTTCAAGATGTTTTTGATCGTACAGCATTATGTATGTCCTAGAATCTTTATTATAATTTGTCAAATGTAATTATACCATATTTCAAAACATAGCTTGATTGTCACTTATACATGTGCACTAAAGATTTATCGTACCTCATATACTTAAGCTGAAAATATATTGCATTGTAGAGAGAATGTTAGTCTTGATTTCATTTGAAACATATTTATCAAATGAAAATAAGAAGCAGTTTAAAACTGAAAATGGAAATGGGGAATATGTCAAAGTGACAACAACCCGACCACAGAGCAGATAACAACCGAGGTATACCAATGGTTCTCTAACGCAGCTAAAAACAACACTGCACCGAAGTTTCAACTGGCTGTCAGCAGTGAGATCTCAATCCTCCCTCTATACCTCTAGCCAATGTAGAATGAAGAAACACACAGCAATTTGCACAGTAAAATTCAGTTGAAAAGAATTCCGAGTCCGATGTCAGAATAAGTAACAAAAGAAACTAAGCTAAATGAAAATGAATCAAATAAAACTAGCTGTAACTGACATGCCCAATTCAGTCTTAGTATAGGCTTTAAGACTTAGTAGGGGTCAATGAATTGAATTGTGTATAATTATCGGATTTACCTTTTGACAAAACTGTTAAGGGTTCGATAGGAGGCGGTCACAACTTCGCTATTATGTTATGACTTAACACTTGATATAGCGTATCAACATTCTGTAAATATAGGAGTAAGAGGACAGATGTCAACTGTGGAGCAGAATCTTCTTACCTTTCTAGAGATCGACTTCAGTTTTTATTCGATATAGACTGCAGTTTATAGTATGCAGTTAGTGTACAAAAATATCAGAAGATATATAAAAAAAATATGATATCGATGTATACCCTGAAAACAGTTACAGACAGCATGGATACAAGTGCATGCACCCAAAACTATTTAGATCATATAAGTCAATAGATCAAACATCATCATGTATGAGTGCGAACGCTAAATGATAAATAAAATTAAAGACATGAATACTGATAAAAAGGTACATTATTTGAATATCTGCAATTTATTCAGGTAAAATTAAAATAGCACTGTCTGTTGGTTTCTCCTTTATTAATGTGAGACTTCTGGTAGCTTTATTTAGTGATAATAACAGTAATATAGCCTGTTGTTAACGCCACCATCATTCATTGGGTGATCTCCACTGACACGGTTGCCGTTTCTAGTGTCCTCGTCGTCTGTTAGCACTATCTCCTCTCTTACAAGCATTCCCTTTACTTGTTGGCAATGGGATCGAAATCGTAATAAATAGAACGGTTTTCTTTTTGGAAGACTGATTCTTTTTCGTGCTAAACCGTCAGATCTGAAAACAATGAAGTAATCTCATAACACTGCTTGGGTAATTTATTTCAATAAATTTTATGTTAAGTTAAATCAAATGATTTAGGAGAGACGCATCCAGGTAACAAACAAAAACTTGGGGATTTACATGAATCCAAAGAGAGCATCAAAAGAGGTATGTGTAGCAATAAACGATAGCTCATAATAGCATCTATTTTGATTCAAAATGTTATACCTGCAACAGTAGTTTATGAGAGTATTTTCTCCATATTCTCCACTAGGAAGTACACCCCCGAGTGAATTTGAGTTCCTGTCTTCATCATCCCATAGAATACTTCCGGTACTAAAACCTAAACAGTTAAAATGCAAAATATCTAACATAAAGCGTTAAACATACAGGTTAGTTATTGTTCTAAATAACTACGGCATTATTACAATGATAATATATATTATTCTAACTTTCATAAACAAAAATTAAATTAAATTGTTTTTGTGAGGAGATTCATTTTTGTTAAGGAGCCAGCTGAAGCACGCCTTCGGGTGCAGGATTTTCTCACTATGTTTGAAGACCCATTGGTTGCAATCGGTTATTGTTTCTTTGACACATTCTCCATATCCATTCTCAATTTTAATTTCACATTTCCCTTAACAATCAAACCTTTTCTGATTTGATTCCATTATTATATCCTCCACAACTAAAAATTAAAGAAACTTCAGACAGACACAGATTTCTCCGACTCTTTTAGGAACTTTAAACTTGAATTTGACAAAGCCATCTTAGGTAGTACACTACAATAGGGTGTGAAATTTCGCATTTTGGCCACTGTCCATTTTTTCGAATATGAAAGTAAGTGTGCAATAAAATACATTTTTGGATAGCTTAAGATAAAAATAGCCTTCAAAGTGGGTTTATAGGAACATCAAGATGTATTATAGCCCGTATTTTTATATCCATACCAAACATTGGTCCGTTTATCATTGTAATGGTTTTTTTCCCAATTTTTTTTCTCAGCAAGCAACAGGGGAATTACCATTGCAGATAACATAGGCAATTTGTTTAATCTAATTCTAGATAACTGATAAACAAAAAAACTTGAGTGTCTTTGTAGATTTTAAGCGTGCATTTGATTAAATTTCACATCTCTACTTCATTTATTAACTTAAATGCAAAGGTGTTAAAACAAAGTTTTATGACATAATGACATGTATATATGAAAAAAGAAAAATTACAAAAATACTGAACTCAGAGTAAAACCAAATCGGAAAGTCCCTAATCACATGGTAAAATCAAATGACAAAACACATAAAAAACGAATGGACAACAACTGTAATATTCCTGAATTGGTACAGGCATTTTCATATGTAGAAAATGGTGGACTAAACCTGGTTTTATAGCGCTCACCCTCTCACTTTGTACGACAGTCTCATCAAATTCCGTTATATTTACAATGATGCATGAACTAAACAGATATAAGAAATAAAATAGTAAAAATATGGGTACAGCAGTCATGATCATGATCATCGTGTTACAATTTTAAAAGAAAAAAGTTCGCGTTTCTGACGTCAGAAAATCTCTGGACACTTTGAAACCTTTGTTACAATAGACCAACACATGAAAAACGTTGATGACGTCACGGTCACATGACTAAATTATGTCTATGAGCTGATAAACAAAACGACGTCAGCCAATCAGAAGACGCGTTACATCCAAAATTAAATTATTGCAAAATGACAGTTAACACAAAAGAGACCAAAAATATTTTATTTAACTAATCAGGACGGCATTTATATATCAAAAATTTGCTTCTAAAACGAGATTTTAGAATGTGTACAGAACTACATATACTCAGGAATAAACTCATAATAAATACAAGTATTGACATTTTGTATTTGCGCCAGACGCGTGTTTCGTGTACTAAAGACTCATCAGTGACGCTCGAATAAAAAAAGTCTATAAGACCAAATGAAGTACGAAGGTGAAGAGCATAAAAGACCAAACGTTTGATAATTAATTTTTCAGTATCTGTGAGCTTTCTAATAGCAAAGAAAGACCTTTGTTATAATACATATTTACAACCATACAATCCATCCCATCTTGTTGAATGGATCTAAATTTGGGGTTATATACCACATAAGAATAAAAAAAACTTTCTGATAATTTTATATCAAAAGAATTATATTGTTCTACAAAAGTTCTACTAAGCTTCGTAAATTTTCACTTGGAGTTGATATAAACAAAAATATATATATGGCATGTTTAGGGGAATAAGGTTCGCTCACTACCATGAATACACTTAATATGTAATTATCAAAATGAAAAAAATATTGAATTAATCATATAAAAAATATTGAACATTCATATGTTTTATATGGGAGGCCTTAAATCTCATAAACTATGTAGGAACACAGTTGCAGATAAACTACGTTTCTTTTAAAATGTCCTGTTCTAAAAGATACTAGATCTCAACATCTGTCTTTTTTAAATTCAGTATTCAAAATGTTTTCAAAGTTTGCCTAGGGCTATAAATTGAAGAATACATTTAATTTCTCTAGGTCACAGTGGATTCCGAAATATTGGAATGTTTTTGGTCAATGTCATGGTTTATAGATTGGTTCTTAGTTGAAATGTGTACTCATGTTTTTGTTTAATGTTCTTTATTCATTCTAATCATTTACTTTTTTATTGTACAGATCAAGTTTTGGGCACCATGTCTGGTTGATCAAATTATCGTATACCTGGTGGACAGGATATTCCTTGTCTCAAAATACAGTAATTTCCTCTTGGCCAGTCAGAATGACCCGATATAACATGCTCATCCTTCGTACAGTAGTGGAACATCATATTTACTCCAAAGGTACCTGTAGTTAGAGAGGCTAGTATTTTGAACCATTCAGTTTATTTTACCAACTAGCATATGTAATACATGACAAAGATACAATATACACCATATTTACATAGTCATCAAGATTAAGATACAAAAACATCATTCTTTTTCTGAACAGAAGAAATTATCTTAGTTGAAAGCTAGATAAAATCTGCAATTCCATTTTTCTTAAAACTTATTTATTTAAACCTGCCATAGAAATGATGTCCCCATGTTATACTGTTTCTGTTCCTAGAATCTTCATTGTCTTGATCCCGCCATCCTTCCTTCCACCCAAAAGGACATCCTGCTTTAGGTTTCACAAGTGTATATGTTCCTTTTGGCCAAAGTCCTGTTAATATTTTGAAATTATAATTGATACCATATCAATCTATTCATGCTTTGATTGATTAAAATGAAATGAAATTATCATGTTCATGATCAGTACTCGTAAATGGGTAGAAGGTAACACTTCTCGAATTTTCTCATGATGTTTTTGTTTAATTACACCAAATATCAACAGAAATGGTAGTGATAAACACTCGGCATTTAATTCAATTCATTTACTATATATAATCGTGCGTTTTTCGGCTATAGTAAATCAAAGATGTAATACCCATACTTTAAACTATATAAGCAAGGTCCGGACAGACCCAAACCTAAGACATACACTGACTTCAAAATAACATACAAAACTTTACATAAAAACAGTTTCTATAATAAAAAAAAAGGATCAGTTACCAACGGATTAACTTTTTATTGTCAAGGATGTTTCCTTTACGACAAACATATATTTAACAATATAATTAATTAAAAACAAAGAAATTTGAAAGGAAAGATATACGGATTAACAAATTGTCACTTTAGCACTAAAATATATTGTCCTAAGGTCAAATAAAAAAGTATGTGTGGTTCGAGTTACATCTGAAAATAAGTTAGGGTAGGAAGGTAGGGATTTTTTTTTATTTCATGGTTTTTTGTTTACATTGAGTCTATGGGAGCAACATTCTGACTTTAACAGTGCTTAATGAAAAATGACAATAAAATCTTTAGGGTAGGCTATTTTCAAGCCGAAAAAGTGGGGACGGTAGGGTTACTGGAACCACACATATATTTTTATTTGGCCTAATATGATTTATTTCTAATTCGTATTTGTCCACATTTTCCGTATTATATATATCAGAAAGATATTTACAAATACAAGTATATTTAAAAGCCCACAAATGATGAAATGAATGCTTTAAGATTTTTAAATATATATCATTGCAAAGAGAATTAAAAAAGATTAAAAAGACATAAGAAGCCATGTTCATATACCCCGGGTGAGGTTAGACTAACACAAATTATTTTGTAAAAGAAAATACATGAAAAATAAATTCGCTATTAATCTATCAAAATCCGTGATACTTTAATGAGGTTTCATATATCAATATTTTTTTTTCTTTTTTATAAATAAAAAGTTACCTGCATAAGCTGTTGAAACGACAAAGATCAATGTCAATATGGACAGCATCTTTTAGCAATGAATACAAATTTCGAGAAGCTGCAACTGATCAAGTGAAGCTAGAATTTGTTATTACAGCAATTCATACACAACGGTAACAATTAATTTTAGTAAAACTATTAATGTTCGTATTGTGAATAGATATTTACAAAAATAATATCAATTCATATTTTGAATGGAATATACTGTATCCATCATATAACAGTGTGTTCGTTTGCTGTTTATTATTTCAATTTATGATCGATTATCATTTATTTACAAAGATTCAATTGCTCAAAGTAACAACACTATCTGCATTCGGTGAAACGATATATAATCGGATTTACAGTGCTAGTTTGATATCTGTTTTAATACACAACCAAATTCAGCATACATGATGTTTGGTCTTAGAATAAAGGACGTGTTCATTCTTTCATAAGTTGGAAGTATGCCAATTGACATATTTTCTCTTACTATTCTAGTTAAAAATTTATTATTGTTTGTAATATCGTTGTTATATAATATATCGAAAACATACTCCGGTAAAGTAGAAAAATGTAACATTGACGACTAAATGACCCCGTATAGCATCACACAAATTCAAAGTAAACTTTGTAAACGATATAAAATAACACTAAAATGAATATTAGTATTGATACTAGTACTTGTACATAAACAATTTAACATAATCTGACTAAGTATTGAATAACTAAATAATTAAACATAATCTGACTAAGTATTGAATAACTAAATATTTTAACATAATCTGACTAAGTATTGAATAACTAAATAATTTTACATAATCTGACAAGTATTGAATAACTAAATAATTTAACATAATCTGACTAAGTATTGATTAACTAAATAATTTAACATAATCTGACTAAGTATTGAATAACTAAATGAAAAATTATATGAAATTAAAAATTACCTATAACTATCTTCCTCTTTATTTGATCTGGCTAGTGGTGCAAATATTTTCAGAATACACAAAATAAATAATAATAGTAATTCATTTCAATACATTGATTGTAAAATAACACCTTCCCAAGTAATATTCTATTAAGCAGAAAATGTTTTTCTTGGAAAGGATATTGGTATTTTGAAAACGCATATATGTTTGTGTTATATCATTTTCATTTCACAGATCAAAACACAGTTGGGTATAGGAAAAATTGCGAGATAGGAACATTTAAAAAACCAACAACGCCATGGCTACTGAAAAAAGACAAACAGACAAACAATAGAACACAAAATACAACATAGAAAATTAAGACTAAGCAATACGAACCCCACCAAAAAACTGATGGTGATCTCAGGTGCTCTGTTTTTACTTTTCAAATGACCTAACTTATAAGATATTACATAAAACAGTAGTATATGTATGACAACCTTCTATTCATATATTCCACATAGAAAATAAGAATAGATGAGCACCATAAATATATAAAAACACAAACAAATTTATTGTGTATATGTTAGAATATTAAAGAATTTTTACTTTAAAAAAAGCTCGGAAAAAGGAAATTCATTACTCAAGCGCCTATGGTCAGTAATGAAATAATTTATGTATTCCTTATTTTCATGATAGCTGCACGAGATTTGCCTCTGAACTCTGAAAAGTATTAAACTGTGACACCTCGAATTAAACTCACTCAAACATATATAATGATTGTTTCCGATTGTCCTTTTTTAGTTTTCATTATAACTGTTTTTTACATTTTTTAATTATAATATAAAGCATTTTTACATTTTTAGTATTTTGTTTTTGTTTCGTAAACTTTGAATGTACCATTATTTAGATCAATGTTATTATTTTCTATGATAAATAATGGCAACAGTAGCATACCGCTGTTCAAAAATGACAAATCGCCAGAGAAAAAACAAAACCCGGCAACAACACAAAAACCGAGAGAAACACATCAACTATAAGAGGAAAACAACGAAACATCAGAAACACTGAAGTGCAACAAAAGACAATAACAATCAAAACCAAGGAGTAAACAAAGACTCACAAAACCAAAGGACATGTACATCAACAGTTATAGATAATGAAAAAGAAAGAACACGAACTCCACTAAAAACCGGGAGTGAAATAAGGTGATCCGGAAGGGTAAGCATTTCCTGCACCCGTCGTGTTATTTCGTTGTTCAGTTCGGTAATGATGGAAGGTTATTATGACCGAGGAAGAATATCAAATATGATTTCTGACACACTTTTTTCATAATGGCCAGTCAGCTCATAATGGCGGCCGTAAAATAATTTGAGTGATGATCTTAATTTGATTGATTCATAGCCCTGTCTTAGCAATTTTTGAGAAAGCAGTATTCCTCGTTCAACAAAATCAACGTACTTTGAGCTAGCTCTAGAGTAACGTATCAGTTGAGACACATATACTCCATATGCTGGTGCCGCTGGAATTTTCCTACACAGAAATGGAAAGTCGACTATAGAAAAATTTAAAAAAACAAAACAACAATGCAACATTCATCAAAACGAACTATTAGATAAACGTAATTATTATTTTTTATTTGTAATCTTGTAATTATTTATTTCTGATGAATTCAATGTGTTCTTAAACATTTAATATTACCACTTATGACAGCGGTTAGAACATCTTAGCTAAGAAAGTCCTAAGATAATTTAACAGTGTGCATGCTGATACATGTCGTAAGTCGGTTTGAACATTATCCCAATTTACTCAGTATTCATAAGAGAGTTCTTATGACAAATCGTAGGACAGCATAGATAAAAGTTTTCACTTGTCAAGGGCAATTCAAACAGATGTTAATGGCTAGCCAAGGTAGATAAATTTTAAAACAATAAAGTACACTATTCAAGATATGTTGAAGCTATCATTTTGTTCGGTATTTTTATGGACTGCCTTTAAAAAAATCTGATACTATACGAGTACAAACAAAGTTTTTCCTACACGCTTTTCGATAACAGCTTACTCATCTGTGACACTCAATTCAAAAATAAAAAGGCAACATAAGGAACAAATCTTAAGAGTCTTGAAAACTTGATTTTCGAACATGTTCAATTAAAACATAACTCAAATATAGCAAAGAATGATCATAAGTTCACAACTTGAATTATAATGTGTGATATGGGTTTTAAGAACCTGTGTGTGGAAATTTCTTGTATGGCTTTATCATCACTGGTATATTTAATTTTCCTTCATATTCGGCGGAAAACGGAAATACAACTCAAAATAGAGAATAGAATTAGATTGTCTTATTGTTAGTTGTGCATGCAGATACGATTGTTGACGAACATCAGTCCCTATGAAGTTTTGTTTCACTAGACAGATATTACCAAGTATCCGATATTGATAACAAATTAATTAAACGGGAAAAAATGTTCAGGTATAATTTTAATAAGATAAAAACTCATCAAAAGTACGAGGTTTATAATTTAGTACGCCAGATGTGCATTTTGTCTATGTAAAAGAGAGGCAAAAGATACCAGACGACTCGCCAGTACCACCAAGACCAAATCATCATAACATAGCTGAAAATCGTTGGAAACAAAACCTTTTTCTAAAACTAGAAGGGGCTATTTATACCTTGGTGAAAAAAATCCTTATTGTTTGGATTAATTTTAACATGAAATAAACAGTAAACAACGTAATAATGATATTTTATGAAAGTGCTGATGACGAAGTTTCCGAACTTGTCCAGCCAAATGCCTTTGTGCATATGGCTTGGTAAAACATTTTTTAGTCTCAACCCTTCTTTTCTAAACTCGTATAGTATTTATGAAAATGTATATCAAAAATTTAGCAGCAATAAGCATATATATTGCACGTATCGATGTATTAACACACCGTACAGTAGTTTAACAGTTAGAAATAATACAGAATCAATGAATATTTGCAGCAATCAAAGGTTATCTGATGATAGAGTATTAATATAACCGCATAGAAGACAATGCCTCCGTTCTTAATGGTAAATGATACAGTAAAAGGGGAGGTAATGACTTTTTAAACGTTTAATGATACTATTCGAGACGTCAAAATGTCACTTATCGGGAAAATGCAGTATTCGACTAATTTGTATCAATTAGACTGATTTAACTTGAAAACGAATTCATGGATTTCTCTTTATTAAAATGATATTTGATTTGAATACGTATGACGATTTTCATCTGTTTAAACCAAAGTTTGTTCTAAATTTCTTTTAATGACTAGATAAATATACATAAAAAATGCCATTGTTTTTCAAGAATCATGAAACTTTGAAAAAAAGTACTTCTAAGGAATTGTTATGTATATTTAGAGCATTGTATAGACAAAAGTTTTCCAACTAATTCTTTTATTTAACAAAAATCTGCCTATTAATATTTTTTGAAACAAAAGAATTAGTTCCCGTGCTTGCATTTCCTATCATGATTTTCTTGATAGAGGTTTGCTGCTCACAAGGAAGCTATTAAACCAAGAGTTCCAAATGGTGAAGTTGAAATCATCCCTTCGTAAATTTTACGGACGCCATCACGAGTTGGTTGACCGTTATGGAATAACCGTTTCACAAATGATATCGGATATGTTCCTTACGTCGTAACTACAATCCCCTTCCCTTTCATGAATATGACCTACCGAATTAGACTATTTACCGGATTTGTAATCACTTAAGCAACACGACGGGTGCCACATGTGGAGCAGGATCTGCTTACCCTTCCGGAGCACCTGAGATCACCCCTAGTTTTTGGTGGGATTCGTGTTGTTTATTCTTTAGTTTTCTATGTTGTGTCGTGTGTACTATTGTTTTTCTGTTTGTCTTCTTTATTTTTAGCCATGGCGTTGTCAGTTTGTTTTAGATTTATGAGTTTGACTGTCCCTTTGGTATCTTTCGTCCCTCTTTTATGTCTATTCAACGAAAAAAACTTGAAAAAGAAGAGTTAATTTCCAGTAAATGTCTAAAAGTTTGACCCCATTTATCTCTTATAACAACCATTGAAGGTATATTTTTTATCAGATATTTGAATTTACTAGATGAAAATGATTTAATGCAAATTTTTGTAAAAATATAATCGTGGGATCAACACTGTATTACATGCACTAAAATGATTCTAATTAAAATTCTTACACTTCCCGTTTATAAAATTATGAATTATTCAGAAACTAAGGTTTCAACATCCTTAGGCAACGCTGACATAAGAAAAGTCTAACTTTTTTTTAGGTCCAGTTCTGGTACACTTCTTTTGTTTTTATTTATAGGTAGATTTTGTACATAAATATCTCAAAAATCTACCAGAAGATACACTCTTGTGCAGTTCACAAAGTAAATATATACCAAATAAATTCTCGGCAAAAAAAGGAGATAGTGTTGTTTCAAAATATCATAATAGTTATCAAAGGTACCAGGATTATAATTAAATACGCCAGACGCGCGATTCGTCTACATAAGACTCATCAGTGACGCTCAGATCAAAATATTTATAAAGCCAAACAAGTACTAAGTTGAAGAGCATTGAGGACCCAACATTCCAAAAAAATTGTGCCAAATACAACTAAGGTTACAAATTAAAGGTAATCTGTTCCTAGGATAAGAAAATCCTTAGTTTTTCAAAAAAATCAAAGTTTTAAAATTTAATACGCCGACGCGCGTTTCGTCTACATAAGACTCGTTAGTGACGCTCAGATCTAAAAAGTGATAAAGCCAATCAAGTACAAAGTACATAACTTATATATTAATTGATTATAACTCCTGGGCATAACAGACGCAACGGTTCAGAAACAATTATATTTGTGTATACATTCTTGACACGAAGTTTATAGACAATTGAAAAAAATTACTTGAAAGTAATAGCATTTGCATATATTGATCATACTTGCTGCAATAAACTTAGTATTGACCAATTCAATTAAACATGAAATAAAAATTGCATGTCAAGCACCTACTGCTCATAGTTTTGTAATTTTTGTTGCATGTCTGTAATGTGTGTTTATACGGTATTGGCTGCTGGTTCCAAATGATTGTCATATTAATCTATTATTTCTGTTTTACTTTATGCTGCTCACCGAATGATACCAAAAAAAGGTTCGAGCTATGAACTGTCATACTCGCTATAAAAGCATATTTGTCCAACTATTTTCTTCGTTAAATGGCTGTTCAAATTTAGAATATTACAGCTGTATACCATTCATTCCGATGGTAGGGGAAGACCCACGTTTAATTTGCCAGTTTTCATGAATTTCCCCATTTTTTGTATTTACCTTGGAGTTTCGTATTGTAATAATACTTTTTCTTGTCTATCGATCGTGATTAACGATTTTTGGAAGATAAATGAATAGACTTTAGATTTAGTAAAAAGTTTTCACAGATATTAATTGTAAATACTAACGTATTCAGCAGAAGGATTTCTTTTCACGTAATCTGTTTCTCACATGTTTGTGGTATTTAACTTTCATTGAACACTGGTTAATTTTGAGGACATTTATTGTATTTCGTGAAGCTTTATATCATCCGTATTTATTTCCGGTAAATGTATTCCCCTAATAAAATGCTTAACCTTATAACCTATATGCACACTAAAATAGTGACCCTACTTACCAACATCTAAACAGCATGGGTTTTCTTTATTTTGGTAAAAAATTGTCTGATGATACGTTTTTTGATCCAAGTGAAGTATTTTGGGGGTAGGCTATATGTCATTTAGAATATAACTGACAAATTATATATAACCTGTTTTTGCTTTTTGTTTTTAGTTGAATGAGATTGTTTCGAATATGATCGAACAGCTAATTGGTTTTCTCTTGATTTATTCAAAATAAATCTCTTTGGTCTAGAATATTGTATTATGATAAGTAAAAATAATCAAATAATGTTTTTATTGTTTTGAATGTTTATTTCAAATTTTTTGAAATTCGATATACTTTGTATAGCGTGCTGAAAAATGTTTTGTAGACATAAAATAGCTTTTATTGGTAAAATAATGACACAAAATAGCTGTTATTGGTAAAATGATGGCAGTTGCAGATATTGTAGTATTATGCGTTCAATGAATTATTTTCTAGGAATTTTTCAAAATATTTATACATACTTCCTTGTATTTTAACCAATCGAATTGGCAGAAGTTTTACATGTATATGTATTTACATTTGTAAATCAATAACGTTTTTCTACTTAATAGTATGTTGTTTCTTTTATTTGTTTCATATAACAATACCTTATACTTTGTAAAAAGGATATGTAGAATCTGGTTTTAGTATGTTGACAAAAAAGGTAAAATCACAAAACTACTGAACTCCGAAGAAAATTCAAAATGGAAAGTCTCCCTAATCAAATGGCAAAATCAAAATCTAGAACACATCAAACAAATGAATAACAACTGTCATATTCCTGACTAGGCACCGGATTTTCTTATGTAGAAAAAGGTGGATTAAACCTGGGTTTCTAGCTAGCTAACCTCTCACTTGTATGACAGTCGCATCAAATTCCATTATATTGACAACGATGCTTCAACAAAACAAACAGACATAATAGGTAAAAAGGTCAAAAAAAGGGGTACAGCAGTCAACATTGTGTTATAATCTTAATCATTAAAAAACCCATAACAAAACAAACAAATATGTAACAAAGAAGCGTAAAAAGGCATATAGACCAAGCATATTAGCAAATAACTATGATCGTTAAATAAGAAATCCGACTACTATTCGGGTACATATGTATCTAAAGAAATAAGCCAACGAATACGTGAAGCTATTCAGTTAAGGCTAAGAAAGGGGAATTTAACAATTGGAATTATTCGTCTGTGTTAATTTTTAGGCCTTCATTTTTCCATCACTGGGATGTATGAGCTATAAGAACACATTCAAATGTGCAATATAGAGTTACAGAAAATCATCAACATATCTGAATATTTTCTAAATGAAAATAGTGTTGCTTTGGTGTTTTGTCCTTAATTTGTTTTGTATGAATTCTGCTTCATGTAACATGTGTGAGACACAGCAAAACAGTCAGTTAGGAGAGGGAGCAACTTGTAAGGAATACAGACTGTCTGTTGAAATATCGATATCGTTTCGGTGAACGCTTTGTATGTTATTGATAAAAAAAAAAGATCCAGCATTTTGATGATACCATCTTCGATTTTATATTACGAAAAATAAGGAATTTGAAACTCTTACCATTTTTATTATAAACAAAAATATATTTTAATTGAAACGATGAAATCCGTCTTAGATCAGATTATTCATTATGCTGATTACCATGAACGTCTTTTCAAATGAAAATATTTTAATTTGATATTGTTTAATAAACATATACATTTTTCTTATCTCAGAAGTTCAAAGAAAAGATGAAGGCAAGTTCTAGTTAGCCATCAAATTTGTATGCATTCAAAAGCACATTGGACTCGGTTAACTTTTATTGATAGAAAAAAAAACTTGAAGGTACGATTTAAAGAGTTGAAACCCATTGTTTATGCCTAATAGCTTATATTCATGATAAATGATGCCGTCACCGTATGTTTCTATGTCCAAAACGTTCATGTTTGGTCCTCAATGCTATACAACTTCGTTCTTTATGTGTCCTTTTAAACCTTTTTGATTCGCGCGTCACTGGTGAGTCTTTTGTAAAAGAAACGCGCGTTTGGCGCAAATATAAAATTTTAGTCCTGATATCTATAATGAATATAAAAAAGATGATGTTGTGTGATTGCTAATGAGACAACTCTCCACAAGAGACCAAGATGACACAAAAATTAACACAGTTATATGTCACAGTTTATAGTATATTTTGTTAATATGTGTCAAGTTAATAAATAATCAATCAACCACTGTATTACTTATACCTCTCACGATGTTTTTGGTCTTACAGTGCTGCTTTTTACATTTTTTTTTATTATAGTTTGTCAATTGTACCAAATTTATTAACGTAGCTTGTTTCGTCACTTATGCTATATTCTTATGGTAAAAATAAATTGCTTGGTTAGTCATTATTTCATCTTGAAACATATCTATAATATAGAAATAAACAGCAGATTAGATGTCTCACAGCGCACTGTTTCAAAATGTATGAAAAGGTATAAAAGAATCTGGAAATAGAAGATAACATATTTAATATAATGGCCGAAATTCAGTTAAACACACGGAATACTTATTTGAGTGTCATTGTCTTCATAAAGTAAGAAATAATTGTTATTATTTTTTTAGCAAAAAATTTTAAGAACTTTTTCTCATTAGTGCTCGGTAATATTTCAGTCATTAAGTAATAAAAATAATACTGTGGATTCACTTATTTTTATGTTGAAAATTTTCGTGGATTAAGGAAAACTTGTATTTTCGGGAATATCTAATTTCGTGGTTTTGCCTAAGTTTGCAATCAAGCCTATAGGAAATGTGTCATTTGTTGAACGTCTAATTTCGTGGTTCACTTTTACCCACTAAATCCACTAAAAATGATATCCAACGAATAATAATGAATCCACAGTAATACAATTATCTTGAAATTATGCTGTATGCTGCAAATTTAAGTTAAAAGAAATTTTAAAAACCAAGTGAACAACAGTATTGAGCATTCATTTAATATTGTTTTATAAATTATCATTATAACAATAAGTCAGAAATTTAGGAAATTAATACATAAGTATGATGATACTGTTGATCGCAAAATCATGTTGACCTTGAAGTTAAGGATACTAAAGTTACATTTAATTGTATTCAAATTAACGTTACAATTCAACAGACGTAGATGACATTTAACGGTTTTGGGGATGTCATTTTTAGCTCACTTTGCGTCCGTCGTCCGTCGTCGTCTTCCGTTGTCGTAGTCGCCCATTGTCAACGTCGTCGTCCGTTGTCGTCGTCAGTCATCGTTAACTTTTACAAAAATCTTCTCCTTTGAAACTACTGGGCCAAGTTAAACGAAACATGGCCACAATTCTCATTAGGGTATGTAGTTTTAAAAATGTGACCGGTAACCTGGCTAACCAACCAAGATGGCCGCCATGGCTGAAAATAGTGCTTAGGGTTTAAAATGTAGATTTTGACCTATATCTCTGATACAAAAGCATTTAGAGCAAATCTAGGTAAAATTGTTTATTAGGTCAAAAAATATCTGCCCTGAAATTTTCAGATTAATCTGAGAACCCGTTGTTAGATTGCTGTCCCTAAACTAGTAATTTTAATGAAATTTGCCGTTTTTGGTTATTATCTTGAATATTATATTGGAGATCTATCTGCCCTGAAAATTTCAGATTAATCGGAGAACCCGTTGTTGGGTTGTTGTCCCTAAATACGTAATTTTAAGGAAATTTTACCGCTTTGGTTATCATCTTGTATACTATTATGGATAGAGATAAACTGTAAATAGCAATAATGTTCAGGAAAGTAAGATCTACCATTCTACAAATAAGTCAACATGACCAAAAAGGTCAGTTGATTTCTTTAGGAGTAATTGCCCTTTATAGTCAATTCTTACCAATGTTTTGAATTTTTTGTAATCTTTTACGAAAATCTTCTCCTCTGGAGCTACTAGGACAAATTGAACCAAACTAGTCCACAATCATTATTAGGGTATCTAGTTATTTTCAGACCAATCGGGCATTTTGTTGTTGGACTGCTGCCCCTGAATTGGTAATCTTAAGAAAATTTTGCAGCTTTTGGTAATTATCTTGAATATTATTATAGATAAAGATATAAACTGTAAATAGCAATAATGTACAGCAAAGTAAGAGCTACAAATAAGTCAACTTGACCAAAGTGATCAATTGACCCCAAAAGAGTTATTGTCCTTTATAGTCAATTTTTAACAATATTGTAAATTTTTGTAACTTTTTACATTTTTTTCACTGTCACTTCCGGACCAATTTCATTAAAGATAGAGATAACTGTAAGCAACAAGTTTGTTCAATGAAGTAAGATCTACAAACACATCACCAACACCAAAACACAATTTTGGCAAAAAGACATGAATCCATCTGTGTCCTTTGTTTAAAATGCACATAGACCAAGGGGAGCGACACAGGGTCTTCAGAGCCTCTAGTTAATCAATCTTGTAGACAATTTCTCTAAAGTTAAACATTGCTAGCTATAACAGTATTGAAATTGTTAAAAAAAAAAGACAGATGTTGTGCAATTTTTAGTGTAATTATATTATGTATCACGCTCATGTGACTATTGTGGAATCATTATTATTTCTATAATATTGCAGACTTCGGCAAAACCACGAAATTAAATATCCGCTATCATGTTAAAAAGTCAACAGTAGTTTATCGTTGTATAATAGACATAGATCTATTGTCTGAAATCGAATCCGGGTTTCATGTAAGTTTCATACAAGTTTTGATTCATCAACTAAAACTGGTAAACACGTAGATAAATGAATATCGATTCACAGCATCCGACTGGTATATTTTTGTCTTTCATTTTGTTTTGCAATATAGCACTTATTTTGTCATAGTGTCGTTTCAATTATATTAACAATTAAGTTCGGGTGTGGTTATTCCTTTTTTTTCTTGAACAGAAATTATTTTATGATGAAAACAATTCTTCATTATTTCGTGCGTCACAATCTGGATCAACCTTTATCCGGAACGCCGAAACATTAGCATTTGACGGCCAGGCATTTACGAATACGTAGTCACCTAAGGATCATGATGACAAACAGGTAATGTATTTCAGAACTATTCTTATTGCATTGATATAGGAACAGATTATTATAATCTGGAAAGCTCACATTTAATCTCGCTATGACGTTATTAACATGTTAAAACTTATGTATTTGACCTATAATGACCATTTCGTGCATAATTTTTACCAAAACATATATCAGCTTTAACCCCCAAGATTGTGTGTGTATGTTAAACGCATTACATTTTGTTGTTGTTTTTTATTTATTGTAGCGAAATAGGTTTTACAAACCCGTTACTCATATCTTAACATAAATGCTGCTATGTTAATATTTTTTTGCAGTTTGCACTCAATACTAGCAGTTTAATGCCATAATGTTGATATGTAAATTGTAAAATAATCGAAATATCGAATTCCAAGGAAAATCAAAAGGAAAATACCTTATCAAATAGCAAAATGAAAAGCTCAAACGCAAAAACGTCAGCAGTGCGTGAGTTGAAAGTGGATGAACCAGGGTAATGTCAATAAAAATCAAATTGTCCATATCAACTTTATAAATGATGCATGCTGGTCTTAAAGTATAGATTATAGGTACTGACATCATTTGTCATCTTAATTTCCCCGAGTGAAGACCGCGTGGTCCGGTATTTATATATTCCGCTTTCGGGCATTTTTTTGGTTACTTTCATATACGTGTTGGTGCGGTGAGAATTGATGTGCTTAGTTATTTATTTCTGTATATTCGATACATGTCACATATGTCTTATTTGTCAGTACAGTCGAGCTACTCGTGGGTCGTCTAGAAAAAGTGAGATCACAAAAATACTGAACTCAGAGGAAAATCTAATCGGAAAGTCCATAATCACATGGCAAAATCAAATGACAAAACACATCAAAAACGAATGGACAAGAACTGTCATATTCCTGACTTGGTACAGGCATTTTCAAATGTAGAAAATGGTGGATTAAACCTGGTTGTAAAGTGCTAAACCTCTCACTTCGATGACAGACTCATCAAATTCCGTTATATTTAATAAAATCTAGACGGTTTTTGTTTTTGTGTTGTCTGTTTTCATGTGTGTTAATGTTACAGTTTTGTTTTCTTTTAATTTTCTGTACGTATGCAAAAAGTACGATACAAAGTTTAAGTATAAAGCTATAGTTATAAACTATACGCACAGGATGTTTTGTTTGTACACAGTCTGACTTTGAAGAGAATCGACATGGTTAGAAATTACAAATATATCACCATTACAAACTAAATTCCATTTTAATATTTTTGTCATAGTAAGAAAATGCATAAAATAACACCATCCCAAACTCTTATACGGTTTTACAAATAAAACAAATCTATTCCATGTTTAGAAATTGACCTGTGAACATATAAGTGTCAAAAGAATACGTAACTTTTTTTGACTTTGGTCAATTCGTGTGTCACACAGTTTATATTTCGTTTATTGTGTCCTGGTGTGCGGTCGAAAATTTATGAGAGGTGTCCGTTATTTTTTTAGGCTTATATGTTGTAGTTAACTATTATATAATTTATTCATGTTTTACTCTAGAACTATGATGAGTGTTCTTGCATTTGACTGTACTGTATTCCTGTCACGTAGTGATGTCAACTTAGTGGTACGTTTGATATTGACATCATAGAGCGCGGTTTATCTAGACATAAAACCAGGATTGAACCATCATTTTGTTCTTTCAGAAAAGTCCCTAATCAAATGGCAAAATCGAAAACTCAAACACAACAAAACCAAAAGAACACTACTGTCGTTTTTATTTAGTGTATTATTTTTATTTATCATTGTATCTTTGTAACCTTTACTGTTTATAGATATCAAAAGATATGGTATGAGTGCCAATGAGACAACTTTCCATCCAAGTCAAAAAGTAAAAGTAAAACCATTATAGGTAAAAGTATGATTTTTTAACAGGGAGTCCTGGCTCACAACCAAACGCATGCTATAAAGGGCCCTGAAATTTACTAGTTGAAAATCATTTAACAGGAAAATCAATGGTCTTATCAATAGAAAATAAACAATAAACGAGCAACACTTATGAACCACATCAATAAACGGCAACCAGGTTCCTGTCCATGTTTGGTAATATGCTTTTGGCGTGGCTCAGTATTTATATATTTCGCCATTGTGGTGTTTTGTTATGGTCATTTTGAGGTATTTTTGTCTTTTGTTTTTGCTTTGGTACTTTGTATATAGAATGTTTATATACCTATTTAGTTTTTCCTTTTTTTGAATAGTTTTATAGTGATTAAGGTTGTAACATATCATTCATTGCTGTATCCCGATTTTTTATATAATATATATTTTGATAATTTTACATGAATTATCATTATTATGGTCATATTAATAAGTTAACTGTTTGCAAAACTTTTGAATTTTTGAAATACCAAGGCTTTTCTACCTTAGGAATAGATTACCTGAGCTGTATTTGGAAAACCTTTAGCAATTTTGGTCCACAATGCTATTTTACCTCGTTCTTTATTTGGCATTTTTAATTTTTTTGGATTCGAGAATCACTGATGATCGTCTTTTTTTAGACGAAACGCGCGTCTGGCGTAAATACAAAATTTAATCCTGGAATCAATGATTAGTTAATCTACATCGGAGAATATCGGAGAATATCGAAGAATATCGAAGAATATATATACATACATAGCTATTTTCTATTGTTTGATGTGTCAATATTTTTCTTTTCGTACCTTTCATTCCGTACAATGTTAATGAGATTTTAAACAAATTCGAGGCAAAGTTTGGACTGTTTTGCTTTAATCGAAAAAAGGCGAATTGAAATCATTTACAGAGTCAAAATTCTATTGGAACTTTGCAACTGCGTAGATATTATTGAACGAAATACCTATCTGATACAAAAGAAGCAATTTGTACTTTTGTAGAATTGCTTCAGAGTATCCTTTTTCTTCATGAATATTCATATTTACTTAAGTATAGGTGTAAGGCAGTTATCAGTTACGAATTGAAATCATTTACCGAGCCAAAATTCTATTGGAATTTTGGAACTGCGTAGATATTATTGAACGAAATACCTATCTGATACAAAAGAAGCAATTTGTACTTTTGTAGAATTGCTTCAGAGTATCCTTTTCTTCATGAATATTCATATTTACTTAAGTATAGGTGTAAGGCAGTTATCAGTTACGAATTGAAATCATTTACCGAGCCAAAATTCTATTGGAATTTTGGAACTGCGTAGATATTATTGAACGAAATACCTATCTGATACAAAAGAAGCAATTTATACTTTTGTAGAATTGCTTCAGAGTATCCTTTTTCTTCATGAATATTCATATTTACTTAAGTATAGGTGTAAGGCAGTTATCAGTTACGAATTAAAAAATATTTTCAGGAAGTAATTTATCTACAGCTAAAGCATATACAGTTAAATCTTGTACATCTCCCTTTAAAACCTCCATTCGCTCCGCAAAACTGTCTACATGCATCCTCAGCATCGCTACTTTAACATTTGCTGACGTGTATCAAAGGTAGAGTCAAGTCTTAAAAAAAATTATATGTAATTATCATGCAATGCAGATACACAAATAACATCATTTGAAACATAAACATGAATACCGAATGTCAAACTTTAATGATGTACTTAGGTGAGGGTTTGGAATTTGTGTCAAATGTTCGGACTCCTTGGTGTTTTTCCATACAATACAATGTAAAATATTTTGCCCCATAACACCCATTTCTTTTTTCATATAAGACTTGATAGAACATGAAAGGTCATATACCAAAATTTTAGAAGATTCTTAACTTTCTTTCTTTTGTTTTTGAGACCTAATAATACCAATGCAAATATAAGGTAAAAGTCCGAGTCAGCCTTTTCCCGCCATATCTTAAATCTCACATATCTCGAAAAGGAGGTCCATGACCTATCAATATTTTTAGCTTAATTTTATCCTTAATTGATGCTCTACCAGCATATAGTATCAATTTTAACTTCTTTATTAATTAATTTTCACCTGACCTCACCTAAGTACATCCTTAAACCGCTTTTGATGAAAGCGCAACTAATGCATAACAATTATAACGACCAGTCGTCATCGCAGACCCATGTAAAATAATCACTCTGAAGTCTAGTCAGCTCAAAGTCATGACCATCTCATAAATAGTATTCCTAGATTGTTGTCTGTTATAATTGCCTTTCATTTATTGCTTAATTATGAATCATGCTATTGGCTTCCCCGTTTGTATGGTTTATCAATTTGTCATTTCGGTTCCTTTAAAATTCACCATACGGTATGGGTTTTCACTTTTTGCTGAGAGTCTTACGATGATTGTTTTTTTTCAACTGCATTTAGTCTCTAGTATTGCAACAGTCGGCGGGTTAAAATACCCAATACAATTGCCATGCCAATTCATAAATGAAAATGTAAATTGTTCAACATCTACAGAGGCATTATTTGAATTGGTTTATTGGGAATGTGATAGTTCTGGACTGACTATCACTGCTATTACTGTTTTGGTTTATCTAAAAAGGTATGAGGTTAACGTAAAGTTTTGCTTCTGAGTAAAACTATGTACATGATTTGAAGCACATTATTAGTATAAAGGATAGCTTTTGAACAATATTCTCATAGTATGCAAGATTAAAACATCAAGCCTACAGTGATCCCATTTTTGAAAATAATATGTCAGGACAACCCTGTATGTAGAATTACAGAAAACTCTGGATGATTGTATCATTTTCAAAAGGATAGGAAATATTTAACAGCTGAAAAATGCATCAAGGAGTTGGATGTGCACTGCAGCTGGTATTTACAAATATATATATTTCTTTTATAAATTGTGACTTGGATGGATAGTTGTCTCATTAGCATTCATATCACATCTTCTTATATCTATAAAACGCAAAACTATGTTCTCTATTGTTTATTTTGCTAAATATTGTTTTCTGTCTTACCGTTTGTAGTTGTGATCCTATATTTTCTTTTTTATTCGTATGAAAAAGTAAAGATAATTAATCTCCCACTTCATTTGTATGATGCTAGCTTAAAGCCACTATGTGCACATGCTTTATTTGTTTTACACAGTTTCATTTGGAGAATATTCGTTTTAAATGACACTGTATTTTTCAACTTTTTCATTTTATTTTGAATTACCATAGACCTTATCAGAGTTCCATGATCTGAACATTAACATATGGCTTCTTAGTTAATGTATGTTCCTACATTTGAATGTTTATATATTGGGGTAGTACGAATGTATTGGTACTGTTGTCGGTGTGCATGTCGCGTGTTTTCCAAAACACTTATCGGATAGACTCGTAGATAAAAATGTGAAATGAACAAAGTAAACGTTTGCATAATAATCTTCGATACGTTTTCGCGATTACAATAATTTAGGATTTTAGAAATCCTGATGAAATATTTCTTGACGTCTAATTTTTGCTTGTAACATTAAACCAAAAACTGCCAAAGGAATTCCTAAATTCGTATGGATACTAAAATCAAAAAAGGCAGCTTACAGTATTATACCGATGTTCAATAGTCATAAATCGATTAATCGAAAACAAATCTAGGTCACAAAACAAAAACTTGACACATCATCTTATTGTTATAAAACGTGCCAAAAACAGTATTTTTGCAGCATTTGGTAATATTGCAGTTCATTGTTTATAGTGTCATTACATATAGTCGAGCATTTAATTTGTCAGGTTTTATGTACTTCTCCGCTGTTAAATGTACTATTGATTTCGGTATTTTTTATGAACATTTTTCTTCTTGAACAGAGCCTGTTATATGATGAAAATAACACTTTATAATCTCGTGGTTTTATCCTCATCTAATCGCTCAAACATTAGAATTTGGAAGCAAGGCATTTGAGAATTGTCACTTTAGACATATTGTTTAGCATTGCCATATAAGCGGAAGGTTTGTTAAACCATGTTCCCCCTCCCCCACAATTTGTTTCTTAAAATTTCCTGTACTTAGAAAGGAATATTGCACTTGTTATCAAATAGTCCGTTTCTATGTATGTTAGATTATCTTTTGTTGCTCTCCAGTTTTTCTGTTGTTCCGTTGTTTTCCTCATATAGTTGATATGTTTCCCTCGGTTTTAGTAAACTTTGTAAACCAGATTTATTCTCACTTAATTTATGACTTTTGAGCAGCGGTATACTACTGTTGCATTTATTTAAAACTATGCAATAACATTGGTTTTAGAACAAGTTTTTAAAACCTGTATCGTCAGAGCTCGTGAAGCTCATATAAATGTCACAAACAGTTTGAAATTTAAAATGACGATTTCACGCATAGTTATTGATCACAATTTATTTCAGCTTTACCCGGAAAATTGGTGTGTGTTTTTTTTTAAACACATAGTCATTGCCTTTTTTCAAAAATTTCGTCGCCTCGTGTTCTAAAATACAAAGTACAAAAAGACTAAATGAATGAATATTGGTGCAAATAAACGCAAACGGCATAGTTTTAAAAAGATAAACTGTACAATAGCTAACATCAAAACACTAGCTATTCACCAGGGTTATAACATTGATAATGACAAAATTTGTAAATAAATATTAGAAAAGGTACAAAACTATCTACATGTCTGGGAAAGAACAAAATTGATATACTCTAGAAAAGTCCTTAATTGTATTGTTAAAAATTTAATTATTTCAGTGTGTTGTTATGAGTTTGAAAAAGAAGAAAAATAAGAAAAGGAAAAAATAAGAGAAAAGAAATCTCATTTTGATTAATAAAAAAAAGCTGTTACTTATACTTAAATATATTTGACAAAATCTCAAAATTCTTTGGATGTCTGGAGTCAATATAAACAGTTTGAGACCTTCATTTCAATACATAAGACATACTTGAAAAACAGGATTACTAATAGACAAACCTATTTGAACGTGAAACTAATGATACTTCTGATATTATAAGACTGCTTCATACCTTTATCTTTTGTTCAATATTGACACAGATGGACGACTTCACAGTGAAATCTATGACAAACGGATCGATTTCAACTTCCAAATTATCAATTTTACCATTTCTCTGAAATACAAATGTACCAGACCCTCAGCACCATTCTTTGGTGTTTACATATCTTAGTTCATCCGTTTTGCTCGAGCATGTTCACACTATACGGACTTCATATTGTAGAGTAAGAAGACTAGGGTACATGTATTGTATTGTGACGTGTGATAGTCATGCAAGATATTTTTATGTATGTTTTTTAATTGGTATAAATAAAGCATGTTGTTCAATATTCTGTATTTTTTTTTAAAGTTCTTCTACTTCTACTTCTACTTTTTAGTGACCGCCTTCAACACGTTGAAGTTTATGTCACTTGCACTGCGCATTGCTTTGTGGTCCACAAATTGTGGAGACGTATATACAGTGAAAAATTTTAATTTTATGATTAAAAACAAAAATTAATTATAACATTTTTACATAGTGATAGTGCATATTTTGTTATTTTATTTATTTATATATTAGGATAAAACTATTTACACATGATGAATTTACTGACTGTAGGTGTGGGTTGATATGACTCTATAGAGTCGCTCATAACAATACTCAGAGGAAGGCTGTTCCAGTTTTTTATTGTGCGTGGAAAGAATGATTGTTGGCGTATAAATTTGCGTTCTGCAGGATGGAATCTGATATGAGAGTGCGTGCATGTTCCGGGACTGTCTGAGCGGTTGTATTAGTCTGTCTGTTTTTGTGATGGCGATGAGGTGGTATGAAATTTTATAGAACATGAAAAGGCGTGCATCAGTTCTTCTGTATGCTAGGTTTCTCCATTTTAGGTGGTCAATCATGTCACTAACACTTGATGTGTTTCTATGTCGGTTAGTGACAAACCTAGCAGCCCTTCGTTGTACCTTTTCTAGTTTGTTTATGTCCTCAGTAAAGTAAGGATCCCATACTGAACAGGCATATTCTAGTGATGGTCTGACTAAGGATTTATATGCCTGTTCCTTTACTGAGGTGGAACTGATGTTAAGGTTCCTTCTTAGAAAACCTAGTGTACCTTATTACAGATGGTGTTTATGTGACTGTGCCATTTTAGGTCTGATTGTATTGTCACGCCTAGGTATTTTGCTTTGTCCACATGTTCAAGAACATGGCCGTGTAGAGTGTAATTGTAAGTAATTGGATTTTTATTTCGACTGATGGACATAACATTACACTTGTCAGGATGAAAAGCCATTTTCCAAGTATGTTCCCAGATGCCTAGTGTGTTTAGATCTTTTTGTAGGGTTTCGCAGTCGCTGTTAGATTTTATAACCAGATAAGCAATAGTGTCGTCTGCGAAAAGGCGTATGGTGGAATTTAGCCCAACTGGAATATCATTAATATAAAATAGAAACAGACTTGGGCCCAGAACAGATCCTTGAGGCACTCCTGACTTCACAGGGACATAGCCTGAAGTCTCACCCTCTAGAATAACTGCTTGGGTACGACATGATAAAAAGCCCTGTATCCATGCATTTGTTTTCCCCTGTATCCCATAGTAATTTAGTTTGTGTGATAATAAATTATGGCTGACTTTATCAAAAGCTTTAGAAAAGTCCATTATGAGTACATCTGTTTGTTTTGAAGTTTCAATATTTTTAGTGACATCATCTATAAATTCCAAAAGCTGAGTTTCACAAGATCTATTTTTTCGAAAGCCGTGTTGAAGGGGATACAGGATGTTATGGTTGTCTGCGTGTGTCATGATTGCGCTAACTACAACATGTTCTATAAGTTTGCAACATATGCATGTTAAAGAAATAGGCCTATAATTCTCTGGATTATATTTGGACCCTTTCTTAAAGATGGGAGAAACATGTGCAGTACGCCAGTCATGCATGGTAAAAGTTATGTAGGAAACAGTAACTGTGTGAAATAACTTGTATTATACTACTTGTAATGCTTGTAGTCTGGAACATATGATAATTGAATCAAATAAGTTTTAATTAACATTTAATAAAGTAAAGTTAGAACAATTACAATATTATGAGTTTTCTAGAAATATTGAATTACTGTCATTTGTATATTTGATAATTTATAAACCAGTTGAAGTTCATGTAATAATTTACCAGTTCATAGTAATAATCCACTGAATAATCCAACTGTATGTCTTGTATTTTTGTGAAGATCCAATTGTAGAAACTGTAGTAAATCGTAGTAAATTTCACGCACCTGTGCTTGAATTTTATGAATGAAATGTATTGACATGCGCAGTAGAACCCATGTGTCACTTGGGACGATTGTTCAATAAAAAACACTTTTTTTACGTGTTGGCAACTGTTTCCACATACTTTGTGTAATTCCTTTTAGTATTTGTAGTCAACGTCTTTAATGTTTTGTAGATATTAATGCTCACTATCCTTGATATTTGTCATTTTGATCCGCCGGTGACACACATAACTTTTCGCATTGTTGTTTACGTATTGTGACTTCCGGTGGCGCTGTATATATTGTTGTATTTTTAGTTACCATAGAAATTTGTTTAGTACCATGCAAACTTTGTTTATTATATAAAGGTTACTAAAATTGTATATTATTGTGATTTTTGTAATTTATTTGAGAATTCAAATATTTAGTTGGACGGCAATACACCTTATCGCTATTTGTCCGCCATTACTGGAAATCACACAGGTTCCCGTTAAATTTTGTCGTCATAAAGCAAAATATCTGACGCCACAATGGAAATGTGATTGTTGTGTGCGTCAAAAGTTCAAGCGGCCGGGTCAGCCGGGATTAGCGATAAGGTGTATTGCGCGATCCAACAATCCAACGATTTTTCAACTTTGCCAACAATCCAACATTGACGTAATTTCGACGCCTGTTCGTCAGTTCTGCTTAAACTTTTGGTTCTTACAGTTGGCATTTTTATTTGCTCGTTATTTATTTTAGTCAAAATGGTTAATTTTTCTTAGAACTTCATTTTTTAAAAGGTTAAATTGTAAAGGAAAATAGTAGTTAGCGTTTTCAAAGTTAAAAAGGAATATTTCATTTTAGCGGACTCTTTAAAGCTTTATTTCTAGTTTATCTTTAAAAGTTAGGATTATTGAAAGTGTTCATTGAAGTTCATGTTTACTGTTAACGCTTTGTTCTTTTTGTAATAAATAAGATTAACTATAGGAAAACATTAGGCAATTAAGGGATAATTTCCTAAAGGTCTGGAAATTATAATAAACAATACAGTTTATGTATGGCATAAACTGTAATTCATTGTTAGCTATTCAGGAAAGGTTCTGAATATAACTAATAATAATAAACATTTTTTATGTAACTGGTGAGGTATCAGTTACAACTATATACAAAAATGTCAGAAAGAGGTATTCTGATTAAATTCACTTGAAGTTAGGATTTTCTCTTAGGTAATTTATTTTCTTAGTAAGATAGCAGGACTCAGCCTTTTTATGTATTTTTCTAACACACCAACATATTACCTCTTGAGTGTAGAGATAAATTAATAAATATCTCTTGAGTTTAGTGATAAGTTAATAAATATCTCTTGAGTGTAGAGATAAATTACTACATGTATTATACTGAATAGATTCTTGTCATATCATATAAGTCTATACTTTAAGTATATTACTAGTTAAAATTGTTGTTTATCTTGAATATAAATGAAAATATATGATTCTTGAAATGAATAAAAGATAGAAACTTATTTACGTGACTTTTAGCAAATGCCTATATTATACTGACCAGCTCATATCTTGTCATACTGACTTTGTTATTTACAAACTACTCATAAAATGTGAGTAAAAACTTTTGGGTCGAAGCATTTCAAGCCCCTGCCCGCTACAATATACAGGAGTGTGCTCCTTACGCAGAAACTGCCCCAACAGAGTTATGAGAAGGAAAGATTATCAATGAATTTTATGGACAACATCACGAATTAGTTGAGCTATACAATGTGCCTGTGTTGTAAATAACAAACGAAATTTTTGCAACTTCTTCGATTGTGGATATCCGTAGGCGACGTTTTGTCGCAACCGATTCGGCCTCAAGTCGAGCCGGCCTAGGGTAGCAATACACAGTTAGAACAAAAACTTTGCTTTCATGTTTAAAAAATTCACCAGGGCCATGATGCGAAACTAAACTTTTAACTGTATATTGCTACCTTAAGGATCAACATTTTTTTCTTTTCCTCATTCCACTTTAAATGAATTTCTGTGTTCTGCTAGCTAAAACAAGCAAATTGGCCTACTAGTTTTGAAAATAGGTTCAGAAACAAAAAAGTTATGAAGGTTAGCAGTTGACACTGAAATGCAACAAAACAGTGATTTGGTGAAACATGCCATGTCAAAGTGTAAATTCTCCTTTTTTAGTTAACTTTCTAAACTTGTACCTTCTGTGTTTGTCTTTTCTTGTTAAAAACTTAAATTAACATTAACAGTAGACACATTTTACAAGTTAAAGCTATTTTAAAGCTATAAAATGTCAATTTTGTTGTGTATAAACATAGCAAAGCCTTGGTTAAAATTGAGCAAATACTGAATATTTATATTTATAACAGCAGGAACAAATTAAGACTTAATTTATGCTAAATTGTGACTTTTACTTGCTAAAATAATAAATTTGATTTAGTCGCATGACAAAACATAAAGCCTTCCCCCTCTGAGGTTTCTACATAACTCGCATTCTTTATTTTCTAAGGGGTAGCCAATAAAGTATCAGTTTATGACCGAACCAAGTCTTTTTTTGATGCGTTTTGTTATTTGATTTTGCCATGTGATTATGGACTTTCCGAATTGATTCTCTAAGTTCAGTATTTTTGTGATTTAACTTTTTGTGACAAAATGCCTATAAAGGTTGCTAAGGACAATAAACAACAAAACTAACATATATTGTTAAACTTAAAGATATTTCTCCCTCAGAATTCTATCTATAATCTAAATATCAATAGATTTGTGGTATGATTTGTCTAAAAAAATAAGCAATTCTGTACTTGGTCAAATGCCATAAGGTAGCAATACACCGTTAGGAAAAAACCTAAAATTGACACTCATAATTTTTAAACACCCTCTTACCCTTCCTTTCTACAAATCAGGCTTAATATTTGTGTTATGCATCTGTATATTTATGGAAAGAGAATCTGTTTTTGTTGGTACCATGGCAACAATCTGCATTTATTTGATACAAATTATTGCAAAAAATGGGATGAACATGTCACAAAAGTCTCAAAAAAATTGTTCAAAGGAAAATTTCAATTAATTAGCGTGATACCTTGCATGAAACCATAGACATATAGCTATTAAGAGGTCCAAAAAAGTTATATGCATTTCTGCTCGTTTTTCCATAAAATTAAATTGAAAAGATCGAGTGTCAAATCTTTGTTGAAAAACACTACAATACGGTACGGATAGGAAAATATGATCTATCAAACAGAAAAATTGCCTATAAAACAGTCTAAAAACAATCTAAATGTTCATTTGAATCAACTAGGAACGCTTTATTATTCCTTAACTATCTAAAAATCAATTTGATTGTACAAAAACAATTATATTCAAAAGATTCACCATGGCCATAATGCGAAACTAAACTTCTATGTATTGCTACCTTCAGTTGATCCGTCCCAAAGTCGACCCGTCCAACGTCGATACGGTCCCACGTCGACCCGGCCCCATAAAAACATAATGTATAATCTATTTTAACTTTGGAAGATTTGGTGACAAACTTTAATTAGTATCAATGGAATTTGTAAAAAGTATTGATGATGGATGACAACAGGTAAGTGAAATTCTTTATGTGTTTATCTGTTTTGAGTTGTCCTGTCATCATTATTTGTACTGTATTCATGGCATGTAGTGCTGTAATTTTAGCTGCATTGTTAACAATACTATATAAACAGGTGGTTTGGCTTACGGAATGGAGGGGGATATTACTTCGATTGGTTTTGGTAGGGGTGTGGCAATTTTTGTCTAATAAATGTACCCAATTAAATATAACATTCATTTAGATTTCAGATGACAGGAGATTGTCTTATGAGCAACAACACGCTTGCTTTTTTTGAGAAAGAAACTATGTACCTTTTCAGATATGTAAGTGTACCCAAATCTAAGTTTTAAGAGGATTCGGGGTTTTTCCTGGCATACTTTTTCACTGCTGTATTTTTCTTTCTTATATATCTATTTTATGTCAGTGCTAATTCTCAACATCAAAAGTCTGTGCATTATTTTTCCACAATTTTTTTTTAAATTTCGAATCAAACTAGACTTCTTGACTTAATTGCTATTCATGATGCTTTATCCACCATTATGATTCATCAACATAATTTGGCAGCAGTAATGCATAGTGAGTAAGAGCGGTCTACACTTCCGGTTTTAATGAAACTTAAAATAACTGTTTTATTTTTACAATGATTAAAATTATAGCACAATGTTGACTGCTGTACCCTTATTTTTGACTTTTTTACCTATTATGTCAGTTTGTTTTGTTCACACATCGTTGTCAATAGAATAGACCTTAATGCTATTGTAAAACCAGTGAGAGGTTTAAAGATTTTCTTATCCCAGGCATAGAATACCTTAGCCGTATTTGGCACTGGGCCGATGTCTCTGCTGGTGAACGTTTCGTCCTCGCCGGTTTCACCAGCCAAGTAGTCAGCACTTCGGTGTTGACATGACTATCAATTATATGGTCATTTTTATAAATTTCCTGTTTACAAACTTAGGAATTTTTCAAAATACTAAGGACTTTCTTATCCCAGGCATAGATTACCTAAGCCGTATTTGGCACAACTTTTTGGAGTTTTGAGTCCCGAATGCTCTTCACTATTTCTAAATCTTTGGTTTATAAGTATTTCGATCTGAGCGTCACTGATGAGTCTTTTGTAGATGAAACGCGCGTCTGGCGTACTAAATTATAACCCTGGTACCTTTGATTACTATTTAGGTAGCTTAAAAACCAGATTCAGTTCGCCCTTTTCTACATAAGAAAATGCCTGTGCCTGTGCCTGTGCCTGTAGTTATTATCCATTTGTTTGATGTGTTTGAGGTTTTGATTTTGCCATTTGATTAAGGACTTTCCTTTTTGTGATTTTTTTTACAACTAAGAAGGTGTGATAAGCCGTAAAACCACGAAACGTACGTTTTAATTATCTGATTGGCTATGTCACGTCAAAAATGACAGTAAATAATACTCGAATCATAATTCTGAAAAAAATCTCCATGTACCTCTCTCCTTCAGTTGCAATTGTATGTTCCTAGTTCTTCTGAAGGAAACATTGAATAAAGAACAGAATAATATTCAATGATATTTTTATATGATAATGAGACTTTATTATTGATATTCTGACACAATATCCAATATTACATTTATTTAAGTCTTTGAAAGTCACATTTATAGGTCTCTCAATTTCCATTGACAACTCTTTTAACAGCCAGGTGGTACTGGGATACCGGGGAATGGCGGAGTAGGAGGGCAATCCTTCTTTGGTTTAGGTTTAGGACCTGTAAATACAAATAATGATTTTAAATTTACATAAAATAGAATTGTATATATCATATCATCATTACTATGTATGCATTGCAGCAATCTACTAATAGTAACAATACCCATTGGTACCACAGACCGCATCATACTCTTCCTAAACAATCACATACTCAAACAAAGAAAAAAAGCATAGTCTTAATAACCTTACTTGTCATCGGTTCATGTAATTTTCATTTCGTTAATCTTTTTGTAATGAATAAGGATAAGATAAAATAATATTTATTCTATTAAAGTGTCACCATCCATTACAATATCTATATATATATATATATACAGTCATAAGAACCAAACATTTAAGTAAAAGGATGCCAGCCGAAAACGACTTATGAGACACTATCATTGAAACAAACATCTAATACATACATAAAAGGACAAGGTCTTTGCTTTTCTCGTTTAAATTGTTTCTCATCTTTTATGTCCGAGTCTTTTTAGGCGATTTCATTATATGAGTCTTTCTTTAAACTCTTATGTTTGCTTCCACTTTATCAGAAATTTAGTGGGTTTTCTCTTTAGCAATTATACTATTCTTCTTATAAATACTTCGTACTGGTAATAGCACTCTACAATTATGCTTGAATACTTCTTTAATTGATTACAAACAAAACTGCACATTAATTTGCCTTTACGATCGGGATTCATATATAGATATAAGAAAGCCATTGATCTTGGTCAAGAAGCTTACTTTTTTAGCTAACCACTAATTTCATGTACATAGTGTTTTCCTACTAAGACAACATTCTTATATTTTTCTGTCAAACGTAATTTGTTCACCTTTTCTATAATTCTAATATTTTTCGACAAACTTTTGTTTGTACTTTTCTTCCTGTACTCATATTTTCCTCAAACCTTTATTGAGTCGTCCTTTTCGTTTAATAATTGTATACTTTAAATTATGTCGAACTTGTAAATGACACATTTTTACGTGAACAAAATGATAGAATGTATCACTTTTGATTGTTATCACTATATTATGTTTGGCAAAGGAGATACACACGATGTCAAACGGCAACTAAACACTTAAAATAATATAATATTAAGCATTTATAATTTAACTGATGTATTTCAATATCTTAGTATTGACAATTACTGTCAGGTGTTTTTCGGGTGTATCATTGCTTGATGACATCGCGACAAACCAAGGCATACCACAGAACGAACAAAACTGATTCGTGTTTTTTTAATAAATTTATAATGAAAATTAAAAACGTAACGACTACAAATGAATTCAAATCAATTATTGTGACAGATGTTTAGTTCCTTATTTCTGGGAGGTAAGCAAGAAGACATTGTATAATCAGTTGTATTTCTTGGATAGGGATAACTACTGTCGCCGATTCTCAAAGTTGATAATCTTCATTGTAAGTACTTATAATTCAATTATTACTTGAAAATATAATTAAAAAAACAGTTGATCATAATAATAAGAAACAAATTAGAATAGAAATAATGCAGCTGGTAAGATTTGCATCAAATGATAATAATTCGTCTGAAAGTTGAAGGCTAATTCCCATGTTTCCCACCGAAAAATATTTTTCCCCCGTAAACTAGATGACATTTCTCCCTAGTTTATGAGACGACAGATTAAACAAAGTTAACTGATTATCAACTTTGAGAATCGGCGACAGTAGTTATCCCTATCCAAGAAATACAACTGATTATACAATGTCTTCTTGCTTACCTCCCAGAAATAAGGAACTAAAAATCTGTCACAATAATTGATTTGAATTCATTTGTAGTCGTTACGTTTTTAATTTTCATTATAAATTTATTAAAAAAACACGAATCAGTTTTGTTCGTTCTGTGGTATGCCTTGGTTTGTCGCGATGTCATCAAGCAATGATACACCCGAAAAACACCTGACAGTAATTGTCAATACTAAGATATTGCAATACATCAGTTAAATTATAAATGCTTAATATTATATTATTTTAAGTGTTTAGTTGCCGTTTGACATCGTGTGTACTTATCTGTGCAAGCAAGTTGTTTTCCTTTTAACATCAATTGAACAATGCGGGGTTTTTTTTTATGAAGAAATAGGATTAAATGGATTATGGTGAGTATGACTATGAATAGAACTCAAAGCAACATCGCAAATTAAAATGTCAAAAACAAATTCAAAAGAAGTGGAAATGTTCTGATGGACAAGGATTAGAAAAAAAAAACAATGTTGTCTGGTATCTATGATGTATTTATTTACAACCACTGGGTCGATGCCACTGCTGGTGGAGATTTAGGGTATCACCAGCCCAGTAGTCAGCACTTCTGTGTTGACTTGAGTTATCATTGATATGTTCATAATTATAAATTAACTGTTAACAAAACTTTGAATTTTTTAAAAACTAAGGCTTTTCTACCTCAGGAATAGATTACCTCAGCTGTATTTGGCTAAACTTTTAGGAATTTTTGGTCTTAATGCTCTTTAACTTCGTACTCTATTTGGCCTTTTAAACATTTTTTTATTCGAGCGTAACTGATGAGTCTTTTGTAGACGAAACGCGCGTCTGGCGTAAATATAAAATTTTAATCCTGGTATCTACGATGAGTTTATTCTTACAGCAAACTGTCCCCTTGCTATAATTACAATAGAGACAAAAAAAGTTGGAAGGACATACAAATATATATCAACATAATAATTAAAGAAACTCTATGAGGAGGGATTCTAAACTGACCAAATAATAGCAATCAAAACTTGGAGGAGTCGCTAAATGGCGAGGTTCTTTATACTTAAAATAATTGTGAGGTAATTAATTCATTGGTCATATTAAAATCCAAATCATCATCGTAATAATTTTACAGATACATGTTATCGCTATTTATCCGACATTACTGGACTTCACACAGGTTCCCGTAAAATATTGACGTCATAATACAAATTATCTGACGCCACAATGGAAACATAATTGTTGTATGACGTCAAAATTTCAAGCGGGACAGATTCTCGGGTCAGCCAGGAATAGCGGTAAGGTGTGTTCGTCCAATTTATAAGAAATCGACCATTCATCTTCCCTTAGTGCTACGAGGAGGACGGACATGTTTTTTGGTGACGAACGCATATTTTTCAATTCTAACAATGCAAGTTCTTTCTCAATCTTAAACAAAAGCGATTTTCGACTAGAAATAATCTTTTTGATCACTTCCCTTCTACAACAATTTAAAAAAGATCAGTAGGATTTATATTTTCACGAAACCAATTACTACCAGGGACACTTTAAACAAGTTCTACCAGGGACACTTTAATCAATTCTCTAACATTTATAATCCGATTCTTATGTATCACAAAATCAAACTAAAGTCGTCTTTTCATAAAAATTAATTGACACTTCATTTTTTGGCTAGATTTATAATTTGTTTAGCTCTAACCGAAAAATTTGCTAGATTGAAATAGTTTACCAAACCAAAATGCTATTGAAAATTTGAAACTACTTGGTCTTTAATGAACGAAGTTCTTAACTGATATTAAAGAAATTAAATTTGGACTTTTGAAATTAAGTTAGAGAGTATCTTTATCTTTCTGGATCTATGCATTTACTTTCAAACGGGTGTAAGGCAGTTTTCAAATACGATAATAAGATATTCTCAGGAAAGATATTTACTTACACCAAGAACATCTACAGTTATATCTTGAACATCTAGCAATATAACATCCAGCCCGGCTGCAATACCTCCTACATGCTCTGTAAGCACTGTTACTTTTACAGCTACGGGCGTGAACCATAGGAAGTGTAAATTCTAAAATAATATATATATATATCTGTAATTATCGTGAAATGTAGTAACAATCATACAATCATTCAAATCATAAATATGAAGGATACTGACTCTCAATTATTAAACCACTTTTGATGAGGGCAAAACAACTGAATTATAATTATAACGACCAGCCAAAAGCACAGGTCTAGTATCCATCTAAAATAATCACTCTAAAGTCTAGGCAGCTCAAAGTCATGACCATCTAATCAATAGCAGTCCTATATAGTTGTCTGTTATACTTGCCTTTCATTTATTGCTTAATTATAAATCAGGCTATTAGTTCCCCTGTTTGTATGGTTTTTCATTTTGTCATTTCGGTACCTTTAAAGGTCAACATACGGTATTGGGTTTGATTTTTGCTGAAAGTCTTACGATGATTGTTTACTTCAACTGCATTTGGTCTCTTGTTTGCAACACTTGGCGTGTTAAAATACCCAATACAATCACGATGCCAATTCATCATTGAAAAGAAATTATTCGATATCTACAGAGGCATTTGACTGACTATCACTGCTAATACTGATTTGGTTGGTCTAGTTCCTTCTAAGTAAAGCTATGTACATGATTTGAAGCACACTCTAAGTATAAAGGGTAGCTTTTAAACAGTATCCTCATGTTATGCAAGATTAAAACATCAAGCCTTCTCAATGATAGTATCCCATTTTCGAAAATAATATGTCTGGACAAGCCTGTATATATAATTACAGAAAAACTTGGATAATTGTTCTATTTTTAAAAGGATACAAAATATTTAATAGCTGAAAAAATGCAACTAAAAGTTGGATGTGCACAGCAGCTGGTATTTTACAAATATAGAAATGCACTTTGAAAAAAACAGTTGAAAAACTATGTGTGTAAGATATTAGAAAAATATGGAATCAAAACAAATACATTTCGAAGAATAACTTAATAACTCACCATTGATAATGAGAAACACTACCGCAACACTTATCATATACTTCATTTTCTTTTTTTTTCGTGTCTGTGTGGAAACTGGCTAAATAAATGCTGATTCAAAATTAAAAAAAAAATTATATAATCAAATACATTAGTTAAATTGTTTTATAATGTTACACGAACGCAAAAGAAAATGAGTCGGTTGCATCCAAAATAATATCCATAGGTTGATGTTATACCATATCTTGATATAAACAAAGGAACTTTAATCTTACATAATCGATGTTATAATCATAACTTAACTTATCTTGAAGACAATTCGAAATAGTGTAGGATTGTCTAAAACAAAGTATTGAGTAAATTATTACTTTTTGGAATTTTGGATCCTCAATGCTCTTCAACTTTGTACTTGTTTGGCTTTATAACTATTTTGATATGAGCGTCACTGATGAGTCTTATGTAGACGAAACGCGCGTCTGGCGTACTAAATTATAATCCTGGTACTTTTGATAACTATTATACAGAGACTATCAATGATCTGACATTATGAAAAAAAGTGCAAATGACTAGGCAACACTTTATTAATCCCAACCCTGGATTTTCAAACTGAATTGGTCAGTTGATTAAACGCACTTTACTCTGTTACAGGGGTATATTTTATGAAATAAAACTTAATAACCCTATAGTAAAAATAAGTATATATCAAAGAGGTTGGCTTTTTATATGTAGGCTCGAATTATTTGATATGAATACCCATCTTTACTGTAATATATACAGCTATATATCATATTACGCATCAAACTGTGTATTGAGCAAATCTATGAAAACCGAAATTAAAAATTGCAAAGCACCTACCGCTTATTTCTTACCTACTGAATTTGGTTAGAGGTATAACTAGTTCATACTGAGTTCGAAAAATAAATAAACAGAATTATTGATTTTCATAGATAATGATGGTAAAACTACACCTTTTGAAATATAATTATATTCACAGAAGTAAACTTTTTTCACAGAATTTGTGATATATGAAACTATCATTTAACCAATCAAAACACATCAGAACTTAGAGAACATTTTACCTGGTTCTTGATTATTTCGAAACTAAGATATCACCCATTGTTAATTTAGATAAATACTTTAAACAATTAAAATATTTTACTCAACTTACTATGCGTATGATGATATTAAAATAGGAATACTTTTTCTAAACAGATTAACCTTAATTAAGTCACAAATTGTCCAATGCTAAGTTTGAGATGCAGAGGAAATATTTCGGTTTGTAAGTTTGTTGGCCATTTTCAATTTATTAAATGTATTTATATGAAGTGTCTCAATTATTTACGTTGCTGTTGACGTCACATTTCAGCACTAATATAGCCAAACCATATTATCATATTCGAACATATATACAAAACATAAAGATTTTTCAAATTTTCGAAAATGTTGATCTTCGCAAAAAACGATTATTGTAATAACTGGTATTAACGTTATACATTTACTGTGAACGGTATGTGCAGTTTCTATTCTTATTTATAACTACAGCGTCGAAAATTTTAAAAGAAGTGCGATTTACATCGTATAATGTTTCTCCTATACATATATTGATTCTTTGCATATGATTTATTCTAGATGTACTTCGCTGTTATTGGTCACTGTTGATTCTTTTCATTATTACCAGATTTTATGGTGTTGGGTTGTTTGTTTGTATATTTCATGAACTTATTTTCTAGGAACTGGTTAAAATATTTATACGTATTTTAGTGTATTTTAACCGATTGAATTGAACGTTTACATATACTATCATTTGTATATACTTGTACAGCAATAACCGTTTAATTTATTTACAATGTAAATCATTATACAATAGTTTATACTATATCAAATATTTGTTTGGAAAAAGAGATGTGCTTTATAAGTCAACAAAACGGTAAACATGAAAAGCAATTTAACAAACAAAAATGTCTTGAAGAATATATGACATATATCAAGGTCATTTCGAGTTATGAAAATAAATATAACTAGAAAACTTGTAAAAGTTAGAATCCATTAGATGAAACTTTAGAAAACGCATAATGATATTTTGAGGGTAACAACTATTACAAAAATTATTAGACGATTGTAATGATAATACTGTACAAGTAATACCAGTAAGAGGCTAAACTAGCAATAAAACCATTTTTTTCACCCATTGTTTTCAACATAAGGAGATGCATCTACTAAGTCATGAATATGACAGTTGTTTTCCATTTTTTTTTTTATGTGTTTGAGCTTTTAAATTTTGCAGTTTGATAAGGGACTTCCTGGTTTAAATATTCTAGGAGGTAGGTTTGTTTGTTATTTTACTTTTTTGCAAATTTTATCTTAGGTTTTCTCTTAAGTGCAAAAGTTGGCTGTTTAATAAGTAATTCATCTGTGATTCCTTTAATGTAATATACAAATTATGGAGAGAACGTTTTTGTTGATAGTACATTATAGTCATTTCAAGAAATGTTACTGAAAAAGTATTGCCGTTTTCAACGGATATTAATGTTGATGTCAATAACGAAACAACAGTTAAGTCTATATTAAGTAATTATTCATTTTTATTTACGACAGTAACCCATGCTAATTAGATGGAGCCTTTTTTTTTAATTATGTAATTTCCTGAATCTAGTTTTCCTGCTCTGAATGTATTTTCCCTTTAAATGTGTAAGTATAAAGAAGAAGGTATGGTATGATTGTTAATAAGACAACTCTTCACAAGAGACCAAATGACACAGAAATTAATAACTATAGGTCACCGAACGGCCATCATCAATGAGCAAAGCCAATACCACAGAGATAGCATTAAAATGCTCCCAAATGATAAATGTAAAACAATTCAAACGAGAAACTAATGATATAATTAATGTACAAAAATATGAACGAAAAACAAATATGTAACGAGCAACAAACGACCACTACCGAATTACAGGCTACTGACTCGGAAAAGGCACATACATACGGGCATTGTTGAGGGACGTACGGTGACCTATAGATGTTAATGTCTGTGTCATTTGTTCATGCACTTGTGGAGAATTGTCTCATTGGTAATCATACCACATCTTCTTCTAATATATATAGCATCTCCTCCTTTTATTAATCCAATACAATAAATAATTTAACATAAGACTTGCACTTTAAAATCATTTTTATCTAGATTAGTGAGAAGTAAAACAACATATATCGAACTCCGAGGAAAATTCAAAACAAAAAGTATGTAATCAAATGGCAGAATCAAAAGCTCAAACATATCAAACGAATGGAGAAAAACTGTCCTATTCCTGGTTCTGTGCATGCATTTTCATAAATTGAGCTTTTAAAGGTGTTATATCTAAACGCATCAGTAAAGAATATCCCACTATAATGAGATCGGTAAAATGCAGTTCAATTTTCGACTATTTTTTACAGAAAAGAATATTTTTGACGGTATATGAGTTAGATAATGCATAATATTTTTTTCTTTGAGTAAATCAATTTTTTTTCAGGGTTATGATTTACAAAATCGAAAGATCTTGCACTTTATCAATCCTCACATCCCTTGTTATGTTAAGCAACAAACCTTAAAATCTGTATCATATTTAATGTTATATATCAGAATTGTGATATAATACGTGTAGTGTTCTCCAATAATATTATTTGATACATCATACTCATACATTTTATGGTTTAACCTTCACTGTTCTTCATAAGGTATTGATTCTTCATGTTTTCAGTTGCAGATGTTATGGTATTATATAAACAGTATTCTAGTTTTCTAGGAACTGTTCGAAATTTGTATGAAAACTTCTGTGTAATTTAACCAATAGAAGTGATTGTTACCAAATACTAACCCTTTTTTTATACTTGAAAATCAATATATAACCGTTTAGAATATTTATATCAATTGATCATTACACACAACTTTACAACTGATTCAAAGAAACGCCACCGACGTTTCAAGAGCAACATAACTAATGGGTGGTCAAAAATAGGCAAGTCTAAATTCGAGTTTAGATAGTTGCTACTGCAGAACATAGCGTAAAAATTATTTCAGTCATACGCCGTATAATATTGATGTATTCGATAACAGGAAGTTTTTACAGTTTTGTAATTATCAACTAGCACTGTGAAGGTACAACTCCTTGTAGATCATTAGTCATTAAGGATATCATCAGCTCAGAAGTCAATGCTGCAAAAACGACATGATTAAAACATATTTTTCTCTAAAATTCGACGATGATATATAAAGAAATTACTTAGAAACTAAAGTTCTTTTTCCCACACTCAAAATCAACTTTGGATGCATTCAGCAAATTTTTTTATATTACTTTTTGTCATATCCTTCCTAAATTTTAACGTTTTTATATATCAACATTTTCTACATTTAAAAATGTCTGTACCAAGTCAGGAATATGACAGCTGTTGTCCATTCGTTTGATGTGTTTTATCATTTGAATTTGCCATTTGATTAGGGGCTTTCCGTTTTGAATTTTCTCGGAGTTCAGTATTTTTGTGTTTTTACTTTTCACAGGCTTTCAAAGGTCTGGGTTTGAGAACTATTCTATTTAAGGTAAATCTAGTAAATAGCTTCGGTTGATCTTTATTTATGAAGTTTTTTTTTTCATTTAAAGACGTCAGAAAACAGCTACTGGAAGATATCACAGTGATTAAGTAACTTTATCTTTTTTGAATATTTAACGCGCAATAAAAAAAATGACTTGCAATACCGTAGCATTTAACTGGCATCGCTCAAACAAATCTACTACTTCATTAATCTTCTACAAAAAACTTGAGGCAGGATCTGTTTGTCCTTGCGGAGCACACCTGACAACACCGCTAGTATTGATGCTTAGAAAAGACCAATTTATGTCTGAACTCGACATTCTTTCTTTGTCTGAATTATTTTTAAAAATTCTTTACATAGTATGAATTTTTCAAATTTCTTGATTTTTCTTGACAAGTGTCTTCACAATATTAACATTGTCTAAACATTTCTCGACCCTTTCTGTATCATCTGATAAGAGTCTTGATTAGTCTTGACCAATTTGTGATTGTCTTATATTTATCTCGATAAGTCTTGACATATTCTAGACATTCTTAATAATGTCTGAATAAGTCTTGACATGTTCTCGACATTCTTGATAATGGCTGAATATGTCTTGATAGTTATCAAAGGTACCAGGATTATAATTTAGTACGCCAGACGCGCGTTTCGTCTACATAAGACTCATCAGTGACGCTCATATCAAAATATTTATAAAGCCAAACAAGTACAAAGTTGAAGAGCATTTAGGATCCAAAATTCCAAAAAGTTGTGCCAAATACGGCTAAGGTAATCTATGCCTGGGATAAGAAAATCCTTAGTTTTACGAAAAATTCAAAGTTTTGTAAACAGGTAAATTTATAAAAATGACCACATTGTTGATATTCATGTCAGCACCGAAGTGTTGACTACTGGGCTGGTGATACCCTCGGGGACGAAACGTCCACCAGCAGTGGCATCGACCCAGTGGTGTAAATAGTTATCAAAGGTACCAGGATTATAATTTAGTACGCCAGACGCGCGTTTCGTCTACATAAGACTCATCAGTGACGCTCATATCAAAATATTTATAAAGCCAAACAAGTACAAAGTTGAAGAGCATTTAGGATCCAAAATTCCAAAAAGTTGTGCCAAATACGGCTAAGGTAATCTATGCCTTGACACGTTCTTGAAGTCATAAAGCTATGAAGCTATCTGAATGTATCTCGACACATTCTTGACGATCTTAAACATGTCTTGACAGTATTTCAACAGTATAAAAGTCGCCTGAATTGTGTATAGACACATTTTGCACTGTTTAAACACTTTCTTTATCTGTTATATACTCATATTTATTATCGCTAAACTAAACTTAGAAGAACCAATGATTTGTATAGTAAGATATCCTTTAGGTGCCCCTGAGTGGGAGTACCCTGAATGACCCATGCATGTTTAATTTTGATTGATATTTTATTTAAATTGTTTTCACTTGGAGTATATGTTGAAGTTACTGACAAACAGCATTTGAATGTTTTGCCGGTCGAAAAACTGCCAGTCAAATTAGCTTTACTAAAATCGGTGACCTGAGGCATTTTTTTTTTAAATGTGACTGTGTGTCTTTTTTGAGCCCCGCCATTTTTTCTCGGGCTAAAAGGGAGAGACCTTGATCTTTTTCATTTGGGACAAAGGATTGTTCCCATCTTGATTCAAAATGTATTAATTGATTTAGAACAACCAGACACTTTTTTAATCAAAATTGAGTGTTGTATTTCATAATTTTATATCAAAACTTAACATTTGATTTTTTTCTCAAGAAAATAAATGTTAAGATCTTAACTATGCATGTCTGTGTGAGATCTATTCAGAAATCATTGAAGGGACCTTTATAAATACAGTTTTCTATTATTCGCGGAGTAGATTATTATTTTCAGAAAATTATCCGATTTGCTTTTATGTTTGATTATTTCACTTCATAATTGTGGTAAAGAAAATCCATTTAAGTTCTATTTTTTTTTAAATTAAAATAAAGACTAATAAGTGGCATAGTCATTCAACGGATAAGTTGTATTGCTGATTACAGGTAAAGCAGAAATTTGCCATATGGCAGTTGGTGTGTATAACTTAGACATTTCAGGCTTTTGGACTGTTGTAGTGACAGAGACAGAAAGACTTCTTGAAATAAGCATAGACAGTTTTAGGTCTAGAAAAGTCACTTTTTCTGGGAATTCAAAACCTTCAAATGAGAGTTCAGTGAGAGAGATATATTTTCAACTTTAAGATTTAAATTTACCCAAATCTTTTTTTATCGAGTGTTCAATATATCATTCAACAACTGTTTCATAATGTTAAATACTTAACTAATGACGTGTTTGACACATGTTCCCAGTTATAGATATTAAATTTCATTAAATGAAAATATAGTATTTTGTATCTCATCTATTAAAACGCAAAATATCAAAAAAGAGAGCACAGAATAAATCTAAAGCAACTTTGAAATAGACAAGATGGATAAATCCAATATATATGCAGCTGTTATAGTACTAGTTTTCTTATGCGAACGAGGTAAGAATCAAAACTTGTTCAAATTTCAGGAAAATGTTCAGCAATTATTTTTTTAAGATTTGAATTAAAAATCGATCAAAATAAACTTTTTACATGAACTGGATTGAAGGATAGCATTGATAACCCTCTGATCCATTGTATGGTGCTTACATATCTCAGTTAAAACGGTATGTTCAATAGTGACGTTTTTTGCGGTCTAATTGTAGATTCTTTTATTTTTTTTCGTTTGTGTTCTAGTCTAGAGTGTAGCATTCAACACATTTAAACTCAGGACTATGACCCTAGCAGATTTTTTTACCGAGTGTGAATTCGAAAATATGAATGTATATAAATATACTTTTAAAGCAATAATTTACATTAACTCATTTTCAGGTTTTGCCGACATAATTATTTGTGAAAATCAATCTGCATACCTTCACTGTAGATGGCCAAAACCACGCATCGAAATAATTTCAGCAATCTATGGAAGGAGTACTGGTAGAAGTGTTTGTCCACACCCCTCTATTAGGACTCATTATTGTAGATCTTCAGTATCGAACAGAAAAATAAAATGGCAGTGCAATAGAAGAAGTCTGTGTAAATTAGAATCTAATAATCACCAGTTTGGGGATCCATGCCATGGCACGCACAAATACTTGGAAGTAAATTACAAATGTAAATAAATTATAGTGTCAAAGTTTTGGATTTTATTATTATTCATTACTATTTATCTTATAATGTGTGTGTGTTTTTTTTCTGTTTACAAAATTGCTGAGCTAAGAAGTGAAAATAATGTAAGAGATCTCAGACAACCATGTTTCTCTTATACGTAAGCTTAGTCTAATTATGGAAATATTTACTCAGGTGTATAAGTTGTGATATAAGGTCTTGATCTTTTTTCCAACTCAATACCCTTCCGGTGCACCTAAGATTACTCCCCCCTCAAGTGTTTGGTTTGGTTCGAATTGCTAAGTCTTCAGTTTTATAAGTTGTGCTTTGTGTATGATTTTTTTCACACGGCATTGCCAGTTTGTTTTCGACTAATGAGTTTGAATATCCCATTGGCATCATCCTCATTTCTGTTTTGTCCTTTGTCATCAGTTATATATTCATAGTAAATCCCCAAAATACCAAGAATATATGGGATTAATCTTTTTTAATAATTAATGCGTTCTTCCAATAAGTGATTATTGGTTCAAACATTAACAAAGTTGTATTCCTAGCTCTTGAAATTAAAAACCTGATAGACAAATTACAAAAATTACTGTACCAATTCATGATAAAAAAAAATCCCTGTATGTCTGACCAAGGAATTGTATATTTAAATATACAATTCCTTGGTCTGACAAAACAACACTTGTATCAGTGTTCTTCATTATCCGATAGACATTCAACAATGATTCCCGAGTCTGCAGCAAATGATGTACAAGATAAACAGTAAAGTACTAGATACCATCTGTAAAAAGCTAGGGTTTTCTTTCAAACGCAATACTTGGAGTGATCTTATAATATTGAATAATGAGCAGCGTCTGTCCAATTAGTGCCAACCGTCGTGTTGCTAGTGTTAAAAATCTTGTCTTTTACGTAATGACCTCCAAGTCTTTAGAAGTCTACCGCAGATTTATATACATCAATAAGTGAACATAAGATAATCCTTTTTAAGGTTCGTGTGGATCCTTTAGCTAAAATGGCTGCATTCACACCTCAAAATTACCTAAGTGTATCTATGAAAGTTTTAACGTACACCATGCCCTAGATAGTTGTAATTAAAATATATTTGATCTTATCGAAAATTAAAAACTTCTGCAGTGCACTTTTTTTTTCTTCCTCTAGGAGGTACCAAAATAATTAAGATCTTGATCATGTAAATTACACAAAGTATTTGACAGTATAAAAGACCAGCCCAACCACCAACAAACCACCAATTCGAAAAAAAAAGGTATACATGTACTTTAAAAGCAAACAACAACGATCAACAAGTTTAGCTGGTGCAGTAAACAACATAGTATTGGACAGGCAATAGATAAAGGCAACAGAAGTATATACCGCTGTTTAAAAGTCATTAAATAATTGAAAGAAAACAAATCCGGGTTACGAACTAAAACAGAATGAAACCCATCAACTATAAGAGTAAAACAACATAAAACACTGAAGTGTAATAGACAATACCAACTACTAACAACACACTTTTCGAAAAAAAATATATCTTCAAAAGCAAACAACGATCAAGAAACCTACTCCTCTGGGAAAACACGACTGCAGATAGATAGCCTGACTTTGTATTGAAACGAAATGTGGTTGCATTATACCAGATTATCACACCTTTAGATCTATAAGATGTGGTATGAGAGCCAATGAACAACTCTTTATCCAAGTCACATTTTGTAAAAGTAAACCGCTTTTATGTCAAAGTACGGTCTTAACATGGAGCCTTGTAAGCTATAAAGGGCCCCAAAAAATGACTAGTGTAAACCCATTCAAACGGGAAAACCAACGGGAAAATCTATATAAAAATTAAAAACACTTATAAACCATATCAACAAACGACAATGTCTGAACATTAGGTTCCTGGCTTAGGACAGGTGCAAACAAATGCAGTAGGTTAAACGTTTTCATTATGTACCAACCTTCACCCTTACCCAAACATACAATTCCAATTGAAATGGCTTCACTCAATTGAAAGACATACACACAAGTGAACATACACTGACAATTATATTTGATCTATGTACCTTTGCCTTTCTTGGTAATATAGTGTTAAAATGGTCTTTAGTCAACAGTAACCCTGCGTATTAACTATTTATGATAAACTACAATATCCTGAAGAAAAAAAAAAACATCTTGTACTTTACAACTTGATGCCTTTTTAAAGTCAATTAAATAAGAGGATACTATTTCTCAGGGCATTTCCTTGTCATAATAAATTAAAATACTTCTCTCAATAAGGTTACTTTATTTATGCATTATGTTCATTATTGCATAAAATCCAGAATAGGATAAGTAGTAGGGTGTATATCAAAACTTGATGATAAACATTTGCTGTGATTAAATGGCTTATCAAGATCAAGTTTGGTACCAAATATCTATAATTAATGGCCACTCTTTGCTGTCAAAGTTAAAGAGTCCCAACAAAAGCCGTAACATTAGAGAAACATATGGTAATCGAGATGTAAATGACAAAGGGTGGGGTCTGAAAATGTAACATGTGTTTACTCTTCACGACTGGTAATTGATCACATCATTTTTCTTTGGCTGTTGTTGGATAATTGTTTCAATGGCAATCCTACATCATTTCCTTATCTATATACACACCATCCCCTTCTTGAATGAAGCAAAAGATATGAAATAAATATATAAATTGGACAAGAATTTCATAATTTTTGCATTTCATATTAAAAACAAGAATGTTTCAGTGGATCCTGAAACTAGGGTAAAAACTATAAATTGGCATGAAAATTAGAAAGATCATAGGTTACATGCGTACTAAGTTTCAAGTTGATTGGATTCCAACTTCATCAAAAACTACCTTGATAAAAATGTAACCATAAATGGGACAGACGTACTGACAGACAAATGGGCAAAGGAACAAACACACAGAAAAAAACCCATTATGTCCCTAGGTGGGGCATACAAATTTAAATGTGTTCACTTGCAAATGAGTGAAACAGGATAGCTTAATCAATCAATCTTTATAATCAAATACATGGGAACATCTTGCCTATATATTTTATGGGAAAATTAAGGAAAAACAAGAATGTGTCAATAGTACACAGATGCCCAAATCACTCTATCATTTTCTATGCTCAATGGACTTTGAAATTGGAGTCCAAAGTCTTAATTTCACATTTAAGTTAGAAAGATCATATCATAGGGAACATGTGTATAAGGTTTCAAGTTGACATGACTTCAACTTCATCAAAAACTTCCTTGACCAAAAACTTTAACCTGAAGCCAGAACAGAAGGACAGACGAACGAACAGAAGCATCGACTTAAAAACTCAATGACTAATGGTTACAGATGGGGAAAGGGAAACAAATATATACACCTAAACCTGGAATAACACAACTATGATGTTTTTTTATAACTTTATTTCTTTATGACATTATGAGTTTTCAATAAAAAAGTAACAAAAATACAAAAAATGAAATAAAAATTATATGATAAATGTATCACATAAAATGAGACTTCTACTGGTCTTGTACTAGTAACTGTCACAAATTCAGTTTTTACTTGGATAGATTTTAGCACTCTGTTTGGAAACATTTTTGATATATCTAATCGGTTACCAAAAATTAGTTTTATAAACACGGCTCAAAATTAAAACACTCTTATAAATTTAAAGTGGGTTGCTTAGGTTTGTTGATTTTTTTTTAATGAATTTGTTTGAACACCATGACTGGTTGCTGTAGTAGGATCTAGTTGCAAAATAATAAAAATTTCCACTTAATTGGAAAAAAAGTCTTTTTAGTTGTTTTGTGTAAAAAATACAGAAGACATGTCAAATGAAACCAAACACATTATTATTCCATCAATAAAATCTAAAGCTCTTCTGTCTTTGCTAAATCTGAACTGAATAGTGAATTTATGTCAAAGGAAATCAAAAAGTAACACTGTATTGGACAGGGGCAATTTGATTGTCAGATTTATATACCATTCTACATATTATGAATGTAATTTGTGGTCTTAAGCAAGCTTTGATTTTACAAGGTTGGAAAATAATAAGATTTCTAATACCAATGATGTCATAAAGTGTGATCAAGTCATGTTGACACAAGTAGATCTTCACACAATGTGTTAACAAATGCAAAACTATACATTTCTGTGTCTAAATCAGATCAAACAAAACGATTTTTTTTTGGATAAAATAAAAGTATTTGTCTCAAGATAATATGGAAATGTCTCTTTTTTGTAAAAAATTCGTAAGGGTTCCATGGAACCCAGTGTCTCGCCTACTTTTGCTGTTAATGGCAGACTCAACAAAAATGAGGAAAAACATCAATAAAAATTTACCTCTTGATACTGTCTTTTGATTGAAAGAAGCTTCTAAGTTTGGTAAAAAATCCAGGATAGTTTATGAATCTAATAAATGTTTTATAAACTTTAACTGCAGACTGTATGTAATGTTAACTGGAAGAAAAACTAAGTCCATTTATAAGTAAAATACGGAAAAAGTGAATTTTTTTTTTACAAATTTACTTCTGAATAATATCTTATGATCAGAAACAAGCTTTTGTCTAAGTTTGGTAGAAATCAAGGATAGTTTAAGAACATTATAAAAATTTTAAAAACTTAAACCACAGAGTGAATGTTTTGTTTCTGGCAAAAAACTAAGTCCATTTATAAGTAAAATACGGAAAAGTGGAAATTTATTTTTACAAAATTTTCTTCTTGATACTATCTTATGATCATAAACAAGCTTCTGTCCAAGTTTGGTACAAATCAAGGATAGTTTATGAAAGTTATTAAAATTTTAAAAACTTTAACCACAGAGTGAATGTAATGTTTCCTCGCAGAAAAACTAAGTCCATTTATAAGTAAAATACGGAAAAAATGGAATTTTATTTTTACAAAATTTACTTCTGGATACTTTCTTATGATCATAAACAAGCTTCTGTCCAAGTTTGGTAGAAATTCAGTATAGTTTAAGAAAGTTATTAAAATTTCAAAAACTTTAACCACAGAGTGAATATTTGTGGACGTTGCCGACGACGACGACGCCGACGCCGACGGAATGTAGGATCGCTTAGTCTCGCTTTTTCGACTAAAGTCGAAGGCTCAACAAAAATACCTGTGACAGTTACTGGTAACTGACAGTAATTAGTCTTCAAGAAGAACATGGATAAAAATAATACTGAACTTAATCACATAAAATGACAGGTTTTGCGTAGATAAAATTAAAGTTAAAATAAGTCAAACACAGAGAAGCACTATTTGGTCCAATCTAATAATCAACAATACACAATAAACTTCATTCTGATTTATATGATAATGTTTTTTTTTTTAAGTGAATCTGTTCCCTTAACCATTTAAAAATACATGATAAATATCGCACAATATCTAAATATTATGAAATTAAAAATAAGGAATCTAGATTCAAAACATCAATAAAAGTATATAAGAAAAAATTAAATACAATCATCAAATCATTTATATTCATTTGAAAGTCTATCTAAAACAACATAACATACTATACAAAAAGACTATATCAAAAAAGGATTATAAAACTGGTTTTGATTGCTAGGATGAACATATGTATATAAAACTAAGTGTAGAGATGAAACGCATTACAATGATGACAGTCAATTGCCATGTGGTCTTATAAAGATTCTTAGATCATTTTAAAACAATGCAAAACTTTTTTTTTTATAAAACATTTTGAATGTCCATACAATTGTTTATGTCTCTTCTTCTGACACAGAATCATGCTTTTTTGTGAGTTTCTTTATGTTTGTTGACAAAATCCAAAATAGTGTTTTCACTCATAATTCATATATGGCTTTACCTGAATTTCCAATTTGAATTTATCAGTGAACAAGGGACAATGCTAAATTGGTTTTGCAATCAATTCTGTTCTATATTTTGATTAAAAAAATTTACATACATTTTTATTCAATAAGTTGTCTGCTACAAAAGGAAGTTTTTAATGGATTTTGAAGAAATCATCATAAAAATGAATTAGGAGTTAGACCACAAAAAAAGAAGTGGTTTTTAATCCTTTACACTTATTCAATATTGTGTAAATTTTATTCAATTATTATTATACAAGATACATTGATTGCGTAGATAAATACAAATTGAAATATAACTGTAAATTCAGAAATTAATGTGTGCATTTATTTTGAAAATCCCTGTGCTCAGGACAAAATATAATATCTAACTGATGTGATTGCAAAATTTGTATGAACATATGAAAGAAAATCACTGCTGGGATTATGTATGCAAGTTTTTATTATTGCGAACAAGATACTGTCCCAATTTTGGATTTTTAAAACATGATAATAATTTCTGAATTTACAGTTACAGTAATTATAATAACAGTATATGTCTATCTTAGTCCCAGTTTTAGCATTCTTAAAAACATCCAAATAATTCCTGAATTTACACCTCCTTACTTATCATAGAAAAGCAACAAATTCTCCAATGATATAAAGGTGAAGGCACTTCATATCAACAAACATAACTTCACTTGTTTGGCATTAATTTTCTGTGCTAAATTCTGTATACGAACAAGTCTTACTCTATCAGGATTTAGAGAACTAAAAATTCTATAAACATGAAATCTTTCCCTGTTGTCTTGTGCAAACTTGACCTGAGGATATGATATCTCAAATATTTCTTTTGTATCTGATATTGTACTTTTAACTTCAATGTAAACAGTGTACTCCTCCTTTTCAGTTTTCAAGCCTACTGTGAAATCATAAGGTAGGCCAATTTCTTCCTCCTCATTGCACCATTTTACAGATGAAATGTTTGGATTGTTTCCCTTTTCATTGAGTAGATAGTTGTACACAATTTGTTCGCCATATTGTCCGATCTCCGCCATCTCTGGAGTTTCTTCATCAGACATTGTAAAATTGGGTAATTTCAAGGTCTTTCCACTTGCCAGTTCTTCTACTTCATATTCTAACTCTTTTACCCATATTGGCAAACCTACAACAATTATAAAATACTTTTATTTAGACTTATGCAAATGAATCTAAACTACATTTAAATACAGGTAAAAGCTTCTCTGACTATAGTATTGGTTAAATGTTATTTACTTGAAGGTCAGGCCAAATTCTTGCATAGGTTAAGGACTGCAGTTAAGGAGGGCTTGATTGTATTTTTGACTTTTTTTGGCCCCAAAAAAATAAAGTCTAAAAACAACTTCAAATTTCCAAAAAACTTAGGGACATACCGGTACATAAAATTGAGATGGCTATAAGAAAATATCTGATATCAATTTGAGAAATTTTTACAAATTTAGACAATATTCATTGTTATGAAATCAAAGTTATGCCTTTAAATTCGGGCAAAATTCACAAAATAAACAAAAAATGCTGGGTTTTTTTGACAGATTTCCTTTGTTGAAACATTGGCAACAACAAATTAATATCAGATATTTTCTTATAGCCATTTCATTTTGTTACTTTAGAGCGTCTTTATTTTTACAAACCAAAATATACTGATAAATTGAAGATATTAAGAAATTTCACTAGTTTTGTGATGGATAGTTCCCAAGGTAATTTCTCATAGTTTTATTATAGTCATATGCATGTTAAGTTCCTAAGTGTTTACCTGTTTGCGCATCGACAGGAACTTTGTTTCTTAATGTTGCTGAGGAATGGTTGTCATGTTGTTCATGATGATTCAAATGTGGCTTTCCGTCATGGTGTATTATAGTAGGCCTATCATCATGTTGAGAAGAAAGAGGCCTATCAGCATGGTTAGATGAAGGAGGCCTATCATGCTGGTTAGATGAAGGAGGCCTATCATCATGTTGGGCCACTGCTGGTATACCATCACTGACTGATTTTGGAGGAACAGACTTATCTTCATCAAAAGTTTCTTTAGGTCTTTCTTGATGCTGATCCTCAGACGGATGTTCTTCTTCACCTGTACAAAAAAAATTCATTGTGATGCAAAATGCTATACGGTACAATGAAATGCAAACCTCAATATCTTAATATTTAAGTTGTTCTTTTTATTAGGTCTTTCCACTTTTCCGTGGAAAGACCTATTGAATTTGTTCTGATTATTATTTTTTTTTTTTTCTTCCGCCTAAATTTTTTTCTTGCGTAGTATTGATGTTTCAAAAGATGTCGCTTGGATATTTGGAATATGATGTCGTATAGTTTATACGCTTTAACAATTTACAACTGCGTAACAAAATACTTTACGTTGTAAGAGTTATCTCCCCAAACACTGTTTTTCTTGTGGCCACTACTCCTTCGCAACCGTAAAAGATTAAGACAAATTTATTTTACCAAATTGCTCGTTACTTCTTCAGGATAAGGATATTTATTTGGACCGAAGCTATCCGGAGACTCCATATGAGAGTTATTTCCCCTTATGCATTTGATATAAGTGATATGCGTTTCTAACTGGTAAACCATCAGTGAGATAGGCCTAGGGTCTTTGGATTTAAGTTCCTTGGTCCAAAAAAATGAAAATAAGGTCAAGGTCAAAGGTCAAGGTCATATTCTAAATTTTGATTTTGGCTTATTTTCAACAACCGTGAAAGATATTGACAAATTATTTTTACTAAATTGTGAGTTGCGACATGTTGTATCTTATAAATTTTGGTTGGAAGGGTGCGTAAACAATAAATGAGAGTTTTCGCCCTTCTTATAAATATTTAAAATCATGCCTAAAGTAATATAACTCATTAACCATACATATTACAGACCTAGGGTCTTTTTATTTGAGGTCCTTTGTTGGTGACCTTGAAATTGAGGTCAAGGTCATAGGTTAATAGAACGTTCTAGATTTTGACCTTTGCTTTAAATTCATATTTATACATTATAAAGTCATAGGAACTGACATTTTAGATTGATTTTTAATATTTTGATAATAAAAAAGATCTTTACTTGTGGAAAGACCTTCAATTGTTCTCTGAACAATTGGTTTTTAATTATTATTATTATTTTTTTTTTCTTCCGCCTAATTTTTTTCTTGCGTAGTATTGATGTTTCTAAAGATGTCGCTTAGATATTTGGAATATGATGTCGTATAGTTGATACGCTTTAAAAATTTACAACCGCGTAACAAAATACTTTACGTTGTAAGAGTTATCTCCCCAAACACTGTTTTTCTTGTGGCCACTAATCCTTCGCAACCGTAAAAGATTACGACAAATTTATTTTGCTTAATTGCTCGTTTCATCTTAAGGATAAGGATATTCATTTAGACCGAAGCTATATGGCGACCCCATATGAGAGTTCATTTGATTCAAGTGATATGCATTTCTAACTAGTAAACCATAAGTGATAGAGACCTAGGGTCTTCAGATTTGAGGTCTTTGGTCCAAAAAAACGAAAATGAGGTCAAGGTCAAAGGTCAAGGTCATATTCTAAATTTTGATTTTGGCTTATTCTCACTAATTTTCAAATACCGTATGACATATCGACAAATAATTTTTCATAAATTGTTAGTTGCGACATATCCTTACTTATATATTTTGGTTGAAAGGGTGCGCAGACAATAAATAAGAGTTTTTACCCATCTTACATTTAGAATTACGCGTAAAGTGATATCACTCATTAACCAAACATATTAAAGACCTACGGTCTTTTGATTTAAGGTCCTTGGTTTGTGACCTTGAAATTGAGGTCAAGGTCATAGGTTAATAGGACGTTCTAGATTTTGACCTTTGCTTTAAATTAATATTAATACATCATAAAGCCATAGGAACTAACATTTTAAACTGATTTTTCATATTTCAATATCAAAATACATCTTTACTAGTGGAAAGACCTTCAATTGTTCTCTGAACAATTGGTTTTTAATTTAAATTTGTATTGCTGTATGAATATATCTATGAGTCAAAACTTACTTAGTATATTGAAGTTACTGGTTTGCTGTTGGTCAGCAATTGGTTAATTACAGAAGTTGTTTGCAGAGCTTTGGTAGTCTAGCTTTTATTAAGGTTTACAGAACATCTAAGGGAGTAAACTCTTTAAAAATCACATACTGTGAAAGTACTTTTATTCATGGGGTACCAGTTTTCGTGGTTTTCGTGGATGACTTTATCCACGAATTTAAGTGTCCAACGAAATAAAACAACCATTGTCCAAATCAAGACATGGAAAGTTCCCCATCAGTAGGTTTGACTACTGATATGATCTAGAAAATATATTGAAGAACGTCAAATCTGAGAATACTTTAAAAGCAGTCTCAGAACTACAACCGCATACAGGATTATACCCATTTAATCTTTAATAACATAAACTGTACAACTTTTGATCTTTTAATTCTCATTAAAAATATTTTTGATCGATGAAAGTCAGATTTCCGGTATTGATATGTTAGTATGATAAAGTAGATATAGGAAGCTGTGGTGTGAGTGCCAATGAGACAACTCTCCATCCAAATAACAATTAATAAAAGAAAACCATTATAGGTCAATGTACGACCTTCAACACGTAGCCATGGCTCACACCCAACAACAAGCTATAAAGGGCCCCAAAATTACTAGTGTAAAACCATTCAAACGGGAAAACCAACGGTCGAATCTTTATAAAAAAACAAGAAACGAGAAACAGGTATAAATTACATAAACAAACGACAACTACTGTACATCAGATTCCTGACTTAGGACAGGTGCAAACATTTACAGCAGGATTAAACGTTTTAATGGTACCAAACCTTCTCTCTTTTTACTGAAACAATAGCATAACATCACAACATAGAAAAACACACGATAAAATATCAATTGGCAGGCTTAACTGAATAAAAAAACGTAAATTAACACACTATGAATGAATAAATTTGATTGTGATATCTGAATGCAAATGCACAGTTCATAAAATATTAGGGACAAACATTCAAGGCCAAAAAGCAAACAAACAAGTCCAAACAAAGCCATGGCAAGACACCACTGCGAAATATTTAACCCTTCGAAAATAATCACTTTTGAAAAAAAACGGTTTTAATAATACAGGTAAATCTTGAAGTTTATACAAATGTAGAACGAAGAAGTGAAAATTAGAAGATATTCCAAATAATCAAAGCTGGTATATAGACAAGATCCATATTAATATAAAATAACAAAAAAGCATTATAAACAGTATCAACAGGTCGAATTAACAAGAAAATACGATTTGAGAGTACTCGCAGTTACTGACAGCTAATTAAAAGCCAAAAACAATTAATAATAAAAAATCATGCATCAGAGACTAATATCAACTAAAACACATTCCAGGGATTTAGTATTTTAAAGTCATGAACAGTCAGAGAAGACATGACTTGTGCAATGCCAAAAATAAATGTATCGACTAGTGTTGTTCCAATGATCGGAATAAGTCGGAAATCAGTTAGTTGGGCCTGGCGATGGCGATAATCGATCGGGTTTTTGTCTAATCGATTGTCGTTTAAGTTTCTGGATTTTAAGCTTATCAACTTCCGGTCCGTTTGCGGATAATATAACAAAAAATATCAGGATCTATGACAATAACAATGTTAAACATCCTATAATTAAAAGACATAACCAATTTCCTTCTTTATAAACGTGACAAATGCATTGACTATGAATATTTGCAGATTGATGGAATGTTATTTAAAATTTATAACTTTGTATGAAATACTTTCTTCCAATACCGGTAGATTCTACATGTTACTTGAGAGCGTACATAAAATCATTCTAATTTTAGACAAAATAATTTCTTGGCTTCATTATAAGTTCAGACCCACGAACATGTTGCTCAAACCACAAAATTGATACCCACGAATTAAAGTACTTTCACAGTACTATTCAGAAATAGAAATCAAACTTATCAATAATCAAAATTAGTGTTTGTCAAACTGCTTTAAATCCAATGAATTTATTCCTGTAAACTTTGTGGTTCATCTTTCTTGAAATTTTTCTGTCAACAGGTTAGAGTAAATACTTGTAAACATTTTATGAAAATTAAACAAGCCAAATCTTAGTCAAAGTGTTGGGTACCCCTTAATTTACCACTTGTTTGCACTCAGAATGATTTGGTGTATTACTAGGTAACATAACATACCAGACTTTATGACATCAGCTACCGGTAGTTTGTCTGTTGTATTTTGAGATGTTCTCTGGTCCCCTTCCTGGCTCTCTCTAACCACCCTAACACCAGATGGTAAGTCTTTAACAGTCTTCATGTAATCAGGAGCTCTTGGAGGAGGCCATACTTTGGATTCTGCTTGTTCGTCCCTGTCAACTGTGCCTGAAAAGAATAAAAAACAATTTTAAAATGAAGTGATTCCACATGAATTTATTAGAAATAACTAGAGGCTCTAAAGAGCCTTTGTCGCTCACCTTGGTCTATGTGCAAGCAGCATATTAAACAAAAGACACAAATTATAGACCAGAATAGAATTCATGATAAAATTGTGTTTTGGTAATGATAATGTGTTTGTCAATCTCACTTTACTGAACATTCTTGCTATTTCAATTTTCTCTATCTATAATGAACTTGACTCACAAGTTTCAAAGGAAAACATTATGTAAAAGTTAAAAGATCACTAAAATTTTGGAAAAATGATTAAAAAAAATTGACTATAAAGGGCAATAACTCCTTAAGGAGTCAACTGACAATTTTGGACATCTTGACTTATTTGTAGATCTTACTTTGCTGAACATAATTGCTGTTAACAGTTTATCTGTATCTATATAATAATTTTCAAGATAATATGCCAAAACTGCAAAATTTCCTTAAAATTACCAATTCGGGTGCAGCAACCCAACAACGGGTTGTCAGATTTGTCTGCAATTGGAGGGCAGATAGACCTTGACCTAATAAACAATATTCCCTATGTCAGATTTGCTCTAAATGCTTTGGTTTCAGAATTATAAGCCAAAATCTACATTTTACCCCTATGTTCTTTTTTTGGCCATGGCGGCCATCTTGGTTGGTTGGCCGGGTCACCAGACACAATTTTTTAACTACATTCCCTAGTGATGATTGTGGCAAAGTTTGGTTAGATTTGGCCCAGTAGTTTCAGAGCAGAAGATTTTTTTAAAAGATCATTAAAATTTTAGAAAAACGGTAAAAATCAACTATAAAGAGCAAAAACTCCTTAAGGGGTCAATTGACAATTTTGGTTATGTTGACTTACTTGTAGATCTTACTTTGCTAAACATTATTGAAGTTTACAGTTTATCTCTATCTACAATAATATTCAAGATAATAACCATAAAATACAAAATTTCCTTAAAATTACTAATTCAGGGGCAGCAACCCAACAACGGGCTATCCGATTTGTCGGAAAATTGGAGGGCAGATAGATCTTGACCTAATAAACAATTTTACCCTGCCAGAGTCACCAGACACATTTTTCAAACTAGATACCCTAGTGATGATTGTGGCCAAGTTTGGTTAAATTTGGCCCAGTAGTTTCAGAGGATACGATTTTTGTAAAAGTTAATGTAGACGGACGACGGACCACAACAAAAGACGGACGCCAGACGCCAAGTGATGAGAAAAGCTCACTTAGGTGAGCTAAAACTGAGTTAGAGACCAAACAAAGTTGAATTATTGATTGCTGAGAGAAGCAGACCTAATCATTACACATACATTGACATTGACTTTACTAAGTCATTGAACCATGAACATTAAAGGACAACTAATATATATCAAATGTAAAACTCAAATCCAATTTCATGTTCCACCTTAATTCAAAATATGGAAATATTTTTCTAGGTGTATTTTTTATGAAATATTAAAACCTTATACAGTTATGTATGTTGCAATGTATCAATTTTAAGATTAGCATACACATGTCTTGCAATTTAGCATAATTGTTCAGGTTTAAAGATTTCAGAACCAGACCTTATCAAAAATACCTTAACAATCACTTACTAAGTTAAATGCGTAAAGAACAGCTAACATATACTTAATTGTAAAACTTAAACTCTTTTGCACCACTATCCATAATATATATTCTCTAGCTCTTAGTACATGTTTTTCAGGATATTTTGACATTTATCCCTCTGGGAAAGGTTCTTAACTCCAATCTTTCATCAATGTTAACCCACTTGATATAAAGTACCTAATTATTTCTTTTCTTAATAGTTTCATGTCTTGTATATGCAAGAAATAATTCCTATAGGTAAACAAGATTGAAGTTTTAAATGAAATTATTTTTTTGTTCTACTTTAAACTTTTACTTTTTGCCTTAGGATGATTTTTGCCATCTGACATGGGTGGCCAAGCTCTCATAATAGCAGGTTCATTGGTTGAAGCTGTGATCTCTTCTTCTTCAACATCATCTTCTTCTTCTTCAACTGGAGAAAAAAGCAATATGTAAATGACCTCCGAGAAAAGCAAAAAAAAATGCTGTTATATTATAAAAAATCTAACACATAAAAAAGATTTACATATTGTCTTGAATCAAGATTTTGCGAATTATCGCTTTGAGATGTGCAAAATTAATTAAAATATTTAATAAACCAATTTTTCAAGACATTTTGGCCATTGGCCTTCTTCAGTTCTTTATTTTTCCTCTAAACTACATGGCTGACATTTCTTTTTCAATCATGTCAGCCCTGTAGTTGAGAGGAAAAATAAAGAACTGAAGAAGGCCAATGGCCAAAACGTCTTGAAATTCGTTTATTTATACAATTATAAAAAGTATGTTCCCTATTGGAATTTATAAAACAAGGATAAAATATTTGAGTCAATAATACCAACTAAATAGCTAAAATCAAAGAGCTGATTGCTCTGAGGGATACGATTGCCATTGTTTCATTGACACATGTATACATGTAGCTGGATAATATTATTTTCAAAACTAATTCAACTGCACATGTAAAATGTAATTAACATAATCTGAGTAGTTACAAAATAGCCAATCCCGGATAAAAGTGCAATGTATATGAACAATGTACTTAGGCCTATTGTGTTTTATTTTTGTACTATCAATTCCAAGTTTACTTTCTACAGCAGGCACTGAGACTCAGAGTGAGAGAAGGTATTTCACTTCGTATCTTATCACCTATTTTCCTACGTTAATTCTAGGAGAAACCCCATTCCTAACTCTTTAAATATTTAATTTTCTTTGGGTCAGTGATCATGACTCCTTTCCATACACATTCCTCGGTTAAAATTGAGATCGTTTTTAATATAATACGACATTTATCGACAGAACGAGCTAATATTCGAAGTATTTTCTTTGATTCAGAATTCACGGAAGATACTTCCGGAAGGGAGACAACTCGAAACCATAATATGAAAGACTCCATTTCGCCTGAAAGGCTGTTCTAGTAACAATCACATTTATTTTAATTTAAATGATGCATATGATTTAAAATTATGCAACAACAATAACCCTCAATAGCAGACATACATAGAAAAGTTCCAATGAGTTATAAATTAATTAATTGAGTGGGGAATCCATAGCAACCATTCAATCTAATACCCCTTGAAGTCAAGAAAACTACGTATGCGCATAATTACTAAAACAAACCCTGGAGCAAGAACGTATATTAAATGTTTATTAAACGACCTAGATAGTTCTCTATTTCTTTATGGAAGTACAATCTCAAATATCAGTTTCATAACAGTAACATATAAGAAAAACTCCACTTCAGTTCTTATATGACAGAAATAGATTTATCGGAATTCAGAGAACACTCGAATTTTAATCAAAACTGGGGAATTCCCTCTGACGTGATTCTAAATTTATAAAAACAATAAATATAAATACTGCTTAATTCTGATTTTCCGTGTTGTTAAAAACACGCATATAAGTCAGGGGAATTATCAAACATGAAGATTATGAAAAAAAAACATTATAGGAAAGTTGTTAAGAGTTCAATCCTTTTGTTTGTTTTTACCTTTTAAAGCAAGACAATCATAAGAATCTGAGATGTTCCTTAATGTTTAGAATAAAACGGTTGACGTGAGGGCATTGCTCAGAGCCAATGGTAAAAGTCTACAGATTGCTTGAAAGCAATCGTATCCCAAAAAGTCCACCTTTTTCTGAGCCTGTCCCATTCAGTAACCTTGTCAATAGTTATAAAATGTAATATTTTTTTCTATTTTGAAAATGTGTTGTTCATGGCAGATCTTTGATTGCTTCAGCTAAATTTATTCTTGTGTTTTATATAGAAAAAAAAACACTTGAAAAATGTCATGCATCCAAAGCACTCTTCTAAATTACTTATTCTTCAAAGAATATTTGAAAACCAAGGATGTATAAACAAGAATGTGTCCAAAGTACATGGATGCCCCACTCGCACTATCCTTTTCCATGTTCCATGGACCATGAAATTGGGTAATAATCTAATTTGGCATTAAAATTAGAAAGATTATACTATAGGGAACATATGGTACTAAGTTTCAAGTTGATTGGACTTCAATTTCATCAAAAACTACCTTGACCAAAAACCTTATTCCTGAAACTCCCACTTTCATTTTCTATGTTTAGTGGACCGTGAAATTGGGGTCAAAAGTCTAATTTGGCTTTTAAATTAGAAAGATCATATCATAAGCAACAAGTTGATTGGACTTCAGCTTCATCAAAAACTACCTTGACCAAAAACTTTAACCTGAACGGACGCACAGACGGATGAAAGAACGGAGCCTCAGACCAGAAAACATAATACCCCTCTACTATCGTAGGTGGGGCATAATAAAAAACAACCATTTGAAGAGTTATATGTTAAAAGAGGAAAGAGAACTGGTTTAATTGAAATTTGACATATATATATAATTTTATACTGTAGTTTGTTTTGTTATTGGGCAGCTTTTTCATTAATATATAAGACACATCTAGTCTTAGTTAGAATCCATACCTGTAAATTAGAGATTTTTAAGATTGCACAGAAATAACTGAACAAACATAACAAAATAATTATTGAAACAAAATAATTATTCTACTTTACAATACTTACCAACTGGTTCAATATCTGGTAACATAGAGGGTGGGACTGTCCATACAACTTCAGCTGCATCAATGTCAGTACTAGCACTATGTCTGCTTAAACAATCTTCCAGTGACTCAGTTGTTTTCTCAAATATACAACTGTGAATATCTGTAAGCAAATCCCTGAAATCAAATGATACATGTAATTATTTTAAATTGTATAACTGCTGAAAATAAAGTCCATAGTACACAGATGCCCCATTTGCACTATTATTTTCTATGTTCAGTGGACCATGAAAATATGGTCTTGAAATTTAGTACACATGCTCCCTATGATATGGTCTTTCTAATTTTAATGCAAAACTAGAGATTTTACCTTATCATAGGGAGCATGTGTACTAAATTTCAAGTTGATAAGACTTTAACTTCTTCAAAATCTACCTCAACAAAAAACTTTAACCTAAAGGGGGACAGACGGACAAGATGAACAGACGGATAAAGGGACAGACGGACGAAGGGTCGCACAGACCAGTAAACATAATGCCCATAAATGGGGCATAAAAAACATATTCAGGATAATTAAAGCTAATTAAGTTTGTGGCATAATGACAGACAGACGTCCACTCTGTGTAGTATTTCTATTTGTGTCCATCTGATGAGTTGAGCTTTTTTCAACTGATTTTTATAGTTCTTTCTTATGTTGTATTGTTATGCCACTGTCCCAGGTTAGGGGAGGGTTGGTATCCAGCTTACATGTTTAACCGAGCCATATTCTGTATATGTATTTGCCTGTCCCAAGTCAGGAGTCTGTAATTCAGTGGTTGTCATTTGTTGATGTGTTACATATTTGTTCATTTTTGTACATAGATTAGGCCATTAATTTTCTCGTTTGAATTGTTTTACATAAATTTTTCTTTTCAGGGCCTTTTATAGCAGACTATGCAGTATGGGCTTTGCTCATTGTTGAAGGCAGTACAGTGACATATAGTTGTTAATTTCTGTGTCATTTGGTCTCTTGTCTCATTGGCAATTAAATCATATCTTTTTTTATATTTAGCGTTGTATAATGTTGTGTTGCTAACTATCGTATAAATTGCTTCTATTGAAATTTGCATTTTTTTGTGTTTATTTAGTTAGAGCACACATTATGAAGGCTGTGAGGCCTAAATTGAAATATCTTCATGGTATAGTTTAAATTTGTCAGACACACAAAAATCTAATTTCGATAAAAACAATGTTTTGTCAAATATCAACTTTAAATAAATAAAACATCACATGTAGTTTTGTGAGTTGATACATGATTTTAGTCTACTTATAACATAATTTTTGCTTCAAGTAAATTATTCAATGAGTGACAGATTTCTCTTAGAAGAAATTAAAAGGTCCAAGTGAATGAACTTCACAAAGAACAATATCTATGATTTTCTTTAAACATGCAATAAGACAATTGAACTGACAAAAGTTTAAATAACTTGACCAAGAGGAGATAGCTCTATGGAAAAGTTTTATTTAGTTCACGATTATGAACTATTGACACTGGGATATGTCTCCCTTTTATGTAAATGCAAACGTAGAATGTTCAAGGAATAAAAAAAGATTTGCACTCTATTCAAGGTAGTCAGTCACCAACAGCATATTTAGTCTTGCTAGTTTTACTTCATCAAGGGAAGACAAAAAGTAATTACAAGGACTCAGCTCATCTGTTCCATTGCCATTGGCTTTTTCACATTATAATTTGGCAACATTTACCTTAAATCATTGAAACAAGCACGGTCATTGTTACTGAAGATCTTCGCTATAGCCTTGTTGATATCAGCAAAGTTGTAGGATTCCTCATATCGTTTTTGAAAAAAGAATTCCTCTTTGTTAAGTTTACAAATCTCTTCCTTCAATCTAAAGATATCTGGGTCATTCTTAAACCAATATTTCACTTCAAGTTTGTCAGTCTGAAATAAAGAAAACTACTTAAAAAGAAAGGCTATAATTTTTTTAGACAATGTGCCATATTTACATGTAGTTGTGTATAATAGGCACACCTTTTCATCCCATCAAAATTGTAAGGTAAAAAAGAAAATCAAAATCAAACCATGTATTTACACTTCATCTAAGTCTATGCCTGATGAAATCAAAACGTCGCTGGACTTCCAATATGTTGTAAATTACAAATTTTTCAAGAAAAATATATCTCCCAAACAGGCTTTGAAAATTTCGACAAAATGCATGCTTCCAAATGTTGCATGTGAACTTGACAATTTTTGTAAATAGCAGTGAAATAAAAACTTTGACACTTCTGAATTACCCAAGAACTTGAATAATTTTCACATAAATAAAGAAATGTACATTTATTTGTATTCCCAAAGCCATTATACAACGATTTTCAAGTTTTGATACACCATTTTGGAAGCAAACTTTACAAACAACTGACATTGGCAATTTTTTAATGTGTCTTATTTCAAACGTTTTGATTGGTCTAACTGTATGCTATTTTGTAATACCAAAGATTTCCTCCCGCCCAGACCATTGGTGTCAAAAAGTATTTTTACCAAAAAAGTCATATGTGGCATTTTGGAAGCCCAGCGACTATAAGAAACATATAGATTCAACCACTGCATCATTTAATATTTTAATATGCAAGGCTCGTCAAGATTTTCATAAACATTTAAAAATTAAACCATTGCATACCTGCCAACTGTCACTATTTGCAGGGGATTTCCCAATGGAGGCTCCCAAAAGGAAATTTTGAATAAGCAATTTTGTCCACATTTTTAAACAAAACAATTAATTTTACAATGACTATAGGCTTGTAAAAGTATGAAGAAGCCAAAAAAACAACATTAAAAGACATTTCAAAGTCCAATGAAGTTTTCATAGAACTACAAGAGCCACCTTGCACATAAAACCCCCATGGGGATTTTGAAAAGTTGGCAGGTATGCCATTGAGAGTAGAGAAATTTCATAATACACAAGATATAGTGGTGGATCTGTCTCTCTTTTGATTTTAAAGATGATATCTAAACAAGTTTATTCCACTTCTTCAAAGATTTGCAAAAAGTTGTGTTCTTTATATGGGATTCATCAGGCATTATGGTTTTCTTTTTTTCATGATGTCACAATAGGAATTCAGAAAAAATCAAGAAATTTACCAATCTTTGACAAATTTTCTCTAAAGGGGAGAAATATTTTTTGCAAACCAATCAAGAAAGAAAGTGGAGATAAAAGAAATTCATATTGTCAATTCCATTGAATTGATAATAAGGTCAAATGATCTTGAAATAACAAAGTATGTACCATACAAAGTATATATATTTTATTTACCTCGATACAATTCAGTCTGGAAAGTGTATCTACCAGGCCTTCATCAATCAAACTTTGGTAGATATTTCCATAGTTATTAAACAGGAATACTTGTAACAGTGGTACACACTTTATCATGTAGTTTTGTAAACGTGGGGAGAGTTTGTACCCACTGGGAATAATCTGTTCCTCGACAACATCACTGAGATTCTCAATCTCACACATTCTCAGAACACTCATCATGGCCTCAGGATTTATATGGTAGGATTCTCTGGCTGTAATAAGGCAACATTGTATCCCATCAAATATTTGAAGTGTACATTTCATATCATTCTTTATATAAATATATTTCAGAAGTTGCAAAATCAACTTTGTAGAGGTTAACTCTGCTTCTGCAGATTTTCATAGATCTATAACTATTTCAATGGTTTTTTTATAGGTTAAATACAGAATGTGGAAAAAAAAGTAATTCAAATTATTTGCTATAAACAAAAAATAATGTTATATTTTTAAACAATTTTTTTTTCTTTCTAAAAAAATGTTCATGAATTTTCAGAAATCATCAATCTAAGGTTGAAATTGAAACATGAATTCCAGAAAATAAATTCAAAAATATTCAACAGGACTCTAAGAATAACTGACAAATAATCTGAGAGTCTAATTGATAAACTAGATTTCACACACTGATATGTCTTGCCTGCTTTTAACTTATAATGATTGAATTCCATACCATACATCAAATATAGAGTAGACTATTGCTTATGGTACAGACCTTATTATGACAAAAATACATTTACCAATGAGCCATAAAATGATGTCAAGGTCAAATAAAGCCTGACATACAACATGAACACCATGTTATTATTCCATACACGAAATATTATTGACCTATTGCTTATAGTATCTTGGAAACAGACTACACCACAAAAACTTCTGACTTTTTCTACAGGCAAGACAAATAATGGTGAAAAAATAAGTTCAAAATTGTTTTTGAAAATTTATTTATCACTAAAATATATATAGGAAAATGAATGTTGCTAATAAACTATTATGTTTTATAAGGTGGAAAATAAAATTTTTGGCATTTCTTTAGTCATGTTAATTGATAGCTTATGTATAAAGATTATAGATTACCTGAAGCTCTAACATTGTGCTGCCCTCTACGATGTTCATTTTCTTCCATCAGAACAAAATGAACATTGTCTTCATTCTTAAAGATGTTTTCATATTCATTGTTGTCAGCAATTAGAGGATTTTTCTCAAGGGATGTCCATGTTTTTCGTTTGGTTGGAATGATGTTCTGCCCTTTGAAACGATTCAACATTTTCTTCCTTTGGATTTCATTTAACATTTTCTTGGTTACACTTTCTGGATCATTTTCATCAACATACATTAAATCTCCGATCATTGACAATAATTTCATGACATCATGTAAAGTCTCTGTTTCTACTCGACTCTGTGAACTTGCAACATGAACGAGTAACTCAGAATATTCTTCAACATCTGGACAAGTTTGAATTTTTCCCATCATGAAAAATTCTCTTAGACTAGGTGACCTAGAATAATTTATATATCTAGAGAGAATCTTCTTTCTACCAATATCAGCATGGATCTCAGTTAGAATATCCTGATGTTTCTGGAATAGTTCTGTTTTGTCTTCCCACCAAACTTCCTGTCTGCTAAGCATCTGACCGGCAACATTGACGGCAAATCTTTGTTGATTCATATCTCCTCTCCCAACACTTTTTGTAATCACAGGAACAAAAATAACTGGTGCCTTGTCTAAGAGGTCCTGGATCTGTTTCTTGTTTAGATTCTCCCCAAGGTAGCTGTACAAATGCTCTATATGGCTTTGAGAAGTTGCAAATAATGCTGGAATACCGCCATCTGACCTCTGACCCCATTTTTTTAAACTACTAATTAGATCCTCTAAGGATACTTCAAATTTCAAACCCAAAAATTGTGCAAATGTACTTTTGTTTGTATCAAACGGCCCACTTACATAATTGACAGTGTAATGAAGCAACTTAACAATCTTTTCAAATGGATAATATAAAGTGGAGGGCTTCTTACAGCAAACTTCTTCTGTATACTTAATTGCACCATTGTTTTCTACTCCTACTTTCACTTCAATGGTAGGTAACCAGTCACAAGTTTTCAGCCAGATACAGAAGGAAGATTCAACATCCCTCTCTTGTTTGTTATCCTTTCTGATTAGTTTAGTTTTTGTGTATCTAGCAAATTGTGTATCCCAGACCTGATCCAGGTATTCACAAAGTGACTTCATCTGAAGTTTGTAAGATTGGGGACACTTATTTGATTTAAGTAGATCTCTGATTTCATCACAGCTGTTATCTTCTACAACACAACCTTGTTTGAAGTCATCAGGATACAACTGTTCTATAGAGGACCATGCACTTTCTTTCTGTAATGGAATCACAAGAAAATGAGCTAGTCATTCAGTGTACTGAGTAAACATTTATCAACTAAAAAAACTTTAAGGGTCCCTATACTTTTAGAGTCAAGGTTCATTCATGGTCATGGTTAGGTTAGGGTATGTTTTAGGTTATGGTTAGGTTTTAGGGTTAGGGCTAGTGTTAGGTTTAGGTATGGGTTAGGGTAAGGTTTGGGGTTAAGAATAGTTTAGTATAATACAATTATATCGATAGATAAATAAAAATCTGAACAAATATCAAAGATAAGAAAGTTTTGCAAAAATAGGTCTGATGTTTGTTTATATGTCAACTTAAATCTAAAAATTTATTTAAAACATTTTATGCAAAAAAAAAAGATAAAAAAACACCTACCACTGATTCAGAATCCAGCTCTACTTGTACAGGTCTAACAGTGATTAAATCAGTAATACCAAGTCTGCAGAAAAACTTGTGCCATTTTTGTTTCTCTGTGCTACTGCTCTGGTCCCGTATGTATACACTGTCTAACAAGCACCAATCATACCCTGAAATAAATTCCAATGTATGGTATAGTACCAGTTACAATATCCCTTTCCTGTTACTAATTACTAATCTAGTTAAAAATTAAGTATCGTTTTTTTTTTTTATTTGCAATTTGTCTACTTTATATATTTCTTTGGGTAAAATATGAACGGTTTATTCCTTGAATGCCAACATCCTTTGTTCTACCGACAATTTACCTGTAAAATTATGTTGGCGTTCAAGGAATAGGGACAAGTAGTTATCACAACAAAAGTGCATGCTTATCAAAACAATCATACTAATTAAACAAATAGGTAAATACAGGTAGCTAAATCTAGTTCATGTTTGTTAAGTTGTTAAAAATCATATTTTGCTGCTCCTGCTTGAACAAATATGGATTCTCTTAAAATGAAACTTTCAAAAGTGTTGCATCACAAAGTCAGGACTGTAAGGATTCCAGTTTGCACAAATTCTACAATAGACTCTTTGGACTTTGAAGTTTTTTTTTTTTCAATATTTCTATAGTTGTGTGTGCTGTAATATCCTACCATATTACTGATTAAATTTCTTGTATATGAGTTAGATTACTATTTTGTTTATTTCAGTTTGTTCAGGATATTTTTCTTGGTTATACAATTAAACCTTTTTTTTTTAAATTGTAAGTGATTCCTACAAAAACATTGTTTAGTTGTTTGTCATGTTCGCAACTCATCTGAATTCTTTTTACCATATTTCATTAAATTTCTTGAAACTTTTGTAGAGTTTCCCGGTTAGAAGTTATCAAATTAACGTAATTATTTTTTTAATTTCATTAATTGTACAACTGAAATTTTCATATAGTTTATAATAACTAATAAAATATTTAAATTGATATGGAACTAAACAAATCTATATCCTTTATTTAGTTTGAAATAAATGTATTAAACTAAAATTTCATTATTTTTTTTAATATTTCTTATGTTATTAACATATATTCATTCCAAACATATTTTTTATAAAAAGTAATAAAACGTTTTAATTTTCTTTATTTCTTTATAATTCATAATAATTTTACGCCTAAAATCTACTATTTTTCCTTATCAGAAAGTGATAAAATGTTGCATTTCTATAAAGTTCATTAATTGTTTTTAACAGTTAAATACTTATAAAAACACCTATTGTTATTATATAAACATCTATTGAAATATTTTTGTTGGCATTCAAGGAATAGGTACCATATTAAATGTTGGCATTCGAGGAAGACACCATATGAACCTCAATGAAGTAGTGAAAAGCATTGTATATTTTTTTGTTTTCTAAAAGATATCACATGTCAAGGAAAGATACGATAAACAGCAGAAATACACGATTTGCTGCAATTATAAAGTATGCATTTTTGTATAAAAAGTTCTACAGAGTATAAAATTTTAATGAATGTGAGTAATAAACAACTTTTAACAATCTAATAGCTTGAAAATAATTCTGTTTTAATGTTTCTCTAATTCTACTTAATCTTTTCCAAACCTGTTGATTATTTTTATTTAATCAACATGTGGTTTGTTTGATCTCACCAGTCAAAACTTGATTATGAGGTCAAACTTTCTTGCTTTCTTCTGAAAAAATTAATCAACACGCCTCTGTGTCCTATAGGTACAGTGCATAGTCGCATTTGTCATCCATTTATATGATTATTCAGATTGAGTTATTTTGGGAGAAATACGAGAAAAAAGGCATCCGGATATTGTCCCGTCATTGGATGAAATTTTAAGTCAGATTAGACTTCTGGTTTGCGTTTTTCTGTATACTTTGAACATACATATACTACGAATAAAGTGTATTTTAATTCTATCTGCTATCATTTTCAAGTTTACTATCTAAGGCAGTCACAGAGTTTATTAAATGGAGAGGGTCTGTATACTATATCAATTAACCACCATGGATCGATTAGTAAACTTAGAATTGAAAGTAAATACACTTTATTTATATAGTAATGAATGTTCATAATATACAGATAAGCGCTAAAATTATTCATGTGAACTTTTGATACCTTTTCTGAAATTCTCCAGTCATTAAATCTTTTACAAAATTCATTTATTACAACAACAAATAAAGATGTGGTATGATTGCCATGTTGAGACAACTCTCCACAAGAGACCAAAATGACACAGAAATTAACAACTATAATTCACTGTACGGCCTTCAACAACGAGCAAAGCCCATACTGCATACTCAGCTTTTAAAAGGCCTCGAAATGACAATGTAAAACAATTCAAACGAGAAAACTAGCGGCCATATTTATGTACAAAAAATGAACGAAAAACCAATATGTTACACATAAACAAACGACAACCACTGAATTATAGGTTCCTTACTTAAGGTAGCACAATACAAAGATTTTATACCCCCAATTCCCCAGTTTTAAAATGCTGTAACTTTTTTAATAATGCTTTAAAATTAATAAAAGTGGTATTTATGGATAGCTAACAGATTACTCCACAAAATTAATGCAATGTTAGTATTATGTAATCAATTATAACGTTAACTGTGTCTGTAAAATTTTACCAAGCAATTTCCACTTTCAATTGAAATTAGCTTCTTCATGGTTACCCCTAGAGGGTTGATTTTATTATATGTTGTTCCTAGAGCCATTATTTACAAAAGGGTGTCTCAGATTTTGGATAGAATGTATAGATCAAATTTTACACCTAATCAAACATTATCTACTTGTATGTGGTAAGGGTGTTTACACAAATTAGAGATTTATGAGAGAATGGAACACGATAGCGATAATTTGAGACACCCTTTTATAGCTCCTGCTGTGTTGATTAAGATTTTGTTAAAATTTTCTGTACAGCTATAGAGATGAAAGAGCTAAATTCATTCAAGTGAACTGACCAAGATTTTGCCATTAATTGCATAATAATTGATTACATTATGATTGAATAACAAAAATATTATTCATTTTAAAGATTAATCTTTTATCTATCTATATATATACCTCTTTTATTAATTTATAAGCATTATTAAGAAAGTAACAGCATTTTAAAGGTTGGGGATGGGAAGTAAAAAAATCTTTGTATTGTGCTACCTTAAATATTCATAACATACTAAATGTATGTTCATATTGAAATTGATAGAAAACCAAAAATTGGGAATTTAGGAAATGAAGGAGGAGGGATAAAAAAAAAACATTTTCCTGTCCCCAATTACCTATGACTTATGATACATTTGCTGAAATTCTCCAGTCTTCCAATATTTTACAAAATTCTTCCAACAACACTTTACATACTTTAAACTACGCTCTGAATGCCCGCGAATGTGTTCTAGTCTATATTTGTCCGATAATTTTTTCAGCCAAAGTCACCTTGGAATTTGAATGAAGGAAGAGAACCATGAAAATATCCTTACATAGCATATATCATCAAAATCTAATAGTACAAAAATGTGCTTCAGACAATCAGTAAAATTTTACTTTTTCAATTGCTAAAGTAAGTAATTGATCACAATATTTATTAATAAAATATATAAATATTACCTGGGAAAATTTGCATCAAATTATATTTGTTTCCATATATGGGTGTAAAATGAACATTGTCTTTTTTGGGATACTTTTCACCCTGATTGGTCATCACTATGGCAACATTAGCTAACTCATCCATGTTGACCAGTGAACTGTTCTTTTCTGTCTGTTCTTTAATATAAACCAGATAGCTAATCAATGTTTCTCTGTTTTTATTCTGAAACAGATTTCAAAGAGTATTCTTAATTTCTAAGGAAACCAGATGAACTGCATATTATTCATATACATTACAATTATTGATTTAAGGCGAGGTGTACGTAATTAAACTACACAATGGATGTTTTTTAAATTTTACATGTAGATTCTGCTTGTAAAAATAAATTGGAAAATAAAATAAAAAAAGGGGGTAACCGTTTTCGTTTTTGAGATACGAGCTGTTGAAGTTAACAGCATCATACACCAAAATTACAAAGGATATATAGGGAAAATCGTGAAATTCGGCAGGGATTGTTACATTTCCAAGATTTTCTATTATATGAGACAATCGATTTTTTTTTAAATTTATGAGACGATTCTAAAATGTCTGAGGAATCGATTGGTGCAAAGAAAGTCCTTAGCAACCGTGCTACTTTTCAAGCTATACCCTGTTGAAGTTGAATCTTGAGTGTAAAAAAAAACAAAAAACAACGACAACGTTATTGACGTCGCCGCAACAGTTACGACGCTTCATATATGATATAGTCCTATACTTGTATGAAATATATACCATTTTGTTGGAGTTCGTGTTGCTCGGTCTTAAGTTCTTTATGTTACGTTTTGTGTACTATTGTATTGTATTTGTCTATTATATTCGGGTGCGTGCGGAGATCGCCAAGCTAGAAACGGTTGACATTTTCTTCATTATGAACTAGAACTATTTTCGACCTCGGTGCCTTATTTTTTGTTAAAATCTAAACACTGCGACGTGTTTTCAAAATCTTTGTTCTCATAAAACTTCATTTCATCAAGGTCTCTTCTCAGAATATCAGTCATCTGTCTGGCACAGGATAACAAATCAATATCTAAGTAAATTTAAGTTGTGTGGTAATTCTTAGTACATTTGGGTAAATTAATCTTATCTTTGTGCCGCATAAGCATCTCTATAATTCAACACTTCCCTGAGCCACGACATTATATATTTTATGCATCGCATGCACTTCTTTTTATCACAATCCAGACCAGTTAGTAACCGTTGTATAACTTTACACGTCTGAAGACGAATATTTGCGTGAAACATTTTTGTATGATTTTTATTTCTGGAAATCAATCTGAAATCTACAACAGTCCATTTCCGAAAGTCGGGCTGGACCTTTACTTTTATGTGCATTCGGGATTTACACAAATTGTTACCCGAATAATTCAGTCGTATTTTTCAGCTGATGTACGAATGCTACATTTCTCGTGTGGGAGAAAATCAGACATGGAAAGGGCTTGAATTATTCGAGTTACTCAAATTGAAACTCGGGAATATATTTCTAGCTGTTCGGAATTCGCGGAAACAAATTTCCGGCATTACGGTATTGAATCAATAGAGATACCAATTATTTCTTTTAACAAATTCGAATACCAGTCAGTTCATAGGACTTCAGTTTGAAATAGGGGCGGCAATCCATTCGTTTTATCCAATCAATTGGAAAGGGGGGGGGGGGGGTGTCAACATTGATAGTCAAAAAGCCTTGAAATATTCGATAAAAAACGTTGAATGTAAATTATATGAACTCCAAAATCTCATATTATAAGACTAGTAAACCACAGGTTTCTCAATTCTTGTATGATAATGAGATTCCAAAGACCCAAATAACTACAGAGAAATATCTCTTATAAATGGTATTGCCAAAATATTTAGCTCAATTTTAAATAACAGAATAATTAAATATATGGAAAACAAATTTAGCCAGGAACAATTTGGATTTCTTCCTAAATTAAGAACTACAGATAGTCTATTTGTATTGAAAACTTTGATTAATAAATATTTAAATTTAAAAAAGAAACCATTATATATTTGTTTTGTTGACTTACGTAAAGCATTTGACTCCATTTGGAGATCAGCTTTATTATATAAAATTTGTCTCAGGGTATTGGCAGTAAAATGTATCAAGTAATAAAAAATATGTATTCAACCACAAAATCTTCAATTAAGATTAATGATAAACTCACTAACTGGTTTGAAGTAACTAGAGGGGTAAGACAAGGGGATTCTTTAAGTCCCACCCTATTCAATATTTTCATAAATGATCTACCTCAAATTTTTAAACAGGATGACTGTGATCCCTTGAAAATAGAACAGACAAATATTGGAAGCCTCCTATTTGCTGATGATATTTTGATAATGTCTGAAACTAAAGAGGGTCTTCAGTCAAGTTTAAACCATTTGTCTCAATACTGTGATAAATAGCAGTTAACTGTAAATTGTAAAAAAAACTAAAACTATGATTTTAAGCACAAGTAATAATAGGAAAAATCTTAACCATTCTTTTAATTATAATGGTGACAAATTAGAGCAAATGGAAAAGTTTAAATTTCTTGGTAATATCATTAGTCAGAATGGAAATCTTTTTCATTCAGCACAAGAATTAGCCAAAAAATCTATGAAAGTAATGTATTCTATAAAAACATATTGTAATTCGATTCATCAAACTCCTGTAAATTTGTCAAACCATTTATTTAACTCACTCGTTAGACCAATATTAACTTATAACAGTGAAATATGGTATATGGATGCATACTCATCCTTTTATAAAGCTTCAATTAAAGGAGATAAAAATAATAAAAAAGTAGATACTCTTAATTTCATTGACAAAAGTCCACCTGATAAAGTACTAAATAAATTTAATAAGTTAACTTTAGGAGTAAAAAAATGCTCTTGTAATATAGCTGCTCGATCTGAATTAGGCAGCTACCCTATTGATTGCTTTATAAAAAGACAAACTCTTCTTTTTCATGATAGACTATTAAGGGAAGAAACTAGCCCCTCAATAAAAGAGACACTAAATTTGGCAAAAACTTTACATAATGCAGGTATTTATTCTTGGTAATCCTATGTAAATCATGTCAGAAGTCAAAATGATTTAGAAATTGTTAACCAAAATAAGGATAAAAATAATAGGCTAATATACAAACAAAATTTTGAAAACTCCTATGAAAATTTATATAATGATAAAATATTAAATTTACAAGAGAATAGCAAACTCCAACTTTTTAAAAAAATAAAGAAAAGCTATAACTTTGAACCATACCTACTTTCTCAAAACTTTGAATATAGACAACTAATTTCTAAATTTCGAATAAGTGACCACTGCTTATTAATAGAAACTGGTAGATACTGGAAAATTCCCAGAGATTTAAGACTATGTACACAGTGTGATGTACTAGATGATGAGTTTCATTTCTTTTTTAAATGTAAAATAAATGAACAATTAAGAAAAGAATTTTTAAATGAAAATAAATATAATAACTTAAATGATATAGATAAATTAAAACATATCCTCAATCCTGAAACAAAACAGGACACTTGCAAATTAGGCTCCTTTTCAAAAAAGTCACTAAGACTGAGGGCAGGGAGTCCTTGATATAATTTGAATCTCTTATATATAAATATATATATTGATTTAAAGAAAGACAAGGATTATAGTTCAAAGTGTCTGCATTGTTTATTTTCGTTGTTTTATATATGTAAACTGTATATTATGTATAATGTTTTAAGCCATTGGCCCATATGGGCGTAAAGTGCTTTTCAATAAAGATAATGAACTAGGTGAAAACCTAGAGCTGACCGAGTGCGAGATCCTCATGGATAATCATCGAGGTCGTTAAACACTCCTTGCAGTAAACTATGGTTAAATTTTAAAAAAAAATCGAAATGTAATAGTCTGAACACATTCACCGCTCATTCCACTAAATACTAAATTGCAGTTACAAGTATCACAAAACTTCCCTGACCTCTTTTCTTTAACCATAATAGAGGGAGGAGGGGAGGAGGGATCCAGATCCTGAAATCCCGGGCTTAAAAACACGAAATCCGGCGAGGTCCCGATTTAAAAAAAAAAAATCAAATCCCGACTACCCGAAATTCGGAAATAGAATTCCCGGATCCCGGAGTTCCGATAAAGGTCCTACCCCCTCCCCCTCGTAATTCTATATTCTATTCATTCTTACTCTTGAATTGAGACTTGATACTTCAAAATTACATTCTCTAATTTTGAATGATGCACACAGGCACAATAAAAGAAAACAGATTTCGCTATATAGAGTGGGGTGCTCATTTTCGCCACATCTTTCCATGTTTTCTACAGTTTATGTTCAGGTCTAAATGTTTTTGAAGTATACTGATATTTCTATATGAAGATAACTTCAAATGCAAAATATACTTAAGCTTGAAAACCGGTTTGTTTTAAGAAAATCATCTGAAAAGTTAGATTAAAGGGTGTTTGAAATTTCCGGATGTTTTGTCAATGGGGGACACATATTCGCCGTTTTTACACATCTATTTAAAATCAAATAACCGCAGCTTTTAACAATTTTTATCAAATCAATTGCATAATAGATGAATAGCAGACATTTCAAAGGTATAAAGAATTCAAAATTAGGGCATTCAGTCAAATATTTACTTAGAAATACTTCTTTGAAATCGTGTTTTTTATTCAGGAAATTTTCCGAAAATCGTTGTCCGTTTTTCGGTCATTTTCGGTAAGAGCCGCAATTTTGTCTCAGTTTAAAAAAATATTATATTTGTTATAAAAATATAATTTACGGGTACATTTCTTCCATTTCAGCCATCCTTTGAAGTTTTTACACCTCAAAATCCTTAAACGGCGAAATTGTGTCCCCGGCGAAAATGAGCACCCCACTCTATCTCTTCGAAATTGGAATTTGTGAAAGAAGAAATGACATGTTATATTTTATCTTACATGTGTACTTTCAATTTCAATATGGTTCTAAATTTAGATTTAGTTTTCCCATAAATTGCGGACGGAATAGAAGACACCTGTTTATTTTCTGCACATGTAGAAAAAGTTGAAAACTGGGAGTTGAATGACATAATTTTTACTTATTTTAAGATAAATGTTAGAATTTTTAAGTTACTGAGTAATTTTTGGGGCATAATTTGTTTATTTTTTGTTTGTTTTCCGTCTTTGTTCTTCTGACTTGTATTCTCTTGGTATCGTCTGATTTCTTATATGAATATAAGTTATGTCCTTAAATTTTCAATTGCACAAAATACGAACATGTCAACGTCTTTTTGATTAAACAATTAAATTCACACGTCTTTCATTAATTATTTGTAACCTATTATAAAACTTGACGTTGAGTACTGTGTTTTTCGTTCAAGACTACGGCTTTTTAAAACGATATTGTTGGGTCAATTCAGGTTTCATTTTAATTAATTTGATATCAATAGAAGAAAATTTGTTACAAGTTTATTTGTTTATTTGTTTATAATTTTGTTGTGAGGCGTTTTTTCTTTCTGTTGATATCATAAACACGAAATGCCCACGTGGAAATGCCTTCTCCTACGCGTCTAAAACAACAAAAAAACAGTGTTTTTAAGTCAGGCTGCACACAGAACAACGTACAGAATGCTGTGATTTCTAATTGGAGTTATTTAGATAATTTCTATGAGGTTTAAGACAGCACAGGCGTGCTTGTTGGATTCATTATAGACCGCAGAAAGTAGTTTCTCTTTCGTGTGTCCTTTCTTGGGAGTAAGGGAGATAACTTGCGTAACTATCGACGAACGTTTTTAATCCCGTATTCCGCTAGAGGCGTGCAATTACGTACACTTCGCCTTAAAAAAAATAATTGGTTTATCCTTTTTTTTATAATAGTGCTATATTCAATTTTGTTATGGGGGGGGGGATGGGGTTACGGGTTATTTTTTTATTTTTTCAGTGACTAATACATTTTCTTTTAATTGAGAAATCAATTTAACAACTTAATATGATTATAGTAGTGAAATTTCATTAAAATGATAATGATATGGTGTTTGAAAATTTGTTTTCAAAAAATTAATGAACAAAAAAGAAACACGTTTTGAAAAGGAGACACTCAAATTGTGTGATGAGATATATTTTAGTGGGTTTATTTGATTATTTTTATGCATGACGATGTAACATATTCAGTTACTCATGTCAACAGCAGTAGAGGGATATGCCTCTCTGCCTCGCACAACAAGAATGATTAGGGAACTCATAAAAGTATACCTCATCCCAAAATTTGATTATCTCCCTTTTAACATGTTTCACCGATTTTATATATTGCTTCATGCACATGCTCAGGCAGTAGAAGAGTTTCATCAATATCAATCTAGCGATTTAGAAGATGTTCATATGATACTATTAGCACATATTGTATTATTGCATTTTAGTTTGATTATCTCCCCTTAAACTTACCAGACCAAAATTAAATACCCTCATAGCACAAATTGAAATAGTGTTCTACACCTTTTAAAATCTTACAAATACCTATCAAGTCCTTTAGGAGGAGTTGAGCTTACGAGGCACATGGAGAACATACATTGTAAGTAATTGTGGTCACCAGGCACATGAACAGACCTACATTGTGAGTAGTTGTTATTCCTATATATACCAAAGGACTGCAAGCAAGAGCCTTTCTTCTTCTTCTTTAGTTACAGAATACCATCAACTTTTTGAGGATCACTTTCCGGCACATGCCTGGATGAAGTAGTTTAAAGTTATTTCAATTTGTTCTTTTATTTATTTATGAAATTTACAATTTTTAAGTTTTTAAGTTTTTCTCTTTTGTTCTCACCTTCCACATATCTGACTTTAACACAGGAAGTATATAGTGGTTGATGACATCATGAGGTGTTAACTAACAGACATACTAATGTCACATGACTTACCTTCCACATTTCTGACTTTAACACAGGAAGTATATGATGGTTGATGACATCATGTGGTGTTAACTGACATACATACTAATGTCACATGACTTACCTTCCACATTTCTGACTTTAACACAGGAAGTATATGGTGATTGATGACTTCATTTGGTGTTAACTGACAGACATCCAGTTTTACCAACATTTTCTGAACCTGTGAGTTGACTTCGTTGTCGGGTGCTGCCAGAAACAATGGATGGATGGTTTTCATGTCCTCCTGTAGATAGGATATCGGATCTACAAAACATTTATTCTATTATCATAAACCAGCATAACATTAAACTGGAACTAGATATCATTGAGATGGGAGCCATCTCTGTGGGCCCCGCTGTCAATAACGTGGGGTAAATAAGTTGTATGGATAATCTGATATGAAGCATTATTTGAAGTTATTACATAGTCTCATGTGTGATTTTGATCTAAGATTTTAAGTTAAAACTGATAAATATTCTCATCTTACTTTCATAGTATAATAGTGATATGACTGCATGATGTGAACTCATTGATTACTACTCTAAGGTGACTTCTGGATATATGGATTGATGTTTGAACAATATGTTTAAAGGTGCTGCCCAATTGATATTTGTCACATATTTTTAGAATTATGCCTTCAATATATTATGACCCACCAAGTATAAAGTATGAAATATTAATGGTTCTCGAGAGGTAGAGCGGACACAATTTGTTAAGAACAACGAACAGATGGACAGACTGACAGACTGATCTTAGACCTAGGATGCATACATTATGACACATTCTCTTGTGTTGGTTAATATATATGTTAAGTTGAAAATGTTTGTCAGGTATAAAGTATGAAATAATAACAGCTGTCCTCTCAAAATATAATGTGGATCAAATTTGTTAGCGATGGACAGACCAACAGACAGACAGACCTTTGACCTAGGAAGTGGTACATATATCATGACACACCCTCTGGTGTTGGTTAAAATAGATGTCAAGTATAATATTTGAAATCATAACGGTTTTCAAGATATAGAGCGGACACAATCTTCACCACAGGACACAGGGTTGTCAACTGAAACCAAAGTTTTTTTGACGTTGACCTTTGACCTAGGAAGTTGTACATACATCATGACACGCCCTCTAGTGGTGGTTAAAATGTATGACAAGTATATACTTTGAAATCATAACGATTATCTAGATATGGAGCGGACACGATCTTCACCACAGGACACAGGATTGTCAACTCGAAACCAAAGTTTTTGACCTTGACCTTTGACCTAGGAAGTTGTACATACATCATGACACACCCTCTGGTGGTTGTTAAAATGGATGTCAAGTGTAAACTTTGAAATCATAATGGTTATCTAGATATGGAGCGGACACGATCTTCACCACAGGACACGGGGTTGTCAACTGATACCAAAGTTTTTGACCTTGACCTTTGACCTAGGAAGTTGTACATACAACATGACACACCCTCTGGTGTTGGTTAATAATCATGTTAAGTATTAAGTATGAAATCATAACGGTTCTCTAGATATGGAGCGGACACGAAAGTGTTACGGACGGACGGACGGACGGACGGACAGACAGACGGACGGACGGACAGACGGACGGACGGACGGACGGACGGACGGACAGACTGATCACTATAGGGCGACCCGCCGTCGGCGGGGCCCTAACTAAAGGTTAGAAGCTGCCTGAATCACTCATTTACACAATACTGTGTATACATGTATTAAAAATTTTTGCATGTTTTATTTTCTTGAAGAAAAAAAAATGCTCCTGATTCAAGCATATATACTGATGCAATAATGAAAATTTTCATTGTACAGTGTCGTAAAATTTCAAGCAATTGCACACAGGAAGTGTCTGTAAAAAGAATCAATAAATATGCTTACCTCTGTACTTTTGTGATCTTGCCATGTCTTCCAGCGACAGAGGAAAGAAGATAGTATTATCCTCTAATGATACAAACACTTGGGAAGCTAGAGGTATGATTTTCATCTTCTTTAGTTCAATGTAAATCTCCTGGTTGTCGTGGAATTCATCCAAACTACGATACACACAGGCTAACCATTTAGCTATTACATATATACTGGTACAGAAATCTGCATAAGGTGAAAAACACAATACTATGTTACTTAAGTGAAAATAGCACATTTCAATGGAGCTATCTTTTATTTATGAAGAATGAAACTGGTACACAAAGTTATGGTCCCTAACAATCAATGTATTGTATAAGCTCCAAATAAGAAATTATTAGGTTCAATGATGTATAAATGAAATGGTGTAAACATTTCAGATTCTTTGATTCACTTCAAAATGCTGCAGTTTATTGATTGTGCACATTAAAAAAAAAATCACTTCTTTGATATTAATATTTTTTTTTATCTTATTCTTTGAGATATATTTAAGACATTATCTCAATTATTGAGCTATAATTATGAATCACAGAAAAGGAGATTTACAGAGGAGATAACTCTTGAATAAATGATTGAAACTAAGGGGGGATAATAAGCTGGATGTTACAACAAAATTACCCAAATTTTACTATATTGGGTAAAATAGCTTCCCCCCAAAAAAAACTCTTTTGAGATAGTTGCTAACATGGGGACTAATAGGTGGGAGCTGATTATATTTTTTCTTCATGAATAAACACATTCAGACTTTGACTAATACATGAATTTAGTACTAGATTTATAAAAGCATAAATAAATGCATCAGGAATATCAATGCTCAAACAAGCACATATAAATGCTTTTTCAAAAAATAAAGCTATCAATCAATATTTACCAAATATTTTACCAAACAATTTATATGAAGATAATTACCATCTTCATTGATAGGTGACATTGTTATAGCTTTTCCTATCTGAATAAGGTGGTTAACTGTTAGAGATTCTATTCCTAAACACTGTATCAAGGTCGGATTCAACATGTCTGCAACTTCTCTGTGAAGGTAGAAAAGGTCCAAATGTTTCTGTAGGAACTCAGGTGTGACAACTTCATGCACTAATGAGTCCTTTACTGTAACTACCTGTGTTGGTAACTTCCATAATACTTCACCTGAAATGTTATATTGTTTATTAATTATTTATTAATATCTGTTATTCATAAATTGTTTTGGGGATGCCAGCAAATAACTCCAGAAATTAGAATATAGATCTGAGATGGTTATAAAAATTAAAAGCACTACCCGCTCTCTTCTTAGTCAAAGAGTAAGAAGACAAGAAGTAGGTATTAAAGAGATGTGTGTTCAAGAGTAGAAAATATATCTATATCAGGAATGCTTAAAAACAAAATTTGATAGGACATAAATGCATTTTTAGAGTTGAAAAATGTCAAACAATGTACAAAATGTTAGACTATACAAGGAAAAATCATACCACCATTGTAGGGCTGTGTTGGTAGACAAGGTTTAGCTCTAAGTTGTTTAAGAATCTGTGTAGAAACAGGTCTAAAGAAATCTAGGATTTCACCCTCCACTGGGACAAACTGTAGAAAGTTTATCAGAGCCTTCATTCCAGTAAATTCTTTGTGATTCTGAAAAGAGTATAGTAAATGTTACATCTCCCTCTCAAGCATTAAACTTTATCAAAAGTTGTACAAGTATGGTAAATGTTACATCTCCCTCTCAAGAATCAAAATTTATCAAAAGTTGTACAAGAAGCATTTTAATTTACTATATATATAGCTAGCACCTGACGAATCATTTGCTTCTAAAATACATTACATGGCATATATTCAGTATCAATTTACTGTAAACGTTAGCAATACGTAGTACATTTGATTTTATTCATATCTTTTAGGCACTAAAATTCATATGGCATTTACTATTTTCTATGCATTCAATACATCTTTGTATATTAAACAATAATTGAGAATAAAATTAGTGTGAATAATACTATAGAGCCACATTAGATATTCAAATCAAGTAAAATTCTATGGGACATAGTACAGACACTAAATAGTTCCCAGATTTTTTTTAGTTTATTAATCATCTTTACCTATCTAAAAATAAATATTGTCAAGATATACAGGAATCACATAAAAAGTTTGTCCAAGTTCAATTTTCTTTAAATTGTGTATGTTCATGGGCAGTAACTCTGTAAAAATGTATGCAACTGAAATACATTAAATCATATTTGAAGCTTATTATCCCACAGTTTGGTGCAGTTTGGATTAACTTTAGATTATGTGTTGCATTTATTCACCAGGACAACATTTTCAAGCTTGATAATTTAAAAAACATTTTTTACCCGGAAAATAGGACAGAATCCTGAAAGTTTTAATACATGTGTCCAATCTACTGAGTAACAGCATTTTAGGAAATCAGCTGTTGTTTCAAAGACATTACTTGTACAAAATTACCTTAAAAACGTCCAGAGCTTCCAAGAATAGTTTGTGGATTTCATTTCTAATCCACTGATTCCATGCGCTGTCACAATCCACATCCTCTCTACTGGACGGAACATCAAAGTCAGCTGGAAAAATACACAAAAGCCTCAAATGTTTGCTATACAACACTTGTGAAGATTACCTTGTGTAATGCTTTAATATTTGAATGACATATTTGCCGGACAAACCTTCTACAGGATTTCCAGTGATAGGTACGCTTTACTCGCTTTAATTCTAGATATTTATAATTATTTTGTTCACATTTTGTTTACTATTTTTCCTACAAAATACCTTCAATTCCTGAACATGTATTAATTTTCAAAGTACATTTTGAAAGTGTCTGCCTATATAAGCTCATTTTAATAGTCTTGCTTATTTGAGATTAAATTTTCTGTATTTATAATGAATGAGAATGTATTTTTGTTAGAGAAAACAGTTAATGAGATTCTACAACTAAAAGTCATCCCTAGGAGGTAAGCAATTCTTTTTGTTTGGTTGCTGTCTTAGTGACACTTGCTCCAAATTCTCCTTAGGATATATATGAAGTACCCAGTTACTTACCCTGGATGATAAATCTAAAACCATAACTCCTCAGTGGTAAAAAGGCAAATACTGGTTGTTTAGGGGGCATAACCTGCAAAAACAACCTCAATATCATTCCAACATGTTACTGAGAATTCAAGCAAAACATTTAATTTAATAGGAATAAAAATAATGAAACTATACAATGTACTTTAAAATGTTTAATGCATGTTAAAATAATTTTTGATTTATTCTACTGTAATTTGAGTGTCAAGTGATTTACTCTTCCACGTCATTCAAAATTCTGACACAACTACTTTTGTTTCATCTAATTAACTTGTACTACTGGTCAGAAAATTTACAAAACTGTTCTGGAGTGACACATACATAAAAGAAATCAATGTATAGTGTTTTGTGTGAAGTCCATTTTCACTGAAATAGTACACAATTTTATTTAGGGACCAGCTGAGGACCTCCGGTTGCATGATTTTATTGCTGCGTTGAAGACCCATCTATGGCCTTGGGCTGTTGTCTGCTCTTTGGTCGGGTTGTTGTCTTTTTGACATATTCCCCATTTCCATTCTTAAATATATTATGAATGTAAAACAAAGCACAAGTACAGTCCTTTTACAGTAGATTGAAAGTTCACTCCCTTTTTGTCGTTATTGTGCTTTAATTTTCACCATACATACATTTTCTTTTGGCTTATAGATATAAAACTTGAACAACATGAAAAATTTAGTTTAACTTACCTTGCTTAAAATACACTGATCTGTCAGAGGGAAGGCTAAAGATATCTCTGTAGATTCCACTTCAACCCCAGATTTGGCCTACAAATAAAGATAAAGTTTATTTTGAACCTTACAAGGGTTTTTTTTTTTCAATAAAAAAAAAATAATACTGGGTAGTCATTATAGTTTGAGGATATACAAAACTGTATGATCGTAAACAATCAATTACAAGCTTTTGTACTTGAAATCAATATTTCTCATGTACCTTGAAGGTTTAATAGCATTTTATATATTTGAACAGATATTTCAGTACAGGTGTGAGATAATAAAATTCAAGCATTATCTATAGATATATTTTAAAATATGTTTGAGTTAATAAAAGCTTATCCATGCCTGAAGAGATATTTTGAAGTGAAATGAGTTAATATAAGTTAAACCATACATATCGAAGAGATATATTTGTTTTACAGGTGTGATTTAATAAAAGTTAGCAAATAGTTATCAAAGGTACCAGGCTTATAATTTGATATGCCAGATGTGTGTTACGTCTACATAAGAATCATCAGAGACACTACAAAATCCAAACATGTATTAAAATGAAGAGCATTGAAGACTCAAAACTCAACCTAAAGTCATATTTTAGTACAGACATGAGTTAACAAAAGTTCGCCATAATTGGAGAGATATTTTTGTACAGGGACAATTTATAAGAGTTTTCCCATACCTGGAGGTATGTTTTTGTAGAGGTATGAGATAATTAAAGTTATGTCATACCTGGAGAGATATTTTAGAAGCATCCAACATTTTCTTGACAACCAGCCATCTATCTATACCAGTGTTATGTTCTATTTCTATCACATCATTACCTAAATCTTTCCTTCTCATTACCTGGGAAGAATTCTCTACCTGAAAATATAAATGCTAACAAGTCAATTCAGCTTTAAAATTCACTGTAAATATCATTGAAAAGTCATCTAAAAATAACCTATAGTGAGAGTTAGATAAAACATAATTTTCATGTATTAAATAAAAGAATCCAGTGAGAAGTAAGATAAATTGATACATTTTGAAATTGTTGAGAGAAAATAAACCTGACCTTGTTATCAATAGTAATCTCTCTCAACCTGTGTAAGAACAGCAACAAAGATGGATGTATGTCATTAAATTTTCCTGCTAATGTTCTCACTGTAGCCTTCATCTCTTCTTTCAAGGGAAGCACTATCTTTGTTGTCCAACTGAAATAAAAAGTAATAGAACATATCAACCCTCAGTCAACAAGAACATTAATGAAGTTGCATGTGCAATAAACTTTTCAAAAAAGCAAAGAAGCACAGGTTATACAGTCATCCAAATTTTGAGTACTCAGACTCAAGACATCAATCGATAACAATAATCGATTCCAGCATAAATTTTGTACTCCCAAGATATGATCAAAAGGACAGGTGAACTATGAACAGGTTTCATTCTCAAACAATACCTTTATGCTTTAAATTTAATAATAAGGCTACATTTATTGAATCGCTTCAAATATGTAGATGAAAACTTGCATATTAAATCAATATGTGTATACCTTTCATATGCATCCAATTCGTCATCTATCCAGTGTGGTAGAATGTACCCCATTGGTCCACTTAGAACATCAAAGCAAATATGGTAGCCATTAGAATGTACCTCTGGTCTATCTGTCACACGGAACACTGACTTGAACCCTATACCCTTTTGACCTACAAAAAATATAATAAATAAGGTATGGGTCCAGCTCTTTTTTTAATGTGTACCAAAACTTTATTATTGCATTTCATAAAAGTAAAGTGTATTAATTATTAACATTATTTGTGATATTAACCATTTTTATTCTACATTATTGTAATTAGTTTGACTGGAGAATTAAGTGAAGAGCGATTATAGGGCCTGATAATCTTATAGGTGTATTTGTGGTATAATTTACCTATATAACCAAATTTGTGTTTTCCTTTTGTGCTCCTGCCAACATCACAAAGTGCTCGGATATTTTTCTCTAAAAATCCACTTTCATTGTTGAGAACTGTCACTCCATCTGTCTGCATAACAAACTTCACAGAAGCCATTTGGCCTTTCTTAGCTAAGGATTCTGGGTAATCATTGTCATCTGCATTCTGTATTAATTCCAGCACAAAGTGAGTATCTTTACTGTACAAATCTTTTGATAAACGATCCAAACTTCTACCAAGTCTCTTATCTTGAACTATTTTCAATTTTTGTCCATCTTCATTTAATTCTATTCCGATTCCAAATTCTTCTCTACGAATAGTATTCACCACTTTTTCACAGGGATCTATAAGTAGTTCTGATTGGATTTCTTCATCAGACTTAATTTCCATATCATTCAAATCACTTATTTCATCTGCTGAATCTTCCTTTTCCTTGGTTTTTGGTGTTGTGGTCTCAGTTATACATTCTAATAATAACAAAAAACAAAATAATGTCAACTTTTTAATGACATACTTTCTAGTGTAAAAATTCAACAAAGAAATGTATATGATAATTCATGCTTAATAACTTCTGTTGTTCAGTCTTTAGTTTTTAATGTTTAGTTTTTTGTACTTTTGTTTATCTTTTCATACTTTTTTCTTTTGTTTTTGTCTTGGCACTGTCAGTTAGTTTTCAACTTAATGAGTTTGGATGTCACTTTGGTATCTTTTGTCTCTCAACATGTATGAAAAGTTTTAAATTTGGTCCAAGCAATTTGATTAAATGTTACAAAATGTAATTACGTAATTGTATTTTTTTTCCTAATGACAAAAAGTATTGACAAAAGAGAGAAAAACGTCCTGTAAAGTTTAAATAATGACATTACCTGACACCTCAACACTTGTCAATGATGTTTTATCTGTAGATCTGTCATTTTCTTCTTCAATGTCTCCTTCTAACAGGATATCACTGAGATCAGAGCTTACTGAAGCTGTTTCAAATTCTTCATCATCTTCCTAAAAAGATAAAATTCACTCAAAATAAATTGGCTGTCTGTTAATGTCTTTAGTTACTCAAGAATCTTAAATTCACAAAGCATAAATATAATATTTATTTAATTTCTCTGATTTTTGACGAGCCTTAGAAATTTAGTCAAAACAGAGAGACATAGTGATCCTACATACTGTGGGCGGCGTCCACAAATATTCACTCTGTGGTTAAAGTTTTTTAATTTTAATAACTTTCTTAAACTATCCTGGATTTTTACCAAACTTGGACAGAAGCATATTACAATCAAAAGATAGTTTTGAGAGGAATATTTTTATTGATTTTTTCCGTCATTTTTTGTTGAGTCTGCAATTAAAAGCAAAAGTAAGTGAGACACTGGGTTCCACGGAACCCTTACAAATTTTTCAATTGCTAGCATACACTTATATAGATAGTATGATTGTCTAAAGTGTTGGATGTCATGAATTTGATTTTCTACCTAGTGTGCATGTGTTAATTCATTAAAACAAAAAGAATGTCAACACAGTGAATTGAAATCAGACAGCTGATTCCCATTTAAAATATTTTTAAAAATATTTTACAATGGAAAAATACACCACTGAAGTTAAGGAAGATTGAATTCAAATTTGAAAATGTAAATATCATAGAATCTATGGAGAACATTGAAAGCATGGGGTTTTGACATCAAGTGTACATTGATATCACAAAAGCAGTCATAAAACAGCAACTTTGTAGAGTGTAGAAATGAACTTCTAACGGATTACAGAATATTAGCTGACCTTTTTTTTCATGTAACCAGTAACCTATCACATTACAGACCTCTTCGTCATTGTTGTCCAGAACAATCATCTCAGCCTCCTCCTCTGGTACGATTTCTACATCTGTCATCTTTATCTGACATTTCTGTTGTATCTGACTCGTCCATTCTCCTACCCCTAACATACATCCTAGTTCCTGTAGTCTGTTAGTGTCCTCTGCTCTCTGACATGCAGATAACAATAAAAACTTGGATTTAGATGATCCTACCACCTGACCTAATGGCTCTAAAAATATCTGAAATAGACGAGAAACTATCAGTTAAATAATGAATTATAGTGACAAATCATTTCAGATAAATCAATTTAATATGCAGGGTTTTGGTCAGTACAAGTTATTTTATATGCGTTTAAGGACCAGTTATTTCACCTTGAATTTTATGCAATAATGAATATGTAACACACAAATATGGTGACACTGACACCTGAAACAGCATACCTATGTCTCATTTTTTGGCTCTGTCAAGCGAGCTGAAAAGTAGCAGATCCAAAATCCAGTATTAAATTTTTGATCAAAAATAAAAAATTGTTTAGGCGACATCTATCTTTAATTTTTTATTAATTGGAAATATGTCATAAAAAATATCTTAAAAACAATTTAATGCCTGTTTATACCTGATTGGCTAATGACACACAGGTTTTTACAGGTAAAATAGCCAGACATCGTAGAACAAACTGAACAGCTTCATCTGTAAGGGTGTCTGATGGTGGTGCTCCTAAAATAAAGAGAAAGATAATATTAATCACTACAGACTGGATAAAACAGGGCATTTTTCTATATTGTTGCTGGATGATGGTGTTACTAAAGTGAATGCTTTATTTTTGATTTTTTTTTCATGAATAAGAGAAAACGCAATAAAAAGATATGATTCCTATGTTATCTTAAATATAGCAGCTGTGTTGTCTATCTAAAATAAATTCAGACTTGAATAAAACATTTTTTTTAATCTCTGAACTAAGCATTTTAGCTTAAATTATGGCACCCTCATCTTACAAAAAAAAGTTACCAATTTCAGATTTTTTTCATCACATGATGGATGCTATAATCAAAAAAGGTTGAAACAGGACAATAAAAATATTGTTTACATTAAAACCTACCAGGTAGATTGTCATTAGTATCAGCTGCATGCATTTTAATCAATTGAGATTTCATCTGGTTTGTTATCAGAGCCATAGGAATATTCCTCATCCCTTTATTTGCCACAATTAAAGACATCAATTGTCCACACACATTTCTGGGGTTCTTTTGCATTAGGGCCTCCTCAAACAATTCTGTGGATGTTTGGCTTGTCAACTTCAGTAAAACTCCTGGTGATGTTTCCATGGCAATGATATGGTATGTAAATGACTTTTTACCACCTAAAACATATTTTAAAACAGTTGTCTATCAATGTGTTTTGTGCAAAAGGAACAAAATGTATAAGTTATTTTCATAGTTCAATCTATTTATCTTATAAATCATGTAAATCATCAAAGAGAATATTTTCAAGATCATTTATCAAAAACAAATATTTTGTTAATAAAAATCAATTTCAATCAATCAATTTTGAATATATTTTCAAATGCAGGTTGATTTTATTAATAGCAAGAAGACAAAGTTTTCAGATTTCGTTAATGATTGTATGGAGTTAAATATTTCAGATTTAGTAGTTCATTATGTTGGTTGTATGAAGTTATATTTCACACTTTGCTGTTGATTGTATGAAGTTCAAGATTTAACATAAAGTGGATTTTTCAGTTTGAAGTTTCTACCTAGTTTTAGAACGATAAAGTTAAAGATTTCACATTAAGTTATAGATTGTATGAAATTCTAACATGACGTCCTTCAAACTCTTTGAGTACAAACCCGTAGTAAAATATGAATATATTGCCAGGGCTGTTCCGATCGTACTCCCACGTCATATGCTTTTTATGAATGAGGTGCCCGACGTCATAGAACGATGACATAAGAATATCATGAATATAAGCATTTTACGGGAAAAATACACGCTTGTGAAACCGAAAATCATCACAACAAGGAAACATAAACAAACAATGCTTAAATGTGGTATAAATGTGATATAAGCCATTTTTTTTATACATATAAGACAAATAGTAAATTATTATCTAAATTCATCCAAAAAATATCTAAATATGTTATGGTAAATAGTTTAAGCATGTCATTAATTCAGTTTGCTCCGTTCTTTTACGCCAATTTGATAGTGCGTTTATTTATGGGAACGTAAAATAATTGCCTCCACCTAGAGAGCTTCATTTCAAAATAATTGCCGTATTTGTCCTATTAGAATCGAAATAATTCATGGGGGGGTGCTTGAATATATCATGATTTTACCACAAGTTGTCCCTTTATGCCGATATTTTACCCCTCGCTATCGCTCAGGGTAAAGTATTTGTCATAAAGGGCCAACCCATGGTAAAATCACGATTTATTCAAGCCCCCATGAATTATTTCTTAATTAAAGAGTTCATATCTAGTTGTTGATTGTATGAAGTTTCATAAAAATAAGACGACATCAAAGTCTGAAATTTTAAACATATTTTCACATAAATATTAATACTGACAAAAAATAAATTAATCCACAGTATGTAAAACCTTTAAAGCAGATAAAATGCTAAAGTAAAACCTTAACACTAGTATATTGATTTTTTTTTTATTACAAATTCAGGAACAAGGCAGTCATAACTTTTTATCATTTTTCTTAAAGGTTAATAAAAGTCTTTCCATCTTTCAACTTGGGATAAGGTATATTTAATTTATTCTAAATTCTGCTTATTTATCTGATCTAATTTCAAAGTTTTTCTGTATATGACTGACCATCAACTGGAATAGTATATGTTCCTCCATATTTCTGTATAAAATCTTTCAGTTTGCCCAGTTCTGGTTCAAACACAAGAGACCAGTGACTCCATATCTCCATATCTTCTAATAACGGGCAATTATGTAGGCAGACAAGGGCAGCTTCTTTAGTTTGATGGCCTAACATTCCTATCTTTGATTCTGTCTTTATTCTGAAAATATCATAAAAGAATCATTATCTGTATCCTAAAAATAAATTAACTTTTATTTGCTCTCAGTATGTATGAAGCAGAATATTTTAAGGATTAAGCAATTTCTCTGATTCTTAAATAATTTATCCTTTCCTGACATTTTAAATAAATGTGTTTATTTGTCAAAATTCATTTACAACATAAAATGTTCTTGCTTCACTCTGAATTGGCGATTGGGATGTCAAGAAAGAAAGACACCATGCCTGATGACTTAACAACGAATGGGCACATCTTTTAGAAAATCATTTAAATAGAAGGATGCATATCTTTGAAAAATCATTAGAGAAACAGATTCTACCACCAAATTTCTTGCAGTACCCCATTTCTCCACTCTGTAGTCAAAAGAAATATATAGTTATTGCAACTGTTTGATTTCAGAATGATAACAGGATTGTTGAGAATGACTGACAAACCATGTAAATAAAAAAGCATAAATTTGAACTTTCTTATATACAGCAATATACCTGACATCAGTTCCCATGGCAACTTCAAACACCAATGAGTGTTCTTGATATTGATGTTGACCTGGTTTCTTAGATGCTGTCATCAGATTGGTTATCTTCCCATAGCCTAAATGTTTGGTCTCCTTTACATTGAACTGGTTACATAAAGCTGCATCTATGTCTTCTTCCTACATAAATTTGAGAATTTTCTCCTTTATGTATGCCAAAGTTATTGTATTCTCTACAAATTTTTATAGAAAACTTTTAAATTTGTGCACTTTCCTGTAATTTCCTCTGTCAAAATGCTTATGATTTTACGTTCCAGTAAAAACTGATTGTTCAATGATGTGGTTTACCTCAATTGACCAAAGGTCATCCAGTGTGACTCATTCATAAAAATCAACTAGAAATTGGTGTACAGTATAATCCCACCATGATTATTAATAAAAACAAGAGTGCACACACTGAAATGTCTCGCCTTCTTTACTAATCATTGATATTATGTTGATACTCCTAAATATAAAGCTTTATTACGACTGTCACATAAACTTAACATGAACCATGAAAATGAGGTCAAGGTCAGTTGAACCATATGCCAGGCAGACATGTACAGCTAACAATGCTTCCATACAACAAATATAGTTGACCTATTGCTTATAGTTTAAGAAAATAGACCAAAACACAAAAACTTAACACTGAGCAATAAACCGTGAAAACAAGGTCAAGGTCAAATAAAACCTGCACGACTGACATATAGATCATAAAATATTTCCATACACCAAATATAGCTGACCTTTGACATATAGTATTAGATAAAAAGACCAAAACTCAAAAACTTAATTTTGACCACTGAACCATGAAAATGAGGTCAAGGTCAGATAACATCTGCCCGCTAGACATGTACACCTTACAATCATTCCATACAACAAATATAGTAAACCTATTGCATAAAGTATGAGAAAAACAGACCAAAACACAAAACTTAACTATAACCACTGAACCATGAAAATGAGGTCAAGGTCAGATGACATCTGCCCGCTAGACATGTACACCTTACAATCATTCCATACAACAAATATAGTAAACCTATTGCATAAAGTATGAGGAAAACAGACCAAAACACAAAAACTTAACTATAACCACTGAACCATGAAAAGGAGGTCAAGGTCAGATGACATCTGCCCGCTAGACATGTGCACCTTACAATCATTCCATACAACAAATATAGTAAACCTACTGCATAAGGTATGAGAAAAACAGACCAAAACACAAATACTTAACTATAACCACTGAACCATGAAAATGAGGTCAAGGTCAGATGACACCTGCCATTTGGACATGTACACCTTACAGTCCTTCCATACACCGAAAATACTAGACCTATTGCTTATAGTATCTGAGATATGGACTTGACCACCAAAACTTAACCTTGTTCACTGATCCATGAAATGAGGTCGAGGTCAAGTGAAAACTGCCTGACGGGCATGAGGACCTTGCAAGGTACGCACATACTAAATATAGTTATCCTATTACTTACAGTAAGAGAGAATTTAACATTACAAAAAATCTGAACTTTTTTTTTCAAGTGGTCACTGAACCATGAAAATGAGGTCAAGGACAATGGACATGTGACTGACGGAAACTTCGTAACATGAGGCATCTATATACAAAATATGAAGCATCCAGGTCTTCCACCTTCTAAAATATATAGCTTTTAAGAAGTGAGCTAACACCCCCGCCGTCGGATCACTATCCCTATGTCGAGCTTTCTGCAACAAAAGTTGCAGGCTCGACAAAAAAATGTACAACATGCAGAATCTTGATCAGAGCAGCTTTCCAATTCTACTGTACTAATTTAGGTCAGAACATGTTTGAATTTGCATGTAAAACATAGAGATTGACCATTACTTACGGAGTCTTTACCACACTGTATACACTGATGGATGAAGCTGAGAATATCCCCATTACAAGGTTTAAAGCCACTCTCAGAATCACTGCTCCCTGAACCAGAACCAAGTGATGTTCCTCCATATTCCTCAAGCAACTGAAAAGCAATAACACAAATTAGTGTCAACTTTAAAACATGCTTGAACTTACATTTGTTTTAAATCCTTACTTTGTTTTCTAAAACAATCTTGGAAATTTAATTTAATGAGCTTTCTAAAGGTATTGAAAACCTGTATATCAAATACCCAATTTCTACGACTAACAAAAAAGTTTAAATAGCTGAGTACATTTCTAGCTATATTCAAAGTTTAAGGTTTACAACTTCTAAAGCTTTTACCCTACCTCAAACTAAATTCTTCTGTTGAATGTAAAGTTTAAAAATCACCCAACCCTTCATATTAACAATAACTTAGTACTCCTTTTGTGTCCTGTTAGGTTAAGTGTACAAATCTTCCATACTCTGCCAGAAACTTACTTCTTATATATGTATCTCCAGTATTTAAAGGTTAAGCCCATATTCTACATTATTACTTACTTCTTTTGTTTCCTGTAATATAAAGTGTAGAAATCTTCCATAGCCAATTTCAACAAATGACGGAAATTTACACTCCTCAGCAATTTTTTGTTCAATCTGATCAAGCAATAATAAATTTAATGCACCACGTTGTAAACAACGCTTCAGGTAATTCTTCAGCAGATTTATAACATCCCCTACAAATATAGTATTGAAATAAGTATGATATACATGATATATATAAACCATCTTTAATCATTGTTAAAACTCTAGTTGACATCCATTTTTGTTTGCTCACTCATTTGTAGTTTTAAAAACAATTAAAGTTTATATAACCCTTCTTACTCATGAGCTATGAAGGTTGCATACAACAAAACACAAATAAATTTAGAATGTGTCCATCGTTAAATTGTAAATCACATTATAAAGGGACATAACTAGAGAACTGTAAAAGTGACACAACCCAAATTCAAACTTGATCTGTCTTTTATGGTAACAAGCATTGTGTATAAGTATCATATTATTTGGTTGAGACAAATTAAAGTGAGAGAACAGAAACTAATTTAATGTTTTACCTAGAGATTTATGGACAGAAATACAAACAGAAGTATGGACAACTTTGTATAGATAAGAAAAAAAGATGTTTCAACCGACTATCTTTAAAGATCAAATCAAGAAACAGCTTTTCCAATTATTAGTTAGATTGTAAATTATTAAAAAAAAAAAATGTAAAAAAACTACCTTTTGGTGGCTTAACTCTTTCTTCTTTATCCTGTTCTGTCTTCTCATCTTCTTCTTTGGGTAACAAACGTTTCATGGCTGCCTCCTGAAGCACAGAATGGCTGACACATATTGCTAAATGAAACAAGGCACTGGCATTATCATCTGTTCTTAGAATCTGAAGAAAGTTCAGGATGGAGGATTCAATCTTATGGTGCATTTTAATCTGTGATCTACCAGAAGGCTCCTCCATTAACATAATAAACTTAAATTTCTCAAATATTTCTTGTATTGCCACTTCCGGTTGAAGAGTCATGTAACGGTTCCTAACTTCCCATGATCCGTCAGATGCTGTATGAATCACGGTCATTCTGAACTTCTGGAATGCTTTCTCAATATCATCATGAAGGTGACCTTTGAATGCCTCTATTACATTTCTTCTGTTCTCAGAAGCATGTCTTCCAGCCATCTTCAGTACCTGAATTGTTCACAAAATATACAGTTATAATCATTATATTGCTTAAGAACATGGTCAGACTAAAAAGGAAGATGTGATTTACCCTAAAAGGATTTCAAAATTGTGAATTTAGTTCAATTTGGTGTCATTAAAAATATCAACATGTTCCTTCAAATTTTTTGACAATCATATTTAATTACTTTAATTAAGGAAAATTGTGAATTCAAAAACTGTAGCAAATTGAAATTAACATTTAGATACATGTACAAATGAACCATGCTCTTAACAAAAGGCATAAAGAACATTTCTATGGTTCCTAATTCATACATAGAGATGCAAATGTATATATACCATATGATAACATAAGTTCATGAAGTTACAAACCTGTATTGCCAATGCCACACTACTTATTCTGATCCCAAGCTGATAGGCGTTATCTGCTTCATACTGAGGAACAAGATATTCCATAAACTGTGTTAAGTCTACTTTTTCACTCCATTTACTATTTCGTGTTAAGTAATTCCTCAAATGTTCCAGGATATCTACTGTTGTAATTGCTGGAATGTCTTCCATATCAGTTGGAAATTTAAAATATTCATATATGATTGGAAGCCGCTGCATTGGTCCTAAGTTCAAGTTGTTAAAATCTGTTTTCGCAGGGTCACATTCTCTTAGGCAATACTTAAGTTCATGCAATGTACAAATAGATCTTTCTTTGAAAAAAGCTTGCACGTATGCATTCACTCTTGCAATTGCTCGATTGTGTTCTTTAACACAACTGAGTTCCTCAATTCTACGATGTCCAACCACTTGTAAACTTGGTATATTACATCTTTGCAGCAGTAACATTTGAATTCTCTCCTGTGATACATAGTTATTAGACTCTGCTAATAATTCTATACATTCTTGGGCACAAGTTTCAAGCTGCTTAGTTAATTGTTTTCCTATACTATTAGCTGTCAATCGAAATGGTTTTATATTCATCTCTTTATCTTGGAACTTCTTTGCATCTAATGGTGAAGTAGGGTTACTAAGTGATTGGAATGGTTTTGTTGTGTCACCATTCTGATTTGATCTATGCAATAGGTCTGGTGTTGCTGTGTCACTATGCTGACTTGACCTATGTAATTGAACTGGTGTTGCTGTGTCACTATGCTGACTTGACCTATGTAATTGAACTGGTGTTGCTGTGTCACTATGCTGACTTGACCTATGTAATTGAACTGGTGTTGCTGTGTCACTATGCTGATTTGACCTGCTATATATAAGTGATTGAAGTGGTGTTGAGGTGTTGAGGTTCTGACTTGACCTTCTGTCTGTTGAGTAATCATTTTCTGATGATTGGTAATCACTAGCAGTTCCAATTGATTCTGTATCATAATCATCATCATCACCATCATCACATTCAACGTGAGAATGCTTGTTTTTATTTACAGAATGTGGATGTGACAGTCCCTGACTAGATTGAGCATTGACATGATAGGAATGACCTAATTTATGAGATGACTCATTGGTAGATTTCGTCTCTTGTTGTTTCCTTGTTTTGGGTGGTACTGGAGTTCCTAATACTGGCCATCCCCCCTCATCAAGCTTGTTTGATTTCTTGTTAACAGCTTGTGTTAATGGAGCTGGCATTGAGAATGGGTTAAGAGGCAATAAAACAGGAGCCTGAACTGGTTTTCTTAAATTATTATGTCTATTTCCTGGTGCAACATATTTCCCTGCATTTTGTTGTAAAGGTTTGCTGCCTGCTGGTGATACATGTTGATTTAGACAAATATATATCCTGCCATCTCGGTTTTCTGAATGGACCATATCCCTAAACAATAAGAAAATATCATCCATTGACCCAACTCTGAACTCAGAGTTTGTCAACTTTAGTTCCGAACTTGCTGAAAGACGAGGCCACACATATTCTTTTATGATCCCACCAGGGGATTCTGCCAATACTTTATAAAGGTCTTTTTTTAGAGCCTTCCTCTTCTTTTCAGTTTCCGGTTGCACACCAGGCATTGTTAAGCTTGGATGATATTGCTGTCTGAAAAATAATTACTGACTCTAAAAGATTCTTGATGAAAAAAGACAATTGACAGCATTTACAATATGGTATGATTGCAAATTAGACAACTTTAAAAAAATTAAAAAAATATTTTCAAATTTTTTTTAGATCTTGTATTGCTGATTATTTCTTATGTTTAAAGTTTCTCTAAGATTGATTTAACAATTGTTAAATAAAATTTTAAACAAAATAAACCAAACACAAAAATGGATTTAAATCAACATTATTTTAAGTCAAATAAATTTCAAGGAGCTTTATTATAAAGCAGTTATCTAAATCTTGTATTGCTGATCATTTTTGCTTTTTATAGTTTATGGATACTACGTGTATTAAACATTTCACTATCTTTAGCAGTAGAAATTATTTTGCAAAATTTACCATACAGTACACAAATGTTTCACATATATATATTCAAATGCACTGTACAAGGTCATAAAACAAGAACAAAGAACACATCAAATTTTAAACTGCATTAACAAATGCATAAACCACAAACAAAACCCAACACAAAAGTATCTTACCTTTTTGAAACTGATTAAAATAACTCAACTTAAAAAATTTCCTCAAACCACATCTGAAATAAAAAAATGCATTTATCATGTTTATCACAATAGAACTATATGAAGTAAAATTGACTTGTTATTTTATAATTGACATAAGAAGTAACATGAGTAAGAAGGAGGTTAATCTTTATCAGACTTTCACTCCTTGAAAAATAAATGAAACAATTAACTACTTGTTAAGTTCTTATTAAGCAGCAAATTTATTATTATATGCTTCAAGGAAGTAGTGTAATTCTACTTTCAATATTGACTTAAGGAAAGGCTTATTTAATCTAAACTGGACTTTTCCTATTGATAAAATATGATATAATTTACTATATCTCAAGTATTTGTCAATACATTTGTACTGCATTTGTTTTAGGGAAGTACTTAGTGCACTTCAACTTTCAATATTGATTTCTTAGAAATAAAATCAAAATGGAAAGCTTGATTTTAAATTATCCTTTATTCCACTCCTTGAACATGTTGACAGGAATACTAGACTGACTGTTGATTATCCAATAGTAATAATGTTAAATATATCTTTATAGTTATGAAAAAAGAAGTATAAAGAAGCCTACTATTTATATACTACAAGTCAAATTCAGGAAGTAATAAATGTGTCCATGTACTTCTAGTTTCAATTTTGAATTTTCAGAAAAAAATGTCATTTGGAAAATCCCAATCATAAAAATAAATCTTTGTAATGACAGTCAAATCAGTATTGTTACTGATTTCTGAGAAATTCTATACCATTTTCTAAAATTTATTGAATTCTGAAAAAATGGTATAGATTTTTGATCATATTTCTTAATTAATTTTATAGTCATTAGTTTGTCTACACATGAACTTGAAACCATTCAGGGCAGGTTTCTAGGTTCCTCCTCTATCAGCAGACTGTCATAAACAGCTGACTTCAGTTTCAATAAAACAATTTAAAATATAGCCTGAATTCAGAAAAATCTGAAATAAAACAGGTCCGCAAAATAGCATGACTTTATACAGCTGACTGATTTTGCTGAAGCCTGTAAAAAGCACTGAGGAAGTTATGCCACAGCTGGTAAAATAGCACCTAATAATATTAAACATGTTAAAGAGGCTATATTACTGGAACCAGCAAAATAGCCACTGTCATAAGAGAAATCAAAGGAATAGCATTAGCACCAACTAAGACACTTGACAGCTTAGTATGTTCAATTTGTAATTATGCTAGCAGCATTTGGCAATCCAGTACTTCAAGTCATCTTGACAAATTAAATGAAATACAAAGAAAAGGGTTAGCATTGTGTTTAGATCTACCATCTCAATCATCCCTTGAAGCATTAGAAGTACTTAGTGGAACATTACCAATAGATTTAAGAAGAGAGGAAATTGCCATCAGAGAGTTAGGAAAAATTAATTCATGCAGTAATAATGTCCTAATTAAAAGAAAATTTGAAATTTGGAAAGAGGAGGAAAATCCAGAAAAATTATATCACCATTAGGAAAAATGTTTCAACAAACAGAAGACATGAGACTGAGAGATACAGAATTGACTGATATAAACAAGATAGAACCGCAGTATGAATACCAAGGTCTAGTATCAGTCATTAGAGCCCCTGACTACTGGCGTAACATAGGCAGCTCAAAATCAAGAACAACAGCCCAAATAGAGGAGAGAAACAAATTATCTCTGAACAACTCAAATCTCAAACACCAAACACAGCAGTCGCTTTTACAGATGGGTCATGTTTGCGGTGCAGGAGCTATAATTTACATCAATGATCAAGAAGAAAAATTAAAAAGACCTGTCTCTCATTGAACAAAGGATCAATTTTGCTAGCTGAACTTATACATGTAGCAATAAAAATTGTACTGGATTACATAGAATCTTTTTCAAAAGCGCAAATTGATACTTTAACTTTATTTTCGGACAGTCAAACCGCATTAGGTATCTTAACTTTTGATTGGAAAAGTGACAGCTATCATAAAACCATTAATGAAATCAAAGGGAAAATAAAAAATTTAAACGAACATGGAATTTAAAAAAACTTAAACTGGAAACCAGGACATGCCAACATAAAAGGAAATGATACTGCAGACTCCCGGGCAAAAGAAGCTGCTACAGAAGCAGAAACACTAGCAGTTGATGACATAGTATTTACAAAACAAGATGTAAAAAAGCAGCTAGAAATTCAGTTACAAACAAGAATGTGTCCCCAGTACACAGATGCCCCACTCACACTATAATTTTCTATGTTCAGTGGACCGTGAAATTGGGGTCATAACTCTAATTTAGCATTAAAATTACGAAGATCAGATCATAATGAACATGTATACTAAGTTTCAGGTTGATTGGACTTCAACTTCATCAAAAACTACCTCGAACATACACTTTAACCTGAAGCAGGACAGATGAATGACTGAACAGACACACGGACGCACAGACCAGAAAACATAATGCCCCTCTACTTAGTATAATAAACCAGCACATCAACTCGGAAACCTGTGATCACTGCAAACTAAAAGAAAATGTACAACACTACCTTTTTGAATGTGATGATCTGTATTCAGATGCCAGAGACAAATTATTTCATCAAATCTTCTTCATAACAGGACAAATTCCAACAGATTTAGACAAATTATTAACAATCAATTGCCAAATGCAGAAAATATCACTCAACTATTAGCGGAGTACACAATGTTATTATATTTCAATTTTTCATGTCATATCAATTACCCAATTAATCCTTTTTTTCTTTTTTTCACTTCATACATTGCTTCTTTAATATTTCTAAAGCGTTACCTACAATATCTAAGTACAAAGGAGAAACTACATTCAATTGGTGATAATAATTTTACAAGAGAGATTATATATAACTCTGTCATCACAACAAAGATTGAAGACTGTCATGACTCTTGGATGTCTTTATTTTAATAATTAATTGCAGGGCTGCCAGGTCTCACACATTAAGCATGAAATTCAAACATTTTAGCGCTTACTTGCCTGCATTTTCCTTTAACCTATTGTTTTTTCTCTTTGATCTTTACAATTTTAATAGGCCAAATCTCATGGGAATCATGAAAAGTTGGTAGAACTGTTATCATGGTTATGGTGTTTAAATGGGTTTTCCATTGCCCAATTTTTGTTTTACTTGTGATTTTCTATTTTGTTCCTCCTTTGAATGAGGAATAAAAATTACAGATTCGAAATTTTCTCTGCATTTAATATCAATTTATCATCATGTATCGTCGTGTCATATGTTTTTGTATCAACCACATTTCGTCGGTTTCGGCTGCATACGCGTACATTGTGGCGTGTTTTTCGGTTTCTATATTTAGAACAACAACACCACTACAACTTGACATATTTAAAACATATTCAACGTCGCTTTTTAAAAACGTTAGAACAAATTAAATAAAACGGACCTATTTAGCCATTTTTATTTAATGTCAAAAATATGCATCACTAGAATAGCTATAGAAAAAAATTCTGAAGGGTTAAAATAAAGTCCAGATATGTTTTTTGCAAGTAAGATACCGGATCTTCAAGACATATGACTGTCATGTGTTTTTTGGGCCGTTTTAATTACAAACCAGCGAGTTAAAATTAGTAGGGTTCTTATATAAAATGGTTGTTCAAAATCTAATTATTCAATATTTCATTTATAATTTTTTTGTATACATCCTTGATTCATGAAGATGAAACAGTCTTGACTTTTTATATTTAATCCTAAATTTTGAAAACTGCATTTTATTTTAGAAAAAATAATGTATTGTACAAACCAGGTGCCAATCTGAAATTAATCAAAATCTTAAAATTTCAGCACACAATTTACCAACCTAAAACTATTTACTAGTAATTTTTAGTACTGAAAAGTATTTATTTACTTTTTTTATGATTCGAGCGATCATTTATTAGAACCACGACTTTAGAAAATATTAATTTCCGGATTTTGTAGTCATTTCCTGTCCGTGTACTGATCCAATTTTTATTTCATACGAAAACATATGACGCCGTTTTTTTGACATACAAAAATCGCAAAGTAATCGGAAACAGTAAATAATCGTAGTAAGCATTGAAAAAAAATCTAGATACCTTAAATCAATCTACAGGACATTCTTTTTAAATTTGAGTAAACACCGGAATAAAAACTCAACAGTGAAAACTGTAAGCAGTGAAAATTGTTATTAGTACGAAAACACATTACACGATGATAAACATATAAATAATTTGAACAGTAAAATGTCTACAAATTCTTACCATTTTTGATTATTCAAGATTTAGCAATTGTTAATTCTCTTCTATCACGTTGACAAATAATTGTTCTGTAATGTGAAACCGCTCCTGCTTTTCGTCATTTTGAAAGTTTGTTGTTGTTTTTGAAAAACCAACTTCTTCTTTCACTTTCGACTTTTCGAAAACAAATGACTGCGTTGTTCTGTGACTTTAATTTTCGTTTGTAAGTCATGTATCTCATTACACATGTTTAAGAAGCACAACATAACACTACTAATTAATCTTTTCCCCTTTACCTACATTGGATAAATGTTAAAAATAAATGAGTTTTCAGCTTTAAAATTACACCAGTCATTGTCTTATCCGGAAATATTACCGGGATATTTTTACATTTATACAAAAAAGGCGGGAAATGTATATTTAGCAAATAACAATCAGCTGTTTATCCATTCCAAAATAATCATGAGCAAAAATGCTGTTAGAAGTGTAGCTCAAAATCTAGGTGTAACTTCCCAATCTATTATAAGGTAATAAACATCACTTCACTTTGACAGCTCATGAATACGCATTAATAGATAGTCATGTTGACATTTAATAATAATGCCCCCCGCCCATTGCTACTAATAGTACTATTTTGTTGTGTATTTTCTGTAGTTTATTATTTTATTTTTTATTGCATCGTTACATATCTATTGTCTGTGTATTGCATATGTTATTTCTTGGGCCCTTATTAAGTAATTTGGTAAATATTCTATTCTATTCTAAAGTGGGTGTCTTTTCTTCTGTAACCGGAGAGCATGAATTTCATTACAAAATTGCTTGTCTCCACTGGGACTGGAACCCGGGACCTCTGTGTCTCAAGGCAGCGCGCTAACCGACTGAGCTAAAGAAGTATTTCCTTAAGCTCAACCGCTTACATGCATAGCTTTAAGGGTTGACTAAGTAGCTACTAAGTTTTCCTAAGGGAAGCAATCCCGTCACACTTCCCCCACCTCAAGAGTCATTATACTCTATAATGATGATATTTTCATTTTTTTATATTTATATTTTTACCTGACTAGGTAATTCTTCTAACCCTGGGTTATTATTGTTGGGCACCAATGTAACCGGAGAGCATGAATTTCATTACAAAATTGCTTGTCTCCACCGGGACTGGAACCTGGGACCTCTGTGTCTCAAGGCAGCGCGCTAACCGACTGAGCTAAAGAAGTACTTCCTTAGTTCAACTGCTTACGGCTGACTAAGTAGCTACTAGGTTTTTCTAAGGGAAGCAATCCTGTCACACTTCGTATGAGCTTCCTCTATAAGGAACACACATATATCATTAATTTCAGTATTATTCAATCATAAATATATATTCATAATGACTATGTAATATTGACAACTGTACATACCACACCCTCCTTTGTTGTCAAAGTCGTTAAACAACTCTTAGTTGTAGTAGATTGAACAAATAATGAAAGTGTTATAAACCTGTATGTGGGTGTACATAGGATTTGATATTGTCCTCCATGATAAATTGTGTCCACCAGCATATGTATTTAAACTGAGACTACTATAACGTCCCGTATTAGCCCATGGGCTAATATAGCTTTTTTCCTGGGCTTTTTCAGTATTGGTCCTGTTTTTCCATATTGGTTCTGTTCGAAAAGCAATATCAACTTTTGAATTTTATATTGGCAGTGGACGTCATCTGTATTGCATAGGCCGATTTATCCGTATTGGGGCTGATTTGCTCATGAATATCATTTAATAAAACAGAGTAGGTAACCTTTCAAAAAATAAAAGAACCCGTTTTTTTACCAGGAGTCAAAAGTCAGTCATATGAAAATAGACTATTATAAAACATAAACTATACAATAAAACTATACTCTTCCGACATTGACAGCATTTCAGTGTTATGTTGCCACAGACATTTCTGTGTTATGTTTCCACAGACATTTCTACCCAAGTGATTTGCATTTTTTACTGAAACATTTTATTTCACTAAAGGCCTCACATAAGGCATGATAGTACAACAATATAACAAATAAGATATAATGCATGGCCCAAGACCACAATTAATGACCCTTCTTTTCGTTGTTCACGAATATAGTTCCCTTTAGTTATAGTGTATTTCTTCTTTATTTTTTTTTCTTTCCCTTTCTCATTCATTTCTTAGCTTTTCTGGGGTGGAAATGAAAGAAGAGAGCTGAAATAAACTTTTGGATGTTTTATTTTAACTGATTTCAATAAGGAAAGAGTGATTAGGCCAGGTGCAAAAAGGTTATATTTACACTTTTCGGAACATCTCTTGACTTGCCTATAGGGGTAGGGATGTGTATTGGCCAAATTTGTATGATGTAATGATGCAATTTTTCTGAAAATTGCATATATCTTTGGACTTGTACTGTACATTACACACACAAAAAATTAGACAAAAAGAACAGTTAAATTTTTTTAAATGCGACAAAACGTTATAAAGAAATGATAGAGAAATTAATTGTGGTCTCGGGCCTAAGAGGTGCATTTCAGCAAATTTTGAAATTATACTTTGACAACTTCTCTGAATGATCTATTGGTATTTATTTGTCAAACTATATGAGAAGAAATGATTTCCACTTTTATTTGATAGAAATTTGTAAAAAAAAAGTCACTTTTCAGCTGATATGCCCCAAAAGTAGCTTTTTCACTTTTTTCAATAATTTTGCAAAAGCAGCATCCTTAATTTTTCTCTGACATTTTTTTTCTGATATCTATTTGTGTTTGTGGTATTTATTTCATGTGTTTTACTCATTTGTGAACTCTGAACACAAAGAAAAGTGGATAAAAGCATAAAAAGAGTACAAAATGGACTGTTTTAATAGTCTAGGTCTAGTGGTCCGTACGAAGCAAGTGAAATATGAAGTTCTATGCACTTAAAAATTGTATTTCTTTAAACAAACTGCACTGAATCTATATCCAAAGCACTTATTACTGGTTGTTTAAACTTGTCTGTTTCACAGAATACCTTTATTTTCTTCTGTTGGATGGCTGGTGGTTAAAATATTGGCATTTCAAGACTGAAATTTCAAGCAGGTTTTAAACAGAAAATTGAAAAAACCTTGCATCAGACCATACTGTCTACATATATAGTTAAAAGCAACAGTCTTGTTACATCCAGGCTTCATATTTGATCATATCTCAGCAAGGATTTGGGCAAAAAGAAGCATATTTCCATCTCCAATATCATTTATATGCAATTAAATATGGAAATATAGAGAACAGCCTAAATTGACAACTTGTTGTTTTAAGCTTGACATTGCTTAAGACCATGTAAAACTCATGTGTTATGCTATTTGAAACTTATATTTACATGAAAAGAACATTTATGATATGTTAAATGTTTTGTTTTAACTTAAAAACTTCAGAAAATTGATGTAAGTGGAAAATATTACATTTCATATAAGGCCTCGCTTCATTTGAAAACCTCTATTTTTTGGCATAGGCACATATAAAATTAACTTTTGTCAATATTTTATAAGTCTCATACATTAAGTATGCTATCATTTACTTTGAATAGATAATATCTTATACATTGAGACATAAAAAAGTGCAATTTGGTGTTTTGGGGGGATTTTTGAAGCCAAAATTTGAAAGTTGAAATTTTTCTATTTCAACGTCACAATTTAGCAACCAAAGTTGAGATATAAAAAATGCCACATTTTCTATAATATATATCACATGGCTTTGAAACTTTGTAAACTGACTCATAATACACTAAGCTTAAATCATGCCAAGTTTTATTGGAATTGGTCAAGTTTTTGGCCCCTAATAGGCCCAAGACCACAATTAATGACCCTTCTTTTCGTTGTTCACGAATATAGTTCCCTTTAGTTATGGTGTATTTCTTCTTTATTTTTTTTCTTTCCCTTTCTCATTCATTTCTTAGCTTTTCTGGGGTGGAAATGAAAGAAGAGAGCTGAAATAAACTTTTGGATGTTTTATTTTAACTGATTTCAATAAGGAAAGAGTGATTAGGCCAGGTGCAAAAAGGTTATATTTACACTTTTCGGAACATCTCTTGACTTGCCTATAGGGGTAGGGATGTGTATTGGCCAAATTTGTATGATGTAATGATGCAATTTTTCTGAAAATTGCATATATCTTTGGACTTGTACTGTACATTTACACACACAAAAAATTAGACAAAAAGAACAGTTAAATTTTTTTAAATGTGACAAAACGTTATAAAGAAATGATAGAGAAATTAATTGTGGTCTCGGGCCGCATGTACAAACATATTTACAAATGCATGAATAAATGGGAAGGTAAATATCATTTGTAAATTGACATTACAATTTACTGATAACCGAATGAGTGAACTGACATTAGAGAGTTATTTCCTTTCATGATGATTTTTGTCAATATATGGCTATTGTTAAAGATGCAGGTTGGAGACACAGTCTCTTAAATAGAGCCTCGAGTTTACTTCATCTACCTATTAGGATGATTAAAATTCAAACTAACATGAAATGAAAACCCTTTATATTACAGAAAAGCAGAAGAGTTGTTACAGCTGGTTGATATTAGAGTTGGTAGCCAAAGTTTAACTGCTCTCAATCTAACAGGATCATGTTGTGTAGTGATGTGTATAGACTTAGCAGCTACTGGTTCAGGTCAACCAGTAAATAAAGTAAATTTTATCCCTAAAACTTTGTTTTGATTTTTTTGGTGATAATTTTTCAAATCATCCTACAGGAGTGATATGAGTTTTTCTCAGTCGTTTAAAAAAGAAATTGTAAGTTGTCATTAGTAAATTGGCCTACCTTGTTTCGAAAAACACTGTTAAAAGATTATAAATGGTCATTCAAACTCCACTATTTCTTGGCCACATTTCATCTATGGGTAGTTGAAGAGATTGCGGGTGAAAAATGCACTCTTGTTTAAAAAGCCATTGATAATCTATAAATATCTCCACATTTATTTTACTTGTTTACTTATGTAGTAATTGTACTTTTGATTATATAATTATCTGCTTCTAGAGAAGGAACTGTTTTACCCCTGTCTGTCCATCTATATTTTGGTCTGTCCCATAAAATTTCTGTTGATTTCTTCTCAGGAATTACAAATCATAGCTTCCTAAATATATATAAGTTGTCATTGCTCTTAAATTTTCTGTTTGTAAAATATGTAGATAGATATAGGAAGATGTGGTGTGAGTGCTAATGAGACAAATCTCAAACAAATAACAATTTGTACGGCTTTCAACACTGAGCCTTGGCTCACACTAAACAAAAAGCTGTAAATGGCCCCATAATTACTAGTGTAAAACCATTCAATCAGGAAAACAAATGGTCTAATCTATATACATGATATTAGAAAAGTGAAACACGTTTAAATTATATAAACAAATGACAACTTCTATGTACTGTACATCAGATTCAAAGCATGTTTATCATGTTTATCAGTCAGGGGCGTAACTTAAACAAGTTATTTTTTTTAGTTACTTATATAGGTAATTTTTTGTTTTTAAAAATTATAAAATTTCTCAATAGAGTTATTTTAAATTTCAATAGAAGCATGGACTTAATGTAGTTTTCATGAATGTTTACATCATTTTATATCATAAAATTAAGAATTTATTAAATTTGAGAGGAGTATAGACATAATAGAGGTAAAGGGTAACTTTAAGAATAACGACAAAAATATTTCTTGAATAAGTTATTTTATGCATCTTTGAAATAATCAGTAATTAAACACTTATTTAAGGCACATATGTAATTGTTTTGGGTTACAAATTATAAATAACTTTCAGTCTTAATTAAATCACAAGTTTCTATTTCTATCTGTCTACCTTCAAGATTTTCAAGGAAAATGATATTTTAATAGTCTCAAGAGACCAATCTTTGATCCAGAAGCAATATGAAAGATAAGTGCGCCAGAAAGGCAATTATTGTTTCAGAAGGATTAGAGTTTATATTTCATGGGAAAAATAACCAGATGACTGAAAATTTGTTAAAGCTAGTAAAATCTGGATAATTGGACACCTTTAAAACAAATATTTAGAAAAATTACTAAGTAATATTTAAAATAGCCTCGTTTTCAACATTACTGTAAATTCAGAAATTATTGCGTGCACTTATTATTGCGATTTTGTCATTTTAGACTTAAATGCGATTTAAATCTTTGCGATATTGAGAAAAATCCTTTTTTATTCATATAAAATATTTCAAAATGCGAGTTTAAATTATTGCGATTATAACACTGTTGCATTTTTTCGCAATAATAAAAACATCGCAATAATTTCTGAATTTACAGTACTTGTATAGGTAATTTTAGAAGTTACTTGTTTAAGTAATGCCCCTGACTGTTTATCATTAGTGAGCATCAGATCTATAAGTACTTGTTCAGATAGATCGATTAATATGTAATGTTTCTTTGGCAGATGTAAGTGTGTTAGGTTGTTTATTTAATACCTTATATTGACTATATTTGATTATCTACAAGTATTTTCTAAAATATTGTCCATCCTATTACCCTTCCTTCAATTGCAACCAATTAAATTAAAGTTTGTGTAACATATATTTGCAAAAAGCTGACATGTTTATCATGTTTATTCAAAATGGGAATACATTATTTAAAAAAAATTGGCAGGTTTTGCAAAGAGAGTTATTAATCTGACAATTTGTCTTTGGTTTGAAATGGAGGATGTGCATATGGGCATTTTATATAATTATACTTATCCTTCATTTTTCTATCACCAAGTTTTGTACAGTATCAAGTTTGAATAAACCAAATAAGGTAGACAGGTAGTTGATAATTGCTTATTTAAGAAAAAAAGAATTTACTTATCAAAACATTTTATACAGTGAAATAATCTGAAGTTTAACAGTCCAAAACCAAAAATGCAATTTAAATGATACATAATGGTAGGTAAAGGGGCAGTAATACTATCCAGTAATCGACCAGATTTTTTCTATTTCAGCTTTGTTACACTGAAAAACAACTTAATCGTTTGGTTTTAAGTAGCCTTGATAGAAATACTCATGAAGCCAGATTGAATGACATCAAAGTTGTAAAGAAAACTTCAGTATAATAAAAAATATATAATTTTTTTTCAGGGTGAAGCCTTGAGACTATCAGGAGTGAATAAAAAGATTTATAGAAATGGTCTTAAGACTCTTGAAAGTATGCTAGGCTTAGAAGAACGTACCACAATTAGAGATCTGGCAATAAAATTTGGTTGTACTGGAGCTTCAGATTTGGCATGTCAAGTTTTACAATCGTAAGGCCATTTTATTATTTATAATCTCCCTTTTTAAAAGAACTACAGAGATTCATTATCTTTTTCTTGTGAACTTTTTGTTATTTTGATATAAGTTTTTAAAATAGATAAAGGAAGATATTGTATGAGTGCCAATGAGACAACTCACCAACCAAGTCTCAATTTGTAAAAGTGAACAATCATAGGACAAACTACCATCATCAACACAGAGCCTTGGCTTACACCAAACAGTCAGCTATAAAGGGCTCAAAAAATGACTAGTTTAGAACCATTTAAATGGGATGTCTAATCTGTATTAAAAAAAAACACAAGAAACAAGAAACACTTATTAACGACATCAACAAACGACAACCACTGAACATCAGGTTCCTGAATTTGGACAGGTGTAATCAAATGCAGCAGGTTTAAATCATTTTAATATGACTATATGTTATAAATGAAATATTAGAATTTTAGTCAAATTGGTGAATATGAACTTAACAGCTAATGCTCCTTTAAAAATAATCACTGTGGAACATTTATTCTTATATTGAGTTTTGAGTTATGTATGAATATCAAGGTGGGCCATGCAGGTTCCTTAGAGAATATGTAGTATGGTTTAAAAGATATGTTTTATGATTACAGATATGAAAAGTCCTTTAGTGGAGCAGACATGGATTTCTCTGGATCACTCTTTATGGCGTCCTCCCTTTGTGCAGCATGCAGGTAAACAAATATTTAAATAAGAATCACTTTTAATGTTTTAATATTCATATGTTGTACAACTAAAAAATAATCGAGAATATTGATGGAAGGATTAGCTTATATACATATAGAAAAGATGCTGTGATATTCTATATAGCTAAACAGAGATTTTGTTTTAAAAAATATATTTTCTTTATTTGTGACGTTTTTGGAAAAAGAAATTGATTTTTTTTTAATGTATTGAATTGATTACTGAAAAACTAAAATCAATGAAATTCATATAGAATTGAGAACAGATATGGGGAATGTGTCAAAGAGACAATAACCAGACCAAAAATAGGAAAACTATGGGGAATGTGTCAAAGAGACAATAACCAGACCAAAAATAGGAAAACAGTCCAAGGTCACCAATGGGTCTTCAATACAGTGGGGAAAACCACCAACCTGGAGGTGGCTTTCAGCTGGCCCCTAAAAAATAAGTGTACAAGTTAAATGAAAAGGAACTTCATACTTAACTCTAAAACATATAAATGAACTAGAATTAAAAAAAATACAAGAGTAACAATATACCATGTAATAATAATGATACTTTAGCAACAAAAACCACCAGAAGTAAAGAGTGTATTATAATATACTCCATACTTCATATATTGTGGATTCATTATTATTCATTAGATACCAATCTTTATTGATTTCTTGGGAACAGGTGAACCACGAAATTAAATGTTCAACAAATGACAAATTTTACAGACTTCTAAAAAAACTACAGCAAAATCATGAAATTAAATGGCCTCTTACGTGCAAGTTTTCCTTCATCCACTAAAATTGGAACCCATGAAAATTAATGAATCCACAGTAGCTGACTATGTGGAATTGACTCTGCTCAGTTTTGAAGTCCATATGTTGACCTAAAAAAAACGTATATTAATTAATTTCTTTGTCATTTGGTCTCGGAGTTGTCTCATTGGCATCCATTCCACATCTTCTCATTTCAATTCATAAAATACTTCATAAGAAACAAATACCATCAGATATTGCGAGTGTTTTATGATATCCTACATAAAGTACTTCCTTAGCCACAATGACCACCAAAAGCAGGAGTGTTTAATAAAATACTACATAATCCAAAAGGACTGACATACTCAAAATACATTGCAACAAACAGCCGAGAACACAGTTATTTCGTAGTGCATTTCTTTTAGACAATAAATTCAAATTAAAAAAATCGCACCTGCTCTTTCTCAAAAAGAATTTTACAGTGTAGTGTACTACCAGTGAGACAAATAATATTAAAATTATAGAAACTTCTACCAGCTCTAACTCAAAATATTGACAATTCTGTGTTAAGGGGGTGTAAAATTCAGTTTGACAGCTTCAGACGTGCTAAAATTTGACCTTTTGGAACTGGACCAAATCACTACTTTACATAAAGATTCAGCACCCAAATTTTTTAAACATGTAATTACATCCCCCTACTTAATATTTTATGCATTTAATATCAAGAAATAACTTGGGAAAGTGTATCAAATAAAACATGCAAGTTATACACTGTTTACACTAGGGACTACATTCGTAGACAACGAAACCAAAGGACTGTGTCCTTGGACCAAACCTGTATGCTAGAAATAACTGATTTGATAATAAAAAAACTACACTTAAAATTAGTGCAACTATTATAGATTTTATTTTTATTTAATTTGCAGAGTTTTAAAAATGAAAGTTGACAGAAGCAAACTGATAGAAGTTTGCAGTATAAAGAGGTCAACATTTGACAAATTGACAACAGATTTGGAAAAAATAGCTACAAAGTTGATTGGTAAAATTAGATATAGTTTGTGTGTGCATACAAGATCTCCTCTTTCTCAGATCTAAGGTGAAAATACTTTACTTTGCCTCAACAAAATGTTATGAAGCTTATACTCAATGATTATTACCATTAAACACAGATAAGGTTCACATTTGGTTGGTCTAACTTCGATTGTTCTAGAGTTGTGTTTCTTTATAAATGAAAAATTTGGCAAATTGTAACTTGTGTTACTTACACTGTTCCTAATCTCCTCATTTAAATTACTTTTTGTTATTGAACAATAAGAGCACCCAAGCAATCTCTAATGACAAAATAAATAAAAAGAAATGTCATGAAGTTTCAAAGAAAACAAATTGCTGATAGCTATGAATAAGTACATTGACATAGTATATTTACAAGGGGGGCATCTGTTTGCCATGGACACATTCTTCTTTTATATAGTTTGAGAGTCCCCTTTTATACATGTTGTTTGACTTTCCTCTGAAACTTTTCTTTAATTTATTGAGATTTTAGCTGTATAATATCATTATGGGGTTTATTTTTTGTGTACAGATATGGGGTATATTTTCATAAGTTGCAGTGCATAACACAAGGAAATGGACATCTGGAGGTCAGCATACTCTATTGACATGATTGAAGTATCTATAAAACATATTAAGCCCTAAAATCTTATGAATTCAGACAAGTATATGAATTAAATGAAGCTATTCAAGATTTTAGACATTATAAAATATCTGCAACAGTATAAAACAAGTAATGCAGGCCATTATTTTTATTTGTTACAGGGAACAAGAAAGTTGTGCAAGAAAAGAAGAAAAACACTATTGTTGATGATATAGAAAGGCTTAGTCAAGGTAAGGTTGAAATAATTTGATTGTTGAATTATCTTCCAAAAAAAACATGTGTACATGTTGGTCTGTTGGTCTACACTGAAAATTGAATATTTCCATATCTAACATGATAAACTAAACATAAACCAATACCATAAAATGCAATGATTTTATTGTTGTGAAAGTTGTAAACTGTGCATTCATTATTATTCGTTGGATACCAATTTCCGTGGATTTCGTGGGCACAGTCAAACCACAAAATTAAATATTCATCGAATGATAATTTTTCTATAGGTTTGTAAGCAGACTTCAGCAAAACCACGAAATTAAATATCCACGAATATGCAAGTTTTTCTTAATCCACGAAAATTGGTACCCACGAAAATAAATGAATCCACAGTACATATTTTGTATTTTATGCATCATTTCTTAGAATCCCAATAATTTAACTCACATTTGTGTAGATCTGTCAACTATGACAATCATAAAAGTCCACAATAATTTTTGAATTTGAAGTATTTTATATCTTGCAATATCCTCATTAAAACATTGATAAAGTTTATTCTGCACAAGACATAGAAATACTAGGCATCAAACACTCCAAATTAGTAAGCACACATGCACAATTCTTTTCAGATTTTTATCGAATTTATATCAAAGGTCTATATAACCAATGTCTAGGGCAGGTTTTTAAATCACTGCCAATCATCGTTTTTAAAGAGTTTTACTCATTGGACAGATTAATTTAATGGAAAATGCCATTATTTTAGGGTTTTTCAAATGTACAATTCTTCCCAAATTGAAAAAAAATATATATCAAAGTTTTACAATACCTATATCTCAAGAAAACAAATGAAAATCTTGTGCGTGCTCTCATGTAAGTAATGTCTCATGCAAAAATCAGTGGGGATCAACATATCTAAAACAGTTATTACCCCTTGGATTAATCAACTATATTGAAAACTGCTTTATGAGCACTCTTACTTGTACAATTCTTGGTAGATTTTTATGAAATTAATATTCAAGGTTATATATATTAAATTATAAACCTGAAACAATTGATATTAAATAAATTTTATCAGCAATGTCTTTGACTTTTTTATAAATCAGTGCCAATCAATTAAAAAGAAAAACGAGTTATTCTTCTAAGAAATATACATTCCATGGAAATAGCATGTAAAATTCTGGACAGATTTTCATCAACTTTCTTTAACTCTGCTTCGACCAAATGTTATGAAACTTATACATAATGCTTATAAGCTCAAAACACAAATAAAGTTTAAATTTTTGGGTTGCATCACTTTTACCTTATTTAGAGTTTTGCCGCTTTACATAGGAAAAATTGCTGAATTTTTCGTTTCCCTTCTGTAACAATCATGTTCGCCATAACCAAGTGTTATGAATCTTATACACAATGTTTGTTACCACAAAACAATGATCAAGTTTAAATTTTAGTGAAGTCACTTTAATCATTCTAGAGTTATGTTATGAAACTCATACACAATGCTTATTACCACAAAACTCAGGTCAATTATGAATTAGGGTAGCATCACTGTTATCGTTCTTGATTAATGTCCCATTATAACGATAATTACTAGAAGGGACACATTTCCTATTTATTTTATTTAAAGTGTTTTGCATCTTGGAAATATTAAAAACATTGAAAATTGCATTGTTAGCACTCTCATATATGCATTTCTTGTTGGGTATTTATGAAATTTTTATCAAAGTATTTCAAGTTCCATTGTCATTGACTGTTTTTCAGATGAAGTGTCTACCCCTAAGAAACAGAAAGAAGAGGAAGAACAGAATATAAAAACTGACTATGAACAATGGAAGAAACAAATTCTAGAAAATGCAAGGATAGCTATTAAAGATGGAAAATGAAAAAAAAACAGTGTTATCCATTTCTTTATGTTGCATCATGTATTATAGACAAGTATGCCACATCACGAATTTTACACCATGAGAGGTGCATTTTTAAATTACCTGTGTAAAAGAGTCAATGAGAGTTGTTGCCATCACTTCTGTTGACACAGTTGAGGAGTCACTCCACCAAACTCGACATGTCCTTCATGTTCAAATGGAGACCAATATTTTGCTTTCGGCTCAATAGTACTCTCAGTAAAGGACTGGAGCATTGCTCGATATTTAGTTTGGTGCAGAAATACAGATTTCAAAGCAAACATTTTAATCATTGATGTTAATGTTCCATTATTCAAAAATAACTCAAGCATTTCATCCTGTATACATTACAAAATGATTGCGTTTTTATTCTCTATTTTCTTAACACTTCACCATTTCATATAAATTTATATATTTATTGCATAGCATGTCAAAAATTAACATTTTGACCTTGAAAATGTATTCTTTGTTTACTAGGAAACAAATCTTCACTGAACTTGAGATATTTATTTTGTTATGTGATGATTTATCTGAATAAATGATGTTTAAACTAAATACTTCAAACATTAAATTCAATCATGTTGACCTGTATATATAATAACATACTAGAACACACCCGTGATATCGCGGGTCTTTGCCTGAATTAAAGTATATAACTATGCGCAAGCCTAAATTTAGTATTAGTATTGTCATCTGATAAAGCCGTGCCGATTACTAAGTATAAGATACACAGTTTTCTCTGCTTTCAAATCTTTCTATTTGAACCCGTCGAACTGGAACTTATCAATTATTGGTCATATTAATTATTTGGGAAAAAATACTACAATAGGTAGCAATTTGACAATTTAGTAGTGACAACCCTGTGATTATGACCCCTGTTTATAGCATATTAATCCTGAATACACTGTTTGGTGGTGCGCCTGTCAGATGCGGAACGTACAGATAAGGTAATAGGTAACAGGTGAATATACTATTGGTTTCCATATCGGAATCGACCTGGAACTTCTTAATTATTGGCAATATTAATTACGTGGAAAACAAAAGGGCTTGGAATGGTGTAATTTATAATCTACACCTTTGTACTCTATTAGTTATATATAAAGTTGAATTCTTTGATTCGTCGTTTTTACGTGATGACAGCTGACAAATTGGACATTATAATTTTAGTATTATAGATAGATATAGGAAGATGTGGTGTGAGTGTCAATGAGACAACTCTCCATCCAAATAACAATTTAAAAAAGTAAACCATTATTAAGGTCAATGCCTCCAATAATTAGCAAATCCCATATTACACAGTTAGCCATAAAAGGCCTCAGCTTATTAATAAAATGTTAAATTGTTCAACAAAAAAAATGCCTGGTTTATAATCAATACAAACAGATATTCTCAAGTATAATTTACTACTGAATTGGAAACCAGTCTTTTTTTCGATGCAGTTTGGAAATTCCTCATTAACCATTTCAGTCATGAAATGAAAGTAAGATGATTAAAGACAACTTTTTTATACCCTTCTCTTAAAGTGGGTGCTATATTGCATTCATCTTGTCTGTCCCTCTGTTCTTCCATTTAAGAAGTTAATTTCCTCACTCTTTTCTCAGGAACCACTGAACAGTAAAACTTCATACATTTTTTTGGTCAGCAACCTGACAGAAATGAGTTTATGTGTGTGAGCAAATTTTCTTATGTGTCAAACACCTACTTGCTTTTTGCTAAAATTTTGAATATTTCAATATGGTGACAGAAGAGTTCATAATCCTGTCACACATTTCACCAGTAGGACACTGAACATAAAGACTTCATATTTGATAAGCAGCTTGACAATAATGAAATGTAATGTGTGGGCACTTTTTATGCTTCACCCTAGTAAAGGAGACATGAAATGATGTCCTTGCATGAGCCTTGACCCTCTTGTCTCCAAAATTGATTTGAATTTCCATTCTGTAGTTTTAGTTTGCCCCAAACAAATGTTATGAAACATATAGTCAAAACACAGATCAAGTTCCAAATTAGGTGGTGTAATTTTTTACCATTTATGAGTTATGCCCCTTGATAAGCAGAAAACTTGTTGAATATTTCGTTTCCATTCTCTAACTGTATTTGTCTCGTTATGAAACTTATAATATACAATGCTAAGTACCACAAAACACAGATCAAGTTTGAAATTGGATGGCTTCACTTTTGCCTTTCTTTAATTATGCCCATTTATGATTGGAAGTATACAATTTGGTGGCATCACTTTTACTGTTCATGAGTTATAAAATTCAGAATGGAACTGGGGAATCTGTCAAAGGGACAACATCTCAACCAAAGAGCAGAAAACAGCCAAAGGCAATAAATTTAATAGAAGAAGATATTTTATTCCAATTATAGGCCCCAAAGGGCATAAACATTACAACATCAATAATTTTCATAATACAATACAAACAATGATACAAAAAAAAAGATTAATAAGAAATATGACTGCTTCAATAACTGTTTTAGGTAAAGATGGCATAAAATGCAATCCAAAACCTTATGGGAATGACTTGATATATAAATTTTCCAAGGCTCATCGCTACCTTTTTTGATGCACAAAATATAGTGCATTGATTATAACATTCTATTCATCCTATCCATGAACATTTCCAGAAGTTTATCAATGTAATATATGCTCAGATACAGTATTCAAGGAACAAAATAATGTTAAACTTGTTAAGAAAATTACTTAACTTTTGAAAAATGCTGCAATCTAATATTTGTTCTAAAAAAAAAGAATGATGTCATTGTTAAAATCATTTTTGAAAAAAATGGAGTTATCCTTCTTTGTCTAGAATTGCTAATAAATCAACTACAACCAGTGCAATAATTAATGTTACTTCCCACTGATAAATCGTAGCAATCTTTTCCTTTCAGTGCCTACAAGCACTTTGATTGAAAGATAAAATTAATATATTTTTAAGTAAGGTTGGATTATGTACTTAAGAATAAAGATGGGTGTTAGAAAAAGTAGTCACAATTATTGATCAGTTCAAAGATGCAGGGATAAAGTAAGCCCATAAAAACTTCAAATTATGTGATAAATCACTGTTAAGTGAAAGAGTATTGCTGGTACCGGTAATGGAAATGATAATTAAAAGTTTTAAAAAAAAGTATTGAAATCTGAGGAAAATTCAAATCAGAAAGTTCATAATTAAATGTCACCATCTAAAGCTCAAACACATCAAATGAATAGATAACAACTGTTTTATTCCTGACTTGGTATAGGCATTTTCTTATGCACAAAATGGTGGATTACATCTGGTTTTATAGCTAGCTAAACCTCTCACTTGTATGACAGTCCCATGAAATTTTGTTATATTGAAACAATGTGTGAACAAAACAGACATAATTGGTAAAAATGTTAAAAAAAAAGGGGTACAGCAGTCGACATTGTGTTATAATCTTGGCATAGTTCTTTTGTTTCTAGTTATTGAAAAATAACCCAAAAAGAGTGAACATATATATTTGCAATCTGACTTTTTGAATCAAGTGCGCAAAATTTTTCGTTTCAGTTCTCTAACTTTAGTTTGTTTCAACCAAATGATTATCCGATAGGAGATTTATACACAAAACTATCTTAATCAGGGCAGAAGCTGCTGTTATGCACTTAAGGGATGTGCCTGTAGCTACACATAAGTAGAAAATGGTGGATTGAACATTATTTTTTATAGCTATCCAAACCACTCACTTGTATGACTTGCATAAAATTCTATTATATTGACAAAAGAGAGGTGTTTTTTCATGTTATGATTGCATAAATCAAAATATTGAGCTTTTGTCAGATTGAATATAACTTATATTAAACCATGGAAGTATTATATTTAATACTTCCATGATTAAACCAAGAGTTCCAAATGGTGAAGTTGAAATCATCCCTTCATAAATTTTACGGACGCCATCACAAGTTGGTTGACCGTTATGGAATAACTGTTTCACAAATGATATCAGATATGTTCTGAACTACAATCCCTTCCCTTTCATGAATGTTGTAATGTTGGTAGCCTATATATATTAACTAACTAAGAGACAAGCCATGTGTACTGATTAATATACTTTAATATAATGCTAGAACTAAGTAATCAACACAAATACATAAAGCAATAAGACGCAACCTTATCTGCTATGTCCATCAACACAACACGTGCGTGAACTCTGAACTGTATAGATATTCATGAATGAATGAAAGTTACAATATTACATCTGTGACCTACTGAATTAGACTATTTACTGGATTTTTTATCAAATAAGCAACACGATGGGTGCCACATGTGAAGCAGGATCTGCTTGCCCTTCCAGAGTACCTGAGATCTCCCCTATTTTTTTGTGGGGTTCCTGTTGCTTATTCTTTGGTTTTCTATGTTGTGTCATGTGTACTATTGTTTGTCTGTTTGTCTTTTTTTAATTTTAAGCCATGGCCTTGTCAGTTTATTTTGATTTATGAGTTTGACTGTCCCTCTTGTATCTTTCGTTCCGCTTTTATACATAGAAATACTATCTTTTTTTTTTAAATAGTAGTTCATGCAGGATCATGCAGTCAACAACTTCAAATTACCTAAAAGCACTTATAACTAAGTGGCTGAGTTAGGGATAAAACATTGGCTTGAAAATGTTAAACGCAATTTGGAAAATAAAGAGTCTATAGCTTATAATTTCTGTATCATTTGGTCTCTTGTAAGGAGTTGTCTCATTAGCAATCAAACCACCATAGACATATTGTATTGTCTCTGATACCACATCTATTTTTTTGTATATATAATTGTAAATCTAATGTCCTTAATTTTCCTTCACAAATTAGAGATGATAAACTTTTTGCTCGTGTTTTCATTCATTATAATTTATAAATTTTTCTCATATAAGGTTCAAACCCGGTTCGAGATATTTGTTATATCATTAAACTGATACCAATGATATTTTTGAGTCGGAAACCAGTCGTTTTTTCGATGCACCTCTGCTTTTATCTTCATTTCTATAGTATAATGAAAGAAGCACATTTTCTGAAAATTAGATCGGGAAAAAATATGAATTAAAAAGTTTATATTGAGACGAAGAAAAGAGTTCATAGCTTTATGAAAACTGCCTGTCAATCCTTTTACTTTGATGGTAAGTGTATTAAGTATGTGAGTAAACTTTAAACAGCACATGGATCATTATATGATATAAACAATTTAGAAAAAATATTCTTCTATAAATCGGAATCATTATTTTACGGCATTTCTTCTATTTCTACTTCACCAATACGCAGCCACCATCAATAAGTTGATTATTTTAGCACTTATGGATGCACATTTAAAATTAAGACAAAAAAAGTATTGAATTGATTCGAATTGTGCTATACATTACAGCAAGGAATTGTATATTTAAAAGAAATGGAAACGCGGCCGACTTCAAAGAAAATATTATGATGCATCTCTTGCTTTGACCGGGTGTTAATTACACCCCATCGCTCTAACTGGCTCATTAGTTATCTGATAGAAGTTATCGAACATGGTCATTTAATCTGACACTAGTTATCTAACTTGACTATGATATTTTTTTCTTCTTAGGCATATTTCTGTAATAAAAAATAATGAACTAAAACATCATTCTAAGGGGCATTCTGTTTCAATTTGCTTGGTGTAAAATAAATCATATTATTGTTTTTTTAGAAGATAATTCGAAATACACATTCTATTGTAGAGTAACGGTACTTACATTGTGTAGTACGGACGTGGTAAAGTAGCTAAGTGATAAATCATGAAACGAAAAAAATGATAAATTAATCCAAGAAAAAAAATATAACACTACAACCCCACATGCAAAGTTACTAATAAAAAAACTTATTATTTATTTTTTTTTATCTTGATATTTCATGAAGCCTTTGAAGGTATGTCACAATCAGATGATATCGGACATTTTACGAGTGTTAAAAAGTTTTCATGCAAAATAAAGGACATTTTAAAAATGTAACTAAATGACTGTTAAAGAAAGAAGTTAATAAATTATTATGAAGGAAAGAAAATGTAAACAACTGCAGTATATTATCTAGATAAAAGAACTCAGATTACAGGTGTTATAATAAACAACGGCATGCAGGATGTTCCAATTTGCAGGTATAATATATCATGTATCAATGATAAGCTAATTTGTCTCTGGTCTTACATACTATTCAGATGTTAAAAATTAATAATGTCGAGCTCACCTGTTAATTAATGCTAAATTATGCAGAGATGGAATAAATTTTCTAATTAGAAACTGTTATAACTTTCCCACATTCACATTTTATTTATTTTAACACCAAAGGAATACTTTTGCGGCCTATAGACTACTGCTCTGGGAGAAAAAAGGAAGGAACAGTTTTGCTTTTTCGTATGGTAATTTGCGGCAACGCTTAATAATGGCAAACTGCATTACCAAACAACGATTTAGTATCTAAAGCAGCATTTGACCAAAAAAAAATGCATATCATCGTACATGGTATATAAAAAGGCACAATGAATCCCAATCGTGTGTCTTACATCTTATATTATATTTCTTGTCTGTTATTTCAAACAAAATGGCGTCAATGTGAACTATAAACATGGGATTTTGAAAAATCATAACTAATTCGTTTTTATCACCATTTTCATAAAACCAACACTATGCGATAGAAAAAAGACTAAGCTTTTAAATTATATGTCAATGTCACATCTATTTCAAGTAGTTATTTAACTTATACCAAAATACAAAGTGTCGATGTATTTGTTGACGCACAACTTTAAATTTTCAACATGTTTCGAAATAAAATCATATATATTGTACCAATTACATTTAGCATTCGTAATTTAGACCAAACTGTAGGAAAATATTCCTTCTTTAAAATGATATCTCATTTTCTCACGTTTTTCTTTCTACTTTCCAATATAATCAAGAAATCGTAGTGCACTCTCAGATTGATAGACCTATTTTGACAGAATATTGAAACTCAAAACTGAAATTTCGAAAAATCGTAGAAAATTCTTAAAAGTTACAAGAAACTTCAAAAAGAGCGTAAGCGATAGAATAAGGTTTCAGCTTCATAATGATATTAACTGTTTTGTTTTGCACTTCGTAGTTTTCAAGTTCTTAGAAAAAAATCAAAACACAGTATTTTTTGTTATGTAATCCGGATGAAACTCCCTCAATTTTCAAGACCGAGGTCTATTCTTATGAGAATTTACTCAATACAATATTACAAACGTATGTTTGATGAGGCATTAAAATGATACCTAAGGCCTTACTTTTTGCTAGGAATAAAACTTTATTCTTGATTTCGGGTTTCTCTCCCATTTATATTGTCTCAAGCAAGATGACCCCGTGAATTAAAAGACCGATTTATATGACAGGAAATGGAACTCCGTCATGATTTTTTATATTATTCATCATACTTCCGCCTGAGCCAGACATGGTTTATAGCTCTGCGGGTGCGCTGCGGGTATCCCGATTGATCTCGAGCCGCGTTTCCATTCCTTTTTAATATACAATTCCTTGATTACAGTGTCGGATCCAGGAATTTTCATAAGTGGGGGCCCACTGACTGACCTAAGAGGGGGCCGTATCAGTCACGCTTCAGTGATTCCCTATATAACAGCCAAAATTTTTCCCCTAAATCCGCCTCTGCATTATTTTAACTATGTGTTTAAAATTATAGTAAAACTACTAATCACAATTTATGACAAAATTTCCATTTTGCTACATAAATTAGTGATTTAAAAATCACTTATTTCAATAAGTCCCCTGACTGATGAACATATCTACAAATGTAGTCAACATAGTTATGAAATCTGGCAATGCATTTTAAAGCTTTTGGGTCGATCCGGCCCCACGTCGATCCGGCCCCAACAAAAAATATTTTTATAAGGAACAAAAATAAAGATATATATTAATTGTAATTCATAAACATGTATGATTTTAATTATAATGTAAAAGGTTTACGTTAAAAAATAAGTTCCTTTGAAAAATAGATGAGTATAAAACAACTAGGTTGATAATGTTTTTATTACAAGTTTTTAAGATAATTGGGTATACTTATATTAAAACGTATTTTAAAGATTTCAGACACAAACATTAATCAGCAGTAATTAGCATTTTCTTCAGTTCAATTGACTGTTTTCATCTTGTGAAATAACAATGGTTACATACACAACGGTACAAGCCGACCCCAAGCTGGCATATACACACTTTATTTTTCTTTTAAGTTCTTACATATAAAGCAGCATTACAAAATTATGAAAATGTAATCTTTTAGCTATTTACTGGAAATAAATAAACTCATCATAGATACCAGTCAGTGACGCTCGAATCTAAAAAAGTTTAAAAGGCCAAATAAAGTATGAAGTTGGAGAGCATTGAGGATCAATCTAATTAAAATATTGATCTCTGATTACGTTATACTACATATGAAGTATAACGTAATCAGACGTTATACTACATATGAAGTACTATAAATTTTATAGGTTCCATTGGACTGTAAATATTTATTTAGCTATTCTGTGAATGAACTAATTAAAATAAAATCGCCATGACATTCCAACTTATCATGGAAAAAAACCCTTCATATTTTAAAATATGTTGAAGCTGCTATACAAACAGACACAATAACACTCTTGTTCGTATCAAATTAAAATAGTTCTTTAACTGGTACTCCAATACTTCACTTACCTGTTGTAATTCCGTCACTTTTTGCGATTTCCATTTATACTGTTAATACTGTTATTTATACAAATTCCTTCAAAATCAATATAGTTTATTCATATTTTATTATGGGCCGGATCGACTCGAGGCCGGATCGACGCGGGCCGGATCGACGTGGGACGGATCGACGCGGGCCGGATCGACTTTGGGCCGGATAGACTTGGGGCCTGATCGGTATGGGGCCCGAATGACCAGATACCGATTTCAATTTTTTTCTGGGACGCATTCCTATGACGTCATAACGCTGAAGCCATTTTTTACTTTTGAACTTTGACACCTAATTTTGACATGAAATTTCATGAAATTTTCATTGTTGGCTATATATTTTTACATAGTTTCAAAGTTTTACCTTTTTTGTGCTTACTGATGCAAAACATTTCCAGAAATATCCAAAAGAAATGATAAAATAAGATATGGTTTAATCAGATGGCAAATATTTATTTTGTTTCAAAATGGTTTCCCAGAATTATCAAGAAATGTCACTTCAGGCATTGTCAGGTGAATATGAAATATTAAACTCTGTAACATTTAATGGACAGGAATTAGATTTACATTATCAGCAAATTATGGTCTGTCAAATTTTACTGAGTTTAATATTTTATAGGTAATAGTCAAAGCATGACTGAGTGCAATAGTAGGAAGATGGAGAAATGTGCACTTTCTAATTTCTCCTGGAACCACACATACCATTTTATTTGGCCTCATAATTATACAGTAAATATTAATGTTTCTTTTCAGATGCAAGGTTAATGATAAACATGTGCAGCAGTTATTGATACACATATATTTGTTTGAGTTCCCACCTTTTCTAACTGTTGTTGACAAGGTAAGAGCTAATTGGATAATGACTTATTAAGATTATGTGTTCTATGGCTATAATATATTGCCTGTTTATATATCTTATAAAGAGATAAAATAGTTTCTATAAAGGCTATGCAGGGGTAAAAAGTTTATCAGAAGGTTAGACAAAACATAATGGTTTTTTTTGTGAATGAATATCAAATGTTATTGTTGAGTTAGTAGAAATTGCCATTGGCCGAAACGTCTTGAAAAATTGGTTTATTTAAAAACAATTATATAAAGTACAGTGTTCTCCCCACGGGGGGGTCTCAACATGCGATTTTGGGTACAGGTGTGCAGCTGGGATTTTAAAAACACCCCCCATTCATATATTGAATAATTGTGAAATCCCTACCTATACATATATTTCACAGCGAAATCATAACCCATTCATATATTTATCAGCTCAAATAGTACCTATATGCATATACAATCTTATTATACATCAAATTACTACCTATTGATATATTTCCTCGGTAAAATTGCACCCCATTGATATATTTGACGGATCAAAAAAGGGACCCATTCCAGCGGCACATATGTATATACCTTTATATAGGAAGAGACCCCCCCGTGGTTCTCCCCAGGCCGTTTTAGCGCCGCGATGTTCAGCGCTATTTAAATTCACCGCGGTAGTATTTGGGCAGACCGCGGCGCTATCCAATCAAAAATCAGCGCTATTGTTTTTGAATTTCAAACATCCTGTATCATTTTGTACACATTCCGATCACGTGATCGACGTTTATTTATCCGAGAGATCGTTAATTCACCCAACGATGTCAAGTATCGTAGGGACCAGTTCAATAAATGATCAAAATGGCGCCATTTGCAAAACTTTTACTGCCAAATTAACCTTTCCTTCCTCGAGCTTTTCGCTTTTAAAAGATACAGAATCTTATGAAAGGAATGGACAGAGACATTTAATGCATGTCTCGGGTGCTGAAAAGTTCATTTCAAAAAAAATATAAGGGAAGTGTTACCCCCTTCTCTGACAACGTGGTCTCGACCATTGCTTGAACCATATACGATTATATCATTACTTTTTCGCATTTACTACCGAACTGTCAAACCTGAATTGTTTGAAGGAGGCAACCCTGTTATCAAGGGATTCATTATAAGCCCGTATATTAAGATTACTTGTCCATCCGTGGCTCTTTTTCAAATGGATAAGGGAACAAGACAAAACGAAAATTTTGTGTAGATATATATCAGGTCGGGACCACTACCTTATATGGAAATGCATAAATTAGCATACTTATGTTCTCGCACATGTAATTGTTTATTTACATGTGACGCAATTTATTTTTACCTAGGTTTTTGACCAATCCACTAAATGAGTCACAATGCATGATGGACTACTACGTGTTTACAATCAACCGAGAACACGTGTTATTTACTGAAATACAACACATTTTTTCGTGCAATGTGGGATTCACAATTTCGCTTAGTTTTTCATTTTGTGTATCCTCATTTATAGTTCGTGATATAAAGTATTACTTCTATGCTCAGATTAACGAAGAGTTGTTTCTATGTGAAGAAAAAAAGGTTTGAATTACCCGATATATAGCCATTAACATGTTTGATGATGGCACAGAGATTTCATGTATTTGTCCACCAGAAGCAACGGAACAACAGCGAAAAAACACAATTACCCATGAGACAAACTTACTGGTGTAAAGTGAGCCGTCGATAACAGCCGGTGCTGATATTCACGAGTACAGCAATGTTCGTATAGATAATTAAAGGCAAATGTGGGATCCTTGAATTTTGTATTCGTAAAAAAGGCGAAGAAATATTTACATACATGGCAGTGTTAACAAAATTTATAAGTATTTTTGTTGGTCACATTTCAGTATATGGGACTTCCAAACTGTTCCCTTTTTTTTTTAAGGTAGTGAAGTCAGCAACTGTAGTTTCATTTTGTTCGTTTTTTAACGGGCTAGGACATTTGCCAAACTGAATAAAATCATTACAGCTGATTTCTTAAACCTGCAAAGTAAAACTTTGGTTGGCTTGCTTGCTTTGTTTGTATAGTTGTTTATACAAGCTTTGAAAATAAGATTGAAATCTTTAAACAATATATATATAGGCATAGTTTAACTTGTATATTTTATATTTTGTACAATATACAAACAAGCAAGCAAGCTAACCAAAGTTTTGCTCCACATGCATAAGAAATAAGCTGTAATGATTTTATCAATATGTATGTGCGACAAGGTGGGAAATTTGATATGTTTTGTGAAAATTGCAGCGTTGGATCTATAATAAAAAAGAAGATGTGGTATGATTGCCAATGAGACAGCTGTCCACAAGAGACCAAAATGACACAGAAATTAACATTTATAGATCACCGTACGGCCTTCAACAATGAACAAAGCCCATACCGCATAGTCAGCTATAAAAGTCCCCGATATAACAATGTAAAACAATTCAAACGAGAAAACTAACGGCCTTAATTATATTAAAAAAAAATGAACGAAAAACAAATATGTAACACATAAACAAACGACAACCACTGAAATACAGGCTCCTATACAATATATATTTTTTTATGGGATAGATTTCTTGTCCTTTTATATATTTAATTGGGCCGTTTTTGTTTTTTTTTCGTTGTTTTTTTGTTTGGATTGTTTTACACAAGTAAATTTTGGGTCATTAATAGCTTACTTTTCAGCATTGGACCTATGACTGCTTACTTTACTAAATTATGTCTTTGTTGGAAAGATGTCTCATTTGGCACTCATACCTCATCTTCTTATTTCTATATACAAAGCATGTTTTAGAAAAAAAAATAATAGGTAATATGGCACCCACTATGATCCAGAGACTTTTAATATTGGAGATATTTTACATATGTCAACAGGACAGCAGCAGAACGATAAAAAAAACCTCTGAGGTATATTTTGTGATAAAATTAGCAACAAACGGATATTATCGATGGATGAATTTAAACTATAAAAAATGTATTGAGTTATATACCGTTCCCGCTCAGAGGCGGATCCAGGGGGCGGGGGTTCTGGGGGATGGACCCCCTTTTTTTGGACGATCAGTGCATTTGAATAGGGACATGTAGTTGGAACCCCTCCCCTTTTGTCCAGGGTTAGGACCCCCCTTTTTAAAATGGCTGGACCCGCCCCTGCCGCTTTCATAACACTTCTTTTTAGCATACTGAATATTATAATGTTCTTACTATTAGTTCAGGTCCTGATAAAAAAAATACACATTCAGTACAGAAAGAAGTGTTTCAATGAAAGTTTCGTGTTTTTCTAGGCAGAAATGATTTTGCAATGACATTATACAGGTTTAAAAGAGCTCAAATTATTTTCTTACTGGACAGTGGTCACTTCATTGGATATTCCACTGTGTCATGTCGTGAAATTAATGCAGGTTCAATTTATAACAATGTACAAAACCGGTTCAACTACTTTTGCAAGGCGAAAAAGAAAGTCAAATCGTGAAGCCAATAAACAATATTTTTTTAATCTGAGCATGCAAATTGAAGATTACGCTATATATTTTACATTAAATATATTTGCAGAATAAAAACTTTGGTAATGAGAGTCCCAGACAATATATTAATTGACTGTTTTCCCACTAATTCCACGTGTTTTAAGTAGTAGTTTACTCGTAGTAGCCCACAATGCATTGTAGTTCATTGAGTCGATTGGTCAGTTTTTCAAGGCCATATTGGCCTTGTGTTTTGGAAATTACTATGCAAATATATTCTGACGTCAGAAAATCTAGAGTTCTCGACCTGTATATGAAATATCGATATTTGTCAACCAATCATCAATATATATTATTTAAATATTGCTTTAAATTGAATGTAAACAGAGGATGGCTTGGATTAGGAATAGTATTTAATGCTAAGAAGGCCACAAGTGTAAACAGGTAGTTATGTCAGCCAGTAAGGGAGATAATTTGGGAGGGAAAGACCTAAAAGAAGTATTGTCAAATCTTGACAAACTTATCTGGTGGCACGTATTCAAATGTTTATAGAATTATCAAACACAACCTCTAAAGGTAGTAATTGCTTCAATTGGCATACATTATGTATTTGATTGGTAATTTACCTTTAAAATAAAAAATATCTTTAAAATATTTTTATAGGATTTCTTTCATACATGTTATATTCATAATTCATAATTGGAATATTTTAGCCTTTTTTAAGCAAATCTTTGATAACATTTGAATATTATTGAAAGGGCAAGTTCATTTCTTCCTTTGAAATACTATACTCATTTTTATTGCAAAGTTGCACTTTGCTAGAAATGTTTATAAAAGTAAATGTAAAAATTACCAATCTTGTCATTGAAAACTTTCTCACAGAAGCTGACAATGACTTTATTGTTGGTCCTACATGTTCTGCAACATCACCTGTTAGTAATAAGAAATCTTCACATAGGCAGTCTGGTATAGACCCACCATGGAAAAGACATCTCCTTGGGTTTTACAGACAGATAATAATATGAGGATTATATGAATTTACAATGGAGACAAAGACTTTTCTTCTATCATGTCTATATCCAGACAATAACATTAGCAAACAAAGGGTAACTTCCATGAGCATGATGAGAACATCATTACAAGAGAAAACATCAATAGCATAATATAGGAAAAACACATAAAAAATCAATTACAAACCAACCTTGCGACGCGACAAAGTTACTGAGAATTGTGGAAAATCACGCGCTTACCACAGCGCTATCCAAAAATCCTGGGGAGAACACTGAAATTTAGTATGTTCCCTATTGGAATTTTGAAAACAAGAAATTATAGAAAAAGTGTCATTTTAATATCTGTTATTGACAGATGTAGCAAGAAAAAAGGTTGAACATGAGATGTAAACATTGTTTGCAAACATGATAATTCAAGCTTTTTTTCTCGGTTTATTGACAAAAAGATTATTCTTCTATTTCATTTGTATTTTCTTAGAGCTACATGTACATGATGTATGAAGCTCTTCGGAATTAATAATGCTAAAAAAATAATTAACTGATGCATGTGTTTTCTTAACATGCTTCCATACATGTTTTTATCAAAATAAATGATAATCTTGACAATATCCTATGAAAGTATTGGGCAAGGTTACATAAACAAATGTAAGTCGTGAAGTGGAGAACCAGTTACTCTTGACTTAGATAGACTAACTCAATGCTTATCACCACAAATACAGATTAAGTTTATATTGGGTAGTGTCACATGTACAGTTATTGGATTCAAAGTTATGTCCTTTTAAAATCTTAAATGGAAGCAGGGACATCATCTATGCCCCATGAAAGCATTCTCCATTTATTTAAAAAAAAAAAAAAAGGTTCTCTGGTTGACAAGAGGTTAATCAGTGTAATTGGTGTCATTCAACATTAGGTTCTTACTGTCATCACACTGGTGAGTATTGTAATAAGAACTCATGTTCTGATAACTTATACATAAATCTGTATGCATATTTGTTTTAAATTACAATGATTAACCTCAAATTTTTGTTCATTTTTGAGAAATCACTATATAGAAAATTCTTGCAATAATATCTGAATTTACAATGATTATGTAACATCACAAATTGCAATATTAACTTACATTTGTACTATTGTATTTAACTCAAATATCCCTTTTTTTAGGTGGGTTATATATCCTAACTACATAATGCCTATCCCACTTGAAACTCAAAAGAAAAGGCAGGAGTTGAAAAGGGACCTTTATAAACTTCTGGTGGAATACTCAGATGGGATCTTAAAAGTTAATGTCTGGCCACTTCTTATGTCAAAGACAACACTAAGATTGAGTAATTCTGAATTCAGAGTGGGGTCAATGCATGCTATTTTTGGACTATTTGAGGATATGGTACATGAAGAGAAAAGAGATGGTAAAACATATATCTGTTTGAATCACAATTTCTCCTGGGAGTCCAACATGTCCAATAATGAGGTACAACAGAGATTAATGAGGTCCATGCCACCAAGTACTGCTGGTCCAGTATCCTCTCAAGTCTACGTAGCTACTCCTGTACATGTACAGCCTTTGATGAGTATGCCATCAAGTAGACTAAGTAATGATTCATATATACCATTTGGGAGCCCAGCTCAGCCAGCACCACAGATGGCATCTAATGCCTTTTTAGCTCATCAAATTGGAAACGTGGGTCCAAGGATGCCTGGATTTAGAACACCAGGTCAAATACCTTCTCTTCTTCCACCTCCTGTGGTCCAGTATCCTGGGCCAGAGATAAATAGGGTTGAACAAAATGTGGCTAGATGGGGAGACTCCTCTGAACCTGGAAATGACTCAGATTCAGACGATTCAGAAGAAGAAAATCTAAATGGACCAAACACTATTTCCAATAATTTGATAAAGATGAGAATAGTTGATATACTAACAAAGACTGGACCATTGAAACAAAAGCAATTACGTGAGCAATATAGGAATAAGTACAGTGCATCATTTGTTCAACATGCTGGTTATGGAATTGGTCAGGTAGGAAAGAAATTTCCTGATGCCATTGAAAAATTTACACCAACACCAGGTGGCAGGAAAAAAAAGTTTCGAGTGAAACCAAAATTTCAGGAAGGGTATTTGAAACGTAAATGTCCAGTTCAGACTTGGAACCAGTTGATTAAACAAGAAGAAGAGATGGACTCTACCACAGATATACCACAGAAACCAGTTATTGACTTAACAGGTGAGAGCGTTATTGATTTAACTGCTGATACCCCAAACTTCCTTTCTCTGAGCACTTTCAAAGACGCAGCTGGACCATCCACAATCTGTACAATAAATCAGAGAGGGCAAAAGGGCAGAAACAGATCGTTAGAAAGACAGGGCAGAGACAGATCACTATCCAACAGTAGAGGACAAGACCACTCTATGGAAGGTTACATTCAGCCTAGTCAAAGTCATTTACAACCAACAATTGATGCTCCAGCATCGTATGAGTCTTTACATGCAAACGCAAGACCAATTAATAAAAAGAGGTTTGAAGAAAAAGAATTAAATGTAGCACCAATGAGAAGGATGAATAGATATCAAAGACCAACAACAGAGCAAGTTGAAAACTGTGCCCAAGAATGTATTGAAATTATAGCAGAATCCAATAGCTATGTATCACAGGAGAGAATTGAAAAATTACTTTTGCAGAGATTTCATGTAAGAAACTTAATGGAAATAGGGCCTCGTTTTATTGACCAAATTGGGTGTGTGCATGAACATAATAGAATAATGGCAAAGATCAATGCTTATGTCCAGGCCTTTCTCAAGGTCAGAACAATTTGTACACTTCATGAACTTAAAGATTGCTTGAAAGAATATGCACCAGGTAAATCAGATTTCAACAAGTTGAACTTGGGTCCATTACAAAGACTACCAATTATATATCAGATGTTCAAGTTTCCCACGGATATAGAAGAAATCCCTGAGATTACAACATTAGATGTTCTGGAGCATTTGAGAAATTATTTAACTAAGAAACAGAAATGGACTGACAGAATCGATCTACAAGATTTCATGGAATACCTTGTGGATCAGTATGACGCTGAGGATGCTTTCCAACTTGGTGTTAGAATTAGAAGTCTTGTATTAGGTGTACAGGTTTGTATTTTACTGATAGTAGTCATATATAAAAAATAAATAAATAAGGAGATGTGGTATGATTGCTTATGAGAGGATTATCCATCAGTTCTAATGGCGAAGATGATGTTTTTTGAATAATAAAAATTAAAAAAGGCTAACAAAAATTATCAAAAGTAATGCACATTACAAGAGACCACAACAACCTCCAATATACATGACATACTCATAGTCAAACACAATGAATAACACACGATCAAGATAGCTGTTTTTGGTATGCAGAGACATCCCAATTTATACAATAAAAATTTGATTGTTCAAAGATATAATAACACACAAAATGTAACTTATGATAGTAAAAATTGGAAATCCAAGTTAAAGTCATGACCATTTGTTCATCAAATCTTTTAATTGCTTATAATACTGTTCTAAAAGGTATTGAAGACAGCACAGAGACACACTGGTCAGACAAGAAGAATGGTTACTGAAGGTTTCAAAGATCAATTACAGAAAGACATTGAGTCAGTTCTACAGAAATTTAGAATGACAGTGATGCACACTACAACTGATGGTACATGGGAAGTTAGAAACCATTACATGAAACTTTCTCCTGAAATGGCCATTAAAGAAATATTTCAGAAGTTTCACCTTATAATGTCAATTGATGAACCTTCAGGAGATTCAACAAAACCAGACAAAAAATCAAAACAAGAGAGAAAACGTCAGCAGAAGATAAAAACAGCAGTAACTACTTTTCTTGATACTGTGAAAGATGATGTGATGGCCAGAACTTTGTTTCATCTGGCTATTTGTGTCAGCAATTCTGTACTTGAGGAGTCCGCCTTGGAAATATTGGCACCAAATGACGAAGAGAGTGTGGTTGAAATAGTGGCGGAGGAGGAGAGAGTTAAACCATCTAAAGGTAATTAAAATGTTCAGGATGTTAGTTCAAGGATTTTATTTTAAACTTTTACAGCTTTTACATTAATGCTAGCAAGACAAATCTTTGTTTGGTTTGCTTGCTTTGCTTGCATCAATGTTTGCTCAAGCATGGCAATTAAGATAGGCGGGGCTTCAGCTTGTATACATCATACTTAAATTTTATTGGACGTTATGTTTGAGGTTAAGGACACTAAATTTTAAGACATCACAGGATGACAAATATAAAGCGCAATTGTAGAAATGGGAGCCAAAAAATTGTATTGTTTTTTTTCCGAAGATATGCTTTTTCATCATCTAACTTAAAAGACTATCGTCAAGTATTTTTAGTAAAACAAAATAGCTATTGGAACACACCTTCTCTGATTTTGTGATTCATTACATAGGTATTTCATTTGACCCATATATTTCAACTTTTAGTACTATGATTTTTTTATGTTATAAAGTCAACCTGTAGCTTTGTTATATAAAAATGATAGAATCTGAAGCGAGATGATGTATCAAATATTCTTAAAATCAGAGTAGGTGTATTCGAATATAGCTATTTTGTTTTACAAAAAGTACTTGACGACAGTCTTTTAAGTTGAATGATGAAAAATACAATTTTTTGCTTTCCATTTTTACGATTGCGCTTTATATTTGTCATCCTGTGATGTTTTAAAATTTAGTGTCCTTAACCTCAAACATAACACCCAATAAAATTTAAGTATAATGTATACAAGCTCAAGCCCCGCCTATCTTAATTGCCATGCTTGAGCAAACATTGGTACAAACAAAGCAAGCAAGCCAAACAAAGATTTGTCTTGCTAGCATTAATGTAATAGCTGTAACAGTAAGAATTTATTTGTTCAGATTAGCAAAAATGCATCACCTTAAAAGTTCTATTCCTTAGTTTTAGTTCTTACAAGTTCACATAGGTATTTTGTGTCAGAAATCAATACACAAGAACCCAACATTTTTTCTACTGCTGTTTACGATGTCATATGTGATTAAAATTTGCCTTCAATCTTTTTAAAAGTGGTGTTGAATTTCAAAAAAGTTGGAAAGCATTCATATTAGTGGGAACTATTTCTTATAATTTGAAAAGTCATCATGGCAGTGAAATTTCATTACTGTTGTCATGCGATACTAAGGGTATTAAAATGTTGTGTAGATTCTGACATTAGAGGTGAAGTCTGAATTATATTTTTTTAATAAATATGTAACAATAGTATATTTGTAATATTTCATCCCAAGAATGATTTTTTCTTCTTTGATTTGATAGCTTCTGTTCTAAACTTATAACATTTGTAATATTTCATCCCAAGAATTAATTTTTCTTCTTTTATTTGATAGCTTCTGTTTTAAACTTATAATATTTGTAATATTTCATCCCAAGAATTAATTTTTCTCCTTTTATTTGATAGCTTCTGTTATCAACTTAGAATATTTGTAATATTTCATCCCAAGAAATATTTTTTCTTTTATTTTACAGCTACTGTTCTAAACTTATAATATTTGTAAAATTTCATCCCAAGAAATATTTTTTCTTTTATTTGACAGCTACTGTTCTAAACTTATAATATTTGTAATATTTCATCCCAAGAATTATTTTTTCTTCTTTTATTTGATAGCTTCTGTTCTAAACTTATAATATTTGTAATATTTCATCCCAAGAATTATTTTTTCTTCTTTTATTTGATAGCTTCTGTTCTAAACTTATAATATTTGTAATATTTCATCCCAAGAATTATTTTTTCTTCTTTTATTTGATAGCTTCTGTTCTAAACTTATAATATTTGTAATATTTCATCCAAGAAATATTTTTTCTTTTATTTGACAGCTACTGTTCTAAACTTACTTAAGAAGTATCTTGACCGCTGTCTTCAACATGGAACTTTAAATCTATCATTACTCGACAAGATTGAAGAAAAGATCACAGAGGAATGTAGTTTCCCATCGTTTGCTGAATTAGGTTATGGAAGATTTCTACACTTTACCTTGCAAGAGGCTAAAGGGGTAAGTACTGAAGGAAGATAGGGTTAATATTTTTGTATCATTTGTTCTTCTGTCATCCTTTTTTTTTATTGACGACTTAGTATCTAGTGGAATCAAAAGGTATGTTATGCTTTGGGGCAAGATGTGTAAAATGATCAGCTTATGTCAAGAAAGTAAGTATAAATGATGATCATTATCAGGCTTCTTTAAATTAAATGTCTGGTTTGCCTTTTGTAATGGCCATATAAATGCGATTTATTTTAATGGAGCATAATTATGATTATTACATAAATTACTTAGAAGAGCCTATTTATAAGCTCTGAGCATCCTCATCCTCCAAGCATGCTCAGAGCTTTCTCCCAAGAAGAAATCTATGATCCCTAATGAGGATAAAGTTTGCTTTACCCTTTATCATGTTCACTGGCTACAGAAGATGTTTGTCATATTAAAATTATATTGTATACTGATAATTAATGTTATTTCAGGTACTAGAGGAGATTGGAGGGACATCAGTTGGTTCAGGGACAGGTAGCAGTGATACAGATAGTGGCTACAAACCTTCTCATACAGATGTACTCAGCTTTATCCATCAGTGTATACAATGTGGAAAGGACTTGGTATGTACTTAGAAAAAGACTGGCAGAAACAGGAACTCAGTCATCATAAGAATGAGAAATTTTGATGATTTTAATCACTCATGTTACATTTAAAACAGAACAGAAAACACTGCAACTAGGTTTTGTAATAGAATTTCTGTCATCATTGTAATATAATGGGTATTCACAAGTTGGTTTTGATTTTTTTTTCAGAGTCAAATAGTTAATCATTTGAGGAGATCTTTCCACTATAAGGCCACAATTTTTCACCTGAAATTTCACTTTAAGGCCACAGTTTTCCACCTAAGATTCCACTGTAAGGCCACCATTTGTCACCTGAGATGCTATCAATTTTCATGCCACAATTTTAATGTCCCTGCCATAGCAGAGGGGGCGTTTAGTTTTACCCTTGTCCGTCTGTACATCAGTACCCTTAAAATTGGTGTCCGTTCTCTCACTTAAGTTTGCCTCAACCAAATATTATGAAACTTATACACAATGCTTATTACCACGAAACACAGATCAAGTTTGATTTTGGTGGCATCACTTTTACTGTTCTAGAGTTATGCCCCTTTTCAAATGGAAAAATTGCTGTATTTTTCGTTCCTGTTCCCTTACTAAAGTTTTTCTCAACCCAACCAAATGTTATGAAACGTATACACAATGTTTATAACCACAAAACTCATATCAAGAACAAATTTGGGTATCCTCACTTGTACAGTTCTTGATTTATGTCCCTTTGTAACATTGTATGCAAGCAGGGCAATCATCTGTGTCCCATGGACATACTCCCCATTTATTTCTTACAGAAAGCACAAAGTTGATTTTGGTAATCCATAGTATTTGTCTGATTGTTTATTGGTTGACTATTATAATAAATTGTCATCTTTTTGGTTTTTTTCAGGAAGAAGATATAAATGCAGCTTTATGTAATCAGTTCAATGTAAAGGAGGCCAAACATTTAGGCTATGGGAAGATAACCAATCTGATGACAGCATCAAAGAAACCAGGTCAACATCAATATCAAGAACACTCATTGGTGTTTGAAGTTGCCATGGGAACTGATGTCAGGTATTGCTATTTACAAATGATTTGAAGGATTGCTGTGTAAAATTTTCAACATTAAAAAATATTGTATGTTGTTTTTTGCATAAATATGGCCATTGTTAAAGATGGACATATATTTAGGTGATCAACAGCTAGTTTTATTGTCCTGCCTGTGACCAAAGTTGCACAATTTCGGTGCAGAAAGTGAGACATAGGGATTGTTTTCCCTGCTTCAGTGTTGGCTGCAACCATAGCTTGCATAGTGTTTATCATTTTTAACCGGATTTTTGTGACAAAAATGTCGGTTATTGATTTGGGGATGTACGGCGGGCGGGCGGTCAGTCGGGCAGGCGGGCGGGCGGTCGGTCGGTCGGGCGGGCGGGCGGGAATCAAATGTTGTCCGTGCATTAACTCATGAACCGTTCAACCAAAGCTTTTCAAAAATTTTAATATGTTGTTACTGACAACTAAATGAAGGTCAAGTTCAATAATGGCGATTTTGACTTTTACCGTTCAGGAGTTATGGTTCTTGAAAGATTGAAAAATGGAGTTTCCAGTCGTGTCCCTGCATTTACGCATGAACTGTTCTACCTAAGCTTTCCAAATTTTAATATGTTGTTACTGATGACAAAATGGAGATCAAGTCCAATAATGGCGATTTTGACTTTTACCGTTCAGGAGTTATGGTTCTTGAAAGATTGAAAAATGGAGTTTCCAGTCGTGTCCGTGCATTTACGCATGAACTGTTCTACCTAAGCTTCCCAAATTTTAATATGTTGTTACTGATGACAAAATGGAGGTCAAGTTTGATAATGACGATTTTGACTTTTACCGTTCAGGAGTTATGGTTCTTGAAAGATTGAAAAATGGTGTTTCCAGTCGTGTCCGTGCATTTACACATGAACTGTTCTACCTAAGCTTCCCAAATTTTAATATGTTGTTACTGATGACAAAATGGAGGTCAAGTTTGATAATGACGATTTTGACTTTTACTGTTCAGGAGTTATGGTTCTTGAAAGATTGAAAAATGGTGTTTCCAGTCGTGTCCGTGCATTTACGCATGAACTGTTTTACCAAAGCTTCCCAAATTTTAATATGTTGTTACTGATGACAAAATAAAGGTCAAGTTCAATAATGACGATTGCAACTTTTACCGTTCAGGAGTTATGGTTCTTGAAAGATTGAAAAATTGTGTTTCCAGTCGTGTCCGTGCATTTTCTCATGAACCATTCAACCAAAGCTTTTGAAATTTTTATATGTTGTTACTGATGGCTAATTAGAGGTCAAGTTCAATAATGACGATTTTGACTTTTACCGTTCAGGAGTTATGGTTCTTGAAAGATTGTGAAATGGCCTTTCCATTCACGTTGTTGCATTTACTCATGAACCATTCAATCTAAGCTTTTCAAATTTTAAGATGTTGATACTGATAACAAAATGGAGGTCAAATTTGATATTGACGATTTTCACTTTCACCATTCATCAGTAATGGTTCTTGTGATATTGCCAGGACACAAATAAATATTAATAAATCCGGTTTGCTGTCGTTGTGACAGCCTCTTGTAAAGTTTTTTGACTGATAGGAACTACTTGTGATAGATTATTGATATTTATTATCAAGTTGTATAACCATTAGTTCATATCTTATGACAAGTGTTTTGTGGCCCTGCTCCCTCCCACATGGTCCAGTGACTTAAATAGCAATTTTCAATGTTAAGTTATTATGCTTGGGTTATATTGATAGGAACTACTTACAATAAACAACAATATTTATTTTAAAGTTACATAAATGTCTGTACATCTCAATTGGATGACTATTTTCAGGCCCTGCCGACTAGATCATAGTCCAGTGATTGAATTAATAAGCAATGTTACTGGCAATCAGATCGTCTTTTTTCTGAATTTATGCTGATAAGCAAGACAGCTCTGTGTCAACCTTTACTAGTAAAATAATTGTCAATTAAGCTTGGTTAGCACATGGGAAAACTGTCTAACATTGTATTCATTGTTTATGTTTTATTCTTCAGGAAAAGTCAGATAACAAAGATAGGAATGTTAGGCCATCAAACCAGAGAAGCTGCCCTTGCCTGCCTACATAATTGCCCACTATTAGAAGATATGGAGATATGGAGCCACTGGTCTCTTGTGTTTGAACCAGAGCTGGGCAAACTGAAAGATTTTATACAGAAATATGGAGGAACAAATACTCTTCCTGTTGATGGTCAGTCAAAAACTTATTGATAAAAAGTCAAGTATGATCTTAAATAGGACAGTTGAACTTTTTTTCTTGTTCACTTTAATATCTTGATTAAAGTTGATACTGTGGATTCATTAATATTCGTTGGATACCAATTTTCATGGATACAGGAGAACCACACATTCAAATGTTCAACGAAATACAAATTTTCTTAAGGATTGTTTGCAGATTTTACCAAAACCACGAAATTAAATATCCATGAATATGCAAGTTTTCCTCAATCCTCGAAAATTGGTGCCCACGAAAATCAATGAATCCGCAGTAATACAAAAATATTTGTCTTGGTACTTATAGTAAGGTGTAAAATAAAATTATATCTTTATGCTTTACTAGTACTAGTTTGTGTTTTTGTTTAAAATTAAATTTCATGAATTGATATTGATTATGAAAGATTATTTTGATTTAAGGTGGTAAAAAATTATTTACATACCATATTGCTGCCTTGGAAACAACACCAGGAGTTTTACTGAAGTTGACCAGCCAAACTTCCACAGAATTGTTTGAGGAGGCCCTGATGCAAAAGAAACCCAGAAATGTGTGTGGACAATTGATGTCTCTAATTGTGGCAAATAAAGGGATGAAGAATTCTCCGCTGGCTCTCATAGCAAATCAGATGAAATCTCAATTGTTTACCATGCATGCTAACGATACTGATGACAGTCTACTTGGTAGGTTTACATGAATCTATAAATTACAAGCAAAACAATAATACACTGTACCATATAAGTAATACCTTGATGATAGAATAAAGCTCAAATATAAAAAAAGAAGATGTGGTATGCTTGCCAATGAGACAACTATCCACTAAAGACCAAAATGACACAAACATTAACAACTATAGTTCATCGTACGGCCTTCAACAATGAGCAAACCCCATACCGCATAGTCAGCTATAAAAGGCCCCAATAAGACAATGTAAAACAAATCAAACGAGAAAACTAACGGCCTTATTTATATAAAAAAGTACAGTTAACTCTTGTTGTCTGGAATTGGTTGACTGGAAATATGGGATAAGTTGAAATTTTCCAGTGATCCCGATATTGATAGAATAAAGCTCAAAGTACTTAACTTGTCGATATAAAATCATACTATCCAACTCTTCAATATTAGTGACTGTACAACAGTGTCAAGGATACTATTGAATCAGAAGAAAAAATGGAAGAGGACGAGTTGGAAACAATTTTTGATACATTGAGGGAAAAGCAAAAAGTTCTTATCAAAATCCTTTAGAATATCATGCATTTGAATTTCCCTTAATGTATCAAGAATTGTTTCCAACAAACTCAACTTCCGGTTTTTCCTCTAATTCACAACTATTGTCAAATCTTCTTAAACCCTAGAAACTGTGCTTCTGTGTCTTGTTCAAATAGATTTTATCTTTGTGTCATACTATCATGGTCACGGCACCAATATCATAAAGTGGTTTTACTAAAACTGCATATGTAATAAGAAAGACGTCTAAATTGTATGAATTTGTATTGATGTTTGAACAACTATATATAAGAGTAACAGCCATTATCACAAATTTTTCAGTATAACTTACTATCAATTTTAGTCATGAGAAGAGCCGAAGATACATAGTCTCATGGCTCAAGACTGTAGTAGTAAGATTTAACCTTTTCCTTTATTTTAGGAGCACCACCATCAGACAACCGTACAGATGCAGCTGTTCAGTTTGTCCTGGCATGTCTGGTTAATTTACCTGTTAAAACTTGTGTCTCATTAGCTAATCAGGTAAAATTTAATTAGGAAATAGTTTTATTGGCATCAGACTTCTTTTGGTTATATTATTTCTGAAGAAAATTCCAAAATAAATTTGTCAAGTTATAAATGTTGCTTTAACATCATTTTGGTAAAATTCCTGAATGTATGTTTTATATTTAATTCATGAATAAACTTATGCAGTTTTTGTCCTCGGAGAAAAATTTAAACAAATGCACATAAAAAATGTTTTATCTGTGCATTAAAATCTTACAAGGAAAAGTGTATTATATATGATTGAGATAGCAATGCAACAATAACTCTCAGTTTTAAATACCACTTTTATTATAAAATTAGCTAGAAATAGATAAATCTCTATTTTTTGAGAAAGAGTAAAATTTCAACTTTTTGATATATATCCCCTAAATGCCCTATTATATAGTGTTTTTTGTATTGAGATATTTCATTCATTCAAATCTGTAGAACACAGTAAGAAAATTTGTAAGGAAAAGCCATGTTATTCACATTTTTACCAATATGAATTTACATCCATTTCAGATATTTTTGGAGCCATTAGGCCAGGTGGTTGGATCATCTAAATCCAAGTCTTTATTGTTATCTGCATGTCAGACAGCAGACGACACTAACAGACTACAGGGACTAGGATGTATGTTAGGAGTAGGAGAATGGACGAGTCAGATACAACAGAAATGTCAGATAAAGATGACAGATGTAGAAATCATACCAGAGGAGGAGGCTGAGATGATTGTTCTGGATGATAATGACGGAGAGGTTTGTGACATTAAATTTTTGTAGTGTAGTTGTCACTTTTGAGGGAATCCATAGATGTAGACTGTGCTTCCTGAAACAATCTTTACTTAGAATTTGTAATTTCTTTGGTATTTAGTCAATATCTTATGTAGAAAATAAAATAAATAACAGGCAAAAACTTTAATATTGAAAATTTATGCTTTTACAAGGAAAGTGATGACGACAGTGATGTAGCATCAATAGCCTCCCTTAGTTCCATTCTGTCTGATGGTGAAGATGATGATGTTCAGATAGTTTCAATGGAAAAAGCATCAGTTGTTAAGAAAGAAACAAAGCAGGAGATAGAAGAAAAAGAAGGATCAGTAGTGGTTGAGTTATCAACTGGTGACGAGGACACACAGACAGAACCTGATATTGAAGATGCAGGTTGGGAAATTAAAATAATAAGATCATACTATATAGATACAAGAAGATATGGTATGAGTGCCAATGAGAGAACTCTCCATCCAAGTCATAATTTGTAGAATTAAACCATAATAGGTAAAGTACAGTCTTCAACACGGAGCCTTTGCTCACATCAAACAGCAAGCTTTTATAAAAAAAAAAAGGGCCCCAAAAATGACAAGTGTAAAACCATTTAAACAGAAAATAAAGACTGGTTTATTATCAGAAATAATAGAAATAAGTCAAAATAGACAGATAAAAAATAATGCCAAAGAAATAATAGAAATAAGTCAAAATAGACAGATAAAAAATAATGCCAAAGCTCTGTTAAAACAAAACAGGCCACACACACACAGCATTTTAAAAAATTGGAATAATAATTGAGAGGCTAACTTTATTTCACCAACACCAGTACCAGAAGCTGATGTATTGGAATTTCTCAATGCTCCAATATTTTCTGGTTTTACTATGATTGCAGTGTTGGTTTTATAATTACCACCCATAGATGTGTTGTGCACAGAAAATTTTGGAGAAGACATTGCTTTTATCTAATTACAAAACTGTGGAACATACATAAACATGATTATTGGTACAGTTATTCTTAACAATACCACAATTAAAAAAATTAACAATGGGGAGTTGTCATCTTTGAATTTGCTTATATTACATGTATTACCAAGACATTTAGTTATGAAGTATTTAAGATCTAGATTTCTGGAGTGAATAATAAGTAGATGGATTTTTTTTTTCTTTTTCAGAATTCAAAATAATTGATGAATTAGATGAAGAGGACAACAAGACACTTACAACAGAAACCAAGGAAACAGAAGAAGAAAAAGATAAAACAGCTGCAGCAGAAACAGACGATTCAGATATGGAAATCATCACTGAAGAAGAGGCTCAAGCTCAACAATCAAATGCCTGTGAGAAAGTTGTAAATACTATTCGTAAAGAAGAGTTTGGTATCGGAATAGAATTAAATGAAGATGGACAAAGATTGAAAAGAGTTCAAGATGAGAGACTTGGTAGAAGTTTGGATCGTTTATCAAAAGATTTGTACAGTAAAGATACTCACTTTGTGTTGGAATTGATACAGAATGCAGATGACAATGATTACCCAGAATTCTTAGCTAGAAATGGACAGATGGCTTCTGTGAAGTTTGTTATGCAAACAGATGGAGTGATTGCCCTTAACAATGAGAGTGGATTTGTAGAGAAAAATATCCGAGCTCTTTGTGATGTTGGCAGGAGCACAAAAGGAAAACATAAATTTGGATATATTGGTATGTCACTTTAGAAATTTTTTAATATATATAATCTACATCTTGTTTCTGATTTTTACCTGTGTCACTAAAAGCAAAAGCAGACCTAGTAATAGTTCAACTCTGTCCTATAGTCTGTCTTTCCCATCTTTTAACCTTGAAAATTCATTGTATATTTTCAAGGTCTTTTTTGTTGTTGTGAAAAAAATGCATATACTTGTGTACATCATGAATATTTTACAGAAATGAATGTTCTTCATCTTTAAAAGTATGAATTTAAAGGTACATGTAGATGAAGTTAATGAATCAATTTTTTCTAAATAGGTCAAAAGGGTATAGGGTTCAAGTCAGTGTTCCGAGTGACAGATAAACCAGAGGTACATTCTAATGGCTACCATATCTGTTTTGATGTACTAAGTGGACCAATGGGATACATTCTCCCACACTGGGTAGAGGATAAATGGGAAACAGGAGAAAGGTATACAATAATTTGTTTTATTATTTACTATTTAATTTAAATGCATTTTTTCTGTGGATTTCATTGGATACATTGTAATAAGTTAATTTTGAATCCGTGCTATAATGATATTTATAACTTTTTTTCAACTCTAAATGGAATCTGTAAAAGGCTCAACAAATAGCACCATATCTATGAAGGGCAGTTCTGGTCATAATTCATTTTGTTACACATATGTGTAGCAAGATAAATTGTGATCTGAAAGGCCCTTCATACATATCCATCTTTAGAACCAGGGTATTGTGCTTGTGCTGTCTTTATTCGTCAGTTTTGCAACTTCAGTCAAACCTGTATACAAAGGTCCATCTCAAGAATAGACAAACTGAACTTATTGGAAAGGTGACCTTGGAGTTTGGAACTAATCATAGAATACATTTAAAAAAACTCAAAATAACTAATATGCTTTTCTTGTTACCAAACACTAAAAGTGCAACTAATATGGAACTGCCAGAACTGCAAAGTCATGTTTGGTTAAACTTATCTTTCAAATTTGATGTTTATTTCAGTTGGACAACAAAGATAGTGCTTCCCTTAAAAGAAGAGATGAAGATTCATATGAGATCATTAGCTGCAAGATTTAATGATATTCATCCATCTTTACTGCTGTTCTTACACAGATTGAGAGAGATTACAATTGATAACAAGGTCAGTTTTACTGAGTATAACTAATTATAAGAATTATTATAAGTGTTCATATTCAAATCATGTTTACAATTTAACTATCACGCCATATAGCCTTCTTGTACTAATGCGGCGTAAAGCAAACAACAATCAATCAAATATTTAACTGTTAATGGTCGAGGTTGTTTTTTATGAAGTTGAAGTCCAATCAACTTGAAACTTAGTAACTTAGTACACTAGTTCCCTTTGATACAGACATTTAATGCCGAAATTAGAGTTTTTACTCCAATTGCACCATCAGCTGAACATAGAAAATGATAATGTGGGCGGGACTTCCGTGTACTATAGACACATTCTTGTTAAAAGAAAACATGTTTTTATGCCCCACCTACGATAGTAGAGGGGCATTATGTTTTCTAGTCTGAGGGTCCGTCCGTTCATTCGTCCGTCCGTTCATTCGTTTGTCCGTTCGTCCCGCTTCAGGTTTAAGTTTTTGGTCAGGGTAGTTTTTGATGAAGTTGAAGTCCAATCAACTTGAAAATTAGTACACATGTTCCCTATGATATGATCTTTCTAATTTTAATACCAAATTAGAGTTTTTTTCCCCAATTTCATGGTCCACTAAACATAGAAAATGATAGTGCGAGTAGGGCATCCCTGTACTTGGGACACATTCTTGTTATTCCTATGCCGCATATATGTTTAACTTGAAATCTTCCAGTATTCTAGGAAAAATATTTATTTTTATTTTGAAAGTGCAATATTTATATTATGTTTCATATTTGTTTCCCATTTTCAATTTATCGTAATCAGGGTTTTATTGATTTATGATAATAATCATGTTAAATTGATCAAAGAACATATAATTTCAGGTAGAGAATTCGTCCCAGGTGATGAGGAGAAATGATATAGGTAATGGTGTGGTAGAAATAGAACACAACAATGGAACAGACCGATGGCTGGTCGTCAAGAAAATGTTGGATGCTTCAAAAATATCTCTCCAGGTTTGGCTAAAATTTCATCAACTAGCACTTGTATAAAAATGTCTCTCCAGGTATGACTTAAACTTTATCAACTTGCACCTGTATAAAAATATCTCTCCAAGTATGCTTAACTTTTGTTAACTCATACCTCTACAGAAATATTTCAACAGATTTGCCTGAACTATTTACTAATACCAGATGCAAAAATTTCTGTCCAGCTATGTCTAAAAATCTAACTTTTACCAAATGATATGCTAGTTTCTTATCCCTTATCTACCTGTATTATCATCATTGGTTAATCTTGATCATAAAGCAAAAGTATCAACTCTTAATCTTCTTTTGTAGGCAAAATCTGGAGTTGAAGTGGAATCTACAGAGATAGCTCTGGCGTTCCCTCTGTTAGACCAATCCATTTTAAGTAAGGTAAGTCATTGACAATCTACACAGATAGCTTTGGCATTCCCTCTTAGATCAGTCCATTTAAGTAAGGTAAGTCATTGAGAATCTTCAGAGATGACTTTGGCTTTCCCTCAATTAGATCAGTCTATTTTTGATAGGGTAAGTGAAGAAGAATCAACAGAGATTGTCCTTCACTCTGTTAGAATGGTTTCCTTAATGTTGTTGTAGCTATATGAAGTACTGTAAATTCAGAAATTATAGTGATGATTGTATTATTGCGAAAAAATGAAAGGGTTATAATCACAATAATTTAAACTGTAATTTTGAAATCTTTATATGAATTAAACAGGATTTTTCTCAATATCGCAAAAATTAAAATTGCATTTTAGTCTAAAAGGGCAAAATCGCAATAATAAATGCATGCAATATTTCTGAATTTACAGTATATGGATTTCTATGAAGTTGTACCACAAGGTTTCATACCAAAAAAGGGAGGTAAGAATTGATTTTAGAGGTTATGGTTCTAACCATTTAAGAATTGGGGTCAAATCCAATACTTTTTCTTACTTATCCATATTTTCCCCAATTGTTCAGGGTTTGTTCTTTGGGGTCATATCAAGCTGCATTTTATTTGAAAAAGCAGATCCAAATTTTGCAATGAAAAAAGGGTGATACGAAATCAAATCACACGAAAAACACTACACGTCACTAAAACTAAAAGTCTGTTTTGCTTGTCAGGTCTTAAATTTTTTTAATGTTATGTTTGTATTATGTTGGTAAATCCTAATTTACATCCTAATTTATATTTACAGGTTATGCCCCCTAAACAGCCTGTTTTTGCTTTCCTGCCTCTGAGAAGCTATGGATTCAGATTTATAATTCAAGGTAAGTTTGTGAGACTGGGAGTTTCTAAACTCCTATTTCAAAATCAAAGCTTTTTGAATGGTTTAAAGGCATTACCCTGTATATCCATGTGCCTTTTAAGTCCAACCTTTCTTTTGCCGACTCAACTGATGTTGATAAAACTTTCCATGCTTGTAGAACATACTTTAGGGGAGATAATCAAACTTACTGGGTACTTTCGTCGATATTGCAATATGCTGTAATAGTCTCTTAAATAGGTATCACCTTTTAAATGGTTGAAAGAAAATTATTCAACTTTACACATGTCATAGAACATGACATGGGGATGTGCTCCAAGTAAAATTTTCTCAGTCCATCTTGTTAAAGGGGATATAATTGAATTTTAAGAGTGGGGTTTACTTTTGTAGGTTCAATCAAAGTTCGTGTTTTTCACTAAGATGTCAAAATTGAAGAAAAAACATGGAGCCCTGCAGTTTAAGGTATTTTTCAAAATGTTCCTGAATTTAAGGTAGAATTTGGTTTATACTTTGAAGATTTTGTAACATTTTATACATTTTCAGCGGATTTTGATGTTCCGTCTAGTAGAGAGGATGTGGATAGAGACAGTGCATGGAATCAGTGGATTAGAAATGAAATCCATAAACTCTTCTTAGATGCTCTAGAGGTTTTCAAGGTAAGAAAGACTAGACTGTTGTAAAAAAAAAAATTTAATGAAATAGTCATTTTAATGTATAGTTTTACTGTATTTTCAGTACAATTTTCTGCCGTAGATAATATTATACACATTTTTCTAAACCTTCACAGGTTGTGTGCATTAGTCTTAGAAGTGAGGAATCCTTCAGTCAATACTGGCCGTCAGGAACACAGATACTCATAAATGCTCAATATTTCCAGTTCAAGCCATTAAATGGTGTAAATTTCATTTTCAGAGTCATAAAGAATTTACTGGAATGAAGGCCCTGATAAACTTTCTACAGTTTGTTCCAGTAGAAGATGAGATCCTTGATTTCTTTAGACCAGTTTCAACACAAATTTTGAAACAGCTAAGGGCTAAACCTTGTCTACCTACACAGCCAAATAATAAAGGTTAGTATCTCTGTATATTTAGTAATAATAAACCTTCAATATTGTTTTGTGATAAACTGAGTTTCACTTATTATAGTTAACAAAGCTACATGGTCAACATTTGGCCTGGAGAAATATTGGGTGCTATTTAGCTTTAAGTTTTAGAGGTCACAATGTCAAGGTCTTAACCTTATTAAGGAGCTTAAAGTTTGAGACAGTATAGAAATACTATTTTACATTCAATCTACTTTAATCAGTGTCCAATGATTGGTATGATAAGAGCACAACACAAAATTACAAGCATCTGGATCTTTTTTGATGTACCATTTATGCATTTCAAAATATACTTTTTGTCAGTTGTGTTCAAAACATATATTTCTCTAATTTTTGTGCTATTTTCACATGTCTTGATCAGTGTGAGAAAAATATTTCTCCTCACTAGTGAAATATCTGTTCTCAGCAAATGATTAGTCGAAATTTGATTATGACGTCAAAATGTTTTGTTTTCCTCTGAATTTTCCTATTGTGACGTCATGGAAAAAATCAAGCATGCCTGATGCCTTCACATATAAAGAACACAAGTTTCTGAAAATCTTTGAAAAAGAAGGATAAAAATCATCAGAGAAATAAATCCCACACCATAACTCGTGTATTACGATATTTCTCCACTCTCGACAGTTAAATTTTAATTATTTTTAAAAAAAGCTCGGCAAGCCTCGGCTGTCTTGAGTGAAGAAATATTGTAATACACTTGTTGCAGTGTAGGAATCTATATGTAAGTAGCAGTCTGGTGTGTATAATACACCTTATTGCTATTTGTCCACCATAACTGTACATCACACAGGTTCCCGTAAAATTTTGACGTCATAATACAAAATATCTGATGTCACGATGGAAAAGTGATTGTTGTATGACATCAATAGTTCAAGCAGATTCTCGGGTCAGCTGGTAATAGCGATAAGGTGTACATATGTTTGCATATATGAGAATTGAAATCATCCACTCATGTTTGCTAATGTCAGTCAAAACCTCATTTCATTTTTCACATAATTTAGTTGCTTGATCTTAGTACATATGTAATCCTTTTATTAGATACATAGATTTGACAATAATGATATACACATTGTGTTACAGGTGTTGTGTCTTGGAAGTTACCTACGCAAGTTGTCACAGTAAAGGATGCACTCATCCGTGAAGTGGTCACTCCTGAGTTCCTGCAGAAACATTTTGACCTTTTCTACCTCCACAGAGAAGTTACAGACATGTTGAACCCTACCTTGATACAGTGTTTAGGAATAGAATCCCTAACCACAAATCACCTAATACAGATTGGAAAAGCTATAACAAACTTTGGCAATACTGAAATAAGTAAGAAAATGTTTGTTGTTTGTCTTTCTTTTTTTTCAGGTTTTCTAGGTTCACTCTATTTATTGTATGGTTCAATATTTTTGGCGATTCCTGATAGCTTATTTGTGATGTGATGGTTGATAGTCCAAGTCTGCCCCTGAAAATTCAGATATATGGGAATATGTTGATTTCTAAGTGGAACAAAGTACAATGTTATGTAAATGCTTTTGATATTACCATAATCATGGCATTTTATTGATGCTACAGCTGAAACTGGTCAGAAATATATTTTGTGATGACTTCATCCCTTGAGCATAGGTTAATGTTAAGATTATCTTTCATTGATGTAACCACCTCTTACAATAGATACCACAAAATATCAACTGGAGAACATCTATTATATATGTTATTTGATTACAAAATTTTACAAAATGATCTGTGAGTAGATATAGTTAATATATTGAGAAGTGTATCAATTATTTTGTCCTATTAAGATAATGTAAAAAAAAAGATTTGAATTCAGGCATAATCAAAAATAAACTCTTCAAATGTCGTTTTAAAAGATGAAGATATAAAGAATATGACCATATACATGTAACAACCCTATTTAACTTTTTTTTATAAAGGAGGCAATTTTTCTGACCTTCCTAAATCCTGCTAGATTTCTAGTGTCTTCATTCAAAATTGTGCATTATTTACTTACATTATAAACCACACATCAGAAAATAAACATTTCATTAAATAAAAATTAATTATTGCCAGAATAAGCCTTTATATTGTGTTATTTTATCTCATCTTTGTAGATCCCAACGCCAGAATATTTCTAATAGCCAAATGGTTAGCCTGTGTGTATCGTAGTTTGGATGAATTTCATGACAACCAGGAGATTTACAGTGAACTAAAGAAGATGAAGATGGTACCTCTAGCTTCACAAGTCTATATATCTCTGGAAGAGAATACAGTCTTCTTTCCTTTGTCACTGGAAGAGATCAAAAGATCACAACAACACAAAGGTACGATATGTAAATATACATGTTTCTTTTGTAGGTAATGCTGTCCTTTTCAGGATTCTAAAGCATGGTCACTTCAAAACTGAGGTATTTTTGTTTAGAGGATAAATAGTGTGAATGTCGACAAATTGTGCAAACCATACATTATTGTGTTTCTTTTAACTTATTTTATCTTGCTTTCATTGAAAGTCGAGCAATAGGTGTTTTTTTTCCAGCATTCTTCATTATCAGTGTGCTCATACCACAGCAGCCAGCAATGAGCAAAACCCACAGGCATAGAAATCTTTAAAAGAGAAAACATGTAAAGCCTGATTCATAGATAAAAAAAAATTCCTTAGTACTCAGGGCACTGGTTGATCACTTAGCTAATGAGGCAGTTTAAGAATTTCACTTTTATATTTTCTAAATACAAAAAGTTATTGAAACCACCCCGTAATTGAGATTTCAATATGACTTTGATGTTTCAAGGGAACAGCCCCAATAACATGTGAAGCTCATATTGAAATTTGTATAACAATATTACACTTTTTTCTAGATCCACTGTCTTATCTACAAGAAGATATGAATACTATCCATCCATGGTTTCTGTCGGCACCTGACAATGAAGTCAACTCTCAGGTTCAGAAAATGTTGGCTAAACTAAATGTCTGTCAGTTAACACCACATGATGTCATCAATCATCATATACTTCCTGTGCTAAAGTCAGATATGTGGAAGGTAGGTCATGTGACATTAATGTAGACAATATAAATGTCAGCTTTGATTTGGGTGTTACTAAATGTTCAGTGCTCTGTTGTTACCTGTTTTGTGACTTATGTTGCAAGCAACTGAACAATTGCTTTTTCATTCTGTCTGTTTGTCCAAAACATTACAGTTTTCTATTTTGTATCATGCACAGAGTAGTTTTTAACAAGATTTTTTTAAAAGAAAAATCAATTATTGATTTTGGTATATACCAGGGGCAAGTGGGCGGTGGGCAGAATGCCAAACTGTGTCCATTCATTTACATCAAAATGCTTTAACAAAATCTTTTCAAATTTAAGTATGTTGTTTCCTGTAACTAAATAGAGATCAAGTTCAATTTTCACAATTTTATCTGTTCTTGTTGTGGACTTGTATACCTTTTCAGTAGCAAAACATGCTCATTATATGATTTATTCAGTTTGAGTTATTTCCCTTTGAACAGAAAATTATTAAGTATATGGACAAAATGGGTTTCATTTCAATTGAAATTGAATATATATAACTTTAAAAGGTTTGTATATTGTATAGTCCACAGTTTTATTCTCCAAAATTGATCCTACCAGACAGGGGTGCAGACTATAGAGCACAATAAGCAAGAAATAAGAGAAAAAAATCAATTTCATGAGATGGTTAGTTTACATTCCGCCATGTTTGTTACTGAAGGTCGTCCTAGCCGCTGGAGCAACAATCAATCAGTCAATATTGAAAATTTCCATTCCTTATTTTGGACAGATTTGACTAATCTTTTCTCAGGTTTCCCATTTGTTGAACCTGTCAAATCATATTTGTCATTGAAAGCTATAGAAGCCATTTGTAGCTCCCATACGTTTTAAATTATTTTTGTATAAGATAAGCTAGATGTAATTATACCCCCGCTTTAAAAAAGGGGGGGTATACTGTTTTACCTCTGTCTGTCAGTCCGTCCGTCAGTCAGTCCGTCCCATGAAACTTTCGTCACATTTTTCTCAGGAACTACACATCCACCCTTTCTGTAATTTGGTATCAACATTTATATATGTCAGCCATACCGTGTGATGCGTTTTCAGATTCATCACTTGACAAATTCCTGTTTACCGAACACTTGTCTGATTTTACACATGATAGCCAAGTTGAAAATTTTCGTCACATTTTTCTCAGGAACTACAATACAAGGATTTCTGAAATTTGGTTTCAGGATTTATATAAGTCAGCTATACCGTGTGATGCGTTTTCAGATTCATCACTCGACAACTTCCTGTATTTGTACATCCATATGTTATATCACTGAAGTATAAAACCATGCATATTCTAAAAGATCTTATCACTATCACTGAAGTAAAATGTATATAACCATGGATATTCTAATAGACCTTATCACTATCACTGAAGTATATAACCATGGATATTCTAATAGACCTTATAACTATCACTGAAGTTTATAGCCATGCATATTCTTAAAGACCTTATCCCTATCACTGAAGTATATAACCATGCATATTCTGAAAGACCTTATCACTATCACTGAAGTATATAATCATGCATATTCTAAAAGACCTTATCACTATCACTGAAGTTTATAGCCATGCATATTCTGAAAGACCTTATCACTATCACTGAAGTATATAACCATGGATATTCTAATAGACCTTATAACTATCACTGAAGTTTATAGCCATGCATATTCTAAAAGACCTTATCACTATCACTGAAGTATATAATCATGCATATTCTAAAAGACCTTATCACTATCACTGAAGTATATAACCATGGATAATCTAATAGACCTTATAACTATCACTGAGGTTTATAGCCATGCATATTCTAAAAGACCTTATCCCTATCACTGAAGTATATAACCATGCATATTCTGAAAGACCTTATCGCTATCACTGAAGTATATAACCATGGATATTCTAATAGACCTTATAACTATCACTGAAGTTTATAGCCATGCATATTCTGAAAGACCTTATCGCTATCACTGAAGTATATAACCATGCATATTCTAAAAGACCTTATCGCTATCACTGAAGTATATAACCATGGATATTCTAATAGACCTTATCACTATCACTGAAGTATATAACCATGGATATTCTAAAAGACCTTATCGCTATCACTGAAGTATATAACCATGGATATTCTAATAGACCTTATCACTATCACTGAAGTATATAACCATGGATATTCTAATAGACCTTATCACTATCACTGAAGTATATAACCATGGATATTCTAATAGACCTTATCACTATCACTGAAGTATATAACCATGGATATTCTAATAGACCTTATCACTATCACTGAAGTATATAACCATGGATATTCTAATAGACCTTATCACTATCACTGAAGTATATAACCATGCATATTCTAAAAGACCTTATCACTATCACTGAAGTATATAACCATGGATATTCTAATCAGTGTTCCAGCTAGCATGAAATGGAAGGGCGCTGCGCCCCGCCCCCAAAAATTTGCGCCCCTCTGCCTTTTTTAAGCGCCCCTGCGCCCCTCTGTGCCCTTTTGAAAAAAAGTTAAAAAAACGATCTTTTTTCCTCATATCGTCTCCATTTTCTTGAGTTCTTTATACACACACTTCATTAAGACAACAGATTAAAATTGTTGACACTTGTTACCTGTATATAAGTAAATAATCACCTATTTGATTGGAGTCAATTACTTAATCAGGTGAAATTTACGACCCTGTCTAATCCCTTTGCCCTGAAGCACCAAACATCGAAGTTAAATGAATTGATTATTTTAACACCTGACGATGCAAAATAGAATTTATAAAATAAATGTGAACGGTGTTCATTTCTGATGTATTTGTTATTTATAAAATAACGTTCATTTAAAAAGAATCATTCCAATAGGTCAACACGCAAAATGCCGACGAAAAAAAGAAAAATTGACCAACTCGGAAATGACAAGAAGAAAATATCAAAGACTTGCCAGTCTATTACATCTTTTTTCAAGAATAATGACCATCAAAAGTAAAAAAATAATTTACTTCTTTACCTTTATGAAAAATCGAGAAGAAGAAAGATCGCAATTGTTCTTCTTTTGTAAATTCCGCCGATTACGGAGCACTCGAAAGTCCGATTTTTGGGATACGATTGCTGTCAAGCAATCTGTAGACTTTTACCATTGACCCTATGATACACTCCCTCACGTCATTCGTTTTATTCTAAACATTCAGCAACATCTCAGATTCTTATGATTGTCTTGCTTTAAAAGGTAAAAACAAGCAAAACAATTGAACATAAACAACCTTCCTGTAATGTTTTACTCATAATCTTCATGTGTGATATTTTCCTTGACTTATATGCGTGTTTTTAACAATACGGAAAATCAGAATTAAACAGTATTTATATTTAGTGTTTTTATAAATTTAGAAACACGTCAGAGGGAATTCCCAAATTTTGATAACTTGCGAGAGTTCTCTGAAAGCCGATCGATAATTCTATTTCTGTCACAAGAACTGAAGTGGAGTATTTCTATATTTTACCGTTATGAAACTGATATTTGATACTGTACTCTCATAAAGAAATGGAGAACCATTCATCATATCATTTAATAAACGTTCTTGTTCCAAATCGCAAGTCGCGGTTTGTTTATGTATTAATGCCCATGCGTGGTCTCACTTATTAGAGACAAAAAGAATTGTAGAGACAAAAAGCGTCAAGAAGCGACAAGAAGAATAATATTAGCAACAAGAAACTATTTAGCGACAAGAAAACATTTTTTTATTTATATTTATACTTATTCGAAATAAATATTAAAAAGATATGCAAAAGAAAACAATTTCAACGACAGGAAAATTAATTTTGATAGGGAAAAAAATTAAACTTGTAAATCTAATTCAGTTGCTACATTTATTTACATGATATTTTATATAAGGTATCACAGGAAGTATTACCTTTACCCTGTCGTTTTATGGTATTACTTTTACTTGTGTTTTAGATTTTTATTTGTTTTTAAAACTATTTTTGTACAATATATAATTAACTTGCAAAATGCATTATTTGTGCATAATTGTCCAGAAAATACATACACAAATTGTGAAATACAAATTAAGAACTGAAATCAAACAAGAGGAAAACATAACTAAAACGTGAATATTTTTTATTATTTTATTTAGTGTATTGTCTCATTTAACGATATTTATCATGTTTATGCATATAGATTGAAGATTAAAGAAAACTGATGACAATCTTGAGTTTTCAACAGTCAGGTGTTCACTATTCGGTACAATAATTGTATATTCTGGTGCATGTAATAGATGAAGGTGTTAATGGATGTTATTGTAGCAATTAAACAAAGGATACGCACCTAGTTAATCTCATTTGATGCTCTGAATTGTGTATTACCTTAGAGTGAAGCCACAGCTAATGTTGGTCCTATCAGGAAAAATTAATTGTACAGTTAGGAAGGAAATAATATTTCATGTTTTTTTTTTTTATTAAATCCTTCAAAAGGAAGGTGACAAATCTTTGTTTTTATTTTCATTTTATAGCGTTTACATTTCCTTTACTCTTACACATGTTTAATTTCTTCATATAAAAAGTACACAATCTCTTCCTCGAAATTTTTTTATTTCTTCATCTTTCAATATAATCCTAAAAAAATATTTTGATGTATGTGATAACAAAATGTATTCTTGTCGCTAAATAGCTTCTTGTTGCTTTTTGTCACTAATTTTTTTTCTTCTTGTCGCTTCTTGACGATTTTTGTCGCTAATTAGTGAGACCCCACATGCGTGTAGTTTTCCTGATTTCAAGGGGTATCAGATTGAGTGATTCCCCGCTTCATTGATTAATTTGAAACTCATGGGATTCTTTCTATGTCTGTCTGCATATGGAGGGCTATTGTTGTTGCACAATTTTAAATCATATGCATAATTTAAATTAAAATAAATGTTTCATCGTAAAAATTTCCTATAACACCCCTTCAGCAGAAATGGAATCTTCCATATTATCGTTTCGAGTTGTCTCCCTTTTCGAAGTATTGGTCAAGAAGAATTAACTCGTTAATGCCGATAAACGTCGTATTATATTAAGAACGATCTCAATGTAAACAGAGGAGTGTGTACGGAAAGGAGTCATGCCATCTGACCCAAAGGAACTTCAATAACTAAAGAGTAAGAAATGGGGTTCCTCCTAAACTGGTCCGCCGTTCTATATAGAGCTTCGCACCGAAGGTCAGTGTAACGATAAGTGAACACAACAGGGGTCCAGTTTAGGGTTCCTCCTAGAATTACGGTGATAAGATACGGAAGCAAGTTAACTCGTACCGCGGCATTGGAACCAAAAAAGTTAACTTGTACTACTGGGAAGTCGTACCATTCAGAAAAATATATTAAAAAATATGTTTTATGGGTTTCTGTTTGTAAAAGAAATAAAGTTGAATTACTTGAATTTTACACAGGAGTTAAATGAAAACTTAAGACAAAAATAAAGAATGTGTTAAAGCATTAATGTTTTAACTGATCTTTCAAACTAGAACATAGGCGGATCCAGCCCCCCCCCCTTTTTTCGTGGAAAAAATTGGTTGATTATAAAGGGAATCATTGAAGCATGACTGGAGCGAGCCCCCTCTTAATAGGTCAGTCAGCGGGCTCCCCCTTAGGAAAAGTTCTGGATCCGCCACTGTAGAACTTAATCCAGAGGAAAGTTAAATCATTGCTTTAACTGTACTTTATTAAAATTGAACATGTTGAATATATATATATCCAATTTAAGTTAATTAAAGCTGTAATCCATGATCACAAATTGAATGCTATGTTTACAATTGTTGAAAGCCATGTGCTTTTTTTGCGGGGAAAATGCGGACCCCCTTAACAGGAATCAGTTACATTTCATTGTTATTTATAGACAGTAAAAATAATTTTGGCAATCATTTTGACTAACTGCTAAGATTTAATTATTCATGAAAAATTTTCTTCGGGTGAAACTGTTAATACTTTAATTATCTACATCTGCCACAGTATTTTCTATCCAATATACAAGGAACATTAGCTACAAATTGGTCATTGTACTTTCAAATTATATACATTTTACAGACTTAAGAGGTATTGGGTGAAAGTAACGTATATAATGTATATTCATCATTTAACACCATTTGAATGCATTTAAATAAGTTGGTACGAGTTAGCAATGGTACGAGTTTGCATTGGTACAAGTTTTTTTTTAGTGGTACGAGTTTACAATGGTACAGGATAACTATAATTCGATAAAACACAATAAGTACATGGCTCATACACTTGTAACGGGGATTGGCTATTCTTTAAGTTGAGTGACTATTCAGATTGTTACATTTTGCATGTGCAGTTGAATTAGTTAAGAGATTAATACTATCCAGCTGTACCAGGGTTACTGGCCAAAAATGCTTGAGACTCCCGCATGTTCATATTATTTTGCGGCAGTATTCTTGGATCTATTTTTTTCCTCTTTGATCTTTTCAATTTTGGCCAAATCTCATGCATTTGTTTAATGAAAATTTGGCAGAACTGCTATACATGTGTCAATGAAAACTATGGCAATCGAATCCCTCAGAGCATTCTGCTCTTTGATTATATCATTTTTTCTTAAATTGAAGTCCGTTTTGACTAACTTTAATATTGATATTATTAAATACGCTCAACATGAAGTAAACGGAGATGCTTGTTGAATTGATAATAAACTTACAAAATTGAAATAATTTATTATTGTGCCGATTACGGAGCTCTCGAAAGTCCGATTTTTGTATCAATTTTCTTATTGAAATCCCAGGCACTTGTTTCTATCCATTGGAAGACCATCAACGAATATGTCCGTAAATATACGTTGATAGGGGATCTTCCAATATGAATAGAAACAAGTGCCTGTGATTGAAATCCGTTTTGACAAACTGTAATATTGATTTTATTAGATACGCTATGTTCATACTCAACATGAAATATACGGAGATGCTTGTTGAACAAACAACAGTGAAACAATGTATGGTTATACAGAGATAGAAAGTCTCCTTATTCAATAACAGGACTTTATAGCTCTTGTGTCATCAGCAGAACTTACAGATTGTTCCTTATCTAGTCTGCTAGAGCTATTTCATTCACCTTGTCATTAGGATAAAAACCTATTATCTCTTGTTGCAAAACTATTCAGTGTTGCAATATGACATGTACAACCACTCAGTACAGCAGAGGTGGAGAAAATATTCTCTCAGGTCAAATTGATAAAGACAAGTCACAGGGCAAACTTGAAAACACAGACATTAACAAAAATATTAACTGTAATATTAAACTGTGATGAAACTAATGTGTGACAACCTTCTTCAAAAATAAAAACAGAAGATTTGTCATTGTTGTTTAATATTTATTTGCATTTGAACTCTTCTTTGAAAAAATCTGTAGTTCTGAAAGAGAAATGAATATAGTAATGTCTATTATTGCTATCAGTTTGATTTTAACTTATATGTTCTATAAATAAATGATTTTAAAACTGGTATATAATAGCTATTTAACTAAGCTACATGCTTGCTAAAAATATGTCTTTATGTGGTAATATTAAGTATTTGATTTTTTTCAGTGAGAACTCGCTAAAGTGCCCTTTTTAAAATCGCGCCCCTCTATTTTCAAATCCTAGCTGGAACACTGTCTAATAGACCTTATAACTATCACTGAAGTATATAACCATGCATATTCTAAAAGACCTTATCGCTATCACTGAAGTATATAACCATGCATATTCTAAAAGACCTTATCGCTATCACTGAAGTATATAACCATGGATATTCTAATAGACCTTATAACTATCACTGAAGTTTATAGCCATGCATATTCTGAAAGACCTTATCACTATCACTGAAGTATATAATCATGCATATTCTAAAAGACCTTATCACTATCACTGAAGTACATAACCATGGATATTCTAATAGACCTTATAACTATCACTGAAGTATATAACCATGGATATTCTAATAGACCTTATCACTATCACTGAAGTATATAATCATGCATATTCTAAAAGACCTTATCACTATCACTGAAGTATATAACCATGGATATTCTAATAGACCTTATAACTATCACTGAAGTATATAACCATGGATATTCTAATAGACCTTATCACTATCACTGAAGTATATAATCATGCATATTCTAAAAGACCTTATCACTATCACTGAAGTATATAACCATGGATATTCTAATAGACCTTATCACTATCACTGAAGTTTATAGCCATGCATATTCTGAAAGACCTTATCACTATCACTGAAGTATATAACCATGGATATTCTAAAAGACCTTATCACTATCACTGAAGTATATAACCATGGATATTCTAATAGACCTTATAACTATCACTGAAGTATATAACCATGCATATTCTAATAGACCTTATAACTATCACTGAAGTATATAATCATGCATATTCTAAAAGACCTTATCACTATCACTGAAGTATATAACCATGGATATTCTAATAGACCTTATCACTATCACTGAAGTATATAACCATGGATATTCTAAAAGACCTTATCACTATCACTGAAGTATATAACCATGGATATTCTAATAGACCTTATCACTATCACTGAAGTATATAACCATGCATATTCTAATAGACCTTATCGCTATCACTGAAGTATATAACCATGGATATTCTAATAGACCTTATCGCTATCACTGAAGTATATAACCATGGATATTCTTATAGACCTTATCGCTATCACTGAAGTTTATAGCCATGCATATTCTAAAAGACCTTATCGCTATCACTGAAGTATATAACCATGGATATTCTAATAGACCTTATCGCTATCACTGAAGTATATAACCATGGATATTCTAATAGACCTTATCGCTATCACTGAAGTATATAACCATGGATATTCTTATAGACCTTATCGCTATCACTGAAGTTTATAGCCATGCATATTCTAAAAGACCTTATCGCTATCACTGAAGTATATAACCATGCATATTCTAAAAGACCTTATGGCTATCACTGAAGTATATAACCATGGATATTCTTATAGACCTTATCGCTATCACTGAAGTATATAACCATGGATATTCTAAAAGACCTTATCACTATCACTGAAGTATATAACCATGGATATTCTAAAAGACCTTATCACTATCACTGAAGTATATAACCATGGATATTCTAAAAGACCTTATCGCTATCACTGAAGTATATAACCATGGATATTCTTATAGACCTTATCGCTATCACTGAAGTTTATAGCCATGCATATTCTAAAAGACCTTATCGCTATCACTGAAGTATATAACCATGCATATTCTAAAAGACCTTATGGCTATCACTGAAGTATATAACCATGGATATTCTTATAGACCTTATCGCTATCACTGAAGTATATAACCATGGATATTCTAAAAGACCTTATCACTATCACTGAAGTATATAACCATGGATATTCTAAAAGACCTTATCGCTATCACTGAAGTATATAACCATGGATATTCTAAAAGACCTTATCACTATCACTGAAGTATATAACCATGGACATTCTAAAAGACCTTATCACTATCACTGAAGTATATAACCATGGATATTCTAATAGACCTTATCACTATCACTGAAGTATATAACCATGGATATTCTAAAAGACCTTATAGCTATCACTGAAGTATATAACCATGCATATTCTAAAAGACCTTATCACTATCACTGAAGTATTTAACCATGGATATTCTAATAGACCTTATCACTATCACTGAAGTATATAACCATGGATATTCTAAAAGACCTTATCGCTATCACTGAAGTATATAACCATGGATATTCTAATAGACCTTATCGCTATCACTGAAGTATATAACCATGGATATTCTAATAGACCTTATCGCTATCACTGAAGTATATAACCATGGATATTCTAATAGACCTTATCGCTATCACTGAAGTATATAACCATGGATATTCTAATAGACCTTATCGCTATCACTGAAGTATATAACCATGGATATTCTAATAGACCTTATCACTATCACTGAAGTATATAACCATGGATATTCTAATAGACCTTATAACTATCACTGAAGTTTATAGCCATGCATATTCTAAAAGACCTTATCGCTATCACTGAAGTATATAACCATGGATATTCTAATAGACCTTATCGCTATCACTGAAGTATATAACCATGCATATTCTAAAAGATCTTATCGCTATCACTGAAGTATATAACCATGGATATTCTTATAGACCTTATCGCTATCACTGAAGTATATAACCATGGATATTCTAAAAGACCTTATCGCTATCACTGAAGTATATAACCATGGATATTCTTATAGACCTTATCGCTATCACTGAAGTATATAACCATGGATATTCTAAAAGACCTTATCACTATCACTGAAGTATATAACCATGGATATTCTAAAAGACCTTATCACTATCACTGAAGTATATAACCATGGATATTCTAATAGACCTTATCGCTATCACTGAAGTATATAACCATGGATATTCTTATAGACCTTATCGCTATCACTGAAGTATATAACCATGGATATTCTAAAAGACCTTATCACTATCACTGAAGTATATAACCATGGATATTCTAAAAGACCTTATCGCTATCACTGAAGTATATAACCATGGATATTCTAATAGACCTTATCGCTATCACTGAAGTATATAACCATGGATATTCTAATAGACCTTATCGCTATCACTGAAGTATATAACCATGGATATTATAATAGACCTTATCGCTATCACTGAAGTATATGACCATGGATATTCTAATAGACCTTATCACTATCACTGAAGTATATAACCATGGATATTCTAAAAGACCTTATCGCTATCATTGAAGTATATAACCATGGATATTCTAATAGACCTTATCACTATCACTGAAGTATATAACCATGGATATTCTAAAAGACCTTATCGCTATCACTGAAGTATATAACCATGGATATTCTAAAAGACCTTATCACTATCACTGAAGTATATAACCATGGATATTCTAATAGACCTTATCGCTATCACTGAAGTATATAACCATGGATATTCTTATAGACCTTATCGCTATCACTGAAGTATATAACCATGCATATTCTAATAGACCTTATCGCTATTTGGAAATCTGCTCCATTTGACCCAAGAATCTGAGCCACTTGAAATTTTGACTTCATACAACAATCACTTTTCCATCACGGCCTCAGATATTTTCTGTTATGACGTCAAAATTTTACTGGAAACTTTTTGATGTCCATTAATGGTGGACAAATAGCTATAAGGTGTATAATTCTCTTATAATTTTATTTTGTTTTCAGACAAAAAGCAGAGAAACATTGATAAGCTACCTTGTCTACATCAAAGACCAGACAGATAAGAACAGCTCATTGGTCAATATGGATGAGTTAGCTAATGTTGCCATAGTGATGACCAATCAGGGTGAAAAGAATCCCCAAAAGGACAATGTTCATTTCACACCTGTATATGGAAACAAATATAACTTGGTTCAAACATTCCCAGGTATTGTATAATTTGAATAAACTTTAAGATAAAAAATCATTGCGATGTTCAGTTATTGCGGAAAATGCAACAGTATCAGGTTTGCAATAATAAGAACTCACTTTAATATTTTCAGAAGTAATATTTCTTCATAAATTTTTTGCAATTGCTTTAGGATTTGTCTTTTTTGCCTGAAAACAAGGATTTGCAATGGTAAAAATAAATGCTCACATTATTTTCTGTATTAACAGTATTTTAAAGCTTACAAAATATGTTCAATGAATTATTTTGTTATAAAAAAAAATCAAATAATTCACAGTAAAAGAAATTGCAGTAAAAGCAACTTTATCAATACATGTATTTTCAAGTTAGAAAATCAGAGTGCTAAGTTTTCCACCACAAGACTTATGAGGGGGTCTCATTGGGGGGTTCTGATCTCGGATCCCGCTTTCTGTTTTGTCAGATTCCCATATCCCGCTTACACTATGTATGTAACCAATTCTCATTCTGTTTGTAATTTCCCGTGTCCCGCTAGACTTCATTTCTCGTTTTCAAGGCACAATAATTTGACAGTTACATGTCACGCTTACACCCCAATCAGACCCACTTATGAGATTGATTCAGATGTAAATGAAAAAGAAAAATTTGGGGAAATGAAAAAAAAAACCTTTTTATTCAGTTTAATTAAATGATATAGTTTACTATTGTTTTACTGATATTGGAGAAGAGATGTATAAATAGTTTAATTAATATTTGAAGAAATCTTTGTGGTACAATAAATTGCAATTTTGCAACCAAATATTTCAGACTTGATTACATTTTTAGTCTATCACAATTGTATGTATAATTTTAGGTTATGACTGGATCCTGTTAGACAGTGTTTATATACAAAACATGGCCAATCAAGTTGAAAAACAAAAATGGCACAAGTTTTTCTCCAGACTAGGTGTCACTGATTTCATCACTGTTAGACCTGTACAAGTAGAGCTGGATTCTGAATCAGTGGTATGGTTTAAAACATAAACTTTACATTCTTAACGGAATACTTTTGAGTTAAAGTTTTTTGATAAAAAATAATTATTTATTGGGTAACAACTGTTGTAGATATTTGTGGTTCACTTAAAATAATCAAATTTAACATGAAACATAAAAATCTTGATTATTTTACACTATTGGTAGCTCCAATGTACTTATTTAAAGTTACTTTTCTGCAATAGATCAATATTTGTATAATGCCATTCTTCAATTAAAAAATTTCACTGTTGTACAACAAACACAGATAAAAAGATGACAGTAAATTGGTGTAATTATAAAAAAAAGTTGTGTTTACATTTTCAAAGAATTTACCAAGTTTACCCTGTCTCTTTGTACTTATCCTTTTTTGTTAACATTTTCTTGTTAGATTAATATATCACAGCTTTGTTTTAAATTTATTCTAGCTGTCTATTTTATAAATCTTTAAAGTGGAGTTATCTCCCATTGGGAATAGTCCTTAATAAGATTTATTAAGTTGTGTCAGGGTCTCAACCCTTTGACATTTTTATAGTTAAAGTACTCATATATATTACACAAAAAAAACATTTGAAATAAAGTTTCAAATAATCCCCACCATTAATTAGTTAAGTAGCTATAACAAACTTTTAAGTAGCTCATGCAGATACTCTTATCATGTCTATATTGTAAATCCAAGCAATGTTCTGGCAATAATTATACCTCACGCAACAAAGTTGCATAGGGTATAATGTTTTTGACCCGTCCGTCCGTCCGTCAGTCCGTCCGTAAGTCCTGTTTCTTGTCATCGCAACTCCTCTCAAACCACACAACAGAATTTCGCGAAACCTTTTCAGATAATAAGGACATACTATGTAGTTGTGCATATCGACGGGAAATTGCGATTCAATTTTTTTTCTAGGAGTTATGCCCCTTTGAACTTATTTACTTTAATGTACTACTGCAACAGTTTGTCATCGCAACTCCTCTCAAACCACACAACAGAATTTCACGAAACCTTTTCAGATAATAAGGACATACTATGTAGTTGTGCATATTAACGGGAAATTGCGATTCAATTTTTCTTCTAGGCGTTACGCCCCTTTGAACTTATTTTCTTTAATGTACTACTGCAACAGTTTGTCATCGCAACTCCTCTCAAACCACACAACAGAATTTCACAAAACCTTTTCAGATAATAAGGACATACTATCACTGGTGGTAAGCGGATGGTCGTAACTAAAAGTTACGACCATCTGAATATGGGAGACAACTCTAGGGATAAGTTTTTCTTTTCCGATTTTCGTGCAGTAAAAGGTTCATTTGAGTCAAACCGCTTGTCTCATATACACATATCGTGAGTGCATTCTTATTGAAACCAAATTTGACACATAAAATCATTCCAATTTTCGTAAAATAGTCATTCAAAAATTCGAGAATGATGGTCGTAACTTTAACTTGTGATGGTCGTAATGTCAACTGTAGTAATTTGGATGATGGTCGTAACCGACACAAGATGGTCGTAACTTTGAAAGATGACCGTAACTCAAGTATTTAGACGAACTTTTATCAAGCTATTTTAAAAGTACTGTGCTCATGCATAACCATGTTAATAAACTCAGTTGTTATATAAAGTTTACTACAAACAAATATTATTTCATTTATTACTCTGATAATGGTATGCAGAAATTAAGTTAAAGAAATATCAATCATACATTTTTGATATGTTCCAAACAACCATCATTTAGGAGAAACAGTGAAAACTAATCAACTCGCATTAAGCCAAATAATGTGTTAGGGTTGAGTATTAATATATTTTTACTGTACGTTAAGGCATAAAATTGTTGAATATTTGCTTTCAGATTTTTTTTTATTTACGACTCTTTACTTTCTGCAATCATGTCGGCAGATGAAATTATTGACCGTACAATTTTGAACAATCTTCTTTAATTTTTAATCAGCTATTGCAGCTTTTATAAACCATTGGCTTTTGGTGAATCATGATTAATGAAAATCCACAAATGCCTGGTGTTTTTATCATGTTGTCTTTATTTTTTATCGATTGCATGACGATCTTGCGGTATATCATTGATAATTGTTCTAAGTATTGGTTCAGAATAAAAACTTAATCCATGGTGTCGCAATGAACATTGTGTTAACCTAGAAAGTATGAATAAGGTTGAGATATTTTACAATGCTACACGCGTTGAATTTAAGAGTAAGATCAAATATCAGTAGTTTGTTGACAGGATAATATTACAAGGTAGAACTAAATGTACTGCGGCAAATATTACATACATATATGCAGGTATATATTTTACAATGATACACGCTTTGAATTTAAGAGTAAGATCAAATATTAGTAGTTAATAGCCAGCCTTGTAGCTAAGATAATATTACAAGGTAGAACTAAATGTACTGCGGCAACTATCACATACATATGCAGGTTGAAAATAATATTTATGTTATATGTTTATATTGTATGAATGTACTCAGATTTAAAAGACCAGCACACTGAGTTGAAGCATAAAGATCTATATTTTAAATATTACCCTGGCTACAAGCTATGTATGAATACTGTTTGCTGAAGTCCTTTTGCTGAAATTAAAAAAAAATACATTATCATCAGCACATAGTAAACAATGTGAATTGCTGACCCCCATATTCCTTAGAAAGAAATTTAAGGATCCATACTGTGAAGGATTTTTTTTTAACTCGTGTAGAAATTTTGACTCTAAATATGCCTCCTCTAGTAGTGGAAAGATGATCCCAAATTGTCAAGCCTGTGCCAGTATCTGATCATAGACTTTGCAATGACAAAATACAGAGTGAATCTACCGAGCTAAGAAAGATTGGCAAAATGTGTTTCTCTTTCGGTAACACCAAGTAAATGTTTACAAAATTCAATGCGTAGTCTTTCTTAAAGAATCTTAGGATAAGCCTGATCTACATTTTTTTGCTGAAGTTGAAAAAATGGCAAGATCATCAGCATATGTATAGTAAAGAATAGGCTGATCGTGAATAAACAACAGCTGGATCAGGGGAACTTTTAACACAATCAGGAAGTTCATTTATAAAAAATTTAAACAAATTCGGACTAAAATTGTCTCCCTATTTTACTCCAACTTTAGTTCTAAAGAGATCTCTTACCATACTCTTAACTATATTCAATAGCTTAAGTTTTATCCTCGGGAGAATGACAGTATCAAAAGCCTTCTGGAAATCAACAAAGCAGGCAAACATTCTACCTTCTTCTGTATTACAATACTTATTTATAATAGTTTTTTTTTTTTTTTTTTTTTTTTTTTATTTTTTTTTTTGTAAACCAAATTACCAAATTTGGCTCTCATCAATTCCTCGATAGTTATTAAGATCGGATGCATCATTCCCTTTATGAATTGGGAATAAAAAAACGTGTGGTCCAGGGTTCATGGTATTTTCCATAAGAAAGACAAAGATGTATAACGGATAGCATGGTACCAATAGGCGTTTTCAGAATTTTCTAAAACCACGGGTAATAATCATACCTGAACTTCGAATTTGCACCTTATAATCAGCTTGACTATATACCAAATGACAATACGACTTCTCAAAATCCAGGCTAAGAATAAGATGTATGTTGTTAAATTCGATTACGGACCTGCGAATTCGCGGATATGGTCTTGTCTCGATAACGATCCACATAACATTATTTTGACTCCTTACTTATGCTCTTTCGTCTTAAAGTATCAATTTTAAATTGTAGATTTTTCTTTTAAATTCCACCTAGTAGGTACATACTAGTTTTTAAAAAGTTTATCTTTTCAATACATGCAAAATATGAAGAAAATAAATCAGGATACTGTTATTTCATATGATGTCAAATTTGTTAAAATCGCCTTTTCTTAATTCGTAACTAAGAATGATCATAACCAGAGCTGTGTGTTAAAATGAATTCTCCACTTTTGAGAATTTATATTGTTATTAAACTTAACAGCTTATAATTAGTTGCCTTTTGGTTGATTTTATACATTATATTTAAGCAACAGTGACTGGTCATTTCATTTTGTATTGGGGTTTTTTTTTCGATTCGTTCCAATTTTCTTTCCTTTCGCACTTTACAGGTATCCCTCTCTTCACCTCTTTTAGTTTTTATCATTTAGTGAAATCAACTTCACAAATATATCATATAATATATTCATATAACAAAAGACACGTTTAAAACTATTGACTTGTCTTATTAGGTCCTATTTAATAAAGAGTTACGACCATCCTGAACATTTTTGTTTTTTTAGTTACGACCATCATGCTCGAATTATTGAATGATCATTTTACGAAAATTGGAATGTTTTTATGTATCCAATTTTGTTTCAATATCAACGCACTGACGATTAGTATGTATGAGACAAGCGGTTTTACTGAAACATTGTTTTACTGCACGAAAATCGGAAAAGAAAAATGTATCCCTAGAGTTGTCTCCCATCTTCGGATGGTCGTAACTTTAAGTTACGACCATCCGCTTACCACCAGTGATACTATGTAGTTGTGCATATTGACGGGAAATTGCGATTCAATTTTTTTTCTAGGAGTTACGCCCCTTTGAACTTATTTACTTTAATGTACTACTGCAATAGATTGTAATCATAACTCCTCTCAAACCACACAACAGAATTTCACGAAATCTTTTTATATGAAAAGGACATATTATGTAGATGTGCATATCCACAGGAAATTGCGATTCAATTTTATTTCTAGGAGTTACGCCCCTTTGAACTTATTTGCTTCAATGTACTACTGCAACAGTTTGTCATCTCAACTCCTCTGAAACCACACAACAGAATTTCATGAAACTTTGTAGATAATAAGGACATACTACGTAGATGTGCATATCAACAGGAAATTACGAATTTTTTTTTACTAGGAGTTATGCCCCTTTGAACTTATTTACTTTAATGTACTTCTGCAACAGTTTATCATCTCAACTCCTCTGAAATCACACAACAGAATTTCATGAAATTTTGTAGATAATAAGGACATACTATGTAGATGTGTATATTGACAGGAAATTATTATTCAGTATTTTTTCTTATACAATTTTTTTTTCTTATACTTATTTAATTTCTCCAATGACAATGTGGGGACGTGGGGTATGTGAGCGTGCTCACTAAGGTTCTTTAATTTTTACTGTACACACTTACACTCATAAATGTAGTGAAATTATGATATTTATAAATGAACAAAAATGAAACTTAATTATTTTTCCAAAGTGGAAAATTGACCTTATTATAATTAGGTAAGCTGGTTTTTAGAGGAAGATGTTCATTTGCATAAAACTAAATGGAGACTTCCTTAGGTTGAAACTGATGACTTGATTGAATTTACATTATAGAAAGAAAGTGCTTGGTCCTCTATAGAACAGCTGTACCCTGAAGACTTCACCCAGGGTTGTGTTATAGAAGATTATAGCTGTGACGAAATCAGAGATCTACTGAAATCTAACAAGTGTCCTCAGAAATATGAACTTCAGATGAAGTCACTTTGTGAATGCCTGGATCAGGTCTGGGATACACAGTTTGTTAGATACACAAAAACAAAACTAATCAGAAAGGATAACAAACAAGAGAGGGATGTTGAATCTTCCTTCTGTATCTGGCTGAAAACTTGTGACTGGTTACCTGCTGTAGCAGTGAAGGCAGAAGTAACCAGTAGTGATATCATTAAGTATACAGAAGAAATTTGTCGGATGAAACCATCTGCATTGTATTACCCATTTCCAGACATTGTAAAGTTGTTATATTACACGGTAACATATGTTGATGTGAATTTCAATACTGATAAAAGTACATTTGCCAAATTTCTGGGTTTGAAATTCGAGGTGTCATTAGATGATTTAATAAACAGTTTGAAAAAATGGGGTCAAAGGTCAGATTGTGATACCCCTGCAAAGTTTCCAACATCACATCAGCACATAATTTCATTTTACAACCATCTCAGTGAAAATCTGACAAAGAAACAGATTCAAGACCTTTTAGACAAGGAACCAGTTATTTTTGTTCCAGTAACGACAAACGGGTATGACAAAGGAGATTTATTCAAACAAAAATTTGATGTGGATGTTGCTGGTCAGATGCTCTGCAGACAGGAAGTTTGGTGGGAAGACAAAACTGGATTATTTCAGAAATATCAGGAAATTCTGACAGAGATTCATGCAGATATTGGCAACAAAAAGATACTTTCAAGTTATGTGAAGTATTCTGTGTCCTCAGGTCTGAGAGAATTTTTCAAAACTGGAAGAATTCAGATGTGTCCAGATGTTGAAGAATATGCAGAACTACTGGTTCATGTGGCCGGTGCACAAAATCGAGTGGAGGCTGAGACATTACAGGATGTGATGAAAATATTGTCAATGATTGGAGAACTTATGTTCATTGATGAGAATGATCCTGAGAAGGAAACGAAGCAACTAGTTTGTGACAGTAAAAAGAAGAAAATATTAAATATTTTTAAAGGACAGAATGTAATACCAACTAAAAGAAAGACATGGACATCACTTGAAAGTAAGCCTCTGATGGCTGATAGCAAGGAATATGAGACAATATTTGAGAATCATGAGAAAGTTCATTTTGTACTGGTGGAGGAATATGAGCAGAGAAAGAAGTACTATCAGACAGAAGGTAAATTTGTCAGTATTATAAGTTTACTATCAGACAGAAGGTAAATTTGTCATTATTAAAAGTTTACTATCAGACAGAAGGTAAATTTGTCATTATTATAAGTTTACTATCAGACAGAGGGTAAATTTGTCATTATTATAAGTTTACTATCAGACAGAAGGTAAATTTGTCATTATTAAAAGTTTACTATCAGACAGAAGGTAAATTTGTCAGTATTATAAGTTAACTATCAGACAAGGTAAATTTATCAGTATTATAAGTTTGCTATCAGACAGAAGGTAAATTTGTCATTATTATAAGTTTACTATCAGACAGAGGGTAAATTTGTCATTATTATAAGTTTACTATCAGACAGAAGGTAAATTTGTCATTATTATAAGTTTACTATCAGACAGAAGGTAAATTTGTCATTATTAAAAGTTTACTATCAGACAGAAGGTAAATTTGTCATTATTATAAGTTTACTATCAGACAGAGGGTAAATTTGTCATTATTATAAGTTTACTATCAGACAGAGGGTAAATTTGTCATTATTATAAGTTTACTATCAGACAGAAGGTAAATTTGTCATTATTATAAGTTTACTATCAGACAGAAGGTAAAGTTGTCATTATTAAAAGTTTACTATCAGACAGAAGGTAAATTTGTCATTATTATAAATTTACTATCAGACAGAAGGTAAATTTGTCATTATTATAAGTTCGTCAAACTATATTTTTATTTATAAAAAAAGTAGGAGTTATGGTGACTCAAGTGTCTTCCTACATCTTGGATTTTGAAAAAAGTCTGTCTTGATCTTTAATGAATTGTACAAATTTCAAGAGTTTTTGTTTGATTCACTTTTTTCAATTTTGCCACATAAATAAGGGAAGGTAACTCAGATATAAGGGATGATAACACAAATAAAGTAATTTTCATAATAGAAAGTGTGAATTTACCTATTTTACTGTGTAGCAAGAAATCAATATCAGTGACCCCATTTTTTCTTTTCTTATCTGAAAGCATATAATTAGAGTTTTTTTTTATCTTTAAATCCTATGGTGTTGTTTTCTTTTTATCATACAAAATTGAGATTTCCAGGCATAATCTATACAAAATCTGACAATTTTACACAACCTGTAGCATGTGTGACCCCTACTTTTTTATACCCCCGCTTTAAAAAAGGGGGGGTATACTGTTTTACCTCTGTCTGTCAGTCCGTCCGTCCGTCAGTCCGTCCCATGAAACTTTCGTCACATTTTTCTCAGGAACTACACATCCACCCTTTCTTTAATTTGGTATCAACATTTATATATGTCAGCCATACCGTGTGATGCGTTTTCAGATTCATCACTTGACAACTTCCTGTTTACCGAACACTTGTATGATTTTACACATGATAGCCAAGTTGAAAATTTTCGTCACATTTTTCTCAGGAACTACAATACAAGGATTTCTGAAATTTGGTTTCAGGATTTATATAAGTCAGCTATACCGTGCGATGCGTTTTCAGATTCATCACTCGACAACTTCCTGTTTACCGAACACTTGCATATTTTTACACTATTAATATTATCCACTTGCGGCGGGGGTATCATCAGTGAGCAGTAGCTCGCAGTTTCACTTGTTTATTATATACTGAATGAAAACTTTTATATAATTTCAGATGAATCTTAAAAGATATGAATAAAAACTTTTATATATAATTTCAGGTGGATCTTACAAGATAAATAAAGATGCAATGATGAGTATAATCAGAATGTGTGAGATTGATGACCTGAGTGCTATTGTCGAGGAACAGATCATTTTTGACATGTATATACCCTGTCCAAAGCTACAGGCTTACATGGTACAGTGCGTACCATTGTTACAGAAGTTCCTGTATAATAATTATGCCAGTGTATACAACTATGGAAGTATCTACCAGAATTTAATATCAGCTGGTATAGTGGAAACATTGGCCAAACTTCGATGTGTTGAGGTACATATGTTTAAGTCTGTGATATTTAAACAAATGAAGATTTTTTAGGGCATTAAGTGTTCCGATGCACCGATGTCTGTCCATCCCAAAGCCCCCAAAATTGGTTTCTTTTCTCTACCTTTAGTTTGCCTCAGACAAATCTTATGAAACTAATACACAAATTATATATATAGCACGCCTTTTACGAATTAACTTATTTAATTCACCAAAAATGTAGCTTTGAGTGGATTTAATATTTTGATGAGTAAAGCGTGTCTATATATAATTTGTAACATTAATGGGCTATGACACATGTCAAAGATTAAATTCTGACCAATAAAACTTAACTGTACTTTTCAATATGTCAAATAGTGGCATGATATCATATCTGATTACGTGATACAATATCTGATTTCCAGAAAATTTACACATGATGCAGATGTCAGTTGGATTTGTATGTCCGTAAAAGTATGTTTAAGATTAAAAGAATAGTTTCCCGTGGGATTCATACTTGAAAGCAATTTGTTTTATCGAATATTTTTTCTTCGCAAAAATAGGTAATGGAAAATTTTATTCGATCATTCTCATTCAAAATTATCTTCTTTCATTCCCCAAAACAGGAAAAAGACAGGTTAATTGATTGCAAAGGTTGCCTTTTGAATGCCTGTAAGGTCTAGGGACAAACGTTTGAAGCATGATCAATACACAGAGTTTTATATATTTCCACACAATAAAACAGGTATCCAAGCAAATCATCTCTTGGGAAATGTATGGTCATTTCTATTTCATTTTGTTATAATCTTTCATTAAGGGAATGACCATTAAACTTTAAAAGGGGGAGAGAGGGGTGGGGGGTTATGAAATTTTTTTTCTAAAAAAAATCTGATCTCCAATTTGATTTAAAAAAAAAATTGTTCTGGTCAAGCATGGGACTAAAAAAGTTTTTTGAATACAGATTTTCCCTAAACCTTGCAGTGTTGAATATTTTTTTGTTTAAAGATTGATAGTGTTGTAAAACTTAATAAAATCGATCGCGTTATGGGTGAAAAAAGGTTTCCGACAGAGACAAAATAATATAATCATAACCCCCCTTGAGTTAAATGGTTGCTCCCTAATTACTATCACAAGGAGGTGGAGCCAGACTGCGCATTAACAACTTTCGAGATGAAAGTTAATGCACTGGTTTAAGCTCGTCACATTCTATGCTATTCACACAAGAAGACTTCAACAGCGGGACTTGAGCGTGAATTGACTAAGAAATAATTCAGTTACTGCACTCTTCTAAAAATGACTGAAATTAACTCACTAGAAGATCAAAGGAAAATTTACTATTCATGTTACAATGCTTATTACCATGTTTAGGATGTTCCAGAAATAAATGTATTGGGGAACTAAATTGTCTGGTTTTACAAACTTTTAATCTTATTTAAATTACGTTACATTGCAGACAAACAAACTGGAAGTGAAATACTGGTTTAAACATGATCAAGACATTTACGCCATCAGACCAGAAAATTGCACATTGAAAAATGAAGAATTTATATTCCATAAAGATTCTGTAGAATCCTATGGTGAAATTAACAAGGTCATAGCAAGGGTGTTTAGTAACAATGACAGTGGATGTTTCAGGGAATTAAGGTAATTTTAGTGATCAGTTATTTAATTTGACATACCTAGAAATAAGTTTAAAGAGATATGTTAAAAAGGAACCGAGACAAGTGTCTATAAAATTGAGAATGGAAATGGGGAATGTGCCAAAGAGACAACAACCCGACCATAGAAGAAAAACAACAGCAGAAGGTCACCAACAGGTCTTCAATGTAGCGAGAAATTTCCGCACCCGGAGGCGTCTTCAACTGGCCCCTAAACAAATATATACTAGTTCAGTGATAATGAACGCCATACTAATTTCCAAATTGTACACAAGAAACTAAAACTAAAATAATACAAGACTAACAAAGGCCAGAGGCTCCTGACTTGGGACAGGCGCAAAAATGCGGCGGGGTTAAACATGTTTGTGAGATCTCAACCCTCCCCCTATACCTCTAGCCAATGTAGAAAAGTAAACGCATAACAATACGCACATTAAAATTCAGTTCCAGAGAAGTCCGAGTCTGATGTCAGAAGATGTAACCAAAGAAAATAAACAAAATGACAATAATACATAAATAACAACAGACTACTAGCGCAGTTAACTGACATGCCAGCTCCAGACTTCAATTAAACTGACTGAAAGATTATGATTTCATCATATGAACATCAGGCACAATCCTTCCCGTTAGGGGTTTAGTATCATACCATCATAACATATATGAGAAGAACATAACCCGTGTCATGCCAACAACTGGTTTTTGAATAAATGTGTTTAGTTCCGATGCAAAGACCCTATAAGTGAATCAATATTAACACCAAAATATGCAATCTTTAATGACCTGACAACAGTATCGTAACTATATCCCTTCTTAATAAGTCTATTCAAAGGTTTTGTTAGTTTTTGAGGTGAATACTGACACCTTTGTGCTTTATAAAGAATATTTCCATAAAAAATTGGATGTGAAATACCTGAACGTATAAGAAGTCTGCATGTTGAGCTATATTTACGAATGATGTCCTTATACCGATGATAAAATTTAGTAAATGTTTTGACTAGTTTGTGATATCGAAAACCCTGGTGTAATAATTTTTCAGTAATACATAAATTTCTCTCGTTAAAATCTAAAACATTGTTACATACACTAGCGAATCGTACAAGTTGAGATATATAAACACCGTAAGATGGTGACAAGGGAACTATGCATTATGTCAAGCACTAAAACTGATTTTAAAAAAGTAAATTTATAAGAGACTAAGAAAATTCTGCCATCAGCACTTAATTTCATGTATCTTGTATATTGACCAAAACATGAAATTAAAACATAAAGAAATTGAAATGTTCAAATGTTTAGGAAATTGCTTTAAATTTTAACACAGAAAAGTAATTAATTGCAAAGTTTGAACTGATGACAAATATGGTTTACAGATAATGTAATTAAATGTAGCATACTCCTGCCCTTTCATGATCAATTCATGATTTAATGTCCACTCAACCAGAATGAGATATGAATTTAATAATACCAAGTTGTATATGATTTTATTTAAAATATACAAATCTTTTATTCTTACAGGAATTTCCTGACTGATGTACACAGTTGTATATTAGGACAAACACGTGACCGATGTCTGAATAGGTACAATGCTAGATATATGCCTGAAGGAGAGGTTGTTTGGTCTGTTCCTCCTCCATTGTTACCTGAACCTGAACCCGAGCCAGAACCAGAACCAGAACCTGAACATATTGGTATGTAACACCCCTCCCCCCAAAAAAAAACAAAAATTAGCAAGACACTTCAGGGAGAGCTGAGCATGTTCAAAAGCTGTACTTAGTTGGTTTAGGAATATAAGATAAGGCTGCTAACTTTCTGTAAAATACATTAACCTAGAGCATAAACAAATAAAACATATGAAACCTTGTAGGTTGAATATGAGTGCTAATGAGACAACTCGCAATCCAAGTCACAACTTGTAAGCAATTATAGGTCAAATTATAGCCTTCAACACATAGACTGGGCTCACACCAAACAGCAAGCTATCCAAACAGCAAGCTATAAAGGGTCCACCAAAAAAATAGTGTAAAACACTTCAAACAGGAAATAAAAAAAAAAAAACAGAAACTAAATAGGAAAACGCATGAACCACACCAAGAAATGACAACCACTTAACAACAGGCTCCTTCCATAAAAAAATCTTTCCTTTTTCTATTTGAACAATTTCACTTATTATACCCCCGCTTTAAAAAAGGGGGGGTATACTGTTTTACCTCTGTCTGTCAGTCCGTCCGTCAGTCCGTCCATCAGTCCGTCAGTCAGTCCGTCCCATGAAACTTTCGTCACATTTTTCTCAGGAACTACACATCCACCCTTTCTGTAATTTGGTATCAACATTTATATATGTCAGCCATACCGTGTGATGCGTTTTCAGATTCATCACTTGACAACTTCCTGTTTACCGAACACTTGTCTGATTTTACACATGATAGCCAAGTTGAAAATTTTCGTCACATTTTTCTCAGGAACTACAATACAAGGATTTCTGAAATTTGGTTTCAGGATTTATATAAGTCAGCTATACCGTGTGATGCGTTTTCAGATTCATCACTCGACAACTTCCTGTTAACCGAACACTTGTCTGATTTTACACATGATAGCCAAGTTGAAAATTTTCGTCACATTTTTCTCAGGAACTACAATACAAGGATTTCTGAAATTTGGTTTCAGGATTTATATAAGTCAGCTATACGGTGTGATGCGTTTTCAGATTCATCACTCGACAACTTCCTGTTTACCAAACACTTGTATGATTTTACACATGATAGCCAAGTTGAAAATTTTCGTCACATTTTTCTCAGGAACTACAATACAAGGATTTCTGACATTTGGTTTCAGGATTTATATAAGTCAGGTATACCGTGTGATGCGTTTTCAGATTCATCACTCGACAACTTCCTGTTTACCGAACACTTGTATGATTTTACACATGATAACCAAGTTAAAAATTTTCGTCACATTTTTCTCAGGAACTACAATACAAGGATTTCTGAAATTTGGTTTCAGGATTTTTATAAGTCAGCTATACCGTGTGATGCGTTTTCAGATTCATCACTCGACAACTTCCTGTTTACCGAACACTTCCATATTTTTACACTATTAATATTATCCACTTGCGGCGGGGGTATCATCAGTGAGCAGTAGCTTGCAGTTTCACTTGTATTGCCTCTAATTTTGTTTCCTTTATTGTTGTTGACATAAATCATTTAAATTAATTGCAGATGAAGTACTTACGGAAGAAGGAGACATTACGGATAAAGAAGGTGGAGAGCAAAGAGTAAATAAGCGGAAGGAACAAGAACCTAACCAAATGAGGGCTTGGCCACCAATGTCTGATGGAAAAACCCATCCTCCTAGACCAAAAAGTAGGGTTGGAGTATAGTGTGCAGCAGGGTTTCCGCTGGCGATCGCCATTTTCGCAATTTGGGAAAAAATAATAATTGTGGTGATAAAAATTCGTTATTAGCGAAAGAATTTGGCGAAAGAAATATATATAACGATTTATTTTCCTCCATCTTGTTTATTTACTTTTTTTCGAGTTTCTCGGACTTTGCCTAATCAGACAATACTCGGAATTCACCTTGAGCTCAGAAAATCAATAATCAGCTGATTGCATTTTAAAACTATCGACAACTAATTAATAAAGATGTTGATTAAATTGTTTGACAAAATGATATGGTTAAATGGCTTCCGCTAAACGTCACATACAGAAATTATTTACCACTTTGCGACGCACGTGTTTGAAGCAAAGTTTTGATGTCTCCTCTCCTTTTAAAGACAGTTTAGAAAAGAAAAGCTGTTGTTGTGACGAAAAATTTTCAAAAGCAAGAAAAATCTCCGATTTTTAATTTTAATCATCATTTGACTTTAATATAGGTAATTGATTAGGGAGACTACTTTAAAGTCGTTTGAGTGACACACGTGTTTCAAGCATAGTTTTTTTCTCAACTTTTTCATTTACCATTGTTTACGATGGTCAAGAAAAGAAAACTGTCGTTATGACAAATATATCCAAATGTTTGGAACAACTCCTCTAATGAGAGTATCTCTTCAATGTAATGACTACACATGAAATGAGGGATCAATCTCATGTGATAAAAGCTTTTGTTTTGTTGTAAAAACCACTTCTTAGTACAAAAGGGTACATCTGTATTTTTCTTTTTAAGAAACTTTCCCTACGAACTATACTGGTATTATATGATAAAAAAAAAAACATTAATTTGTTATATTCCAGGACTTATATCTTCTTTATTATTAAAAGTATACAGCCCCCTCATTTAGAAAAGTTTAAAAAACAATGAATATTTTTCCCTTTTAAGTTAAAAAAAATTTTGATGTTTTAAAGTAAATGTTTAGTGTTTATTCATTAAAATGTAGACTCTAGAATAAGTTTGAGAGAATAATCATAGACACAATGGGACAAAATCATCTTATTTAAGGGAGGGGTAGAAAAAAGGTAAATTTTAAACGAAAAATATATTTTGTTACTTGGCGATAAAAAAAATAAAGTGGCGAAAAATATATTGTTTTGGCGAAAGAGGTGGCGAAAAAAAAAATTGACCCAGGGGAAACCCTGGTGTGCAGTAATAAAAAAAAAACATTTAAAATAGGCTGGTTTAACTTTTATGTGAAAGCATGAAATAAAAAAAATCTTTAAAAACACTTTATCATAGCTGATTCTTGAGTATTGTTTAAGAAATAATTCAGGGGGGCTTGAATATATCGTGATTTTACCACGGTTGGCCCTTTATGACATATTTTACCCTGAACGATAGCGAGGGGTAAAATATCAGCATAAAGGGACAACCCATGGTAAAATCACAATACATTCAAGCCCCCATGAATTATTTCGATTCTAACAGGACAAATACAGCAATTGTTTTGGATTGAAGCGCTCTAGGTGAAGGTATTATTTGCCGTGTCCATGAATAAACGCACTATTAAATTTACATAAAAGAACAGGGCAAACTGAATAAGTGACATGCTTAAACTATTTAAAATAACATATTTAGATAGGTTTGGATGAATCTATATGATAATTTTACTTAAATGTCTTATATGTATACAAAAATGGCTTATATAACACATTTTAGCATCTTTTGTTTACGTTTCATTGTTGTGATGATTTTAGGTTTCAGAAGGGTGTATTTTCCCGTAAAATGCTTACATTCTTACGTCAACGTTCTATGACGTCGGATAGCTCATTCATAGAAAAGCATATGACGTGGGAGTACGATCGAAACAGCCCAAACAATATATTCATATTTTACCACAGGTGTGTACTCAAAGCGTTTGAAGGACAACATCATGTTAGAATGTTTATTAATTCTACCAATACAATAGCATGATTACTGTTTCTATAAACAAAAATCATAGAAAGTAAAACAGTGTTAAATATAGTTCTCTATTCAGGAACTTGTACAAATTGGACTGAAATATTCATTAATATGATTTTTAGTACCATTATATATTTAAATTGATTAAACCTTGTTTGTTTATTCAGTGAACATGGTGAATAGAGAGAACAAAGAATCCAAAGTATGGCCTCCTCCACGAGCTCCAGATTACATGAAATCGGTAAAAGACTTACCCTCTGGTGTTAGAGTAATGGAGGATGGACCAGAAGGAGACCAAACATCATCAGAATTTGGTACTCAGATTTATAGGAGACCTGGTGAAGTACAATATGGTATAAAACTTTCCTAGTTGTGATTATCATATACTAAATAGATGAATCTTGAAAAAGATTGTACACTCAATGACTTTAGATAACAACAATTAAGTACTGGAATATCAGGAAAGAATCATTTTGCATCATTTGAAAACAAGGTATTTAAAAAAAAAAAAAACATTGAGCTATTTTCATTAAGAAATTTATAGGATGTGGATGTCATTTCTTGTTGGGTTTTTTCAGGAGAAAGTGAGCATCAAGAATATGAAGAAGGTCAGATGCCAGTTTCAGCCCTTGGTAGGTCCTCATATCCATTTCAAGATGGAGATCAACCTATACCTTTCCTGGAGGAAATTACACCAAACATGGACCAAGATGGTGGTCAGACTATACATCCAAAGGGTGATGGTCAACATCCTTCAACTTCATATCAAGGCATTGTTCCCCTCGGTGAACATGCTGGTAGTCATGGAAACATGGGAGATAACCAAAACAAACAACATCAAGAGGGTGCATATTACTCCACCCCTCGAAGAGATGGAAGTGTTCTAATACCTGAACAAGATGGCAGCTCTTTAGGAAAGAGGCGTCGTGCAGAGTCTGGAGGTAGTGATTCCTCCATGACCCAACCATCTGCAAAGAAGCCTGATCTTAGACTAGGTACTTGCTTGGCTTATTAGCATATTTCTTTCTCACTTGTTAATATGTATAGAAATAGCTTGTTGTATAAATTAATATCAATCTGGTAAAATATCTTATTGGTCGTCCCACTGTCTATATCACTCTGTTCAGCTCTTAATATTATTCCGTATCATGTCTTTGTGACGTCAAATACGTTGACCCGGCCTTAATAACTTTGACCCGGACATATCAGCGACGTCATAATGTTTGAACCGACCTTAATAACTTTGACCCGAACTTATCAAGTCATCTTTTGTGTGCTGGTGAAACAAAGAAAACACTTCTGAAACACGCAAATATAGCCCGATAAATCGATTATCAGATTATCTGCATATTGATATTGTAAAATATCAGCTGCTTGACATTATATGAAGGCTTTTTGATCTCATTCGCTACGCTCACTCGACAAAAAGCTTCATATTATGTCTTGCATCTGATATTTTACGATATCAACATGCAGATAACCTGATAATCGGTACATATCAGGATCAATGTACGGTAAAAATCTGCAATTTTATTAACAAAAATTAAATTTTACAGAAATAAAATTGTAAATAAACTTTATTTGCTGAACACTTTTTTTTAGAAAACAGCTCACTAATTATCTATTTTAAAGACATTAAACTATGCAGACAAATAACAATATCATATGCTGAATTTATTGCCATGCCTTACCATAGCACTATTTACACTAAATATGTCTAGTTCAACTAGATGTAAAACAAATGATATTTCAGCAAGACCAAATAATGTTTTTATGCCTCACCTACGATATTAGAGGGGCATTATGTTTTCTGGTCTGTGCGTCCGTTCGTCCGTCTGTCTGTTCATTCGTTCGTCCATCTGTCCCGCTTCAGGTTAAAGTTTTTGGTCAAGGTAGTTTTTGATGAAGTTGAAGACCAATCAAGTTGAAACTTTGTACACATGTTCCTTATGATATGATCTTTATAATTTTATAGCCAAATTAGACTTTTGACCCCAACTTCACAGTCCACTGAACATAGAAAATGAAAGTGCGAGTTTCAGGTTAAAGTTTTTGGTCAAGGTAGTTTTTGATGAAGTTGAAGTCCAATCAACTTGAAACTTAGTACACATGTTCCCTATGGTATGATCTTTCTAATTTTAATGCCAAATTAGAATTTTTACCCAATTTCACGGTCCATTGAACATGGAAAATGATAGTGCGAGTGAGGCAACCGTGTACTTTGGACACATTCTTGTTTTTATTTGTATGAAAGTACTACTAATACATTACATTTGCTGCGTCCAAATTTGATTATACTTTAGTAAAAATATGGAATAATCATTACAGACAAGATAAGAAAAAAGTCCTTTTCTTTGGTAAAAATGAATTAAATTAAGAGAAAATTGCATATCAACATCAGTATAGTAAATGAATACATTTTGTTTTAGGTATGCCAGTATGGGAGCAAGAACTAGGAGAATATGAAGAAGAAGAACTAGCCACTAGTAATGGATTGAAATTACCAACTAGTTTATTGATGCCAAGTAGTGAAAAGACTTCTGACATGCCAGAGATTGGAAGGTTGGGAGAACTTACAGTGTATCAGTATTTACTTAATGAGATGGACCAGAATCCTACGGTGACATTTGTTAACTGGTGTAATGAAGATGAGGAGCTGGGTCAACCTTATGACTTTGAAGTAGGTGTAGTGACTGAAGACCAGGAATTTACTGTTTATATTGAAGTTAAAAGTACACTGTCTAGTACAAAGGAAATTTTTGAAATCTCATATCCCCAGATCAAGTTTGCCCAAGAGAACAAAGACAAATTCCATGTGTATAGAATCTTCAATGCAGATAATCCAGATAAAGTTAGATTGGTCCGTATACAGAACTTAGCAGAGAAAATCAATGCCAAGCAAGTCAGGCTATGTTTGTTGATATAAATTAGCAAATGTTTTAGGAACATGTTCAGTATTTGTTGTGTAAACATGCTCTGTGTTTTTTGAAATAATTAAATCATTTCGCATGATGAAATTTTCATTAGTATTCTCATCACATGTTTAATGTAGACCAAGTGTATTATTTGGTCATAGTATAACACTTAAGATATATTGGTTAAATTTTTTATTTGAATTATTAATGATCATGCTGAATGTTTTTTCCTCGAAAACTAGTGAAGACAGCTTCTGGACAAGTTGAACGTCATTTTTAGCTCAACTAACACATAGAAGCAGTCAAGCTTTAGTCCTTTGTCATCTTGTGTCCCTCATCATTTGTTAAGTATTATTTTATCATTAATGAATATTGATTGATATGACTTTTATGACTATTAATGTAGAATACAAAAATTTAAGCAGCTAGTTTGTCACACTACATTAAGGATCATAAAGTAATGAAGTTTTTCTAATCATAGGATTTTTTTCATCAAAATCACTTCGTTATATTGTGATTTATTAGAACAGTCTTTTTTATATACATGTATATCTTTTTAAAGTTTGTTAAGTGCATATGTCACTGTATACACTTTTATATATAGTGTTTGTTGTAAATAACTTTGTATTTCTTGGCAACTGTCTTGCCTGCAATGACTCTGAGTGAGACAAAAGAAACCTATATTAGGAAATTAATACTGTAAATTTGGAAATAATAGCTTTCATTTATTATTGCTATCATGTCATTTTGGACTAAAAATACTACTTTAATTTTGGTGAAATTGAGAAAAAATCCTGTTTAATTCATGTAAAGTATTTAAAAATGTGAGTTTAAATTATTACGCTTATAACCCAATAATAAAGACATGGCAATAATTTATAAATTTACAGTATATAATTCTACATTTTTGTCAAAATTCTTAAATAATGTTTATGATTGGCAACCTCTGTTCTAATTGCTTTATGAACCAATTTTCAGTAAGCAGCAAAAATGTTTGACATTGCTCCATTTTGGACTACTAGTTTCAAATTTCTTTCGCTTTCTGAGCTAGTGTCCTTTTAATAAAGCAGATATTCAGAAACACCATAAGACCTACAAGTGAATTTGTAGTGCTAACATCCACATCAGATTGATATTAAAATTGAGACTGGTTGAGCATTGATCGAGACCAAATTCAGACTTTTTAAGTAAAGTAGAGACCAAATTAGTAGGGTTAAATACTGTTGAGATAAGGTTGAGTCTTGTCAAGTAAAATTTGTACTCAACCAGTTAAAATATGGTCTTTTCAGGCTGCAGTTTGTAGTGTATTGAGCAAGAATAATGGCACACAAAGGTATGAAAAAAACAGTCTGTAGCTGCTGATGCTTTTAAGATTCGTTAGTGTGCAGGTTTGCAATGTAGCTAGTTATTAACCGAAAACATTGAACGGAAAGTTTTGTATGGAACTTAAAAATTAGCAACCCTTATGAACAAAATCAGGAATTTGTAAAATTTGATTAAGAATTAAGGGCCGCTGAAGTTAAAAATGTATCAGCTAATTTTAATTGGCCATTTGTTGTTACGTTTGTGGTTATTCTGAGGTTAAAGTTGTTTTTACTTTATCAAGAAAATATCAAAGTGAAAAGATTTTTTTTCTGGTATTTATTCAAACCTTCATGGTATTTTAAAAAACTTGAACAGAAGCTTCTTCAGAGCTAGCATCTTGAGAAAAACTAACTACTATTTTCCACATTTTTCTGCCAGTCAACGTTTCTCTTATACACGAACAGCAGTAATTGCAGGTGAGACACTGGGTCATGTGAAACCCTTTATAAATTTTGTTATGACATTATTGATTGTTGTTTATTACTTTAATTTTTTATTGAATGATACTTGTTTTGTTTAATAAACGGCATAAAATCTATCAATCTTTTTTATTTAGTAATATCATGCATCAAGTTTATTACAGAATAATGTGATACTGTTTATTTATGTATGTTACTATTTTGGTTGATTTTCTCATTTTAACACTAGAGATAAAAGGTAAATATGTTACACTACAAGTTTTTGTTAAAAGTTCATTAACCTTTACAAAAATAAACAAGACCACAGCTTCATATAGGTTAGTTATTCATAGTATTGGTGGAATTGCCCAGTTAGAGCTTGTCTATTGTGGTGGACTGTATGATGACCTTCTAAAGTCTTAGTTTTTTTTCTCACCTTTCCTGAAAAGAAATGTGAACTTTTTTCAACACTTGGCGTCCTTTGTCCTTCAGATGGAAACTATTTCAAAAATCTGAAACTACTGAAACTACTGAACTAATTCCCACAAACTTAAGCTGAATGATCCTTAGAGAATTTAGAATAAAGTTTGTGTTTTATTTTCTGTTTCATCAAAAAATATTGTACCCAATGTCTAAAAATAGAACATCAGGATAAATTGCAGTTTTTGGTCATATTTCAAAAACTAAAGCATTTAGAGCAAATCTGACAAAAATTTAAAGTATTCTTTAGGTCAAGGTCAACCTGTCCTGAAATAACAGCCAAAGTGGTATCTGATTTTTACGGGTGCCGTATATGGTGCAGGAAATGCTTACCCTTCCTGAGCACCTGATTTCACTCCCGGTTTTTAGTGGAGTTCATGTTGTTTTTTATTTATTATTTATAACTGATGATGTAAATGTCCTTTGGTTTTATGAGTCTTTGTTTACTCCTTGGTTTTGATTGTTATTGTCTTTAAGGTTACTGCCCCTGAATCCATGATTTTAAAGAAATATTGCAGTTTTTGTTTGTTATCTTTAATATTATTATAAATAAAGAGAAACTGTAAACTGCAAAAATGTTCTGCTAAGTCAGATCTACAAATAAGTTTATATAACCAAAATTGTCAATTGACTCTTTAAGGATTTATTGCCCTTTAAAGAATTTTTTAAACAATGTGTTCATCTAGTTAGCTTACTTTAAAAATCTTCTTCTTTGAAACTGCCAAATTTATTTCAGCCAAATTTGGGCTAAATGAGTTTCAGAGTATCTAGTAAAAATTTTGTATTTCATTTCCTTGTATGTCATGAAACATAGTCACTATGGTCAAAATGGAAAATAGGGGTAAAATGCATTGTTTTTCCTTTTGAAGAAAATATGACAGATGAAAAGAACATTCAAACGGCATTTTTAAGCCCCTCATTAGGTCCAAGGACACAGTTATCGTCCTTTGGTTTTCGTTGTCTACAAATATAGTCCCTAGTGTAAACAGTGTATAACTTGCATGTTTTATTTAATACACTTTCCCAATTTATTTCTTGATATGAAATGCGTGAAATATTAAGTAGGGGGATGTAACTACATGTTAAAAAAATTTAGGTGCTGAATTTTTATGTTAAGTAGTGATTTGGTCCAGTTGAAAAAGGTTAAATTTTATCACGTCTGAAGCTGTCAAACTGAATTTTACACCCCTTAACACAGAATTGTCAATATTTTGAGTTAGAGCTGGTAGAAGTTTCTATAATTTTGATATTATTTGTCTCACTGGTAGTACACTACACTGTAAAAATCTTTTTGAGAAAGAGCAGGTGCGATTTTTTTAATTTGAATTTATGGTCTAAAAGAAATGCACTATGAAATAACTGTGTTCTCTGGCCTAAGAGATGGATTCCTGAAATCTAGATTCTGTACTTTGGCAACTTTCCTGAATGATTTGCTTGTTTCAATTTGTCAAACTCAATCAAAGTAAAGGATTTACATCTTTGGTTTACAGAAATTATTTTAAAATGTGCCATTTTGGCATTCTACGGCTATAATAAGCATTTTAAAGCAGTTTACATTTTATGCCTAAGAGGCATGCTGATTTTCTAACTGACAGCTTTTTTTTCCCTGATATTTGGGTTTCTATGCTCAAATCAAATTTAAATAACCATTTGTGAACTCTGAATATAGAGAAAAGTAGATTATCACAGAAAAAAGTGCAGCATATTTTGTATTCATGGCCCTGGTTAAACGGCCTAATTGATGTATGTAAAATGTGAAGAGCTTTGTACATCAAATCTGTAGTCGTTCACAAATATTTCACTAAATCTGTAAAAAAAAAAGCACTTTACTATATTCAGTACACCTTACTCCTTTCATAGGCTATCATATTTTTTTCTGTATGACAGTGAGTGGTCCAAATTTATGCCTATTGAGACTAAAACTAAATGCAAGTTTTCCATTGAAAAGTGAAAAAACTGGCCGTCAGACCATATTGTCTTCAAAAAATTTAAATGCAAGAGTCCTTTTTGCAATTAGATTTCTTGTACCATAACATCTTAGCATAGAAATGAGCAAAAAGTAACACATTTTCATTTCTGATAGCTTCTGTTTGCATTTTTATATGTCAATATGGGCTACCGCCTAAATCGACTCTAAATAATTCTCAGTACTACATGGCCCAAGACCATTTTATACTCATGTGGTATGCTTTTTGTAACTTTTCTATACATTTAAAGTACATTTTATATATATGATAGAATAATTTAGGCTTAAAAAACTTCAAAAACTTCAAATTGGCTCAGAAAAATGTATATTTATATAAGGCTTCCCTGAATTGGAAAATCTCTATTTACAGGCATAGGCTCATATAAATTTGACTTTTGAATAATTACAATACATCTGATAAGTAAAATGAGTGTTCAGATGCTTTTAATACTTAATATATAATATTCAAGAGCATTTAAAAAGCAAATTTTTGCAAAATTTCAAATTTTTAGGCCAAAATTTTGAAAGTTGAAGATATTTAATTTATACGTCAAAAATAAACATCCAAATGTCAATACTAAAATGACCCTAGTTTCTCTACCATATACCATATGGCCATGAAACTTTGCAAAGTATCTCATAATTGCCTTAGCTTAGGTTATGCAAAGTTTTATAAAGATTGGTCAAGTCTTTCTGTCCTATTAGGTCCAAGGACACAGTTATTGTCCTTTGGTTTTCATTTGCAAAGTATCTCATAATTGCCTTAGCTTAGGTTATGCAAAGTTTTATAAAGATTGGTCAAGTCTTTCTGTCCTATTAGGTCCAAGGACACAGTTATTGTCCTTTGGTTTTCGTTGTCTACGAATATAGTCCCTAGTGTAAACAGTGTATAACTTGCATTTTTTATTTAATACACTTTTCCAATTTATTTCTTGATATTAAATGCATGAAATATTAAGTAGGGGGATGTAACTACATGTTAAAAAAATTTGGGTGCTGAATTTTTATGTTAAGTAGTGATTTGGTTCAGTTGAAAAAGGTTAAATTTTATCACGTCTAAAGCTGTCAAACTGAATTTTACACCCCCTTAACACAGAATTGTCAATATTTTGAGTTAGAGCTGGTAGAAGTTTCTATAATTTTGATATTATTTGTCTCACTGGTAGTACACTACACTGTAAAAATCTTTTTGAGAAAGAGCAGGTACGATTTTTTTAATTTGAATTTATGGTCTTAAAGAAATGCACTACGAAATAACTGTGTTCTCGGGCCATTAATATATATTGAAAAGCAAAAATGATCATTGATGAAAGATTTAAGCAAAAAAATAAAGGCAGGTGATTCAGGCTCTTGAGAGCCCCTTGATATAGCTGCTTCTCCTCTAAGCATGTGGGACTAAAGAGTAAGAGCAAAGACTCAACATCTAGTTGGAATATACAATCCAGGTACAGTACACATAAACAGTCTGATTTAGCTGGTTGGTCTAATACAAAGCAGGATTCATATTCAATCACATATACCTGCTATTCTCCTGGTTCACTCATCAACATGCACTTATCTTGATTTGCTTGTACTACTTGCCACTGGACATCAACCTTATCTATCAACACATATTAAAATGTAGTTGTCTTGATATGCTTGTAATACTTGCCACTGGTCATGAAAATCCATTATTGCACATTAAGATGTACTTGCCTTGATTTGCTCTCTATAATTGCTACTGGTTATCAAACCTACCCACCAACACACAATATCGTATACTTCTCTTGACATGCTTGACATGCTTGACATGCCTGCGACTGGACCTCAAAAACAAATTCATTAACACTCATTAAATGCACATGTCTATATGCGTGTTATACTTGCTCCTGGACATCAAACACAACCATCAAAATACGTTAACATGTACTTGTCTTGATATGTTTGAAATACTTACCACTGGACCTCAAACAAATCCATCAACATGTACTTGTCTTAATATGCTTGTAATACTTGCCACTGGACATTAAATATCAATCAACTCACATTAAGATGTACTTGTCTTGATTAGCTTGAATTCTTGCTACTGGACAACAAACACATCTAACAACACTCAAAAACAAATCCATCAATACATATTAACATGCACTAGTCTCGTCTAGATATGCATGAAATAATTGCCATTGGATACTTTATAGCTATTAATCATCACTTTTCATGAATATAGAATGTACTTGTAAATATAGAAAAGAAGATGTGATATGATTGTCAAGAGAGACAACTCTTCATAAGACAACACATGAGACAGAAATTAACAACAATAGGTCACCGTACGGCCTTCAACAATGAGCAAAGTCCATACCACAAAGTCATCTTTAAAGGCCCCGAAATTACAAATGTAAAACAATTCAAATGAGAATACTAAAGGCCTTCTTTGTGTACAAAATCATTAACGAGAAACAAATATGTAATGTAGCCACAAACTACAACCACTGAATTACAGGCTCCTGACTTGAGAAAGGCAAATACAGAATGTGGCAGGGCATACTATAAAAAATAGTTGGAAAAGGCTTATTAGTGCTCATCAGATGGATACAAATAGAAATACATATAACAAAAACACAGAGTGGATGTGAGCGGGTACTTGTACATCCCAACAACAAAAGACACCAAGTACAGATCTAAGAGTACTTGCAATTACTGACAGTTAGTTATATATGGGCCAATATTAACTAATAAATATCATGCATCTAAGACTAAATTATCAATCAGAACACATCCAACATCCAATAGATTTAGTGTAAAGACGGCATAAACAGTAAAATCAGTATATGATTGGCAGAGAAGTTCAAAAATTAATTCAGAAAAAAAAGTTCTTTTTCAAAATACTTGCAATGAAATTTGCCTTCTGACATTCAAATATAACCTGCTGAAACACTGGAATGTTTAATACAAAAACTTTATTAAAAGTTTGTGCACTGAAAACAAATCAATCATTTTGAAATGTGATTATCAGATATGGGATAATACTTGAAGGTAAATTGCAACTGGTATGAGCAATATTTTAGCCATGAGCAGGACAAAAGTATAACTAATTTTGAAATGTCAATCTCAGAATTGCTATCTGCTATTGTGATTAACATGCTCCCTGTGTGGCTTTGACATTGACATTTATATATATATATATATATAAATATATATATATACATGTATATGTGTTAGCGGCAATAAGTGAAATTAGGCATTAAGCTTAAATCCTAGGCAATAAGCTAACGCCTAGGCAGCAAGTCAATTGCCTAAATGATGTTAGGCATTAGTCTTAAATCCTAGGATTTAAGCTTAAATCCTGAAAAATGTGTGCAGACATTACGCTTAATGCCTAAAATGTAAATGCAAGTAAATAAAAGACATTTATTCATTTAAATTAAAATACATGTGTTACATAATAACATTATGATAACTGTGGCCTGTTTATCGACACTGTCCTAAGATTATTCCTATAAGATATTCTTAGGACAGACAGAAAATGTGATATCGTTAGGATCAACTTACGACATTTCTCAGCATGCTGCACATCGAAGCTATCTGAGGATTATATTAGCTGGGATGTCTTAAGTATTGGCTTAATAGGAAAATAGCAAACGAAAAAAATGAAATATTGTATCAAATTCAACCAAAAACTTTAATTCATAAACCGATTAATTATTAGAAAATAATTAGTTAAAAATGAAAGGTTAGAAATAATTTTTATATTATAATTGTAGATCTAAACTCTTTGAAACAAAATATACGTAAAAAAATATAACTACGTTTTATATTAGAATTGAACAAAATAATTGTAAATAGTAAAACATAAATATTTAATCGGTAAAATCATTTTATGCTTTAAGGGACCTGAATTCGAAGCGTTACGTTTTCATACTTAAAAGTTCATAGTAAAATCTCGTGCATCTTTCATATAAATACTTCAACTATTTTATTGTATTACTACAAATAACATACGTTTGAAAATGAGCAGAAGAAAAAATTAAATTTCACCGATTTTAACGATGCAAAAGTACAGGGCCCAGTGTCATCCTAAATATAAAAAAGAAGATGTGGCATGATTGCCAATATGACAAATCTCCATGAGAGACCAGAAATAAATTCATTAATTAAATATGTTATTTATATTAAATGCATCAAATAATAATTTAGAAATATAAACACTTGATAGAAATTTGTGTTAAAAAATCATTTTGTTTTCACAAATTGTGGAACTATTAGCAAAGACAATTTACTTATCCAATAAAAAAATGAAAAATGGTGTGATAAAAAAAAATCATATCTTAATTTTGACCATGTCCAACTAGCTCGACTAAGGAAGTGTGCAAATTTTCAAATAAATATTATTATAATTATTTTATAGAATCTCCCCCTTTTTCAATTGGATACAATTACTTTTTTTAAGTCTTTTTGATACTTAGTAATACCACACAAACATGAAAAAAGTATGAGTTAATTCTGTTTTTCAACTGCTAAAATTACTACATAAACCTAAATTTGAAGATCTGTCAAATGAATGTATATTTATAAAAGTAGAATTAGAAATATAATTAAAAAACGACTCTATAACAAGAATAAATCACCCAATATGCATAAATTCCAGAGTTTACTTATTGCCTAAAATTATGTACGGCAATAGGATGAATAATCATCATCAGATTTCAAGCAATAAGCTTAATGCCTGAAAATTTCAGGCAATAACTTAATGCCTAGGCGTTAGCTTATTGACTAGGATTTAAGCTTAATGTCTAATTTTACTTATTGCCGCTAGCATATATATATATATATATATGTTATATATATATAATAAAAACTATAACACAAATTCCCATACGTTTCGGCCATTACGGCCTTCTTCATTGGAATAAATTACAACATTGAAACAACAATTACATTGCTTGGATACATTACGTTATAAATAAATTTGGTGTATTTACTGTCTTCTGATTGGTTAAAAGTATTAGTTTTATTTTCAATGTTGTCAATTTTTATGGCGACACGCCCACTCTGATGTTGTGTATTCATACGCCAACATGTGTGTACGTACGTTGTTATTGTTAATATAAATAATATAAAAAGTTCTTTGAGTCTTATTTTTGATAGAAATTTATTTATAATGAATGGCAATAATTTATTTTGAATTTATTGACCCATAAAATTAATTTTTGACTTTTCACATTTTACATAATACGCTTCGCGCATTATTCAATGTGAAGAGTCAAAAATTAATTTTATGGTTCAATAAATTAAAAATAAATAATAGCCATTCATTAAATAATAACTTCTATGACGTTCATTTGCCGCGTTTTCGCTTTTTTAATATAAATATTTTTATTATCGTTCATACATTGTGTTGAGTCCTTCAGGTTCTAAAGTTTTTAATTTTTTTATCCAAAAGGCTTCTTTAGTTTTTCTGTAAGTTTCTGTCCCAAATACTCTTTCTATGGCGGTAACTTTAAGATTGGTCATTGAATGAATGTTCTGAATGAAATGGTTCGCTACTGGGTCTTCTGTTTTCTGTGTTCGTATTTTTGAAAAGTTCAATAGCATTCGTTGATATAGTGTATCACCCGTTTGTCCTACATATATAACTTTTTCACATTTTGTACAATTAATTGCATATACCACGCCTACGGTTTTACAATTTATTTGTCCCTGAATGGTATATTCTTTGCCGGTGTTGTCACAAAATACCTTGGTTTCATTTATATGTGAGCATAATGCACAATGTTTACCACTTGGTCCACATCCATTAGTTTGTTTATAAAATAGTAAATTATGCTTTTTGTGCACTAAGATGTCTTTTATGTTGTTATCACGTTTAAATGCCACGATAGGCGGATCGGGGAATATTTTCTTTAGTCTTTCGGATTGATGGTCGGAGAAACTTACAGAAAAACTAAAGAAGCCTTTTGGATAAAAAAAATTAAAAACTTTAGAACCTGAAGGACTCAACACAATGTATGAACGATAATAAAAATATTTATATTAAAAAAGCGAAAACGCGGCAAATGAACGTCATAGAAGTTATTATTTAATGAATGGCTATTATTTATTTTTAATTTATTGAACCATAAAATTAATTTTTGACTCTTCACATTGAATAATGCGCGAAGCGTATTATGTAAAATGTGAAAAGTCAAAAATTAATTTTATGGGTCAATAAATTCAAAATAAATTATTGCCATTCATTATAAATAAATTTCTATCAAAAATAAGACTCAAAGAACTTTTTATATTATTTATATTAACAATAACAACGTACGTACACACATGTTGGCGTATGAATACACAACATCAGAGTGGGCGTGTCGCCATAAAAATTGACAACATTGAAAATAAAACTAATACTTTTAACCAATCAGAAGACAGTAAATACACCAAATTTATTTATAACGTAATGTATCCAAGCAATGTAATTGTTGTTTCAATGTTGTAATTTATTCCAATGAAGAAGGCCGTAATGGCCGAAACGTATGGGAATTTATATATATATATAGGAATGTTTCCAAAAAGCCACAACGAGAAAAAAAAAATCCATTCTAATCGGGACAGTGGTGTAACGGCATTTTGAAAAGACCATATTATATTCCCCTGGATGAGATTTGGATTACGAAAATTGACAACCTATGCACATTTGTCTTGTCAATCTAATTAAAAACCGATCTCTCATCACTCCTGTTTCTGATATGTCGCGTGGGAGATCTAACGAAACCCGCTTTGAGGTCACATGTGAGTGACCTCGTAGGTGTGTCTTTTTCGACCAATGAAATTGAGTCTTCCACGATGTTGGAAGTTTAACGTAAGGCAAAGGGATGTAACTCATTTTATTTACGACGAAATCGTCAGTCAAAATAATTCATAAACTTTTTTGATTGGCTTATTAATAGGTCGTCAACTCATTTGCATATCTTTATAAATTCATGACTTTTAGTTCACTTACATGTGACCTCGAAGCCGGTTTCGTTAGATCTCCCACGCGACATATCAGACACAGGAGCGATGAGAGATCGGTTTTTAATTAGATTGTTGTCTTGTATGCATCAGTCTCCTTGCCTCACATAAACATGTGTAACTGGGGACTTTACTGGTATTCGCTCCAAACTGTTCAATTTTTAGAATGGGTTATTAACAGCAAAAACAAATAACAGAACAAAAAACAAGTGGATGTTGCTGATGATTCTTTCATTACTGTCAGTGACAAATATTACACACATTTTAGGAGGATCATTGTAAAGTGTTTTGAATATGAACCCTGAGACCTGTTTTTTTAGACAGACAAGCTGAGTTAGATTCTTAACGTGATATGTAACAAGGCAACAGTACACAAGAAGACATTGCATGTTACCTATCAGGCTATAGTGCATGATATTTATAGTATAACTAATCGCCGTATTTGAATATCAAAAATAAGACAACGCGTGACCGAACGACGCATGGATTAAACGAGTGCGCAGCACGAGTTTAATCCATAGCGGCGTTCGGTCACAAGTTGTCTTATTTTTGATATTCAAATACGACGATCAGTTATTCTTTTTATTACATTGGCAAATGCCTTTTTTTTATGAAATTAATGTAGAAAATGTAAGGAACTATATCTTTTTCCTACGCATTGACAATTTGTTTTGATCCGACGTTATCGACGTCTTGACAACGCCTATTGTTGTATGACGTCAGAGAGTGAAATAACCACGTTTATTTCACATGTGAAATTATCGGTTTTTGTCTAACTGGGAAATCAATGTAATTCATTGCAACCAATGTCATAATTTTCATTCTTTCGATAATACATGAAAAAAAAATCTTATTGAGGCCCTTCTATGAACGTAATGTTTTGAGTGGCTATCGTTAGACCCTATGATTAGGCAAATGACAGAATTTGAACGATATGGAACTCTTTCGAGTTTTGTTATTTTTTTCCAGAGATGAAAAGATGTCGGGCGGATGGAAGGACGAAAAATGAGATGGTCCTTTTGGCCAGATAAACCAATAAAATACGAAAGAATTGCGTGGAAACCTTAATCTCACAATGCGACTACACAAAAATAAAAACAAATTATCAAATTATTATATTTTTCTCGGCGTGTTAATGGCATCCTGTATCTGTTGGATGTGTACTTACTACTAAGGAATACAAGATTATGAATTGCCAAAGACAAAATTTTAATATAACAGTTACAATTGGCTTTGAACTATAGCTTTCAGTAATTATATGACTGCAAATTACTATTTGTCTTTTTGCACGTTGTTCTAATCATCATATATGTACCATTTTGTTCTTGTATGCCCTGCCTTTAGATCATTGAGACTACAGTTTTTACAAAAAAATATTATTGTTCGTGGCCAACTAATAGACAGCTGGTATTTCTTTTACAGGCTGGCTCAAAGAGTCTAACTAAAAAAATCACGGTGTAAATTTCTTAATGCGGCATGTAAGTTAAGATCACAAATAATCATTGCATAATAGTTGTAAATGTTGCAATTATGTGCTTATTATGACCATATAGTGTTGTTCTCTGTTTATTTACTGTCATTATTGTAATTGTATATTATGTTATTTTGCTATAGCATTATGTTTGCTTCTGCATTAAAATATATTCATTCATTCATGTCTATTTGTTGAGGCTTGGTCTTTCAAACTGTTAGGTGTATGGAATGATTATAAGGTATACATGTTTGTCTAACAAACTGTTAGGTGTATGGAATGATTATAAGGTATACTTGTTTGTCTAACATGTTTCAAGTCATATGATCTTGACGTAAATTTCATGTTTAAAAGGTAAGTTTTTGTGGTTTTGTGTATTAATCAAATTATACAGTTATGGTAATATTTATCGGACACTTAAAAGCAATAGGGCCACTATATGTGGTTCATGGAATGATTTTATTTCTGACTGGCAGGTGTCATCTGACCTTGACCATACTAGTAGCATTAGGCTCAATATGTATTGCGTTTGAATAGATTGTAAGGTTTACATGTCTGTCTGTCTGTCAGATTTCATACACCTTTACCTCGTTGTAAGTTGTACACAGATGCAGATTTAGGGGGCAGGGGCGGGGCCTGCCTTATGCTTGATATATGATAGATGCATATACTTTACACCTTTTACTTGTAAGTATCACTCAAAACGTTGAATTGGCCTGTTACATGGCCGGCACTCGGCTAACCGAGAGTTTGGTCGGTTAATCTATATTGAGTATGCGGCTATATCGGCGGTTGGTCTGTTAATCGGGTTGGCTAAAGTCTGTTAATCAGGTGTTATCGAGAAAATCAGTGCACGTTCAGTATGTTTCATTGTATAACTTTTTAAATATACTTTTATCATAAAAATTATTTATGTCTGACAAAACAATTCAATGTACTGAATCCAGTGGTGTAATTATTTTTTTTCTAGCTTCGATAAACGATCTATAAAATGAAAAGGCGGGTTACTCATCAATAAATTTATACACATTTTACACACACAAAATGTACACAAAGTGACACGTTGGTTGAATTTGCTTGTATGCAATATTTTGAACGTCGAAAAAAGACAGGCATTATGTGTGTTAACCATATTAATATCATTGTGTGAAAAATCTACACGAAAATCTGTATTTTGGTGACATTAATCAATTTTTATGTAAAAACCTGGTCTGTTAATGGGTCGGATGTATAAAACCCGGTCTGTTAATTGGTCTGTTAAGAGTTATGAATGACAAATTGTCAATAAAAGTATAATTTTATTGCTATATGGGGTGTTATCGGATCAAATGGGTAGGCTCAAGACGAGTGGCTAAAATATACGGAAACAACACATAAACAACGAAACATAAATAAACGGAAACAACACATGAACAATGAACAATTTAGACAATGGAAATTGAAAATTGATAAAAATGGTTTCAAAAAATGTAATATTAAAGTAACATAAATTTCATCCAAGAATAGTCGCATATATCATGTGGATTCTGTTTAATTGTCATGAATGACACCCATTCGTCATCTACATTGGTAACTAGTATATAAATCAGAGATAAACGTCGTAATGTAACCAAACAACAGTAAGTAAAATATATTGAGATTCTAAAATATAAAGAATAGAGAAAGAATAATGAGTAAAATAAATAAAATCTAGGGAAAAGTGACATACAATACAGAAATAAACAACACCCCCAATCTAGGCCCTCATGGTATACACGAGAATCTGGATGGAGACGCATAATATAGAAAAATATATATGGACAGTAGAGAGTGATGCATTGCTAAAAAAAGAGAGAAAAAATATTATTGTTTAAGAATACAGACATGAAACATTCCTGGGTGTTGAAACAGTAACGGATTGCAATGTTTTCAAATTGGTGATAAATGCTAGACGTTTACATGCGGACAACTACAGTTCCTCTATACTTATGTAGAAAGGAACTAAACGGAATAAAATGAATTAAAATTTAAGATAACCAAATATAGCTGTATTCGCTCCTTTCCATTTACTTCTTTATAATGATTTGTAAAAAAAACTGATGATGAAGTAATAGAAGAAAAGAATCAATTGGATGATGCTGACGAATTAGGGTTTAGCGTCCAGTGACAAATAGCATGTGCATAGACACTTTCAGTCGGATTTTAGAACGTGCTACTTTGAACAGACACATAAATTCATGCATATTCCAGTGGCCATATTTACGCTATATTGACGTGACACACCCTTCAATAAAATGCAAAGAAAATCAAAATAAAAATGCTTTTACTAGAAGGATACTGTTGCACCGTATTGTCATTTTTTTTTACTCAAGAACATCTCATTCTTAACTTTTTCAATGGGAAAATATAAAGGTAGCAAAACTATTGTCGTGGCTAAATAACTCTTAACTGACACAATTTTAATTGCCCAACCCATTAACAGACTTTATTCCCATATTTTCCCCTAAAACGTGCTATTATTCACGTTATTTTACAATTATGAAATATTTACTAATGCCAATTTTTTTTTTAGAACCAGAGTACTATTTTGTGTCCTTTAAAAGATATCTAGAATTGTTTGTTTCGCCTTTTATTAAAAAAATTGCTATGCGTATAAGCATAAATACTACATACTTGCGCGACGCCTTTTAGTTTTACTGAAAACTGCGCAAACTATGAAATTTGTTTACAGGTGGAAAATGTTCTATGATATATATCATTTTGTCAGACACTTTTCTTTTTTTGATTTGGTTCTTATAATTTGCCAAAAAATCTGTATATTTAACAGAGTTTAACATTAAATTGTGCATTTTACTCTTAACAGACGTATAACCAACCCGATTAACAGACCAACCGCCCATATAGCCGCATACTCAATATAGATTAACCGACCAAACTCTCGGTTAGCCGAGTGTCGGCCGTGTGTTAGCGACCAGCATGTCAGTAATCCAGCACGATTTAAAAGATCATTAAAACAATCAAACATTCTGATGAATCTTATAAAAAATTAAATGATACAGACAATGGATTGTGAAATTTTTATTTTTGGTATTTTAATTATAATAACATCTATATTATGTTTTGTTATGTGTAGTAACTTGCAAATACAGTAATGATGTACAAATCTGATGTACAGTAGTTGTCGTTTGTTCATGTAATTTATACGTGTTTCTCGTTTCTCGTTTTTTTATATAGATTAGACCGTTGGTTTTCCCGTTTGAATGGTTTTACACTAGTAATTCTGGGGCCCTTTATAGCTTGTTGTTGGGTGTGAGCCAAGGCTCCGTGCTGAAGGCCGTACATTGACCTATAATGGTTTACTTTTATAAATTGTTATTTGGATGGAGAGTTGTCTCATTGGCACTCACACCACATCTACCTATATCTGTTATGGAAGGAATAGAAATAAACAGAATGATCTAAAGACAAAAGACGACAAGCTATCATGCATAACAGAAAGACATTTGGTTGCAGAAAGTAAGTTTAAATTTAAATATGTATATACACTATATAGAGTTTAACCATTTACATCTCATAAAAGGGATAGCAAAGTTATACGATGTTGTAACACTATGTACATTATAAAAGCATTGAACTAGGTCCATTTTTATAGCAAAAACTAGGTTTATTTGTATAGCATAATACTAGTACATTTATATAGCATTCCACTAAATACTAGTACATTCTTATAGCAGATAACTGTATCCATTATTATAGCATAGCATTAAATAAATATCCATAGCAGTCCATTTAGAGCATTCTGATAGCATAAAGCTAAGTACATTATTAATTCTTATCGCACAGCATTAAGCATTATTATAGTATTCCATCAAGTACTCAGTCAGATGTTTGAGAAGCACTACCCTTTCTCTACCAGATGTAAAAGAGACTGGATCAGTTATCTGTGTTAGCGAAACTGTACCCTTACTCAATCATCACATGCATATGAGACAACTTGGGTTTTCAATCAGAATGAGAAGCTGTACCCTTACACTTTCACATAAAGATGACAATTTATCCGTACTCAATTACATGTATGATAAATTGTATTGTAACTCAATAATGTAAATGACATACTAAACGTATTAGACGTATATTAGCCTGTAAAGTTTTCCACATCGTACATTCCTTTATCATAGCACATAGGTAATTTCTTATAGCATAGCACTTAGTACATCATTAAAGTATTCCACTTACTACATGTTTATAGTATAGCACTAAATACATACATATAGCTAACTAGGTCAATTTTTATAGCATAGCAATAAGTACATACATATAGCATAGCACTAAGTACAAATTGTCATACATATAGCTAGGACAAGGTCATTTCTTATAGCATAGCATTAGAAATATTAAGACAAAACGATCTGACCATTCTGATAGAATGGCACTAGAACTAAGTACATTATTATAGCATACCACTAAGTACAGTAGTATAGCATAACACTTGGTACATTATTATAGCATACCACAAAGTATAGTAATATAGCATGACACTTGGTACATTATTATAGCATACCACTAAGTGCAGTAGTATAGCATAACACTTGGTACATTATTATAGCATACCACAAAGTATAGTAATATAGCATGACACTTGGTACATTATTATAGCATACCACTAAGTGAAGTAGTATAGCATGACACTTGGTACATTATTATAGCATACCACTAAGTGCAGTAGTATAGCATAACACTAGGTACATTATTATAGCAAGAACTAGGTCAATTCTCAAAGCATATCACAAGGTAAACTATCATAGCATAAAGCTAGATCCATTCCTATAGCATAGAATTAACTAAATATCCATAGCAGTCTATTTAGGACATTCTGATAGCACAAAGCTAAGTACATTATTAATCATATTATCTTGCAAGTTACATTGGAAAAGGTTGTTCATGTATAACACATTTTTGTGTTTTCAATACTGTAGCGATTTTAGTTTGATAGTATAATTCATTATTATGTAAGATGTCTTTCTTTTAAATACATTCGGGTATTACATTTCTATAGGACACCGCCCGTTATTCTTATAGATTTGAACGGTATATATATATTACTTAAATTCACCGCCCGGTACCTTCAGAACCGCCCGTTACCCCATATTTAGAACCGTCGTGGTACCGTCCGGTACCCGATCTTTAAAACTGCCAGGGTACCGCCCGGAAGCCCATCTTTAGAACCGTTGAGGTACCGCATGGTATCTTTAGAACCGCCCGGTACCCTTTCTTTGGAACCGTCGGGGTACCGCCTGTAATTACGTATATAAGGGCAGAGGCGGATCCAGGGGGGGGGGGTCCGGGGGTTTGAACCCGCCTTTTTTTTTTGGACGATCAATGCATTTGAATGGGAGCATATATTTTATCATCGCCTGAATTATCTGAGGTTTTAATAAACTGATGATAAAAAAAACCTTTTTAAAATGGCTGGATCCGCCACTGAAGGGGATACGAGAGAGATCAGTGAGAAGGAGAAAGTAAGCTAGAAGACTTGAGAGCTATATTGTGTTAGTGAATAAGGATTATTGTTCAACTGTTTTGTTATGTTAAACTGATATTATACATTTACGTGACAGATTACATAGTGATTTGAATTGAGACTTTGTGTTGTGGTTTGTTTTCTTTGTGCCATTTGAACATGGATTTTACATAATTTACGCTACCTCAAAATAACACATCGACACACAAGAATCCACAATACAATACAATACATTGTTTTCTTTGTGCCATTTGAACATGGATTTTACATAATTTACGCTACCTCAAAATAACACATCGATACACAAGAATCCACAATACAATACAATACAATACAATAATACAATACAATACAATACAATACAATACAATACAATACAATACAATACAATACAATACAATACAATACAATACAATACAATACAATAACACAATACAACAATACAATACAATACAATACAATACAATACAATACAATACAATACAATACAATACAATATTTGATTTTGCCATGTGATTATGGACTTTCCGAATTGATTTTCCTCTAAGTTCAGTATTTTTGTTGTGATTTCACTTTATACAATACAATACAATACAATACACTACAATACAATACAATACAATACAATACAATACAATACAATACAATACAATACAATACAATACAATACAATACAATACAATACAATACAATACAATACAATACAATACAATACAATACAATACAAAACAATATTTAAAATACAATGTTTAAAATGAAGTCTATGAGATAGAATTTTGATATAAAAAAGGAGATAGGATTATGTTTCAAGCTTGTGATTGAATAATGAGGAGGGTGGTTTTTATGATGAGTTTATTTAACGACATTGCCTTCCCTTGAGGATCTTAATTGCTAATGCACGATCGGCATTACTGAATAACAGAATCATCAGCAGTTTCTATACAGAACATTTGTATTAGTTAATCCGGAAATAAAACCGATTATGAACCGGAATTAGTCCATCCTTGAAATGGTTGTCTCCCTTACATTAACCGAAATTTTATGTAATAATATATATTTATATTGTCATTGCGTTATTAAGGGTCAGGTAAACGAACAAGCAGGTAAACACAATTTTATTGAGAGAGAAATCACCATTATTTTATAGACACATGTTTAACATCAGTAATTTGTTGTGAATGTGTGATGGTTGATTAAAGAACAGTCTGAGTCTCATTGACATGATTGACAGTCAGTGTGTCGGATGCTTCTTCATTTGATTTTGCGTAAATATTATATACTATTATCTCATATATGAAGACGTCATGATATTAAGAACTGGAGTTGCTTGATTTCTTTCTAACCTTTGATTGGTTTCTTAATCTAAATAATAAACCAACTGAAGGCTTTCCTGAAAGTTGAAAGCAACGGGAGTGTCTTTTTACCATAGAACACCACAGAATACCACAGAACACTCAAAATATACCACAGAACACCCTTAATTTACAAAAATAACTTCAATATATTAATACATCATGCACTGATATCGCATTATCATGATTATTGTTCATTTTTTTTTAATTTGACATTTATTATTTAATATTTCTATTTAGGATCGACTCACTATCGCCACCCCAACCTCAATGGCAAATAAATGGGATCACACAGAAACTCCTAGCTATTAATACCCTAATATACAAAGATAAATTATATTTGAATACATGTTAATCTTTTTCTGCCAATCAAGATAGTATTATTCTGTAACATGTCATAGCGTGATTGGCACTGATAAAATCCGTCAGGCCAACCTTTCTTGTAGAAAAAAACAACATTTTATTTGCTCTAAAGGTTATATTTTCATAAAGAATATTCATCTCAACGATTTCTCAATTTAATGATTTATAAAAAAATGTAAAATGAGAAGTGATATTAGCCATGTTAGCACTTTCTGTTGATCAGATCAATATTATTTGTAGATTAATTAATATACCCTGATAAAACTGTGTGGTATTTTTTTTTTGCTTAAAACAATTTTTTAAATGTTTATTTTAGATTTTCATTATAAAAATGCATCATTTTTTTTGTCTAAAAGGTCTTCAAATGTGAAAAAATAATTAAAAAAATAACAGAAAAATTCTGATAATTTTTATCTCATGTACAAATGTAGAAATTGTCATGTCAATGGTGTAACCCTAATTAAAGAAATATAATTCTGAATTATTAGATTTAAGAAATAATTGATGCAAGCTATACTTTATTGTAGTTTTAACATGGGTAGGCATTATATTCATGATTATTTTTGCCCCAGCGATAGTGAGGGCTAAAATAACATGAACATACCTGCCAACTTTTGAAAATGGCCATGGGGGTTTTTGTGCGCGGCACCATTTTTGAGGGTAGAATTTTTCGCAGCATTTTTTCGTGTGATGATTTGGCTCCTAAAAGTGTCTGACATACTTCTTTTTTGGGGGGTGATAGTTGAAGATGCTATTATAACCTATCTTTTTTTAAATTGTTTGATTGTTGTATTCTTTTTGTTGAGATAAACACCAGTAAGTTGACTTTATGTTTGTCTGATACATTGTCAAGAAATAAAAAAAAAGTAATAATTTTAATAATTTAATAACAAAAAAAACCAACAATATATGAGGGTCTGGGAATGGGGGGGGGGGGGGGGGGTCTGTTGTTCTGTAAACATTTAATTTTCACCCCTTTTTTCTCTAATCTTCAAAAAATTAACCTCTTTTTTTTCTAATCTTCAAAAAATTTGACCACGCATTTCTCCAATTTTCATTTTTTTTTGCCTGTTATTCCCTTATCTTCATTTTTTAAGGGCATTATATTCTTTAATCATCCAAACCCTCATATATTATATAGATCAATATCACAAGCAGTACTAGAATGTTTGGAGACATCATTAAGGCCACCGTGGTCAACTTTTAAGTCTCTGTTGCAAACTTTACAAAAGGCATGTGACAATCCTAACGTTGATTTAGACAACCAGCCCCTGTACTTGACATCATTCTCCCATTTCTCTAAGTATTTGCACGAAGCAACACGCTTTTTTTTCTTAGGCGGTGACAGAACTATTTTGCAAGTAATAACTCGCCCATCATGATTCCAATTTTTATAAATTTAACACCCAAGCTAAAAAAAAAACAACTCAAAATCTCGATTCTTTGATTGTTTACTATGCCGACATTAATCAAGTGATCACGCATTCACCAGTTGATTAATGTTCTGAAGTATATTTCAGTAGTTTTACTGTAATATGTGTTATTCTGTGGTATATATATTTTGAGTGTTCTGTGGTATTCTGCGGTGGTCTGTGGTATTCTGTGGTGTTCTGGGGTAAAAAGACGCTCTGGAAAGCAACAACGAGAAGACTCCATGACTGGCAAGAGGCTAAGAGCTAGTTTTCATCCATATTCCTGTGTTTTTAGACTTGAGAAAGTATGCTATAATATATTTTATAATTGATTATCCTTTGGAATATTGGAAAATTGGTAATTGTCAAATTAACTCTCTTCCTGCAGGAGGGACACATGTGTCAACACCGGCTGTGCCGGAGAGACATGTCCATGTTTTATTATTCAAGCTTCTCATCATTGCTGTATCTCTTTCAATTAAAAGACAGAAAATGAAACAACATAATACTTTTTTTTCAATGAGGTTTAAAACGTGACGGTCATTATGGGGTGATGTCATATTTTGAATGACATCATTGTTACATATGTAGGCATATATTAAAATCAAAGACGTAGAGACGTTGTATTTTCTAGCACACAAAATGTAAGCTTGAAAAACTACTGGCAGCAAGAGGGTTAAGTGAATAATTAAGATCATGGCTACTCTTGATAGCTGTTGTGTCAAACACACTGTTATATATTAAAACTAAAATTACCTCAGCCATAGGTCACAAATAGTATTTGTAATTCAAGAATGGTTGAAAAAAATATTTCAGTTAAAATTAAATGTACTTCTGTAACAAAATATACATCTGTCGTATACTACTTCTAAACAATTTAGTAATCAACATGATCAAGTGAAAACAAAATCAATTGTGTGAATTTTAGGCATTTAGCATTTCTAGGAGAGGATGTTATAGACAATGAAATTTTAGTATTTCATGTATATGATAGAAATTCCTCCAATGGATATTTTTCTGTTAACAGGAGTTCTGAACTTTTTCTAAGTTGAAAAGAAACTGTTTTGGTGATGTATTGGCAAGAACTAATTTTCTTTTTTCTAGTGTAAATCGGATTGAATAGTGTCACAAGACATCTACGGAGTTAAATTTTCTTGAATATCTCTCTTATTTATTAACTAATGTATTGTAATATTTAATTCCAGTAATTTAGTAATGTCTTCCTTGCTGACAATACTCCTGAGAAATGAATGCAGAAGAATATGTTCCAAATGCCTATTGGATCATTGTGTGCCAAAACAAACTATAAGAAGATTCCACAAATCAAAATGGTCAAAGAAAAATGACAGTCTTCAACAGGGAGTTGATAAAGTGAAAAAGACATCACTGAAAAGAAAGCTAGCCTATGGTTTAGGATTAGGCTGTCTAACTACGGGAGTTGTTTATGTTTCATTAGAAGAACCTAGTCGGAGAAAGATCAGAGTAGTCATTGGTGGAGTAGGCAGATTTCTAAGGTTAGATTGATTGACAGCTGTAAATATTGCCTGTATTTTCAGGCAAATAGATTGTCAATGAAATATGAATGAATCCTGTCGTGTAATAATACTTGTCATTGTATACATGTGGACAGTAGAAAGATTTGTCAAATGGACATTAATAATTCTTCAATTTTGTTTTAAATTTTGTGTTTTTACACAATTTAACAAATGAAATATTTGTCAAAACACTTTAAAACGTTGCAAAATTGTCATATGTAGAAAAAGTGAAAATAAATGCATAGCAAACTTTAAATTTGAAACAAATGAAGAGTTCATAATATGTCTCTAGGGTCATGTGAATTAGACATTTAGAATGCTTCTTATAATGTAAACAGACCATTAAATGATGGGGATTAAATTGAGTTTGCTCATACAAAGTAAATTACAAAAAATAATTAAAAGGACATGAAGGAAGAAGCCAAATATTTGTTTATTTGTCTAATACAATATTGACTATTTCTTTTTTAGATCTCTAAAAATAGGTTTAATTGTATCTGCTGATTATAAATGGAATTTATGGAAATTAAAGGAAGACTCTAAAGAATACAATGATGCTATCAAATTATGTCACAAAAGAGCTGCTGACAGACTCCTAGTTGGGTGTTTAAGAAATGGAGGACTTTATGTTAAGCTTGGACAAGGTCTTGTCTCTATGAATCACATTCTACCACGTGAATATATAGACACTTTAGTTGTTTTACAAGATAGAGCTTTAATGCGACATCCTGATGAAGTAAGTATATTTAGATAGACTTTAGTAACAAACTAACATTAAATAAATTGGCATCTATACATTTCAATTGACAAAGCAAGCTGAAAATATCTTGTGTCTAATGTACCTAAAAGAGTATACGTATGAATAGATAATCTTCAAATTTACATAGAAGATGATCATCTGTTAAGAAATATCGCCATACAGTAAATCCACTGCTTATTATATAAATCATATACAAGATACATCTGTGGCAATGAAATGATTGTAAATTGATGATAGTCGAGTAACATCATGGCCAAAAAACAGACAAAAAAATGACAACTAAAACCTTGGTAGTAGGAAAGTATTTCAACAAGAGTATGTAAATTATTTTTCTTATAGTACAATTTATATTATGAAAGTTAGTTGGATTATGCCTTTTGTTCAATAAAGGTAATTTGATTATTAATTATGAACTAATTTTTGATTATCATGATACATATTGAAATACACAGTACCTTTGTTGATATTTAACATTGTGACATATTTATAAATATATTAACATTTTATAGGTTGAGGAACTGTTTATAGAAGACTTTGGTATGACACCTCAGAAAATGTTTAAAGAATTTGAAAAAGAACCGATTGCTGCTGCTAGTCTGGCTCAGGTTCACAAAGCTGTGACGCACGATGGCAAGACGGTAGCTGTTAAGGTTTGTAGTTAAATACTGTAAATTCAGAAATTAGTGCAAATATACATTACATGCATGTTTCATTATAATCGGTAATTTTAATTGGCTCACAACAATAGTGAGGCACTCCAATATCCAATTTTATTTCTGTATGAAACACAACAGCCATTACAAATTAGGCTTTAACATCCCTGTAAAATTATAAAAAGAAACATTCAAATCTTACCTGCTATTCTGTTGGCAAACATGTTAAATCTAATTATTATGCTATTAATTAGATTTTATGAAGGAAAATCACTCCCTTTGCATTTGCAGTTTAACATGAATAAATTAAAAGGCCCCATGTTTTTATTTTAAGATATTTTACTTATGTTCATTTTCACAAATTAGTTATTGTGCATGATGGTAATAAGAAGAAAAGAAGAAATCAATAAAAGTAAGAAAAAAGTTGTAGTCCGTGTGTTGAAAAAAATACTTTCATAGATCTATACCAACATGATAAGGAGGTGCTTAGTGAAACTGACAATGCAATTACATATATTTCAGTTAAAATTTGTTGAAGTTTATGATTTTTTTATGTTAGAGTCGATTTTGAAAAATCCATAATCAACGAAGGTGTTCGTGCAATTGTATATAGAAAATATTATAGAAAATATGTCAGATAAAATAAAATGTTTGTAATACAGATATTTATATGTTGTAATATTCCTCTGCAGGTTCAGTATATAGACTTACAAGATAGATTTTCTGGAGATATCAGGACATGTGAGGTTCTGTTAAAACTTATTGGTTGGATTCATCCTAAATTTGGATTTGCTTGGGTTTTACAGGTAATTAAGTAATGTATTTATGGTTTGTTACATTCTCTGTTTTCATTAAACATCTGTGTTACATTTCTTTTTTCAAATGCATGTACTGATTTTGACAAATTTAAGTACATTGTAAAAATTTAGTGTGTTATTCTTATCCATGTTTTTAAGGGACAAGAAATTGGTGGAGTGATCAAAAAGAATCAATTTGAGTGTTAACCTTGCCATCAGATGGCATCTATGGTCGTTTTAACTCCATCTGTTAAAACATTCTTTTTCATTAAAACTACTACCGGTAATCCATTTTTTTTTATCAGTTCAAGCTTCTTCTGGATTGTCACCAGTTGATCTTGTTATCAATCAGATATATTAATAAAACATGAACTGACTTGTTTCTTTACAATAGTTGAGACTTCATGAATCAAATGTAGAATCTGCCATAATAGCTATACATGAAGTGGTTCCATTGGAATTTACATCTTTCACATTCAGGGCTCACACTACCAGGCGACTTGGGCGAAGAAGTCCCTTTCCCGATCGTCACTTGGCTTTGCCCGACCCTCAAAAGCGAGAACAAGTGGCCCTGTTATTTACGATACCTGCTTTCAGTCTCTTTCATCATCGGACATTTTCAATTTTTATCAAGTTGATGAACGTCAATTATTAATTGATAATTTAAGAGATTCAGACATAAACGATTCATTTTCTTAAGAAAACAGGTTGAAGCATTGTTTTTACAGTGTGTAGCAGATTATTTTTGTAAAAAGACAACTTTTTATCCCTTTGTGCACTCCCGGGAAGTTCCGGTGCTTGTTACTCGAAAACGAACATCAATTTAACTTTTGGCGGCAAAATAAATTTTTTACTTCATTAAAACGTAATAAAGTTGCCTCCAGTAAATGTTGAATCCATTTATTGCGTTAAAAATGTCATATTCCTTTCCAAATAGCTTGTCGTTTATTTTTGTAAATTTTCTTGCATTCGTCTGCCATTGACCGTTTACAAACTACGGATCAGAACCGGAACAGATATGAACGAAATACGTATTTTTACAATTATAACTACGGACGCATGGATGGAACAGATGACCTAAGAATATTGATCCCAAAAATAAAAATTACGCATTCCACACGCATTAACACACTGGTTATAAATCTAATTGATAAGTGTATATTATTCCATTTAACTTCCATATGGATTGTTCCAAATATTGATTAAAGTTGCTCAAATCAGGGACTTTCTATAAGAAGTTAGTATAGAAATTCCCTGCTTAAATCTACGACTATTAAACATCAATATATTATGGCCCTGCTTAACTTTGTATATCTTTTGATGAGAAACACTGAGTTTCATGCACAAGATAATTTTTTGATTAAATTGTATTGATATATTATAATTTCTTTACCTTTTTCACATAAAAAAAACCAATTTTTAGTGCTAGATATTTAGGTGTTAGATTTTCACAGGAATCTAAATTGAAACAACTTTGAATTTGAATATTGACTTGTATACTCCGATATGAATTGAACAATATAAAAAGAACATTGCTTTCATATGACCCCTTATACTATAGTAAAATCCAAACATTGTAGCGCAGCGTGTGAAGGAGTACTTGTCTTTCAAATCTCACCACTTCTCCCTAGCAGTTTCAAAAAGAGAAGTCACTTCTCCCTATGATTCTGAAGTAGTGTGAGCCCTGACATTCATACATTTTCTAATACATTTCAATTGTCACAATGCATATATATATATATGTTATTAAGTCATAGCAAGAGTGGATTGTTCAATGACACCATTGATGCCAATTTACCTAAGGTCAACCCTTGTGTTTACTCATTCATAATAAAAAGGTTTGAAATTGGTCTATTGTTTTTCTTTTTGCTATTCATAGTTTTACATATGGCAAGGAATTTGCAAATCATGGAAGGCCATACAATGACAGTGATTGTTTACCACCTCATTTTTTGTTGCCTCTGAATTATATTAAATTAAAAAGATTCCACACTATTTTTTTCTGTAATATTTTACAGGATATGAAGGCAACTTTAGCAGAAGAACTTGATTTCATTCATGAGGGTAAAAATGCAGAGCGTTGTCAAAATGACCTGAAACATCTGAAGTATATTTATGTGCCAAAGGTGGACTGGAAAAAGACAAGCAAGGTATATTTAATGATGGAAACTTACAACCTAAAGAATTATCAACTTTTATGTTTAAAAATAATGTCTTAAAATTGGTTCAAGTAAAGAAAAAGATTATATGTACAGTTAAAAATAGTAAGGACCATCATATAGGATCATCCATTTGTGGAACTGTTTAATCTGGAATTTATTTCTATATATACAGGAATAATTTCCTGTTCTTTCTAGGTATGTCCACCAATAAAAGTGGCCTTTATTATATAGCAATGCTGAATTATTGTTAAACACCAACCATAGACAAAGAGTAAAGTCTGATAATGTATAACAAAACAGCATGGAATTTGGTGTAAAGCAATGCTACAACAAAAGTATGTATTGAACCCAAACAAGTGAAGTGCTTGTATGGTAATTTTCCTTCTCTATAATGACTATAGTATTTGTTGAATTTTAGAGAGTTTTGACCTCAGAGTATATAGATGGATGTAAAGTGAGTGACAAAGAACAAATTAAAGCCATGGGTCTGTCATTACATGATGTAAGTTACTGTTCTCATAATGGTATATAGTTCAAATTAATCAAAATATTGCACACATGAATTGTTTCCAAAGACAGTTGTTTAAAAGGAGTATTATATCACATAATGTTCTCTATTTGTTATAACAAACTCATAACATTGTAAAAATTAGGTATTGTTGTTTGTGGTTAATCTTTTTACAGTCACCATTATTTCAAATTATTACATTGAATATCTTGATTTTCTTCTTATATTTAATTGTTTAATTTCTAGGTAGATAAGAAGTTAGTTGAGAGTTTTTCTGACCAGATCTTTCTAACTGGATTTGTTCATGCTGATCCACATCCAGGCAATGGTAATACATATGTTATAATGCTCATTTAGGCTTTATTTGAGTTCCAGTTATGTCCCTTGGTTGCCATTTTGGAGATGTAATTTGTTAAATTTCTTATTTGAATAACCAAAATGAAACATGTGCTACAAACAAGTCTAATAGTCATGAATAGAGCAAAGAAATTAAGATTATTTAAAATAACAAGTGTTTCTAAAGTCTATCTTTCAGTATATAACAAGTTGAGTTTGGCTGATTTAAGAGGGAATTGCTTATATCCACTTTATTTAAACTTTGGTGGATAGTTGTCTCATTGGTAATCATATATACCACATCTCCTTATTTTATATTTTGCACTTATTTCTCCATGATTGCAACAAAGGGGAAGTAACTCTTGGTCAATAAATGTAAATTGAAAACTATCTACATATTGAAGAATAAATATAAATTAATTTCTATTAACCCTTTCAACGCTATACATGGCATATGCCGTGATGACGTTTGCTGTCCGACACTGCTATTCGCGGCATATGTCGCAATGACAATGGATTTTTCATCCTGACTTTCAAACCATTCGGTTTTCATTCAGGTCCTCTCTAATTTTTCCTCGTATGAATCGAAAATATACAAGGTCCCGTTTGCGCTTGAAATCCTGGTTATTTTTATTGTAAAATCATGCAGTAGAAGGAAAAGAAAAACAAATATTTTGACAAATGCAAATGGCGGAAATCGGAAAAGATGCTGTTAATATGAAAATATTTCAGCATTTCTATTGCAAAACCGACAACGAGGATTAGTTAAAATGTTTCCTGTTATCTCAACGTGTTTATTACATTCAATTCATGTTGGAAATATGATTTGATCGATCTTATCGAGACCTAAAAAAAGGGGGAAAACGGAGGTTAACTGAAAATTATGAGGACAGAGCCACTAATTTGCGCCACAATTACATTATACGTTGTGTATGGTGCACTACGCTACGGAATTGAGCAACTGGTGTCTTCTTTATTATATGGAAGATAAAACAGCAACTTAAATGAAGAGTAAAAGTCGTTTTTATTCAAAATTTAACACAAATACAATAATTTACACCTTTTACCTGATAATTACCTGAAAATGCAGGTAGCCTGATGAAAATTTTTAATAAAATAATTGCATAACATTACAGTTCATGCTTTCCTGAGCATTTTTCATGCAGTAACTTTATCCGTTTCTTTTATAATAAAAAAGATCCAGCAGTTTGAAAAGAAATATACTTTTCTTAGATGAATGAACACAAAAAAAATGCAGCAGCAGCAGCCATTTTTCATTTTTTTTTGTGCAGCGTTGAAAGGGTTAAGTAGTTTCATATTTTTGTAAGGGACATAATGCTGTAAAAATTTTAAAAGATAAATCATTAACCAATATTTTCCTTTTTTTCAGTGTTTATTAGAAAGGGTGCAGATAATAAAGCAGAATTAGTATTATTGGATCATGGACTGTATGACACACTAACACCACAGAACAGACAGTCATTAAGTCTATTGTTTAAAGCCATTGTACTGAAAGATGAGGATAAAATGATGAAATACTCCAAAGAGCTAGGAGTTGATGGTAATTTATATAATATTTTCACAAAAAAAAACAACAAAAAACGACTAGAATTAGTGGTTAGATATGCTGAAATGTTCATGACTTATTATGAGTAATTTTTCTCTTAAGACTTTTTGGAAAATAAGTCGCTTGATCTTTGAATTTAAAACTGTGCTTTTACTCTTTTCTTTAACTTTATATTTCCAAGTTTGAATTCTTTCATACACACATGTACACCTATACTGATATAAACATTGAATCATTAGGCAGAGTCCAGTATTTAATATTTATCACATTGACAACTGCTTTAAATGTGCATTGGATAGGTCAGGATTTAAAGTAGTTTGTTTGGTGAAGTTGTCAGGCTTCTTGACTGCATCAACATGACAAAAAAAGTTTGAATTTTGGTGGCATAACTTAAATGTTCTAGAGTTATGCCCCTTTACAGTTGAAAAAAATACTAATTTTTTCGTTTCCATTCTCTAACTTTAGTTTTCCTCAACAAAATGCTATGAAACTTATACACCATGCTAATTACCACAAAATACAGATCAAGTTTGAATTTTTGGGGTGTCACTTGTATTGTTCTAGAGTTATTCCTCTTTACAAATGGAAAAATTGCTGAATATTTCATTTCTGTTTTCTTACTTAAGTTTGCCTCAACCAATTGCTATGAAACTTATATAAATGCTTATTACAATAAAATATATGCAGATCAAGTTTGAATTTGATGTTGTCACTTTAAATGTTCTAGAGTTATGCCCCTTTACAAATGGAAAAATTGTTGAATTTTGGTGTCTGTTCTCTAATTTAAGTTTGCCTCAACCAAATGTTATGAAACTTATACACAATTGTTATTACCACAAAACTCAGATCAAGTACTTATTTGGATAGCTTCACTTTACCTTTCTTCAATGTTGTCCCTTTATAACTTTATATGATATGCAAGTGGGATCATCATCTGTGTCCAATGGACACATTCACCTTATATTCCTCATTGAATTTAAAAGTCATTAAATTTTGAAGTTTGGCTTTAGATGCAAAATGTTATTTTATACAGTTTTTATTGATTTACAGACATCTATCTCTTCATTATTACAGATATAAGAAAAAATCCTTTTTTAACAATGCTTATAGTTTGTAGGTGAAGTTCGCAGAAGATTTATTTAGTACAAACCAGATAACAACTACCTGTATGATTAGCCAAAAGATAATACTAAAATATTTAGTGAAATTTCAGATTATCAGATATTTGTGTTTTTGGTGAAACAAGGTCCAGTCAAGTTACATAAAGCCCCACCATTATTCAGAGTGAAAATTACAACAAAGGAAGAATTTTACAACCTGGACCAAGAGAAGAAAGATATTTTTTTGGAGGACTATCATGGACTGTGGGACCGTACCATTGATGTTATGAAGGCAATGCCTGCTCCTTTATTCTTTATATTTAGGTAACCAGGGTGCACAATAGAGCTAGATGATATAGCCTATCAGAAGTGTGTTTGGTTTTGACCTAGTATGGCTAATTTTGCCTGTGTTTCAATTATCTTATAGAATTATTAATGTAAAATTAGGATAACTTATTTTGGCAATTCAAGAATTCCCTTTTGAAAATTTGGTTGGTTTTCCTGTCCATTGTTAGTATCTAAAATAAAAATTTAATGACTTCGGAAGAGAAAGTCCAAACGTGCTTTGTGTCTTTGTTTGTCCAAAAGTCTACTTTCTATGGGTAAACCATTTACATACAGATACCTTGTTATTCACCTCCAGTTTTGGGATGGCTCATATTTTGACTATTGACTAATAACTAACAATACTTGTTCGTTTTAATTTGTTCACTTGAAATGCATGCATTTGTTGTTGTCCATTTCATTCTACACATCCATGACATCCTTGAAATTTACATTATTTTTCTATATTTGCACAAACTTTCACAGCATTCTATTCTCTGTCATCATGAATCAGGTAATAGAATGACAAAATGATGAAATTCTAAAATATCTATATTAAAAAAAAACTTGTGTCAATACATGGTATTCATTGACTCAATATTTTTTTCTTTTTGTTGAGCACGTAAAATTCTCATTTACTTTCCTATTAAAAGACATAGTTAAAAAGTTTTGAATCTTTAGTTAATTTTGAGGGGAATTTAAATGAAAAATATGTTTAAATTTATACTTTCATCTTTCATTACAAAATTTAAAACACCAGAAACATAAATCTAAATTTTATATAATTGCTTACAAGGGAAGTAACTCTGAATTTTAAGAAAACACAAAGAAAAAACCTGAGTCAGTGCCAGCTGCATCCCAGTAACCAAGGTTTTATATTTTATTTTATTGAAACAGCTTTCAGATTCCAAGGTCAGTAGCTGATGTCAAAGAATGATACAAATCTAAAATTGTCCAAATGGCTTCACATTTTAAAATCTGCTTCACATTTTTACATTTGCTTGCCCATTTTGTCATTCACAGATTACCGTGTTCTTGGTGAAATAATTGTACAGAGGCCAATACAAAGGGAAACTCTACATCTCCCTAATAAAATGTCCGATGAAGATCTAGAATATATTAGATTAAGGGCACAGCAACATTTTGATTCAATAATGATTGTGTTAAAAGAAATGCCTAGATCACTTCTACTTATTATAAGGTTTGTGAAAGTGTTCATTTGGTAGTTAATTTACTTTTTTGAGTACTGTAAATTCAGAAATTATTGTGAGGTTTTAATTATTGCAAATGGTGAGATTGGGTTATTATAGCAATTATTAGCCCTCGCATCCTTATATCTGATACATATATATCTGTATCAAGATTTTCCAGAATTTGTAATGATTAATCTTGCATTTTTCTACATTTTTATACGACCGCAAAAATTTTAATTTTTTGGTCGTATATTGCTATCACGTTGGCGTCGTCGTCTGCGTCGTCGTCGTCGTTGTCGTTGTCGTCGTCGTCGTCGTCGTCCGAATACTTTTAGTTTTCGCACTCTAACTTTAGTAAAAGTGAATAGAAATCAATGAAATTTTAACACAAGGTTTATGACCACAAAAGGAAGGCCGGGATTGATTTTGGGAATTTTGGTCCCAACATTTTAGGAATAAGGGGCCAAAAAGGGCCCAAATAAGCATTTTCTTGGTTTTCGCACTATAACTTTAGTTTAAGTGAATAGAAATCTATGAAATTTTGACACAAGGTTTATGACCACAAAAGGAAGGTTGGGATTGATTTTGGGAGTTTTGGTCCCAACAGTTTAGGAATTAAGGGCCAAAAAAGGGCCCAAATAAGCATTATTCTTGGTTTTCGCACAATAACTTTAGTATAAGGAAATAGAAATCAATGAAATTTTAACACAAGGTTTATGACCACAAAAGGAAGGTTGGGATTGATTTTTGGAGTTGAGGTCACAACAGTTTATGAATTAAGGGCCAAAAAGGGGCCCAAATAAGCATTATTTTTGTTTTTTGCACCATAACTTTAGTATAAGTAAATAGAAATCTATGAAATTTAAACACAAGGTTTATGACCATAAAAGGAAGGTTGGGTTTGATTTTGGGAGTTTTGGTCCTAACAGTTTAGGAATAAGGGGCCCAAAGGGTCCAAAATTGAACTTTGTGTGATTTCATCAAAAATTGAATAATTGGGGTTCTTTGATATGCAGAATCTAACTATGTATGTAGATTCTTAATTTTTGGTCCCGTTTTCAAATTGGTCTACATTAAGGTCCAAAGGGTCCAAAATTAAACTTAGTTTGATTTTAACAAAAATTGAATCCTTGGGGTTCTTTGATATACTGAATTTAAAAATGTACTTAGATTTTTAATTATTGGCTTAGTTTTCAAGTTGGTCTAAATGGGGGTCCAAAATTAAACTTTGTTTGATTTCATCAAAAATTGAATAAATGGGTTCTTTGATATGCCAAATCTAACTGTGTATGTAGATTCTTAATTTTTGGTCCAGTTTTCAAATTGGTCTACATTAAGGTCCAAAGGGTCCAAAATTAAACTAAGTTTGATTTTAACAAAAATTAAATTCTTGGGCTTATTTGATATGCTTTATCTAAATATGTACTTTGATTTTTGATTATGGGCCCAGTTTTCAAGTTGGTCCAAATCAGGATTCCATATCAAGTATTGTGCAATAGCAAGAAGCTTTCAATTGCACAGTATTGCACAATAGCAAGAAATATCTAATTGCACAATATTGTGCAATAGCAATTAATTTTCAATTGGAGTTATCTTTCTTTGTATAGAATAGTAGTTGATAATATATGTTGGAAATTTGCCAGACATGACTATGATGTCATTTTCTATTTTTATTTGCCAATAACTTTATGTAAATAACTTCATTGGAAATTTGCCAATATAAAATGTTGCTGATGAAGCTTTTTTTCCTTATCTTATCTAAAATGTTTTTAGATAATGTATGTTTGACATTTGCCAGACATGACTATGATGTCATTTTCTATTTTTATTTGCCAATAACTTTATGTAAATAACTTCATTGGAAATTTGCCAATATAAAATGTTGCTGATGAAGTTTTTTTTATTGTTTTATACAATAAACAATGTATATTCACTTTTACTACCAACCAATCTTTACCATTCAGTGATAACAAGCACTTTATTTTACATTTTAATATTTTATAATGTATTTAAAAGAGTAGTTATTGTTGCAAACTCCATTAGAAATTTGAATTGATATCAGTTTTGGAAAAAGGGAAACGGGGATGTGAAAAAAATGGGGGGGGGGGGGTTTAAATTTTTCTCATTTCAGATTTCATAAATAAAAAGAAAATTTCTTCAAACATTTTTTTGAGAGGATTAATATTCAACAACATAGTGAATTGCTCAAAGGCAAAAATAAAACTTTTTTAAGTTCATTAGACCACATTCATTCTGTGTCAGAAACCTATGCTGTGTCAACTATTTAATTTTAGATTTAAAAAGTTTGAAGAAGAAATCTTTAATTGATTTGTAAAATCTTGACATTTGTTTTGTGTAAAAAAAAACATGTAATGTCAAAAATTTGATCACAATCCAAATTCAGAGCTGTATCACGCTTGAATGTTTTGTCCATACTTGCCCCAACTGTTCAGGGTTCGACCTCTGCGGTCTTATAAAGCTGCGCCCTGCGGAGCACCTGGTTTTAAAAATCGCAAAAATAAATGCGTGTAATAATTTCTAAATTTACAGTATTACTTCAGCACTATTATCTTAGTTATTTGTAAACAACTGCACCAATATTATTGTCGTTAAGTAGTATGGTGCTGTCATTGTTACATGGTTTCCCTATTTGAATTTATACATTTGAAAGTTTATTCTTGTTGTATTGTCTTTTATACATTTAAAGTATTTTATTTTAAGACAAATGACCTTAGTCTTGTATCATCTTTGGAGGTTCTCGTTATACAAATTATAAAAAGAACATTGTTTTTTTTGTCAAAAGTACAAAATTTTACCTGCAATATATACATATGAATCTGTTGTGAATGGGGTAAAGAAATATATCCAAGAATCTTGCAAACTTGATGTTATGAGAAATGAAAAACATATTAGTACTTTTTGTTATATTAATGTAATAACTAGGTAATTTGTGAACATGTTTAAAAAAATTATAAAAGACGATAAATTGTTATTTCGTTTCAGAAATATGAATACTGTGCGAGCAATCTGCAGAGAGCATGGTCATGTTATAGATAGATATGGGATAATGGCCAGAAGGTTTGTACTGGGTAGTTAATTTATAAAATGTCTTTTTATATCCGCTCTCCAGGCCCATAGGCAGGAATTTCCAAGTGGGAGTTCGATACAATATATATTGTTCCATTACTTGATTTCTGATATTGGTCCATTGAAACATTTGTTGCTGAAGCAATTGAGATTAAACTAAAAAAATATAGTTTAGTAATAATTTATGACAACCCATGATTTGTATCCAATTTAACCATACTTAGAAATGATATATATACAAAAGGAAATGTGGTTGATTGTAAATTAGACAATTATCCAACAGAATCAAAGAGATGTAGATGTAAGCAATTACGAATCACAGCTAGCCTTAATAATGACCAAAACCCTTACTGTATAGTTTACTATAAAAGGCCCAATAAACAGTTTAAGAGAAAATCAACTGCCAGATTTATAGTATAACAATAATTCTAATGCAATTATGTTGTAACAATTGTTCTGATTGGATGACAGCAAGCGTAAAATTCTCTATCTCCTTGTCTGTAACTAAGGAAGCCGACATTTTGTTATTTCTACAATAATAAACACAAAACTCACTTGTTGCGCCTAAAAATCTTCCTTTTATCAAATTTTATTACATTCTGAAGCGGCACAGAAGCCAGAAAACGCACGGTGTTTATGTTTGACGCCGGAAGCATACCTATGACGTCACCTAGTGTAGGGACCAAAGAAGATAACATCTTTTCGCGGGATTTTCTTTAATGAAGGTTTTACACTGAAATAATGATTGAAATTTAATTATGAACTTGTTTTGCATTAGAATAGAGATAACTGTATTGTATTTGAAGCTTTGCGGACGTCCATCGGTAGTTTTACTGTCGCAAATACCCGTTTACCTGTCTCCGCTCCGTGTCGCCAGGTAAACTAAATTTGCGACAGTAAAACTACCGATGGACGTCCTTAAAGCTTCAAATACAATACAGTTATCTCTTAAACAGAAAAAAAATATATCATAAGGCAACCAATGACAAAATTTTACAGATTATGGATACCGGTAGGCAAATTTAGAATGAAGAATGTGGCTGGGTAAACATGTTTATGATTGGTCAGCTATAAGACTGCTATGAATATTCCTTGTGTTAGTATTAAATGTCATTAACTCTGTTAGATACCAGATGACAAATCATGATGTTACAACATTTTATTTTATAGTGCAATAGTTGGAGCCAATAAGATGGCAGGACAGGATCTAAGTCTAGGTGGACGACTGAAATCAGTTTGGGAAAGATTCCTGTTTGACTATAGTATCGTAACAGAACGATGGATCATGAATTTAGGATATTTATATCTAAGAATTCTCCAGTTTCTAGGAAGAGCACCTTCATTGGCAAAAATCCAGTATCTCATTGATTCAGAGGAGAAAAGGTATGTTTGTTTCTTCAATGATAATGCTTGTTAATTTTGTTTTGAGTTGTTAACTTTTGCTGTAAATTCTGTTAATTTTACTAACATCATATAGGTTTGAATGATACATTTGTCAACATCAATCGTTTTGTCAATAGATAGTTTTTGATAGACAATGTAATTTGAGTTCAAGAGTTATTTTCCATTGCTGACATGTCTGATGTCAAGTACACAAATTCAATCATAAACCAACTAAGGTGAACTTTTATACTGACTGGCAGAGTGTAGAAAAGTTCTCTTCTGAACAATTTTTCAATTCTCATGTTATTCATCCCTTTAGTATCAAGTAAGGGTTTCTGATCAGATTTGTGTGTTCCTATTCAACTATCTATTTATAGAAATGATTCCTACTTCTTAGCTTATGTTGTCAAAGTTACCACTAATTGATTTGATTGGAATTAATCACTAAAAGAGAAAAAAGTGTAATATTTTTTTTTTTTTAAAACAAAGTGTTTAGTTTTCTGTGTAGTGTTTTGTGAAGTGTTTTTTTCTCATCATTGTTTTTCCTGTTTGTTTGCAATGGTATTGTCTTATTTTCATAGATTTACAATTTTTTGTCCCTCTGGTGTCTTCTTCAAATTGAACATCAGATATTATCGAACACATTTCAAGATAAGTAGTTTCAAACATTTAACTAAACTAAAATTTGGGTTATAGTCAGGATTAATGTTTCACTTTTTGTTTTGGTTTATGACATATTCAATAGTAGTTACAAATGCCCAGCTTGTTGCAATTGAGAATCTACTTAATTTAAAAATCATCATTTTCATCTGACTTTATTTAGTGCACTTAAGGTGGTACCCAACACCTTAACGAAAATTAATTTGGCTGGTTTAATTTTCATAAAATTTTGACAAGGTATTTACTTTGACCCTTTGACAAAAATATAAAAATTTCAAAAAATTTGAACCAACCGTTTTATCAGAAAAAATACACTGTTTATATAGCAGTTTGACAAACACTTATTTTGATCATCGAGAAGCTTAATATTCCCTGAACAACACAAGGTTATTAAAACGTTTAGCTGATTTTACAGAGTTATCTCCCTGTAGTGTTAGGTACCACCTTAATACTAACTGTCTGTAAAATTAATTACCATGGGTTTTTATCTTGTTTAATTTTGTTGACTGTCTCTTGTACTAATTAGGGCCCCGCCGACGGCAGGTCGCCCTATAGTGATCAGTCTGTCCGTCCGTCTGTCCGTCCGTAACACTTTCGTGTCCGCTCCATATCTAGAGAACCGTTATGATTTCATACTTAATACTTAACATGATTATTAACCAACACCAGAGGGTGTGTCATGTTGTATGTACAACTTCCTAGGTCAAAGGTCAAGGTCAAAAACTTTGGTTTCAGTTGACAACCCCGTGTCCTGTGGTGAAGATCGTGTCCGCTCCATATCTAGATAACCATTATGATTTCAAAGTTTATACTTGACATCCATTTTAACAACCACCAGAGGGTGTGTCATGATGTATGTACAACTTCCTAGGTCAAAGGTCAAGGTCAAAAACTTTGGTTTCGAGTTGACAATCCTGTGTCCTGTGGTGAAGATCGTGTCCGCTCCATATCTAGATAATCGTTATGATTTCAAAGTATATACTTGTCATACATTTTAACCACCACCAGAGGGCGTGTCATGATGTATGTACAACTTCCTAGGTCAAAGGTCAACGTCAAAAAAACTTTGGTTTCAGTTGACAACCCTGTGTCCTGTGGTGAAGATTGTGTCCGCTCTATATCTTGAGAACCGTTATGATTTCAAATATTATACTTGACATCCATTTTAACCAACACCAGAGGGTGTGTCATGATGTATGTACCACTTCCTAGGTCAAAGGTCTGTCTGTCTGTTGGTCTGTCCATCGCTAACAAATTTGATCCACATTATATTTTGAGAGGACAGCTGTTATTATTTCATACTTTATACCTGACAAACATTTTCAACTTAACATATATATTAACCAACACAAGAGAATGTGTCATAATGTATGCATCCTAGGTCTAAGATCAGTCTGTCGGTCTGTCCATCCGTTCGTTGTTCTTAACAAATTGTGTCCGCTCTACCTCTCGAGAACCATTAATATTTCATACTTTATACTTGGTGGGTCATAATATATTGAAGGCATAATTCTAAAAATATGTGACAAATATCAATTGGGCAGCACCTTTAAACATATTGTTCAAACATCAATCCATATATCCAGAAGTCACCTTAGAGTAGTAAACAATGAGTTCACATCATGCAGTCATATCACTATTATACTATGAAAGTAAGATGAGAATATTTATCAGTTTTAACTTAAAATCTTAGATCAAAATCACACATGAGACTATGTAATAACTTCAAATAATGCTTCATATCAGATTATCCATACAACTTATTTACCCCACGTTATTGACAGCGGGGCCCACAGAGATGGCTCCCATCTCAATGATATCTAGTTGCATTTGTTTCTGTGTATTTAATATCTGTTCTGTTTATAGTGTATGTTTGTTCTATGTTCCTTTAGTGTCTTTTTCTGCTGTCTATTAATTTTCATTTTAACTATTTATTGGCTTTCATTTTTCCTTAGATCACTTTAAGATATTGAGGTTAGTACACAATTGTCTTGTACTTTTTACGTATCTCAGTTGAAGATTTTGCTTTTCCTTTATGAGTACAATAACTCATTATGAGAAAAATTGCATGACTTTTGTATGAACTTTTTATACGACTGCAAAAAATTTTTTGGGATCATATAATGGTATGATGTCGTAGTCCGAAGACACATTTGGTTTCCAGACAATAACTTTAGTTTAAGTAAATGGATCTCTATGAAATTTAACAAGAAGGTTCAATACCAAAAAAGGAAGGTTGGGATTAATTCTGGGGATGATGACCTCAACCGTATTGGAATTAGGGGCCAAAAAGGGGCCAAAAACAAGCATTTTTCTACTTTCAGAATAACTTGTAAAGACTTACAATTAATAAGTATTTCAATTGCTCTGAAATTGTACCACAATGTTAAATACCACAAGTAGAAGGTTTGGATACATTTTTGGGGTTATGGTGCCAACAATTTAGGAATTAAGGACCAAAAAGAGGCCAAAAACAAGCATTTTTGTAGTTTCTGGCCATTAACTTGTGTGTAAGTGTATGGATCTCTCTGACATTGTACCACAATGTTCCATATCACAAAAGGAAGGCTGGGATTGAGTTTGGGGGTAATTGCCCAATTCATGCAGGAATTAGGGGCCAAAAACAAGCATTTTTCAAGTTACCAGACAATAACTTTTGTTTTAGAGTATGTATCTCTCTGAAATTGTACTACAAGGTTCCATACTGCATAGGAAAGACTGGTATTGAGTGTGGGGGGTAACTGCTCAAAGGGGGTATTTAAAAAGTTTGGGGGTTCAAATTTTTTTAAGGGTTCAAATTTTTTTTCCTAAATTTTTTCAAATTTCAAAATTGAAGAATCTTTAATTGCACAGAAATGCGCAATAGATTTGTAAGATCTTGACATTTATTTTTTGTCAGAAACCTATACTATGTCAAAAATTTTATCACAATCCAAATTCAGACAGAATCAAATGTCCAAATTTGCCCCAGCTGTTCAGGGTTCAACCTCTGCGTTTGTATCAGGCTGCGCTCAGCGAAGCAATTTTTTATATATGAAATTATACTATATAGTTATATAGATTTACACCTCTAGGAAGATATAAAGTTTCGGGGCTATCCAGAAAAATTCAAATATTGAATAAACAATCCTTAAGGATATATTCTTCTGAAATTTTAGTCTTGTTGAAATCTTGTTCAAAATTATTTCCAAAACAAACATGTGATATAAGTGAAAATATCAATGAATATAGAAATATCGTAATCAAACTGCACTCTGTGAACAAATTGTGTAATTACATTAGTTAAATTGACTTTGAGAAATTTTCAAATTTTATAATAAATCTGGTAAGTGTCGATAGCCACAATATTAAGAAAATAGGCGAGGGTACAAAGAAATGATTTTACCTAAGATATCCCATATCAAATTTCATTTCTTTTTCAAATTCTTAGAAATGTAGTTTCTCAATCATTTATCAAAAGATAGAGATAATATGCATTTTGTTCTAAAAAAAAAAAGGTATAAAACCCAAATTTACAAAAATGACAGCATGGTGAATTTGACACATTAAAGCAACAAAAACTTATTAAACTTTCTTATATTAACACCTACCTTAAATTAAGTTATAAAAGAAGAAATAAAGTTTTTCTGTAAAATTGTGATTTTTCATGGTAAAAGTCATAAAATAGGTATCAAAAAAATCTGATGAAAATTGGGTACTTTCAAATGGTTTTAAAAAAAAATAAGTGCACCACCATATGATTTTTGTTTCATCAGTTACTTTCTTAGTCATATAAACGAAAAAAATCAGATTAAGAAAAAAGTTTAATTCTAGAAATTGTTGGCTCCTTAGAAGTGTACATCCTCAAAGTAAAAATAACAAATTTGCAAAGATTGATACTTATTTATTTCCATGTTTATCTGATACACTCATAGGTAGATTTTTTTAAAACGTAAAACAAATTGCTTTAGCTCAACTTTACGTTCAAATTTTGTTCTGTTTATCAAGCAATCTACTGAAAATATAATTGTCTGAGGTCTGTGGAACATCAATTGAATTGATAAAATTACTATTGAAAGGTCTGTATGAAAACAGTTGTGACTAACTGATAGATTTAAATCATACACTGCAGCTCTAAAGAATCAACTACTTTACCTCTGTCTTCTTGTCGTTCACATAATATTTTCTTGACCTTTTTTGCTGATACTACAATAAGGAATTTTCTACAATTTTGTATCATTCTTCCTAAATCTTAAATTCCTTTTTACCTAATACTTAGAATAAGGGTATCTTAAACGAGCAATAGCTCACCCTATTCTTTTTCCCATAGTTTGGATAAACTTGAACATGACCTATCCACCATAACAGTTAAGGGGTTAACTTCCTATACAAATAAAAAGGGTTGGGGTAATAATACAATGATACAGCAACCAAACAAAACAAATTAAATGAGATAGCTAGAGGTCAACATACAGTCTTCAATAGTAAACTGGTGTCTAAACACTATGTAAAGGTCTAAAAAAAAAACCAGTTGTTTATATATTTATAAGAGTTTCTCAAAGATCTATTATATACTGGTTCACTGTATATGTTAAACACTTGTCAGTGGCGGATCCAGAACTTTTCCTAAGGAGGGGGCCCTCTCCAGTCATGCTTCAGTGATTCCCTATATAATCAACCAAATTTTTCCTACGAAAGGGGGGGGGCCCGGGCCCCCCAGGGCCCCCCTGGATCCGCCTGTGCTTGTTATAATCCAATTTATGCAATTTGGTTTGGAACATCATTTGATAATTAGTCTGTATAAAGCAAGATTGTTTGTATATCCCTTGCATGAGTGTTTTTTTTTATCTGTTCATCTCACTTTAGATAGCAATTAGATAGAATTGATTTGTGTACACTAATTTAAATTCTGATTTATGCATGTAACAGATGAAAGCCTCATATGCTTAAACAGTCTTAAAAGGGAATGATTTGTGATATTCTGTAGATGAAACCTTGTATTTTCTGTTGTATGATATTCTAAATATAATTTTATTTTTCTGATGAAATTGTAATTACAAGAAGGCTTTTTGGTTGTACAACAAGAATAATAGGAAAAAAACATTTAAAGTTATAATAGTGAAAAACAAATTGAAAAATAATTTTGAAAGAACACTTTTTATATATTAAAAAATGATTCTTCCAAAAAACTTTATTTAAAGGTTTAAAAACTATCAATGTTTATTTCTGCTAATGAAAGCATACAAATAATTATCCAAGTAATATCTATGAAAGGTATTAAAGTTTTCTTCAAATTTCATTACAGGTATGATACAGTCTAATGAAAGATGGAGAAGAAATTCAGTATTAAGTTTAACAGATGTGCCAAAACAGACAGCAAGTGCCAGATTAAAACAATAAAAACTTGACACCTGCTTGTTATGTTTATAACCATATCAACATTACGTGTATTTTCAAGGTTACCAACTCCTATTTAAATGTTGTCCTAATTTGATATATATTTTAGGTGCATTTACTCTTTCTTGTAAAAAAAATACTTGTTTTATGTGTTCAAAAGTATTTAATGTACCGTGGATTCATTTAATTTGATTTCATTGATATTAATTTTCATGAATTCTGAAAAAAATAGTATGTTCATGGATATATGATATTGTAGATTTATTTGCTTATGTATGCATAGAAGCCTATAGAAAAATTGTACTTTGGTACACATTTAAATGTGTGGTTTACCTATACTAACAAAAAACACCAAAATTGGTACTACACAAATAATAAAGAATCCACAGTTATTATGTAAACTTTTAAGTATATAATATTGCTTTATCTGTTACAGATGTATATATAAATGTGATAACAGAATGTTCTATATCTTAAATGTTGATGAGTTTGTTAGAACAAGTATATTTATGCATTGCTCAGTTGGATCACATTTCCATGTGGAAAAGCTCCTTACAATTTTATTGTGCCTTACTTTGAATATTATATATGACTTACAATATTTACAGACTTACAGTCTAATGTAGGTTAAGTCTTCCTTGAATAAGATTTTGTTATAAAAATTTTTTTTTTTATTTTACTTCACTTAGTCAAATTTTAAGAAAATGGTAAATTTTTATTGGTTGGGACATGCTCTTATACTTTACTTTCATATTTAATGAAAGGAATCTACATAGAAATACTTCCTCTATTTTACCTGTACTCTTCTAGTCAGGTTTTAAAATTTAGGAAATTAGTACAAGTTCATATTTTTAGTTTACATTTTCTGCAATGTTTTAATTACAGGTCTCATGAATTCAATGACTTGAAGTTATCATTTATACCGTACTCCTGAAATCTGTTTCTTAATTCACAGCAAAAAACTAAGCACACAATGAATTTAATTATAACTTTACACTGTGTTGTTTATATTGACATATACAAATGTGTAATTTATATACATTTTTTGTTATGCGGGTCATTTTATTTTTTTAATGTTTTATTGTTACAAGCTTGTGTTAATTTATTTATTTTTTAATAAAACCTCTATTGAATTATACATTGATTTGTTTCAAAACTACTATACATGTTGTTTATAGACCGCATTCATGAATTATTTGCTTTGTTCATTAAATACTCAGCATGTAAAAGTTATTTTGAAAATGTTTTGAATACATTTTTTAAGCCGTTCACAATATTCAATATGTTTTATAAGAAATTTTTTTCCCACTAGTTAATTTGATTTAAAATTACTTGTCATGAATTTGTTTATTTTACAGTCAACAATTTTTTTACTGATTAATATCAGAGTATTTTAGATATTTATTGTTTAGCTTTATTATAGCTGTGATATTAAACTTTACATTGCTAATTATTTTTTAACTGATATTATATTATATTTTACACATTGTCAGTGACATACATTGTGAAGGATATTGTTTTATCTATTAATTTTTAAATAAGCTTTGTTTTCTTTATGTTGCTATCAATACATCTGGGATCTTAGAAATAGTATTATTGTAACAGTGTACATATGATAATTTGCCAAAGTTTTTGTTAAATGGTGCTAAATTTTTTGTTAAAAAAATTAAAAAAAACTGGGCTTTAAGGTGGTACCTAACACTACAGGGAGATAACTCTGTAATGTCAGCTAAACGCTTTAATTACGTTGTGTTGTAAAAGGAATATTAAGCTTCTCAATGATCAAAATTGGTGTTTGTCAAATTGCTATATAACCAGTGTAATTTTTCTTGCAATATTTGGTTCAAAATTTTTATATTTTTGTTAAAGTGTCAAAAGTAAATACTTTGACAAAATTTTATGAAAATTAAACGAGCCAAATTAGTTTTAGTGAAAGTGTTGGGTACCACCTGAAACTTAAAAACCAAGATATACAGAACTTAACAACCATCAGCAAAACATGGTTAAAGCCATAGATTATAATATTAAGTTAAAATGTTTTTATTTGATTCTCATTCCACAACATACCCATTGAAAAAAAAAAAGTTAAAATAATGGGCCAGTTTCTGTCCAAATCTTTTCTCTTTTTGTTAAACTTGTTAATCTTTTATACTTGAGAGTTTAATCAAAAGTACACTGTTTCGTGTGTCTTTACTTTGTTAAAATTTGATAGTGTGGGTATACTTGTAAAATATAAAAAAAATCTATTATTATTTGAAAAGGAATATGGTGTATTAATTCATGAAACACAATTCCTTACATTTTAACAAATCTGGTATAGCCCTAAAAGTTTATCTTAATTAAGATAAGGGCATCAAAAGGGACCAGACCCAATATATTGAAATTTTACTTCAAGTTAAGTTTTGGTACAATCATTTCTGTATCATTTCAACCACCCTTTAGTAGCAATTTTTTCTTACATATGTTAAATGAAGAATTAGATGTCCAAGAAATTGCATTCAGTATTATTGACTTTAGGGTTTATTATCACTTTATAAACAGTAGAAGTATTGATTGTATATTTTTTAGTTGATATACGCATCATTTATAGAACACCATCTAATATACCAACTCGGAAACATAGTTGTTTAATATCACATTTCTTGTGTGAAAGTATGTTTTCAAGAAAAGTTCTTTATATTACCCTTTTCTTCTAATTTCAAGGAAATTGACAACAACAAATATGAAGTTATGCTCAAATACTTATATATTGAGCAAAGTATTTAAATGTCACATGAAAATGCAATGAACTGGAAATGATAGTTGGTGAAAATTAATCTATAATAGTTTAATTATTTTAAAATTATAAATCTATAATAGTTTACTAATTTTTTCTCTAAAAAACATGAGGCATTAAGACAGAGAAATTTACCAAATGCTTGCAGGAAAATCTTTATAAAAAGGTCAGTATTAATTAGATTAAATTTTTGGCCTTAAAATAATTTTATAACACAAAATAGCATGCATTTTGTTGTTGTACATTACAGTTTGGAAATATGCCAGAACTTATTATATTTCAAAAATATTGTAAAGATTATTGACGTCATAGTTAAGTTTTATTTTGAAATAAAAGAAAAACAAAATCAAATGAAGGTTCGTTTTCATACATCATATGATAAAAAGCCTTGCCTGTTTTTGCAACTGGATATTTGGGTATTAAAAAATCCAGATAATAATTTAGAAATTGGAAAAATATGTATTTTCAAGGAAATGTTGAAAACTGGCTCTTCTGCATCATTATAATTAGCATCAATTTTATATCTTGTCTCAGCTTCAATACAGGCATACTGGTTTAATAAATATTACAGATTAAAATTATAAGAGATATATGAAAGATTAGATATCATAAGCCATTATTACTCCTTCATCCTTTCAGTACTTGTATAAGAGATAAGTGTTTAATGATCTCATTCCTATGTGTTTTGTGATGTAATATGAAATTTAGAATATAAATTTAATATTTATTGATGAAATTTGACTGCATTTAATTAGAAATTTGTTCATGATATTGTGGACTTATAATATGTAAATGTATTAAAATAATCAAGTTATGGCTTTGTTTTAATTCTTTTGGGTGGGCCATGTTTGTGAATTTTTTATTGTCTGTGTTTTCAAGTGTAACACAGACTCTGTACAGATCTCGAAACTTAGTTAAGGGGGCTCCTGGGTATAAATTAATTTTTTTTTTCTAATATAGGATTTCGCTATATTTTTTTATAAATGAACTTTATCATATACTTAAAAGAAAAATGAAATAAAAAAATGGGGTCACCGTTCATTTAAGCTCACAATCTGCTTCCGGAAGAAGCATACATTTTTGTTAATGTCCTTTTTTTCTGTTGAACTAATAGGAGAAATAGAGGTAAGATCGAAATAAAAAAATAACCTAATTACAGAAATCGCTTAAATTTTACAATTATTTAGTTTATGTACAGCTTATATGAAAACAATAATAAAAAATATAGGTCACCGATGAGTTAAAAAAGATATTTCGAATTTAATGCCAAAAAAATGGCATTTTTGCACCAAAGGGAGATAATTTGGAGCTTTTTCAATGATATAAACATTTTAAAAGTCATCTGGGGCCAAACTGAATCGATTTTTTGTGTTGATTTTTTTACCATATTATAAAGTAATAACTAATAGTGTAATAAATAAAATTTGTAATGAAAAAATAAAAGTTCAATTTTTTGCTGAAATTTTTGTACCGACGAGCCACCTTAATTTTATGGGAGGTTGTAATATCTTTGTTGCTCCTTAGGAGGATAATTGGTGAATTTTACAGTTGTCATTTTCATGTGATAGCTATTTGGACCATTCAGAAATGTTTCTTGATAGTATGTAGGATTTAAAATCCTGTTCAACCCACCATTTTTTCTTAAAATGTCCTGTACCAAGTCAGGAATATGGTTAGTTGTTATCAAATATCCTGTTTCTATGTATGTTCGCGTTTGTTTTTGTTGCAGTTAAGTGTTTCTGTTATTCTGTTGTTTTCCCCTTTTAGTTGATGTGTCTCCCTCGAATTAGGTTGGTAACCCTGATTTATTTTCTCTTATTGACATTATGTCTTTTGAATATTGGTATACTACTGTTGCCTTTATTTAATGATACTGATTAACAAACCCTTACCATAGTTGCAGCAGTGGTGGATCCAGCCATTATAGAAAGGGGGGTCCTAACCCAGGACAAAGGGGGAAAGGGGGGGAGTGTTCCAACTATGTGTCCCCATTCAAATGCATTGATTGTCCAAAAAAAGGGGGGTTTCAACCCAAGGACACCCCCCTCCCCTCCTCCTTGATCCGCGCCTGAGCAGCAACACTCATCTGTACAATAAGATAGAAATCAACTTTTTATTTGACTCTCCACAAAGTCCCCACTGTCACAGATTGTCATGACAGACACAATGATATCTGTCGAGTTAAAGTACTAGGTTTAGAGATCTCAAACCTCAGTTAAAATCTTGATAGTCAACTGACAAAATAAACATGGCAGAACATACAATGAAAAACAGTACAAGAAATATACAAACTCTAAAATAATGGTATTGTCAAAAAGATTTCAAGAATACTTTCTAAACTTGCTAGCTTCTTTATCTTTAGATATGACCAAGAGGCTCTCTTAAGAGCCTGAATCGCTCATCTGTAATTTTTTTGCTTAAATCTTCCATCAATGATTATTTTTGCTTTTCAATATATATTAATGAGTGGATTAAAAATGACATTTAAATGTTCATTATATCTGTCATATTTTCTTCAAAAGCAAAAATAAGGCATTTTACCCATAGGTTTCATTTTAGCCATAGTGTCTGTTTCTTGACGTACAAGGAAATAAAATACAAAATGTATACTAGATTCATTTAAGAAGATTTTTAAAGTTAAAAAGCACAAACAACTTGTGTAAAATTGTCTTTAAAGGGCAATAACTCCTTAAGGGGTCAATAGACACTTTGGTCATATAAACCTTTTTTTGTAGATCTTACTTTGCTGAACAATTTTTACTGTTTCAGTTTATCTTCAATAATATTCAAAGCATTAACCAAAAACGGCAGAATTACCTTAAAATAACCAATTTAGTGGCAGCAACCCAACAATGGGTTGTTCGGTTTGTCTTAAAATTTCAGGGCTGATGGATCTTGACCTTTTGAACATTTTACCCCATGTCAGATTTGCTGTAAATGCTTCAGTTTCTGAGATATAACTAAATCCCAAAACTGCAATTGACCCCTATGTTCTATTTTAAGCCCTAGTGGCCATGTTTGTCTACTGATCTTAAAATTCGGATACAAATAATAAATAAGATACCCTTAGGAACATTAAGTTAAAGTTTGAAGGTATTTGGCCCAGTAGTATCCCTTAGGAACATTAAGTTAAAGTTTGAAGGTATTTGGCCCAGTAGTATTAGAGGAGAAGATTTTTTGGAAAGATTAGAACTTGTTCCAATCTTTACCTATTATGTCTGTTTTGTTCACGCATCGTTGTAAATATAACGGAATTTGTTGAGACTGTCATACAAGTGAGAGGTTTAGCGCTATAAAATCAGGTTTAATCCGCCATTTGCTACATTTGAAAATGCCTGTACCAAGTCAGGGATATGACAGTTGTCCATTCGTTTGATCTGTTTTGTCATATGATTTTGCCATTTGACTTTCCGTTTTAAATTTTCCTCGGAGTTCAGTATTTTTGTGATTTTACTTTTTACATGATAACATGTGGATTCTTGTATATTTTTTAAAGACTCGGAAACCATTTTAAAATTATGGCATGAGTTTACAATTGTCCCTTTCATTTTATGATCTAAATTTTCTTAGGCCATTTGAATATCATACCATGACAAAACAAATTGAACTAAGACTCCATAACATTTTAATTACAAGCTATACCATTGCCTCTAATACATTGTGATTGATGTTCAGATGTGTAATGGAATATTTTTTGGTGCTATTGCAGTCTTAAATTTGCAGAATTTCTTATAATTGTTTAAGAAGGTACAAAATATTACAGGAATTAAATACAAGAAAAAAACTGAAGTATTACTATCCCCGTTTGCAGAAAGCACTTACATAATTCTAAATTTCATTCAAGAATTTTTAAGAAGCTTAAAATGATTAATTATAGAATAACTAATTGAAGAATTCAAATCGAGAAAAATATTCAACACGTGACCGAACAACACATTAATTCACTAATGCGCGTAGCGCATGAGTTAATTATCAGTGTTGTTCGGTCACGAGTATATCTTTTTTCTACGCATTCACAATTTGTTTTGATCCGCCGTTATCGACGTCTTGACAACGCCTATTGTTGTATGACGTCAGAGAGTGAAATAACCATGTTTATTTCACATGTGAAATTATCGGTTTTTATCTAACTGGGAAATCAATGTAATTCATTGCAACCAATGTAATAATAATTGATATCTTTAGGCATATTTTAGATAAGGAGAATATTTGTGTTCCTCAAATAGTTTAAACAAACTAGAATTCCAAATTGAAACATATGTTGTAGTTTCCCTCCCCTACTTAACAATTGTAATACATATTAAGTATCTGACTTTTGAGATAATAACTGTAAAGTAGGAGTAGAGGACAATTGCATCTCTAAAATGGGAATGGTCGACAATGACATGTGTAAATATGATTATTTAACCTTTGTTAACATCAAATAATGAATAAAATAAACACTATCAACTTTACTGAATTCAACTTAAAGTTAATCCCTATTTTTAAAACATAGTTATACTAATAATTAGTATTTTGCAACAATCATTAGGAGAACCTTAAAGGAGCTGAAAATAAACTCATCATAGCTACCAGGACTAAATTTAGTATAAACGCCAGACGCGCGTTTCGTCTACAAAAGACTCATCAGTGACGCTCGAATCCAAAAAAGTTAAAAAGGCCAAATAAAGTACGAAGTTGAAGAGCATTGAGGACCAAAATTCCTAAAAGTTTTTCAAAATACAGCTAAGGTAATCTATGCCTGAGGTAGAAAAGCCTTAGTATTTCAAAAAATTCAAAAATTTGTAAACAGTAAATTTATAAATATAACCATAGCATTGCATCCATTAATGTGACACCAGATGAAGCTTGGTACCATATATATATTAAGAACCTAGCATAATGGCTTAGCATTTTTTTGCTAAAATGATATGCCAGACAGTGTTATGGACGGACGTTCGTGATGGTTCACCAGTATAACATATCCCGTTCGAGCAGTGAATGAAGAAGGAAACTCGGTTACACGCCATTATTCCGACAGCCCATTAGTCCGTCAGCCTATTGGTCCGACAACCCATTAGTCCGACAACCCAATAGTCCGACAACCCAATACTCCGACAACCCATAAGTCCGACACTTATCAAGCCAAGTATTAGGGTATCAGGGTAAAATAAAAAAAATATATTTTAACAAATAGCTTCGTATATATAACATAAGGCTGAGGTAGTTGGAATACTTTCTATTCACTCAATTCGAAATCTGTATATAGAATAGAACAGAAAATATTATTTAACTTTCCAAATTAAAGGGTATACATTGTATAAACAGCATATAAATCAAGAACCACCAGTGATGGTGCGTGCTACTGATGATGCTCCCGCACAAATACTTCGTTGTTGAGTTGTGACTCTAAAGAAGCCTCACACCGTATAGCTGACTTATATAAACCTTGAAAAATCATTGTATTGTAATTCTTGCGAAAAAGAGGGACGAAAATTTTCAATTTGGCTGTCATATGAAAAGTGTTCGGTAAACAGAAATTTGTTGAGTAATGAGTCTGAAAACGTATCGCACGATAATTAGCCGACTTCAATAAACCTTCCAGAAATCCTTGTAATGTCGTTCATGAAAAAAAATCAACGAAAATATCAATGGGACGGACGGACGGACTAACTGACAGACTGGCTGACTGACGAGTGGACGGTTGAATGGACGGACAGAAGAGGTAAAACAGTATATTCACACTTTTGCGAAGCGGCGGTATATATGATTGGGTCAACATTAAGACTTTACAATACTAATATCATAGTAACAATATGATATAATTATCTTTATAACACCGTAAGCCTCAGTCACAATCGGAGCCAAAACAAAATAAAAAAAAACCAACTAGCACATTGATATCAAATAACAGACAGTATCAAAGCATGTACTACGTAATTCAAAAGAACTACATGTAACAATATAATCATCATTTGATTCCCCTATAATAGTAAAGTTTTCTTGTGTTTACATCGAAGATTTATCATATTTAACTTTTCAAAGTTCTAACATATGCTAGACTGAATATGCTGAAAGAGTTCCTCCCTCAAATTTTGATAATGTGATCATTCTTTTGAAAAATGACGCTCATCCTCAACTTTATCAGCTGTACAATACGATTTTTTGAATATCTGGCATTTTCAATTCTTAATGTAATGGGTGAGCACCGATTCTTAATAAACATTTGATCTTCCTTTCTTAAAATCAATGATATCTACATAAATTATGTTTCTCCTTGGAAACAATCTTTAAATGAAAAATAAGTGTCAAGTTTGCCACAAAACACATAATGTAGTAAGTTTTTTTACAATTAGACAATATGAGAAAGACACAAGCAGTACAAGACTGTCACATATTGTCTTAGATTTCTTATTAGTTGTTATTGGCTTTTATAATGCACTCGTTCTATTTGAACAGTAAAAATACGTTGACTGTATATTTCTATGTCATAAACGGAGTTTGTCTTTTTTAGAGAAAATTTACCCATACACATAAGAAAAATGCATTGTCGGAATAATGGGCTGTCGGAGTAATGGGCTGTCGGAATAGTGGGCTGTCGCAATAATGGTTGTCGCAATAATGGGATGTCACCGGAAAGTCATATCAATCTGTTATTACTTCCGTACTCTTCATTGTCAGAGTTAAATATAATGTTAAGCCTAAAGTATAGTAAAATGTTTAATTCCTGTAATGTACTGCTAACATTAACAAATTAATTGCAGAGCTCTCCAAAAGCACTTTGGTTCTCTTTTAAACAATTGAACTGTTTGGTTTGATGATGCACGGCAGATTGCTAATGGCCTCCAATAGAGAGTGAAAGTCACAGTTAGATTTTAAGCTACACATTTTCGTTGCGCATAATAGAGCAATTTCCATTGAAATCAAATAAATCTTTTCCTATAACCTATAATTTGTTATTTAGCAAAGGTTAATAGCAGATAATTTAAAATCTGAAAATAGACTTCAGCTGTGTTTTTAATATGCTGTAAGCAATTATGTGATCACTACACCATTAAACTGACTTGATGTGGAAATTTCTAAGAATTTGACATTAATTCTCTTTTGGACTTTTCAGATCAAATTGGTATTTTCAGTTCCGGACGAATGAAAGAAGGCGATGTGTTTACGTCAATAAGACAGCAAACAAACATCAAAACATAGCTAACGAAATCTAGATGACAACATAGTTTTCTACAATAGACGCGTTTCTATATATACAATATATCAATCCCTCATTTATCTCTATACGTTAAAGTTGTAAATACATTGCATGAACAGAAACTAAATTCTAGTTGAAAAAAATATGAAAAAAATTTATTACGTTTTTCCCGAAGAAACAAAATGACTTCTTCCAACATATTTCATTTATATGTTACAAACAATACAAGTTAGCAACAGAGAGACGCAGAGTCCTTATATATATATTAATACTGAGCTATTGAAAAATAAGTTGCAGCTACTGTCCAGATATTTTTTTCTACAAAAAACAAACTACTGACATTTGAAATTAGACATTTACCTACATTTATGCTAAATGCAACATCATCTACTCAAAAGCAAGATGAGTTCAAGAATAGTTAAAATTTACTCAAGGCGCTAGACACATTTGAAATTTACTGTGACATCAAGACGCATGAAGGTAAAACATGCATCATGCTATGCGGAATATGATATTCTTGAAAATAGCAAATAAATGTGCTATATATTTACGAATGATGTAAAGACATCAAAGTAAAACTGGAAAAAACAACAAATTTTACACCACTCATTTCCGCTGATCCACAGCATGAACTATGGTTCAATCATAACGATTAAAAAAACAAACTCATAGCAATGTTTATACGGAGTCACACCCACCCACCAAAAAAACAAAACAAAACAAAAACAAACAAAAAACACACAAAACACAAAACAAAACAAACACACGAACATACGGACATACGAACAAACAAATAGACATTTTAGGATTATCATCTATAATTCTAAAAAAAAAATGAAAACACTGAATATTTTTTTCTCTCTGCATAATAGATAATAAATGGGTTTCCCAACCAATTACATAACCAATACCGGTTTCACATCTACTGGGAAAATGGAAGTGAATAAAAAAAATCAATCACTTTTGAAATGAAAAATCTAAGCTGTTAATACCAAGGGCAAAAGGCTGGAAGAAAGGTGTCATGGAATTCGAATCTATCAGAAAATATAATGAATTTTTATCCAAGTCATTACATTATGCGCTTGAAGAAATATATCACCATGTATAATATAGCTCCTGCATCTCTATGAAACACGGTAATTTTATCCCAGTAAGAGTAAGATAATACACTTTAGAACATTAAAGAGTTAATAGCCATATTATATTACCCGCCAGACATTGGTATTCTATAAACAGTTTCAACTTTATCATAAACTTGCATATACATTATTCATCCAGTGATAAGATAACAAGCGCACGTAAGAGAAAGGTAATATGGTACTAAGTAATGTTTAGAAACTTAGTTAAATTCAAAGATTAAGTGTCTCCTACCGAGACAAACGTTATTGAAGACGTTCGGTGATCTATAGCTGTTATCTCAGATGTTGCCATTAAAACAAAATACATATATGGTTTGGCGATATCTGGCCACAGCTTTTATTCATAATATGATAGATTCATATAATATATAATATATATATATATATAGATAGATAGACCATAGATGTATATGTAGATAGATCTATGGTCGGTTACCCGAAGATAATATGGCAACCAGATAGATAGATAGATAGATATATATGAAAATGTAAAGATGCACCGTGGGATACACTGGTGCTTTAAATTTAGAAAACACCGTGGGATACACAAGTGTAGTCTGTATTATCCAAAAACCTAAAATTTCATAGTTAACATTAAGATTCTATGCAGCGAATTCTGCCATTTATGGGAATATATTTATGATGCTCAAAGTTCAAATAAAAGTCACTTTTCTCAACAGCAAACAAGTTAACATCATCAGTCAAATCTGTATCACCACTGTCACCAACACAAACCTGAAAAATAAATACAAAAGAGCAGTATCTTGTACTATAAAAAGGAGTGGGAGGGTGGGTTTTCAAGTTTACCGCTTACAAAATTTAAACAGCTTGCTTGCTGCGATGAAATTCTAAAAAGGACTAAATGACGTCACAGAATATAACGTCACTCATGTTGGGTAAATCTAAAACATGAAACACAATCCGTGAGTGGCCCCGGCGATAACTGAATTTAAGTCTATTAACTTAAATTCCATTATCTCAGATGTTGCCATTAAAACAAAATACATATATGGTTTGGCGATATCTGGCCACAGCTTTTATTCATAATATGATAGATTCATATAATATATAATATATATATATATATAGATAGATAGACCATAGATGTATATGTAGATAGATCTATGGTCGGTTACCCGAAGATAATATGGCAACCAGATAGATAGATAGATAGATATATATGAAAATGTAAAGATGCACCGTGGGATACACTGGTGCTTTAAATTTAGAAAACACCGTGGGATACACAAGTGTAGTCTGTATTATCCAAAAACCTAAAATTTCATAGTTAACATTAAGATTCTATGCAGCGAATTCTGCCACATTGACGGAGGAAAACAGAGACTCTGTCAACCGCCATAAAAAGGGCGGTTCGCTGCAAAGCTGTGAACCAGATATGAGATAACTACAGATATACAGATAGATAGATATTTTTATTTAACGTACAACTTGGTACTATATTAAATAATCTAGATAGATAGATAGATATTTTATTTAACGTACAACTTGGTACATATATATATTAAATAATCTAGATAGATAGATAGATATTTTATTTAACGTACAACTTGGTACATATATATGATCAATATTCTAGATAGCTGGATAGATATTTATTTAAAGTACAACTTGGTACATATATATATTAAATAATCTAGATGATGTTTTGTGAACAACTGTTCAAAACATATTTACCTACACAGATAAAAATACTTACCAAAACTACAGCAAACCATAAGATAGTTGATTGTATTTATATATCATAAAATATAGTATAGTATAGTATATCAACAAATAATATTAAAGATGTTTAAGAATTCATTTCATAAGCAGGTTAAGGGTGACAAGTGAAAAACATCCAGTTGAAAAATTTCTGGTCTGAACGAAAATCATAATATTTTATGTAGCAACCCTGACAGCTAATTATAAAGGCAATAAATAGTTGTAAATTCTATAGCAGCACACGTCCATGTTCGCATTGGTCAAATTTGAGACCATCCTTACTTAAGAATGATGAATCTCACAATCCATCTGATCATGTTCTTCATCTCATTGTGCAAAGACCCACTCTAGAACTACCTGTGTCATTACCTGCTACAAGTTTATTAAAATATATGTTGGATCCTCATAGTTTCATTATATATTCTGAGTTAACTTTTAACATGTGACAAAATTGCCACCACAAAAATTCATTTCCGTGCCTAGACCTAAGTCACCCCCATCTGGAGGATGTCAGTCTGCTACAAAAACATACTTACTATTGAGGATTCTACTATTCAAACATCAAACATTAAAGCTAATAGGATCTCCTACAATTCTTGTACGGCAAATAGCTCTGCTACAAAAACATACTTACTATTGAGGATTCTACTATTCAAACATCAAACATTAAAGCTAATAGGATCTCCTACAATTCTTGTACGGCAAATAGCTACATGGAAATATATGTTACATAGTAATACGAATACAATTTAAAGCATAATAAATCAAGAAAAATAATAATTCTCTGTAAAACCCTGTATTAAGTGTCAGTATTGGATCTCCAACCCTTTTAATAATCGTCCACAAACAATTGAAAGGACAGCTTCAAATACACTGAATTCATACCAAGTATAACCAACACAAGATAAGAAAATATTGCTAGACTTCAGCATGACTATGGTTGTGGTAAATGTAAAGGCCTGGAGTGTTTAATACCTTCTTAAAAACTCAAACCTCAATTTTGACACATCATTAAATTACTAAAACAAATATCCAATCTTAGTAAATTAGTAATGTCACAATTTTTGTTGAGAGAGATACAAAATGTACAAGTAAGCAATACCTTAACAATTCATAAAGAGATAGGAAATGTATGAAATTCAATAAATCAACTAGAGAACCGAACTCATGAAAAAAAAAAAAAAGAAAGACTGTCCTCTCTGATACATCTGTATATACTGGGTGGTGTGGAACTTACAAATAAACGGTTACTAAAGGTCTGAAATAACAGTAATAAATTCACTTGGGGTAATAGCAGGATAAACATCTGCAGTTGGGTCTGAAGCAATCTCTCTAAAAACCAGAAATGGCTTCAGTCATAATGAAAATTTGGACCAGATCAGTGATAATGAATGTCATACTAAACTCTAATCTAAAAAAAAAAAAAAAAAAAATTCATACCAAACTTACATACATGTAGGCCAGAGGCCCCAGACTTGGAACAGATACTAAAATGCCGAGGGGTTAAACAAGTTTTTAAAATCTCAACCAAATGAAGAAGAAACAAACGCACAGCAATACGCATAGAAAAAATCACACAGTTTAAAGAAGTCAGAGTCCAATATCAGAATAGGTAACAAATCAAACAAAAAACAAAAAATTGAAAAAGACGATATTACATAAATCAACAACGGACTACTAACAGTTACCGACATGCCAGCTCCAGACCTCAATTTAACTGGTTGAAAAACTATGTATTCAATATACGAAATATCTAGCACCATCCCGTCATGGGGGTTTAATATCATATCATCATAAAATATATTAGAGAAACATAACTCTTATCAAACCTGCAACTGGTTTAAAAATAAAGGAGTTTTAGTCCGATGCAAAGATGTGCAAGTGAATCAATATTGAAGCCAAAATAAGCCGTATATATGCAGGCAACAGTATCCCTACTTTATATAAGTTGCTTTTATGTTTTGTTAGTTTTTGAGGTAAAAGCTGACATTTGTCCGTTGTAAAGTGTATTACCATAAAAGATTGAATGGTCAATACCTGAATGTGTAAGATGTCTATGTAGAGGTGAAATTCTTATAATGTAAACGCCCATAAATACAAAGCAAGAATAACTGGATCAACTCAGGCAAACGCAAATTAAAAGAATGACTATGAGAACCCTATACTAGAGTCTAAATCCATGTAAGCAGAAACAAAGATTTAGTATAACAGCAGCAACCACTCGTTCTCTCTCTCGTCTTGGGTTTGAACCAGGTTGCCCAAAAAAACACTTATTTCCATTAAAGGACTAGGTGATTTGAACTTGGATATCACAAGAAGGCCTAGATTATGCAAAGTAAACATGGTTAAAGTTACCTGTTAGGACATCCAAAAGTTATAAAGGATGACCCGTGTTACACAAAAAAAAAAAAAACACAAACAAGTGCTTAACAACATCTAGATACCCTCATAATTTAAAAAGCATAACATTTCAAATAGTCCCAGCATTCATGCTAACTGAAATTCAACCTGTACTATAATTTTCATTAGTAAATAACAACCATAAATTGGAATCAACTATTGCCAAGCAACCAGTAGGGCCAAAGATTTTATGCAAATGAAAAGTTCCTCATAAACTTCCAGCCTAAAAAACAAACTGGCACCTAAACATACAGCGTACGATACTCATAAATTGCGCAACTCCTAGAATCTCCCAGGATGAAGATTACAATACATTCTAGTATATATAGAAATTAAAGCTGCTGTCGACACCTAAATACTAAAGATTTTTAACGGTGGAGCAGACTGCAAAACAAGCTGTAAATAATTACTTAGTTTGTACTAGATTAGCTAATATTACATGTACATACATGTATATATCCGTTTAACTGCGACGACAAATTTAAATTACACAAAACTTGTAATAGTCTCATTTTAAAAATTGGTTACAAGATAAAACCATTTGGCCCCTTTTTTCCCTTAAGATATACAGATATATATATAAAAAATCAATAATAATGAAAAGTTCAATAAATATAGACTTCTATAAATTTTGTGCTTTAAACTGTGGTACTTTATTGCAAAATCTGTATTCATGCCGTACATGCATATCTGATTTTTAATATTCAGATTATTAAACAAGATAAATATTATAATTATAGTTTAAATAAATCGGTAGCGTCCTCCATTCAAAATGTGATAATATACCAAACAACATTTAAAATTTTCACATGTAATATATTTATATAACAATTATATATAATTGTAACCTCATATTTACGAATGTTTTTTATTTCAAACACATGATGCGGCATCCCATCATGTTATGGCCATATAAATTCGTAAAAGTAACACATACAGCAATTTTTTATGGATTTTAAGTTTAGAAACTGAGATATAAACGTTGCGCAAATCTTTTCAATCTAACCCATAAGATTAGAAAAAGTTGTCTTAATCTTTATAAATATGTTTGTTATATGTTGGAATCACATGTACATTTTGTACATGAGGGGGTTTAACTTAAAATTAAATACTGCTTTTAACTAGTAAATCTGACGATTACCTGATAAATTCTCAACTGGATCATACTAATGCAGAGCTCTAGGGGTTTGCATAAATAACGTCTAATGATGATCCAATGTACAAATGTATGTGACCAAAGGAGTTGAGTTAGTGGTGTGATGAGTCGTGAATCCAGTCCAGTCTGGTGACCCATCTGTAAAAACTGGTGTGTCCTTGTTGTCTAAGTCTCTTGTCCAACTGTTACAACCCTTGGCCGTGTTCTGTGACCGAGCAAGGATCTAACTGATCTACCCAACATTGTGCTACAACTCAACAAAAAGTAAATATTAGTTCCACCATGCTACATAGCATTGACATAACAAAACCAAATGACTGTACAAAGAAACAATAACAATTAAAAATTATGTATACTCATACATGTAGTTGTGTCGATAATAGTTACATTAATTTAAAAAAATAATAATTCAAAATTAGTATATTTACAGATTTATATATTTATTAAACTTAAATCCAGTCAGTTGATAGTAACATAGTGTAATATTTGTATATAATTGAGTTATTACAACAATAATTCAAGCTGTGGCCTGTTGACATATGGCTAAATTCTTGATTTAACGGAACTATTCATACCATATCGACCTAGTGTAGGCTAGAGAGTAGTAGCAACTAAAAAATGTATACATGTCACTGTGATGAACGACTCTTGACAGTTTTTAGTACACAAATGCGTGGGTTCCACCACACTATACTGCTATACCAAACCCGAAAATAAACGAATATTATAACAGCATAGTAAGCGTGGGTCACTCCACACTATACTGTACGATAAGACAAAGCCGCCAGTAAAAACTACGGTGAAAAGGATTTCTACTCACACCTATTAAGACTAGAAGATAAACATTGAATCGTGTGTGAGTGGAATTTTGTGTACAAAATAAAAGAAAAACTGTATATATTGTGTACATACAACTGTTTATTTCTTGATGGTGGAGGTTGATTATTACTACTACTCCTTTGGAGGTTGTCCTGAAGGACGGAAGAAGATTCAGCGGTAAGATAGGTAAATGTGTAGGTACACGCAAAATTTATAGCCGGATATACACAGATAATGATAATGTTTGCTTAAATCCACCAGCAAGCTAACATTTAGCAATGATTTCTTTTGGCTACTGCTTCTTAACTCCGGGTATGGTCTCTGTTCAAGATTTCCAAGATTTTTGTTTATTTGTATCGAAAGTTGAACTTCCGGTTACGAACCTGGGTCATTCGCCCCAAAGAGTACGTCCCTTTTACGTTCATATCCTTTCATGCAATATTTGCTGTATATGGCTATGAAAGATCTAGATACACAATTACCGATGTATACCCCCCTAAGGAAAATTTACTTTTAATTCGGAAGTTTTCGGGAGTTCATTAAATAACACCTGCATCACAACACATAATCATTAAAGACACGTTACTAACCTGCATGATCTGTTACAGCGCAAATACAATTTGTTAGGCTTACCCATAGGCACTAGACGATCTGTCAATACTCAATTTCAATAGTATAATATATGGGGAAAAAGTAATATATAAAAAAATTTAAAATAAAAACAAATTTAACTCGTCGTCACGATATAAATATATCATGATACAATGACGCATGGTAAACATTATTATAATCTGCAAATCTTAGAACAATGTTGCATCTAATTACTCACACTTGTGAAAATTAAATAATTATAAAAATGAAAACGAATTCTGTTATCCGGCGTGACGTAGCAGCCGGTAGTTACAGCATCCGGGCATCACTGTAGGTGACGCTTTTCCCTAGATACCCCAATCACCGCTAATGGTCAGTGGTAATACCCGAGGGTAAGTTAATTGAGATAACACTTTACATTTATTAATTAAGGTGTAAACAATAATTAGATGGCATACAATTATTTTGATAAGCTAGACAGTGTGGCACAAGGTCGTTATAGTACCAAATTAGTGTTAATTAACAGTGATGAATGTCCATACAAGTTCCCTGCAGGTGTTTGGAAAAATAACCCATCATGTTGGCCAGATCTCCAGTTTGGAGATGTGTATTCATATTTAATTGACTCGCCAGGTATTTAGAATTAAAAATTATTAAGTTGAGCACACCTATAGATAACTTTAATTATTTTTTTTTTCGGTTTTGAAGAATAAGGGTGTACCGATTTATGCAGTGAAATATTAGTATGAAAAGAAGAGACATATATATGTCTGTGTATTAAAAGTAAGCAGAAACATAATAAACACATCCTTGAAATAACTAACAAAATATAAAAAAAAATATATTCACGGCGATATTATTTAGAACTAAACAAAGATTGATACATATGTAATATAGATTAATTGTGTAGCAAAGTTAATTTGGTTATAAATCTGTTCTTTTAAGTTTGATTTAAAAAAAAAATGTAAAGGACGCGGACCATGATAGAAGTTGTTATATATGAAGATGAGATGACACATCTTTGGCAATAAACTTTGCACAGTGGGTGATTTCCTCCCAGGTCAGGTGTGAAAGGATAGATTTAATATTCGTTTAGTGTCCATGTAAACTTTTTAATTAATACACGAAGTTATAATTATGATATGTGTCAATTAAGTTTTTAAAATGACATGAAGCTGAAGATATAGATTAAAATAAAAAGTGAATAACTTTTAAGAATGTTACAGAATATTACTTTAAATTATTAGGAATAATACTAGGTTACGTATTAAATGTTTTAAACATTTGTTTTAAAATATTTGTCAGTTATACTGAAAATTAAATAATGTACAAAAAATGTACAAAGCTCCTTGTATGCTTAAGGTACTATGGAACAGAATAAATTCTTTTAGCCTTCCCCTTTTTACAAAAATCTGGGTTTTTTTTGTTTGTTTCTAGTAATTTAAATTGTTTTTGCTTATACCGGTATCTTGACATATATATTTACCATATTTAGAGTGAACTTTTTAAAAAGGTTAATATTGGAACCTATTAAATTTAAATTGAATATAGGACAGTAAATATGCCCAGCCGCAAGGACTTGTTCTTATGTTAGTCAATGTATGATTTTCAGGCATTTTTACCCGAGCAAGTATGAAATCCTTTAAGAGTTTGGATGCCCACAACTATTTTCAGTCAGGATGGGTTCAGACAGTTTACAGCTATAAGCCTGCCACCAGTGCATACACTATACTGAAAGCAGATGTTAAGCCGTCACAAAGACTGAACGAGGAACCTCATCACCCATGGGTTGCCCTCTCTGGAGATGGTTCAGTAGCCGTGGCTCATTGCAATTGCATGGCAGGGTAGGTTTTAAAATCGTATTCAAATCATTTATATTTATTATGCATTCAGGTTACTTTAAAGGTTGTTCTCTTTTTTTTTTTGCTTTGCTTATGACTGTTGCAAATTTTGTATATGATAATGTAAAGACAGGAAAATAGTAATGGAAAAAAGGTCACAATATTTTTTTATGTATGAAACTTGTCATAATAGTCTGTACACATATATCTCTAGATAGCAAAACAAAAATCCTATTTTTTTTAGGCTTGCAGAATCATGTTCCCATATTGCAGCCCTTCTCTTCAAAGTAGAAGCCGCTGTGAGACTGGGATATACCACTAAACTATGCACTGAGCTACCATGCAAGTGGAATGCTGATTTCGTTAAAAAGGTACAGCCTGCGCCCGTAAAAGACATTCAATTCTATAAAACCAGCTGTATTAACAAAGCAAAGAAGGTGAAAGTTCGACATTTGTCATCAACCCAACAAGAACAACAGACTCTTCTTCAAACTTTGCATGCTTGTAACAGCAAACCTGTGGTTCTAAGTACATTTGACAACTTCTCTGACAAATTTCACTGGCAAAAAACTGTTTCCTCAGATCCGATTGTACCACAATGTCTTAGATCTCTGTACAAGGCAGAGTATGCAGACTTCACAAAAATAGATTTAAGCAGGAAATGCTCCGAAATTAATGATAGTTACAGCATGAATACAGAGACAATCAAGTATATCTACGATGTTACTCAAAAACAGAGCTCATCTTTAACATGGCATGAACAACGCATTGGTCGAATAACATCTTCAGTAGTGTACAGTGTTTTACATACAGATTTCAACAATCCAGCGCCATCACTACTTAAAACTTTGTGTAACCCTAGTTCAAAATCACTTGATCATGTACCTGCAATTCATTGGGGTAAAGAAAATGAAAAAGTTGCGCTGGATCAGTACAGTGCAACCATGAAGACACAACATCAACATTTTAATATGAGTTCTGCAGGCTTCTTAATTTCTAAAGAAACCCCTTTTATTGGTGCTAGTGCTGACTCTGTAGCCAGCTGTTCCTGTCACGGAAATAGAGTTATAGAGGTCAAATGTCCGTTCAGTCACAAGGAATCGACATTACAGGAGTATGTAAAAGACCCTTCATCCTGCATTGTGGCTAATGGCAGAGAGGTGAAGACTACACACAAATATTACTATCAAATCCAGCTTCATATGTACGTGCATGATGTAAATTTATGTGACTTGGTAATTTATACATCAAAGGTAACAGCGATATTTTATATTTTACGCAATGACGTCTTCATTAAAGATATGATAACAAAACTGAAAGATTTTCACATTCGTCATGTGATGACAGAATTATTGACGAGACAATTGGAAAACAAGATTAAACAAGTACCTTTGAGAAATGATAAATTGTATTGCTACTGCCGATCAAAGGATGATGGAAAGGAGAATATGATTGGTTGTGACAACCCACAATGTAAAACTCAGTGGTATCATCTTAAATGTTTGAAAATGAAAAGAATACCAAAAGGACAATGGTTATGTAAAGACTGTAAAAACATTCCCGTTACTAGCTCTTAATAAATACTTTTGCATGTGGACCTGTCACCATCAGAGACGTATATAACAGTGTTCAACTTTTGTAGTTATTTATTGTTATAATTTTGTTTTTGGAGGCCATTACAGCAAATTTCCTAATGCATGTAAAGGAAAACTTTGTTGGCTTGTTTGCTTTGTTTGTATAATTGCTGACACAAAGGCATAGTTAAACTTGTATACTAGTATATAATATTTGAATTTAATTGGGTGTTATCCTAATGATTGTACAATATAAAAACAAAGCAAGCAAGTTAACTTAAGTCTTGCTCTACATGTTGTAGGAAATTAGCTGTAAATACTGAACTCAACAACAGTCAGATATTGATCATAAGTGCATGCATATATGTAACCTAGAACTACATATATTTTTTATTTACTATGTATATACAGTCAATATTTGAAAATAATAAACATTTATCATTCAGCCACTCTAAAAAGGATGTTCTAAATTAGAGGTATTGTCAATCACTTTCTTCATTGTAGACAATTCCTTCCCCCATGTTGGTTAATGATCCGCAAATGCGGACGAGTTTGTCTATTCGAGCTTGCTTCTTGGTGGATGCCTCATCGGTGGTTGATTTAAGCATATTGATTGGTATAGTCCCTTGTAGAATTTTGTACCGGTTTTTCATCAAACCGATCACTCTCTCAATATGAATTCTGATGCTGCTCATTTTACGCGATGTTTCAACCTCCTCAGCAGATAACTGTGATTTTCCCTTTGTAAAAGCCGGAATTATAAGTTCTGCAGAGCATACACTGGCAAAATCGTCTTGAAGAGTAAAGCCTCTATCTGCAAGAATTTGATCACCTGGGTGATGATAAATTGAACTTATAAACCCAGATGACCTCACAATTTCGGTGTCTGACACTCTACCGCCCCATACTTCAGATAAAAATGTTATTGAACCTAAAGGGCTACAGCCAATTAAAACTTTAACAGTACTGTGCTTTTTATAGTTGGAGTAGCATTTTGCTCTGGCGTTTAATTTTTTTGGTCTATCTATAAATATTTCAAAGCAGTCTATTATACATGTTAGTCGAGGGTATTTGACCTTGAAAACACTTGGTAAGGTACGTTTCATTGTTTCACGATCAGGCCAGTGTATCAGAAAGTCAAGCTTTGTACTCATTAGATCAATCCACCTCCAGAACATGTCATGAAGAGTAGAAGAAGGAATTCCACATTGGTCTGCAATATACTCAAACGGCATATCTAACTTTAATTTAACTAATGTCACAAAGAATTGATCACGCAATGCTAATTTACTTGCTAGAGGCGTTCTTGTCATAAATGTCTGTAAAAATGTAAATACGGACAGGAAAACATCCCACTTCAACCCAGTATAAAAATTGGATTTGACGTCATTTTTTTCGATGATAGAGGAAGAAAGTCTAAGCGTTGTTATATGAGAAGAGAGTTTATCATTTTCCTGTATCAGACGGTCACGTTCTGATCGTAAGTTGTCCATTTCACTATAAATCATTTCCCGTTCAGATGAGGTAACGGGTCTGTGTATGGCAGACGTGCCACTAGCAGGTGATTCCATGAAAGCATGATTAAGATACGGCATGGGTGACAACGGTGAAGTTGCTATATTTTCCTTCTTCTGTCTTAAAGGTGAACATGGTGTTGCTTCATACATAATACATGTTTCAGGGGTTGGAAGATTTTGGTCAAATTTCACCCTTTTCACTGCTAAATCTGGTGATTTGAAGTGGATTTTCCTTTTAGCTACGTTTTCATAACGCTCTATTTTTTTCTGTTGAACTGTCTTTGTATTGGTTACAGCAAAGGAGAACACAGAAGGCACATAGTCAGGGTGATCGTGATCTTCATTTGGTTTACCTGAAATATTATATTTACTCAATTCAGTTTATGGAAAAAAAAATGCTTAGAGGTTAGATAGTCTAGATATATTTTTAAATACATGTACTATACAAATAGTTCAAATCGAGAGGTGTATTTATTTGAATTTGTTTTGATTTTAAACAGCGTATTTTAATGACCAATAAATTCAAGGTAACATTTAAAATTCGGGTTTCACTTGTCTTAATGCAAACACAATACTTATTTATGTTTATGTGGTCAGAATCACCTTTCTGTTAATTAGTTTCCATTCAAGATAAACAGTTCATATGTTATCAGACTGATCAACTTGTTATCACCTTACAAAAACAGCTTGATTCTAAATTTTATCTTTGCCAGATGACCACATCTACCTGTTATCTTTGATGTTTATAATTTTAATATCGCAATTAATTTCAACAGGAATACGATCGTGGCTAATCAAACAAGATATACAATCGCACATGGCTTGGGATTCATTAAAATAATTTCTAATATCCATTTGACTTCAAAATGTTTTATTTTACATCAATTATAAAGGTATTGCAAACAGACTTAAAATAAGTTAAATTAAATGAAAAATATTCAAAAACAGGATTTTAAAAACTTGTCTTTAGGAATTAAAAAATAACAAGACGGTAAGTGCTGAAAAATTTTTTTTTTGAAGGTGTGTGTTTGTGAGTTGAAATAAAACAGTTAAGATCGTATACATCGGTATGTTTTAAAACAGAGGAATTAATTAATTTATAATCATTTTAAACATATGAAGTGAAATACAAATGTATTACCTGTGATGAAATGCTCGCTACATATTACTGAGTGTTTTGTTGGAACCCACGGTGTACCGTTTGGTTTGTCTCTTTTAAGTGCAGCTAACCACTTAATTTGTCTGTCTGCATTTCTAGGAAATCTAAAGAATGATAATCTTTTCAGCATCAAGTTGTGATTTTTACAGCCAACTGCACAACATGACTTGGGCATGTTTCAATTAAAATAACAATATAAGACACAGGTGCATTCACGACAAATTCTTTATTAAAAATGAGCATCTGCCCTATTATCTATACATCAAAGCTTCACCTCCTTGACATCGGAAATACGCGTAACTAGGAAAGGGAGATTACTCGTTTTGAAAATGCCCGTATGTTCGGATAACAGAATAATCCATTCATGGGACCAATTTCTCATTGAGTCTTTGCATGTGCTCTCCACGTGGCGATGAAATATCAGTGTGAAATATGGTCAAAAAATGACGATCGATAAAACGAACTCTATCTAAGATTACTTCTAATAAACATTAGAAGCACGAGGCAGGTTATAACCATACAAATTCTAACACTAGTCTACTTTACAATTTCAATTTTCAATTTTCAAGTTTACCGCTTACAAAATTTAAACAGCTTGCTTGCTGCGATGAAATTCTAAAAAGGACTAAATGACGTCACAGAATATAACGTCACTCATGTTGGGTAAATCTAAAACATGAAACACAATCCGTGAGTGGCCCCGGCGATAACTGAATTTAAGTCTATTAACTTAAATTCCATTAATTTCTGTGTTATTTGGTCTCTTGTGGAGAACGGTTGTCTCATTGGAAATCATACCACATCTTCTTTTTTTAAAAGATATTAAGACACCTTAGACCGTAGAATTGCTACATGTCCCTTCCTAATTATGTTTTTTTTCTGTTTTTTTTCAAGTTTGCTCCTTTAATAATTTTACTGCTATAACTAGGAGATTACAGTTATACTGACATCTGCATTCTCCTAGGGCAATCAGTAGGCTGGCACTTATCAGTAAACATATAAATTAGCAAGATAGAAATAATAGAAAGTGAATTGTAGAGAGTCTACTTAGACCGCTTTAATACCTTCTTTGGTTCATTATGTCATTTATTTAGTGCTTCACTGTACCTTAGCACAGAGAATCAAAAGAGAATAAAATACACATTGTCCCCTTGTATCTCTGGCAGTATTTCAAAAATTTAGTTAACCATCGGTGTTTGCCCGGGTCTCATTGCTGAAAAAGTCTACATATAGTCTAAGCTAAATTCAAGTTTTCCATTTTCCAGTTCACATAAACTTATATCTAACCATAGATGTATTACATCTATGATTTAACGGATGAGTTGAGTAATGACACAGGAGTAATGACACAGATGGCCATACGGCAGTGCATAACTAGAGCGGTCACCTCACAAAAAGTAAAAGAAGCGATGTGAAGTGAAGAAATATCTACATAGGTCAATAACAATGTTTCATAATTAGAAATACAATATTATGATAACTGATTGTTTCATTCTTTTGTTTAAATACACCTCATTGCCATAAGCATGTATATACATGTAGGTATCAATTATGAAATAAAAGACTGTTCAATAATTTACCATTCCTATTTTCTTTCATTCACGAATTTGATCCTACATATTTGTTGATAAATGTTGTTTTCGCGTCTACACTATTTTTTTTCGTCTAGTGTATGTAACAACTGATTTATATCGCCTTCTGCATGTTCTGATGATTAATATGTTTAGAGCGCGTGCGACTATAATTCACAAATTGTTAATGATCATATCTTAGGATACTAGCGGAGAACGTGCTGCTTTGAAACTGAGGGATTGTGGGTTCAAATAGAATCAATAGGGCATTATATTTGTGACGGAATGTATAATTCTAAATTACCGTAATCTAATGCTATTAGTATTTTCTATACAATTACAGGAGGATAAAACTGTACTTCACTTTTCTGTGTAAGCTTTGCATAAAATTTACAGTTGTCAGAAGGCTTTCAATTGATTTCTTGTTAGTAGCTTGTTATATAGACATTAGAAGGAAATATTCTGTGACGGCCTTTTATATAATCAAATGACGTCTTTCTAAAAACTTAAATGTTAGGAAGAAAGAAATGACGATAGATCATTACATGGATTGTAAAGTCTGTCACGGGTCATCGAATAGTTTTATAAATACACGCCATATGTCTCAATCTCTCTTATTTCCAGGAGATAATGTTCCACGATCACGTTCTTTTCGAGAACAGAACCAACAGCGTCCTGTGTTACCGTTGCGTTCTGGTTCCTTCAGAGATCCTGAAGAAATAGAAAAGGAACGGAAACGACCACGTTCTAAATTGAATAATGGATCTTCTGGGAAAGATTTAAAAGTATCATCATATGTTCAAGGATTGAGACGTAGAAGTAGCTTACCACTAAGTACTCCAAACTTACATCAAATATCGCTTGAAAGTAAGGAAAAGGAACACTCAGTTCGTAGAGTGCGTTCATTTAAAACAACCACAAAAGGATTAGTGAATAGAGGTGATTCTTTTAGGAAAAAGGGTGACCGTGTTCCGTCATCAGAACAAGTAAGATATGCATATACACCGAGTCCAAGACCTAGTCGTCGTGTTCCTCTTGATGTACAAGTAGAGAAGACAGCGGATATTCCTACTGCAATTTCGTACTATAAAGTTGTCGTGCTCGGTTCCCATGGGGTAGGCAAAACTGCAATAACCCATCAGTTTATGACATCGGAATATGTTGCCTTTGACAATTCAATCGGTAAGTTTAATTTAAAGGTTGGACTTCAGGAGTACTTCCCTCCCACTTCTAAGTTAAAGAGTCATGTTTAAAAATTGCTTCAGGTCACCAAGTCACTTTTAAGCCAAAAATCATTGACAATGCTTGCAGCTGTATTAGCGTTTCAAAATTTTTGAAGGTCACATGTCCGTTTAAAAGAGACGTCAGGTCGCATGATCACATGTTAGACTGACCATAATGAACCACGGGGACGTCAAGATCACATGTCAGACTGACCATAATGAACCACGGGGACAAGATGACATGTCAGACTGACCATAATGAACCACGGGGGCAAAAGGAAACAAATATTGCCTTTTAATTGTGGCTTTATAAAAAAAATACACAACTTACAAATGATACCAATTACATGCGAAATTTTTAAAGAAAACAAAACATGAATTCTTTACGTCGGTAGTGTAGTATCATATCAAAAAGTAAAATAATAAAAATACCGAACTCCGAGAAAAATTTATATATCAGTATACCAAAGACCTTTTTTTTTTAAAATCTACGTCTTGAATGCTCCCGAAACAAAAACTTTAAGGTTAAAGTCGACGTTTGTTCTATACAGCGGTGTACAACCATGCTACATACATGACATAATTAAACTTCAACAGCATGGTGGAAAAATTGTTTCCATTTTTTTCGGGATCTTTTCTCAAACAGCATGTAAATAAGGGTAACGATAGTATAATCGATTTCCCGCAAATTTGTATAAGATTGCAAAGAAAAGAGCATATTAACATTTCCCGCAAATTTGTATATGATTGCAAAGAAAAGAGCATATTAACATTTGCCGCAAAATTCATACAACTGATTACGGAAATTATAATGATAAGTAAAACAAACATGTATCCCCTGCCTCATATTATCATGTCATATATGTTTATGTTACTGGAAACATTCCAACATCTTGGCCAAAATTGGAAGTTATTCTTATTTCCCCCTAAAAACTCAGGCCTTTTTTCCTGAATAAGAAACTTTTTAAAAGGTTTACACCTTTCCCGCATTTCTCCGGATTTCTGTCTGTCGCTTTTATAAACGGTTTCCAGTGATTTATAAGATCGGATGGATTATGTAATCTTTTAAATACAATATCACGGAGCATTATTGTACTGATCAATGTTTTGTTCTGTTTGGAAGGATTTTAAAAGTAAGGCCCTATCTAGGTCAACTTGCTCTCATTTGTTGATCTAGTTAAACACGAACGATATGTTTCTATAATCAGAGTCTTCAAGTAAATACTTTGTTATTTGTTTCTACAAAACTAAGTTTAGAAAACCAAAAAACATGTATACTAAACAACAACATGTATACTAAACAACAACATGTATACTAAACAACAACATGTATACTAAACAATAACATGTATACTAAACAATAACATGTATACTAAACAACAACATGTATACTAAACAATAACATGTATACTAAACAATAACATGTATACTAAACAACAACATCGCAGTAAATAATACCAAATACTTGCCAAGTGACCGATCAAAACACAAATCGATGTTCATGATGTTTAAATGCAAAAACTACCGAATTTATAGTTTTACATAAAAAATCTTCGTTAAAAATACACAATACACAACGTTAATTACCAATGACTTCTTTACAGATATACATGTAAGTACTAATAATACTGTTTCTCGTGTCTGTAAACAACATAGCTTTAGTACTGATACAGAGATAATATTGGCATATTTTCAGTTTGTCAGAAGAGTAGTGTCAAACACTAAAAAAATATTGCAAACCTTCTTACTTGTTTTGAGTAATTGTTTAATTAGAAAGACTTGTAAGTATGCTTTTATGTATCAATATACAGCTGGTCTTAGAGTATATACACCTGTCAAGTAGAAATAAAAGACGTATAAAAGAAAGTTATAAAACTATATACGTGTTGTGATATAAAAGTAAGAAGCTCGAGAAATAAGGAATATCAAGAATATCGTGACATTTTTTTAATTACTAGATACTAGAAATGCTTTCATTCGTCAGCAAAATCTACAGGTTTTATTAATTAAACCATACAAAAACATGGTTTAATTAGCAATAATTCTTCCATTTAGTCTACAGTTATATAATATCAGTTGAGATAGTACTCATAGACAGACGTGATACATGGCTTCTCCAGAAGCATGCTAGCGAATCTATCCTTTAACCATGTACATGATGTCCATTTAATGATATTGTTATTCACCAGTATCTCTTAACAAGTATCTCTCATATAAAAATAATATGTGGCGCGATTTGTCAATGAGACAACTCTTCACAAGAGACAAAAGACACAGAAATTAGCAACTATAAGTCAATGTACAGCCTTCAACAATGAGTAAAACCCATACCTCATATTCAGGTATATAATTAAGGTCCCGAAATAACAAATGTACATTTATTCAAACGAGTAAACTAACGGCTTGATTTATGTTCAAAATAATGAACAAAAACAAATATGATGTATAGCAACAAACGACAACCACTGAACTACAGGCTCTTGACTTGCACAAACAGTCTCATGCTTAGTTGTTCAATAAACTCCACCCGAGAATATGATATTTTTTTTTCTCACAAACATGCTAGGAATATGGTGTCGTTGTCGCCAAGGCCAATCATATACAATGACTATTATTCACTATCAATTAATGACACAAAAATAACGGCTACCGAAACGAGACGGTTAAAAACAGTATTATTAAAACTTCAAAGAAATACATTTCCTTTTGGCACTTTATTGTATACATTAGATACATTTAACTCTGCGGAAAAATCCATTTAATTTACAATTTTCAAATTGAATGAACTATAATTTTCCTGTCTAAAAATAATCGATTCGATGTAAATTCATATAGTAGTTTACGCCTGGGAAATAATATAGTGTTAGTATACTATTCCCAGATTACATGAACTAATACTACATCATTTATAACTCGTTTTGTTTGATTTAAAAAGTCTTAAAAAAAGAACAGCGATGAACAATATGCAATTCTCTTACACAAAAATAATAGATAAAACATTTTTTAAAAGTTCTGCTATAGTTTTTACACATGTTACCGTAACAGCATATGAAACTTCAATGTTTTTTGTATACTGTAATCATGAAATCTTTCAATATTCCTAATTAAGATATGTACATGCAAGCATAAAGGACGCGTTTGGACAGTTAACATCTTCATATGCAAGACGGACGAAGGATAACACATGAAATAACTGGGCAAAATTTCTAATTCTCCGACCTTCAATTAAAGATGGGCGTGTGGTCTATTATCAGGACGAAAAGCTTGTAGCCGTCATGCTACTCACAATCAGAAACGACGTTTTTAATGCTTGATTTATTAAACATGTATCTGGCATAGTCCTTGAAAGGATTCAGTGATAATGGCCAATTATAATTGCAGTTTGTTAATTACTTTTGACATTCGTTGATGTATAACAAGAGAGAAGAATTGCACTGAAACATCAAAACAGCACTTACTGGTATTCTGTCTATTTTTTCCCCATTTCTTCCCGATGATTTTCCGAATTCCTGCATGCAAGTGTATACAATTAAACGAGTGAAAGTCGCATGTTAGAACGACAGAGGTGGCGACCCTACATTTATTTCACATGTTTTCGAGTATGCCTATTTGAGGTTCTAACAATAAAATGGCTCAAAATACGACTAAAATATAAATGTGTTATATTTCCTATTTAAAATTTGCAAATTGGAAATTTCAAAATATATCTATAACAAAATAGGAAATGTTATAGATGTATTTTGAAATTTCCAATTTGCAAAATAGGAAATATAACAAATGTCTAAAGATCTCTTAAACGTTGTTTTGATAGATTTTGTCGAATTTTGATTATTTTTCTAAAAATGAAGGAGAAGTAAATTCTTCACCAATATTGACATTCTCTTAAAAATAAAATAAAGATATGAAATGTATTTCATATACAAACTCATTTCAGTTAAAGATAGTCTTTCGATGCAATATGTAGCGCAGACTGAATACTAATTTGATTGTAAGGAAATGTATAATTGGTGATTAATAAAAAAATAAATGCGGATTGAACGTTGATTAAGACAACAAACCATACCATAAAGACAACACCAAATTCTCGAAATGACAAAATATTAAGTCTGATAAGACATTAAACGAACCAAGGACGATACACCCCTAATGTATTATATAATGTATTATATACTGTATATAATGTATTATATAATGTATTATATAATGTATATAATGTATTATATAATGTATTATATACAACACTGTCAACCCATTATCCAAATATAAAACGATCGCGTCGTCAAGTTCCTAGATCATGTCCAGAAAAAAATCAATGGCAGGCATAATTTATATACTTTGAAATTGAAATAAGTTGACCATGAATGAACTCATAGCACAAAAAATAATATTATATTCCAATAATCAGAAACAGTAAAGGTAATATAGCATGGTAGTGATTGTCCACTCGCAGGAAATAATTATTAAAGTTTTAAATCTATCAAGACTATATAATGATCAGTGAACACTTCACAAATAATGCTATAACCTATAACGACAGAAACAATGATTTTCTTGTTTTTTTCATCACCCTTAATAATTGATGGTCTGATAGGTGTTACTGATCAATACATTCCTTAAGGAAAGGTCAAAGCTTTGTTTTTCTAATACGTACGAATTGTTGTTCCATAACAGGGGCGGCTACTACGGGGCGCCGAACGGGACTCTTGTGGTTTTGTACTCGAAATTCAAGTTTGTACGGACAAAAGTGAGTTTTGTTCAACAAAAATGAGTTCAGTTTAACAAATTGTAGTATACTACAAATTTAAATTTTGTCATGCAAAATTATCTATCAGTGGACAAAATTTACTTTTGTCATGACAAAATTCTTTTTTTGTGTCACAGACTTGACTTTTGTTACCTAATTTGAAAATTGAGCGACAAAGTCAATTTTGTATGCAAATTAGTTTAGTTTGGATTCTGTGAACTAATTTGAATACAAAATCGACTTTTGTGACACAAAATGAACTTTTGTGAGACAAAATTGACTTTTGTGAGACAAAATTGACTTTTGTGTCACAAAATTGAATTTTATCGTCACAAAATTGAATATTGTCGTCACAAAATTGACTTTTGTGAGACAAAATTGAATATTGTCGTCACAAAATTGAATTTTGTCTCACAAAACTGAATCTTGTCTCACACAATTGACTTTTGTGTTTTAATTTCCATATCGGGTAACAAAAGTCAATTTTGTATGCAAATAAGTTTATATTTGCATACCTTTTTGACAAAATTGATTTTTGTCATGACAAAAATGAATTTTATCTACAAAAATGAAAAACAAGTCTGTATCACATAGTTTTGTAAGACAAAAATGATTTTTTTATGACAGAATTGAATTTCGTACAAAACCACAAGAGTCCCATTCGGTGCCCCGTAGCTACAGTCATTAAAAAAGGGGGTCCCAACCCAGGATAAAGGGGGATACAACTATATTTCCCAATTCAAATGTATTGTTTGTCCAAAAAAAGGGGGAGGTTCCAAACCCCGGAACCCTCCCCTGGATCCGCCACTGCCGATAATAACAATTTCCACACTTTGAAATAGACGTTACAAAATATTTACAAAAAACAAATGAAGGCAAATCTTGTTTATTCGGGCAAGGTCATTGTTTTTCTGTTAGATATATTATACACTTCTTTAATAGTAATCAAAAAGTACAAACAGTCAAAACGGAAATAATCTCCATCTGCTAAGTGAATTCTATCATGTATATTTATACATCTGTTTCGTATCTTTTATACAGATGAATAAACATGCTTTTTGATTATTATAATTGACATTTCGATCTTTATCATAAAGTTAACATGCATTATAAATTTACCATGCTTAGATTAGCATATTTTCTGATAACATTCACACATGATAATTTTCATCTACAAACAGCTTTTTCAATGTACAAAAATCCAATCTTGTTGAAGTTTATTGTCGGGGGAATGGAAATACTGGGTGTCCGTTCGTCCGGTCTTGTTAGCGTTCTCACGTTTACAAATCTTGCCAGATTTTTACATCTCATAAATTATATTTATATCAGCAATGGGAAAAAAGTGATGATCCTTAGAAGCATTAATTTTATGGAAAATTTTAGTTATCGCTTCTCAGGCAATAATTTTATGAAACTTATATGATAAGTTTATATAAGAATGTCTTCGATCAGATCGAAATTCAGTGCAGATTAATAATTTTTATAAAAGTTATGCTCCTTGGAAACATCAATTATATTGAAAACTTCATCGTTAGCGCTCTTATTTTAACGATTCTCGCCAGATGTTTTTTGATGAAAGTCATATCATAGGTTTATATGAGCAATGTCTTGGGCGAGTTCGAAAGTCAGTGCTGATCAATAATTTTCAAAAGAGTTATGTCCCTTGGAAATAGTAACTTAAAGAAAGATTGCATATATAGTGAGTGCTCTTCTCTTTACAATTCTTCAAACTTGTCAGACTTTTATAAAATTTATATTATAGGTTTATATCATCAATGCTATCGAAGAGATAAAAAATCCGTGCTGATTAATTACTTCTAAAAGAGGTATGCCCTTTGAAAATGTTGATTATATGGAAAATTGTAATGTTAATGTTCAATTTTTGCCAGAATTTTATGAAACTTATATCAGCAATGTAATTGGCACTTTCGAAAATAAGTCCTGATCAATTATTTTAAAGAGTGACCTTTGGATTTTTTAAAGGGAAAACGAAAGAGGTCCTAAATGTTTTTCATTATTTTTAAGATCTTGGTGAAGGAAACAGCATTGTTCCTGTACAGCTTAATGGCGAAGAATCTACTCTTGAATTCTTGGATTCCCGAGAGAATGAGGTAAGACCCAGAAATCAGAAACATTCATTGATTCTATAGAGAATGAGGTAAGACCAAGAAAATCGCAAACATTTCTTGATTCCATAGAGAATAAAAGGATTTCATGCACGTTCCTACCCAATAATTGGTATCCTGTGTTATTGATAAGAAAAATAACAAATATACCGCAGTCCAAGGAAGGTTCAAAACGAGAAGTCCCTTATCAAACGCCAAAATCGAAAGCTCAAATACACTGAACGATTATTCAAATTCAAATTCTTTATTGAAAACAACTCATATTTCTGACTTTCATAGAGGTATTTCCTTATGTAGAGAACGAATTTAGCTTTGTTTTGTTCTTTGGTATAGATCTTTTTTCTTATTTAGTTTCTATCATCCGCGAGATAGGCATAAACTATAGGATGCACATGTAAATTTTGTTGGCATGTCTAAAACAATCATGGATCGATTTAGAACAAGTACAATTTTTCAAACGACTTTCATATATTCTAGTCTGTTAAAATTTACAGCACACTATTTTGGGATGTTACAAAATTTTGTTGTGTCTCTGATCATGAAGTCAAATTAAAAATTTATATAAAGATACCAAGGATTTACATATGACTAAACATATCAATGAAGATAGTCAAAACTACAGAATTAGCCAAATTTTATCAAACAGATATTATTAAAAAAACATGTTTTTAATTAAAAACAAAATTCTTCTGGAAGTAAAGCCTTGTAACATTTATTTAAATTTTGTTTGGTCATTGGCGACTTTCATTCGTTGCAAAAACAGCTACAAAAACATATAGACTTGCAAATTTCTTATAAGATAGCTTTTGTATAGAGCAGATTACATATGGATGTATTTAAAATCGATAAAAAAAAAAACCACACACGAAAAACTTCTCATAAGGACAACTTATGCGCAAAAGACTTCCACACAAATTTTGACAAATATGGATACATGCATTCTAAAAGTATGTCAAGTTGAAGAAAACGTTGTTGTATATCATACAAGTTGGACGAAAGATACCTGAGGGATATTTAAACTCATAAATCGAAAATAAACTGACAACGCCATCACTAAAAAGAAAAGAATAACTGACAAGCTATAGTACACAAAACAAAACAAAACATAGAAAACTTAAGTCTAAGCAACACAAACCCAACCGACAACTGGGTGTGATCTCAGGTGCTCCGGAGGGGTAAAAAGCTCCAGCTCGACATGTGGCACCCGTCGTGTTACTCATGTTAGTACAAACCCGGTCACAGCTCCAAATCGGTAGGGCACATTTGTGAAAAGGGGACTGAGATGTAGTCACGACATTAGAAGGAAATCCGCTATGATCTGTGAAATAGATATTCCATAACGGTACAAGGAAAGGAAACAGCGGTCTTATGATGATATCCGATCAACTGTCCGTCTAATTCACAGTCCGTAAGTATCCTGCTCATATACAACGACCGAAACAAATTCATAAAAATATTGACAAATCTCTGACGACATTTACAGCTATAACAGGTTTTGATCCTTCATAACGTTGAAGAAAATAAAGGCTCCAGTAGTTTACCAGTTTTCAAAAGTCATAAATCGATTGAGAGAAAACAAATCCGGGTTACAAACTAATACCGATGGAAACACATCAACTATAAAAAAAGCCATGTATTTTGAAACCTTTTTACATGTGTGACAGGAACAGCTCTCTTGAATACGTTTAAACACTCGTTTGAAAAGAACCTATCCGTAATGGAATCTTAATTTCTTTATGTCATAAAGCACTATTCAACAATATTTTATTTTTAATTTATATGCTGTTAAGTGTAATCTTTAACCTTGCATTTTATATAGTAGTCCAGCATATTAAGGTTGGATTTAAATTTAGCAATGAAAAGGTGTCAATGAAACCCTACCCATAATATATATTGCCCAAGAAAGAGAGAATCCGTTTTCGATAAAGTGGAATTTTATACGACTGTCATACAAGTGAAAGGTTTAGCAAGCTATGAAACAATGTTTAATCCACCTAATTCTACATAGGAAAATGACTGTACCAAGTCAGGATTCGTTTGATGTGTTTGAGCTTGTGATTTTGCAATTTGAGTACGGACTTCCCGTTTTGAATTTTCCTCGTAGTTCGGTATTTTTGTTATTTTACTTTTTACATAAGACATAATTCCTTTTCTGTTTTTCTCTCTACTTAATGGTGTTTACATATGTCTATTTGCAAACATTGCATTTGATATCACCCACACAGTATCATGCATGTCACATGCCGAAAAACAAATAGCTGAAACATTATTACTTAAGACTATAGATCTTTACAATTTGACATCTTTATTAAATTATCCATTTGGTATTCTCTTTTATTAGCTAACGCAACAGACACACACATTGCTTGATGAAGTACAAATACCTTAAAGCTTGTTGCATCGCTTTAGTTGGCCTTAGACGATTTCAGTTCCGGTGGCATGCTGAGAACAAATCATTTTAATCTCCTATTAACTGAAGTTTATTCCAGATATAATATTCGTAAGCATTGAAATCGACCTTATTAATTCATATATTTACTAAACGTTTGTCTATCAACTCTTTCGTGAACATTGTAAAACAAAGCTTGTACAACACGCACCATCCCAAAACAAATGCATGTGAACTTGTGAGTTATTCAGTATTATTTCGTTTCTGTATGTGTTGCATTGTCTTTTGTTTTTTGTTGCACTTCACTGTTTCTGTTGTCTTTTGTTTTTTATTGAACTTTAGTGTTTATGTTGTTTCGTTGCTTTCCTCTTAACGGTGAAGCGCTTTCCTAGGTTCTAGTTTGTAACTCGGATTTGTTTTCTCTCAATCGATTTATGACTTTCGAACAGCGGTATACTACTGTTGCCTTTATTTAAACGAAGAATGGGAACAGGATTGTCGCTACAAAAACTGGATAAAAGGGTGTGGTCATTTGTGACAAAGTTTTCCGTAACAGCAAACAATGCCATGATGTTGTCGTTTCAGAAATCGGAATAAATAATTGTGGTCATTTATGACACAGTTTCCCGTTACGGTAAACAAAGCAATGCTAGTTTTCATAACTTTACCATTAATAACCTTGGTTTAAGTTGTCCTCTTTCGTATAAATCATAACAGGAAATGGAAGTCAAGGAAATATCGTATCAACTTCGTAATTATGCAGTTGCTGCTTGAATGTTTCTTCGTCAATACGGAAATTTCATGGTTTGTAAAATAAAAATTATTCAATTTAACGTTTTTGAAATATAAAAATAAGGAGATGTGGTTTGATTACCAATGAGAACTTTATTTCACCAGATTGCAAATGAAGCTATATAGGTCAGCGTTCGACCTTCAACAATGGGTAAAATGCAACTACAAAAGGCCCTGACATGACAAAATGTTTTTTTTTTTTTTAACTTTCTGATAAAAAAACTTACCTTTATGCTAAATCATATAGGCTTGACAATATGTATCGATTAAAAGCGATTAAAAGCGATTAACAAATTCATCTTAAAGCATGGCGGAATGCGGAATGCGAAAATGACATTATAGAATAAGGGTAATTTGAAAAATTGGGATTAATGCTGTTGAAAGACTTGAAATAATCATAAAAAAAGGAAATGAATATATCGTGAAAACTTTATGTTGTTTAGATAATTTTCAAGCGTAAACTCCTACATGATGTAAAATAAGACCTTAGAGAATTTCGCTTAGCTCAGAATATAACGACCAATAATTATTTGTTAAAACCATGTTAAATGTTTAGTTGCCGAGGTTGAGAGTTCCATTGACCGACAGATGAACTATAAAAAAAAATTACTGGCATGCATTACACAATTGAACTTGTTCATTGGAATTCGTATATTTATTGTTTTTATCATCTATTGATCATCAATAAAACGTGGGATATAAAACAGACAAAGGATAGAACAGAACATAACCTTTTTCACAGAGTTGATGTCATCATTAAGAATAGGAAACGACTTATAATGTACTTAACTTCCAGGAATGATTGAATACTAAAAGTCCTACAGTATTTGTGTAAAAGTTTAAATACTGGTTCTGCCTATAATGCATAAAATACATGTACATTGAAACAGTATTATTCTGGTTAAACTTATAATGTTTGATATCGGATATGCAACAAATATTTCCCCTACCCACTAAAATACAATTTTCGTTACCATTTTTGGCAAGTACCTATACAGAAACATATTATGACTTTTTGTTTTGTTCACACATGTTGTCAATATAATGAAATTTTATGTAACTGTCATACAAGTGAGAGGTTTAGCTAGTTATAAAACCATGTTTAATCCACCATTTTCTACATAAGAACATGTCTGTTCAAGTCAGGAAAATGAAAGTTGTTATCAATTCGCTTGGTGTGTTTGAGCTTTTAATTTTGTCATTTGGTTAGCGATTTTCCTTTTAATTTTCCCCGGAGTTCGGTATTTTTGTAATTTTATTTTTAATTAACTTTGATTAATGTCCTGATCTTTTGTAAACCTGGACATCACTGTTTAACCATGACGTCGAGATTGTTCCTTACTTTAAAGGTTGTCGCCTTTTTGGTGTATACCGAACATCTCCTTTCATTGGGTTTATTACAATAAACTCATAATAGATACCAGGACTAAATTTAGTATATACGTTTGTATGTAAATTTAGTATGATATGTTTTCTTTTCATCTCTTTTCTTAATACCTAGATATTTTGTTATTCTTTGTTTTCCCGAAAATTAATGCAGTAGAATTTCACCAGTATTGATGTTCATTTGAAAACATCTTTGTATGGATTTCAGTTTTCAGTTCCTATCGCATGCGAGTCTAACAAATGAATTAAATTTGTGATTTTGATTAATTTTCAAGTTCCTTGAAACTTTTCCCTTGCATCAATCTATGTACAATAAAAACTTAAATGCAAATGAAATTCCGAATTCCAAAAGAGGAAACGAATATGATGCATGTTCGTTGAACTCGTCTTATTGCGGAAATAATTAAAGTTTTTATTTAATTCAATCAATAGAGATGTGGTGCGACTAGCAAGTAAATTAAATTATCTAGAAAGGATGTGATATACATATGAAAGAGTTCCATCCAAAGTTATATGCAAAGCTTCAAGATATATTTAATTGTACTTGTATACCAACTATAGCGACTAGTTGTTATGCGTTATCTGAGACTAACATTATGGTTACTAAGTATTTGACATCAAAAGATATGACGCATAGCCAAAAGCGGAGATAACAATTACATTGTAAAAAGCTTTGCCAAAGGGAGTTTGACTATCAATTTTGTAAACGTTACAGCCTTTATCAACTGAAAATTTATCAAAATATTTATATTTTTTATTTTTATGGGAATTTGTGTTATAGTTTTTATTATACAATCATTCAGAGACTTTATATATATATATTATAATATATATATTAGATGTTGTGTTCTGATATCAGCATGGGAATTAGCCCTAAAGATGTGAGACGACTCACTACAATTACGGTCATAGAAGTCATGTTTTTTCTTTTCTCTTGTTCTTAAAAGAGCAATTAGATTTGATAAAAAAGGTGTCATTATCTAAAAAGATCCTGATACAGTAACATATAAAGAAGACGTTCCACAGTTATGGGTCTACTTATTCAAAATTTGTTTGTCATTAAATTGATATCGTAACATTGCTTTTGTATGGTAATGTGAGTCTCTATAGTACAATCTTGTCATTTTCTTGTTTTATTGCCAAAATCTGAACTATTAGCTGATAAATGATAACACTTCTATGTAAATATATATGAAACATGGCCATTGTGGAGGCGCTTACAACAAGACTGCAGTATAGTAACTTTAGATTTGGTGTTAATATTAGATGACTTTGTATGATATATACTGTTATATTTAATCCCTACTTTCTAGACTTATGGTCATTTTGAGCTTGATAAATTGCATACAAGACACTAATTTATTTTTTATTCCAGGATTTCAAGACTTACGACCATTAAGAGCTTGACAAATTGTATATAAGACACTTATTATTTTGTATTCAATATTTTCTGGGCTTAGGGCCATTAAGTAATTGACATTTTGTAAAGACATTTATGTATTGCTAGAATTTGTATACAGTGGCGGATCCAGAACTATTCCTAAGGGGGGACCGCTGACTGACCTAACAGGGGGGGGGCTCCAGTCATGCTTCAATGATTCCCTATATAATCAACCAAATTTTTCCCACAAAAAAGGGGGGCCCTGGATCCTTCTATGGTATATTGATCTCCTAATTTATTCTGTAACAGTTTTATTAATAAAGAGAAATTTAGATGAAATGGTATATGTGAGTGAGGGAAAAGTAAAATAACAAAAATCCAGAATCCGAGGAAAGTTCAAAACTGTCATAATTCTGACTTGATATACGCATTTTCTTATGTGGAAACTAGTTGGATAAACCTGGATATATTTATTAAAAGTGTCGAACACATTTAACAGAACATATTTTAAGGTGGATACATATTCGTTATAAGCCATTATAAGATGGCAATCGTTCTCTCTTTTCACACTGTTAATAGTTATCAAAGGTACCAGGATTATAATTTAGTACGCCAGACGCGCGTTTCGTCTATATAAAAGTAGAATATTAGAGTTTTTACGTTTTCACCAGTTGGAGTATATCATAATTAAACATTTACGCAGTTTATGCAGGTGTTGTGTATAAAGTAAACACAAGATCCACATGGTAAATTTACTCAAGGGGCTCTTTACATTACGTACAATAATTTATTAATTGAATCCAGCAGGTGTTACATTGTAACCAAGTCCGCAGATATTTGCATCATTCGTTTGCCTCCCATCTGTAACTATTATTTAATGGTTCTTATATCTGTTTACATTTTGTAGCCGATTACAGCGCGTAATATGCTGCACATATTTCTACAGGTGTGTTAAGGTAACCAACGGGATTTTGAGATAGAACTGATAATTTATGTGATACGTCAAAGAAATGAGCTATACTTCTCTTTTACTGTTTTCTATGAATAATGTGACACAGGGTATTTGAGTTTTAATTGTACATGTAGCAGAACCGTTTTAATAAATAATTAGGACTAATAATTTACAAATTCGCCAAAAGATTATCCTCAAACATGATCTCTTATGAATACCATTTCCAAAGCGTTATTGCAGAGTGATCTTACCTACGAATTAGACTATTTACCCCTATTTGTGACATTTTTACCTATTGTTTTATTCACACATCGTTGTCAATATAATGGAATTTGATGCGACTGTCATAGAAGTGAGAGGTTTAACTAGCTTTAAAACCAGGTTCAATCCACCATTTTCTACATAAGAAAAAGCCTGTATCAAGTCAGGAATATGACAGTTGTTATCCATTCGTTTGATGTGTTTGAACTTTTGATTTTGCCATTTGATTGGGGACATTCCTTTTTGAATTTTCCTTGGAGTTCAGTATTTATGTGATTTTACTTTTTAAAGACGAAAATGTGATGTTGTATTATTGATAATGCAAACTACTAGTATTGATATAAACAAAAGGACAAAGATGACTAATAAATGATCATCGTGTGGCATTTAACAATGAACAAACACCATATAGAAACATATGTAATGGAATGAAAAATGCGAATATGTTCTGAAAAAAGTGTATTCAAGTATGTCTCATTGAATCTAAAGTTTATTATTAGAGAAAGAATTTTAGTCATGCCGAACGAGTAATTCTTTTCTTGAAAAGACATGAAACAATATGCCGAACAAAACAAAACACGATAGACAACCGTAGCTATTGTTTGATAATATTTGACTTGTTCTTCCAGGTAAATCTAGAGAATATCCAAGCAGATGCATACCTGGTAATATTTTCCATAGCACACAGAGATACATTTGATGTAGCATCAGATCTACTTTCCGAACTAAGGGTGGATCTTGGGAGCGATAGGCCTATTGTTTTGGTTGGAAATAAACTAGATCTAGTCAGAAAACGGAAGGTTAACACAGAAGGTAAGATGCGGGTCATGTTTTCTTTAAATAGATTTTTTTATCAGGTAGATTGTTGCAGTTGTATGTCAAGGAAACTATTCGCTACTTAGAATTTTTGACCATCAAGTTTTATCTCCAGTGTTTGTGTGTTTACGATATACTATCCAGCCACTCTAAAACCATGAACCTGTCTACAAATAAAAGAAAATATGGGATAATATTGAATGAATATATTCATGTTGGTGACGTCAAACTAAAAGAGAGAGGCGAAAGATACCCTAGGGGCATTCAAATCACAAGCACTTGTCTATATAAAATCTAAAAATTAAAGTATATAGGAAACAAGTGCCTGTCACGATTCCAACTTATAAATTAGAAATAAACTGACAACTCCATGGCTAAATAAGAAAAAAAAACCAAACAGACAAACAGACAAGCAATTGTACAAAAACACAACATAGAAAACTGAAGACTGAGAAACACAAACCCTATTAACAACTGGGGGTAATCTCAATTGTTCCTGACGGATAAGCAGTCATGTGGATATTAATGCTTTAAGACCAAACATTCTGTTCAGTTCTACTAATAATGTTGTATTCATTCTTAACAAAATAAATTGTGAATGTATTATGAAAAAATATGATGAAAAAAATAAGTGTTACAGGCTTTGTTTTGTCACTTAAGAAAGCACTCTTTAGAAATATCAGAATAAGTTGTCCCACAAAACTGCTCGATTTTTGAAGAGAAAAGATAGAATAACTCTTTATAAACTATCCTTACAACTTTCATTGTATCAAAGCATTCATACTTCTTCTGGATGTTAGTTGCGTATATAAGCCTCTTAATGAATGATGGGCAGCATGACACGAGTTTTTATTCTACTATACAATCTGGGTTAGTAAGTTTATAATCATCAGCTTTTATAAAAACCGCACAATAAAAAAAAAATTGTTTTATTTACAAATTACACGTCGGTAATATTGTCTTATACTCACAAAACATTGTAGCAAACTAATATACAAAGAAGTTCCCTTTTGTCTCTTCTTCTATCAAATACGAATGGGAATATGCATGAAAGAATAATTGTCTGCAAATGTAAGCTCATTAAAAAGTAATTATCCGTCTTTATTTCTAATACTTAGAGCCTACAGGAAAACTACATCTTACAAAGTTATTAGTTCCTTTGGTTTCATGTGTATACCAGTAATTACCAATCTAAACAATCTATAAACTACTAATCTTCGTGTGTTAAACGTCTCTCGTCTCAATGGGAAACGTATTAAAGCTATAGATGGGAAAACCAGAATAATGAATGACTTTTATGTCATTGAAGGACAAATGCTGTTTTAAATTATTAAAATTTTAAGAAACAAATGATTATGAAAGATCCTAAATTTTTCATTTCAAATTCTGACTGATTGTCGTTCGCTTAACGTCCAGTGACAAATACTTCATATTTGAAAATGTCAAGTAGCAGGTTCTGCAAAGTGTGTTGATCAGGAGGAAGACAACATTCATCTGTCCAAAAAGTATTACAAATGTAACATCATTATATTAACACCTTCAACTCTAAATTAACACGTTACATGTTAATTCTTTTAAATAGTGTTAATATGTATTTCCTTGTTTTGATTCTATTTACTGATTACACGGGTTTCTGCCTGGAAATCCTGGAAACACCTTATTCACAGACTTCCATTGAAAATAATATAAAATCGAGAGCGAAAAATAGCTTTACAACAAGCACTTAAGGATTCCTGAAAGATTTATATAAAGGGTTCTTAAACGCACAGAAAGCGTACCACTCTCCTCACACGAAACATCGGATTATAGGTCGATTTCCCACCGCACGTGATTTTGTTTTTGTACTTCTATCAATATGTATACAACACAATCAAACGTTCACCACACTATATCAGGGTTTTACTATCGCAGGATGGGAGAAGTTCAAGGTGAAAAAAATCTAAACCCAAGGATACAAAAGTAAACAAGCATAAAAAACCAACTTAAGGTTATTTTTCTCATAAGAGGGATTCTCTTTAACGTGTCAACTCAATTTTGTAGACAAATTCCTTGATAATTATCAATAAAAGCTGATTAGAAGTATACTTCAACAAAATATATAAGCCCATTTAATTTTGTAAGAGCCAAGAAGAAACAATTCATTATCCGAAGTATCCAATCAGAGCAAATTATGGCATAATAATAGCAAATAGATCGAATTCTTTTAATAACGGCGTACGTGCTTTAGTTGTTTGTAATTGGTTTAATTATCCAAGGATCGATCTGGGTAGATGACTTTTGCCGTCCATGAACATAGTCACGTCCGATCTGAACGAGGAAGTTAATTCCAGTGCCCCATGTGTCACTTTCACGTTTAAGAAATTCTTGCAGCGCAAAATGACCCCCCCCCCCCCAAAAAAACCATCAAACTTTTAGACTACAAATCACACCCTCTTATGCAATTGTAGCAATGCTCATTTTCTGTCTTTCAGCACAGTAGACCCACTTTACGGTATGACCAATTTGATTTATGTTTTCATCCTCAACATGCATACAATCTTTGCGTTAATGCGTTTAGCAAATAGTGAACATCATCGTCTTAAGAGTTCCATTATTAAATCGATTAGATATATATAATCTTGTTAGTGAATTTAGAAGTTAATGTGTGTGAAGTCTCAACATGTATAAAAACTATTGAAAGACTTTTTTGCATAATTTTATGTTGTATTTAAATTAAATTCGAATGAACAGGCACATGCTGCTGAAGATGTTGTTCCTAATAAATTATAATTAAAACCAGCAGGTGCTAATCGAAGAAGGCAATGTGTGTAGTGTAATTTAAAAAAAAATATTAGGAGTTTGATACAATCGTATAACTGTTTATAGCTCGTACCACTTTTATCAAAATTATTCTTTATCAAATTCGTCTGGTCTGGTTTGTCTGTATAAAACTATCCAGGACATTCCTTTTGTTTACTTCAAAATGATTGATGTTGGCATATTTTATTTAATTCTTTGGTTAAAAAGCAAAATATTTTATATAAAACGAAACTGCTTTGATTTTCATTTCTGTTTACGTGTGATGGGATGTGCATTGCAACAAGTACGCTGAGGTCATTCCACGTAATATGACAAATGAGACAACATTATGTCGCATTGTATTTACTGAGATATCTTCTAAATAGACTTTTTCTGGCAATTGTAATTACACCGAAAGCTAAAACATAGCTAACCCATTATATGTAACTGATAATCATATTCCCTACCTTACAGCAGCACATTGTTACAAACAAGAATGTGTCCCTAGAACACGGATGCCTCATACGCACCATCATTTTCTATGTTCAGTGGATCGTGAAAATGGGATGAAAGCTCTAATTTGGCATTAAACTTAGAAATATCATATCATAAAGAACATGTACAAAGTTTCGAGTCACCTTCATAAAAACTACCTCGACCAAAAACTTTAACCCGGAGAGGGACAGACGGACGAACGAACAGACGAACGGACGCACAGACCAGAAAAATAATGCACATAAATGGGGCATAAAAAGATTTAATCAAACCATATTTAACATTTTGAAAGCAAAACATATCAAGTTGCTTATTACAAAATTTAAATAATTTTATCGCTATTTTAACAAAGTTTCCTTTGATCTTACTGACAGATAAATTACTTTTTCAAATGAGTACAGTGATATGAAAATTATCGCTAGAAACTTCGGGAGAAAGCGCCGTTATCAATGTAGTTAATCGTCGTACAGGCTCAAGCGAGAAAATCAAACTCGTTGAGATGACCAACGATAATTTATAAATATACACTGTTGTACCTGACATTACACGTTTTATTTTTCCATCTTTCAAGGTAAAACTCTTTTTGATAACAGAGAAGGAACAATAAACCTGAGGCGTAGTTGCAACCTCTTAACTGGTTTCGGTTTCTGATAATTTTGATAAAACTTCTTTTTGTTTTTTTTTCTGACTGAGGTTTCTTAAACGAATCAAATATCGTGTGTTTTTAACAGATTAACAAATCAATATCAGAAAAAATTAATGAAAACAACACGTTTTAAATTTCATGTGTCCGTAGCGTTTTTCTATACTTACATTCATTAGGAACGCTCAATGCTTAAAACTTTTATTCGGAAATGGCAAATCAAAACCATTCATAATTGAAATCTAAACTTAAACTAGTTTAATTGTAACTAATACGCCGTTATTTTCCCACCTTTTCGAAGCATTTCATTCTTCCGACCTTTACGCTGCATTTCATTCTTCCAACCTTTTCGCTGTATTTAATTCTTCCGACCTTTTCGCTGCATTTAATATCAAACATATATATTTAGGTGGTTCCGAACATCTTGACTAAAATTAATTTGACAAAATATTATTTTTTACAATTTGACAAAAACATTAAGATTTCTAAAAACTTGAACCACGCACTTTATCGGAAAACAATTGTGGACATATAGCAATTTGACAACCATTAATTTTGATCATTGAGAAGCTTTATTTTCTTAAAAGAAGAACATTATCAAAACGCTGATCTGATTAATAAAGAGTTATCTCCCTGCATGGTATGTACCATCTTTAATCATTGTCAATATATTTTTGCAAATGGAAATTTAAAAAAAAGAAAAAGTAATGGACCAATTAAACATTCACACTGGAGGAAACATACATATTCTATTGTGTTTAAACTTCGAGGGAAAAATTTTCTATGTCTTGAATACTATTTTGTCCTTTTGTCTTTTTTTTAGCCATGGCTACGACAATTTGTACATATGTGGAGAACAGATGTTGCATATATCGGGAAACCAAATCATAATAGCATTCACAAAACGTTCAAATGGACGTCTTCAACTTTACCATTAGAATAAGCTAAACAATGTTTGAATTGCATCGTTGTAAGAAACAACCGTGTTTCAAGTAATTCTTGAAAGTAAACATAAGCTCTGTATTTTTCTACGCAAACGCATGTATAGCAAAGGGAAAAGATCGACAACTTATTTTGAATTAGTACAGTCAATTTGAAAAGTAAACTTTTCAAATTATAATATGAAATCAAACTAATGCTTAAAAGAAACGAATATGTCATTAAGTCTGCGTCAACTAATCAAACAATATTTATCTTTACAGAAGCCCAAGATGTTTCAACAGTATATGATGCAAAATATATGGAAGTGTCTGCTGGAATAAACCATAACATTGATGAACTATTGGTTGGAATATTAGCTTTAATCAAATATAAACTCAATCCGTCTCTTCCACCGCCAACACTACGTGTAGATAAGAAGAAGCCTGGTGTATCAAGATTTTCTTTTAAAGCACCAATAGATTTCTTCAGTCGGATGTATCAGCTAGCACGTGATAAATTTAGACCTGCACGAAAGACTAAATGAATTGTAACACTCTTGCTTAACTGTTATAAACATGTCGGATGTTCAAATATACGAAGTCTTATTTTTTAAAACTTGACAAAATAAAGTCTTCAAGATTTTTTATTTTAAGAATTACTCCTGTAACAAAAATGACAAAATAAACAACAATAGTGATAATACAAATAACTATATAGTTAAAAAATTTGAGCAAATTGGTATTGCTAAAGAACAACTCATTATGAATATGCAAAGTCAGTGAATATGTAAATAGATATAAACACATGTAGTTTCCATATATTGCTTGACATTCACAAGCATTAACAGTTCTATAACTAAAAGACAGGTCAAAATTGTATGACGACTTGATGCTAATTAGAAGTAGATTGTCATTCTTTCATCTACAAGACTTACATAATCCATGTTTGCTATGAATAATTCAATAAAATTAATGCAATCATTAAGTAAAACGAGAATTCAAAGGTTTCAACATGTTAATTGTAGCTAATCATAATCCATTTTAATTTGCTTCTCTGTGAGGATACTATTCAAATTGTGTATGCCAAACCACGGATTTAATTATCTCAGTGGTGTGACGACATCTCAATGTATGAGTCATTTCTGTTATATTCATAAAGTAAAGTGTGCTTTCTTCAAAAATGGTTTACATAATAACGAAACTGAAATCAAGGATACTATTGAAAATCGGAGGGTTGCTACATATCTTGCTCTTTCCATAGACACTGACACAGATAGTCAATATCAATCTAGAATCTATATTGATTGAAGGAAACAGTAGAATACATTTGTTCAAAAGTAATAAATCGATTAGGAGAAAACCAATCGTTATAATTTCACCTTTCCAATTGTCAAATTTCCATTTTTCAGCATTTTTAACAAGAACTCTGTCCAATCGCATGGCGTTAACCCCTATCTTGTGTTACATTTCGCTCGTGCACGTTCGCACTAAACGGATTTCAATAACACGGGTGTTCTCAATACATAAAAATGTCCCAACAGAATTATTAGAGGAAGAGCGGCTGAAATCAACACTGTAGTAGTTTTATTGTCACCGTCTTAAAAGTATTGACCATTGAGATGTGTCGGTGTATTTACTTACTACCGACATGTTTTTGCGGTCATAGATCTGCAGATACCAGTGTAGTGGTCTGATTTTGAATTTGACCTATTCCCGATTGTCACATTGTCTCTTTCCAATCGATTTACGAAATTTGATTATCGGCAAACTACGATCGCCTTAAATTATAAGCAGACAACATTTTTATTCTCTTTTCCCTCAATTATGACATTACTGAATGAGATTTATAAATGGGTATGTACTTGAACGAGCAACACGACGAATGAAACATTTAAGGAGGTAGACCTAGGTTAAGGGAAATAACTCTTAAAATCATCAGTATGTTTGTGTCAAACATTTTTAAAAATATATTCTAAGCTTCAAGGTTACATAGATTATTTTCAATCTGTTTCAGGTAAATGCTTAAAATACATTGATGAACTTGACTTTTACAAACGCTTAACTGATTTAAAGAGTTATCTCCCTGAACCAAGGTCTACCCCCTTAAAAAAGGAACGGTTTACACTTTGAGCAACAATGTTCATTCCCGGTCTTGGTGTGGTTCGTGCTGCTCAGTTTGAATTTTGATACCGGATATCTTTCGTGGGCTCATTTTCGCTTTATCGACGTTTTTCAATTTTATTATTGTGTTGTCAGTTTTTATTTCCTGAATCACATATTCCGAACACAATGTAGGATTACATGACAATGGAAAAATAAGCTAATTCAAACGTCTTTTAACTCGAAGCAAATGTTTTCAAGTTTTGGGATAACAAAAATGTACGCAGGAATCCTGCATTTGATTATTTGTTATAAGGTATAGAAAGTACATGCCAGCTAGTTAACTAAATACTACTGTTTTACATAGCCTCATGTAATTACAAATGTACAAAGGAAGTTAATAAACAATCTTAGTTACTAAATGACACAAAAATACCATCGAACAACACAATAAATAGAGAAAACAACTATAGGAAAGCAATAAAACAACGATGTCTATATGAAATGTACTCATTTGCTACTGCTATAAGAATGCATTTTATAATTCAGTCAATAAAACCAAATGCCAAAGTACAATAAAAGAAGGCAGCAATTAACATTTTATTTCTGAAGATATTGGGAAACAGACTAGGAATTATTCAAATTACACCGAATGATCTTTCAAGTATACAATTTATCTAAATATATCTCTTAACCTTTTTATTCAGTCGGTTGAAGTTTCTCCACCTTTTATGTGATTTTACTTATTTAGTAAATGAAATCATGAAATCCTGCAATAAATTATATTTGGTTACGTCACAATATAGGAAAAGAGGATGTCATACGACGACATATCCGTGGTTGTCTACGACACAACTAGAAATTCCATAATTGTCTACAAAATTAGACTAGTGTCTATAAGAATTGGATGATTTTAACCTTTCGACTTAAAACCTTGTTGAAAAAGCTTCATTGTAACCAGGAACCCTTTATCAAAGAATCCATGATAGGAATCGCATGCCTGGAATATTTTTCAAATGATAGATGTGTACTCCATATGTATATATAGTTAAAAAGAAATGAAAAGTTCACAATGGGAAAATTGAAATTATCTTCTGTATCGTAATTAGTTTTCAACAAACCATCACAAATAAATTGTAAATGCTTTTTAACATACATGCTGTTGTCTGTTCTATGGTCGGGTTGTTGTCTCTTTGACACATTCCCCATTTCCATTCTCAATTGTAAGACAGACATTACTATATCTGTAGAATTTTCATTCTTCAAATGCATATTGTCGCTAGATGAAACAATGAAACAAGGAAATGAACGCTGCTGTATCATTTAAGGCACAGGATATCCTAGCAAAATATTGAAAAGCCCTGGTGGACAATTTCCGGGTGACTTTATAGTATATTTGAGCGGCGGATGAATTTGTCGCATTTTCAAAAGTCATTTTTTTTTATAGAGATCATATCAAAGTGTTGAATACTGTACCTTAATTTTGACATTTATATCTATTATAGTTGTTTCTTTTGGTCACAAATTGTTGTAAATATAATGAAATTGTATACGACTGTCATGACAGTGAGAGGTCTAGCTAGCTATAAAACCAGGTTTAATCCACCATTTTCGACATAAGAAAGTGCCTGTGCTAAGTACAAAATATGACAGTTGTTATATTTCTTTATATAAATAAGGCCCTTAGTTTTCACGTTTGAATTGTTTTACATTGTCATATCCACGGCCGACACTCGGCTAACCGAGAGATTGGTCGGTTAATCTATATTGAGTATGCGGCTATATGGGAGATTGGTCTGTTAATCGGGTTGGTTATACGTCTGTTAAGAGTAAAACGATTAATTTAATGTTAAACTCTATTAAATATACAGATTTTTGGCATGTTATAAGAACCAAATCAAAAATAGAAAAGTGTCTGACAAAATGATATCTATCATAGAACATTTTGCACTTGTAAAAACATTTCTTAGTCTGCGCAGTTTTCAGTAAAACTAAAAGGCGTCGCGCAAGTATGTAGTATTTATGCTTATACGCATAGCATTTTTTTTAATAAAAGGCGAAACAAATAAATTTAGATATCATTTAAAGGACAAAAAATAGTACTGTGGTTTTAAAAAATAAATTGACATTAGTAAATATTTCAAAATTGTAAAATAACGTGAATAATACCACGTTTTAGTGAAAATTATGGGAATAAAGTCTGTTAATGGGTTGGACAATTGAAATTGTGTCAGTTAAGAGTTATTTAGCCACGAAAATAATTTTGCTACCTTGATATTTTCCCCTTGAAAATTTTAAGAATGAGATGTTCCTGAGTAAACAAAAATGACAATACGGTGCCACAGTATCCTAGAAAGAGCATTTTTATTTTGACTTTCTTTGCATTTTATTGAAAGGTGTGTCACTTCAATATAGCGTGATATGGATTGGCCTCTGGAATATGCATGAATTTTTTATTGACGTTTTCAACCAGCCTTAATATATGTGTCTGTTCGAAGTAGCACGTTTTCAATTCTGACTGAAAGTGTCTTTCTAATAGAACACAGGGTACATATAACATGTTCTCGTTCACATATGAACATGATATTTGTCACTAGACGTTAAACCCTAATTCGTCGGCATCATCCAATTGGTTCTTTTCTTCTATTACTTAATCATATGCTGTTTACAAATCACTCTAAAGAAGTAAACGGAAAGGCGCGAAGGCAGCTACATTTGGTTATTTTAAGTTTCAATTCATTTTATTCCGTTTAGTTCCTTTCTACATAAGTACAGAGGAGAACTACAGTTGTCTATGGTGGCTGGTGAAGTCCATTTCGCGTTTTCGCGATTTCACCTTCATATTTTATAGAGCGAAAACGTGAAATCGCGATAAGGCGAAATCGCGAAGTCGAAAACGCGAAAACGCGAAGTCGAAAACGAGAAATCGGTTTCGCGTTTTCGCGTTTTCGACTTCGCAATTTCGCGTTTTAGCCATATAGAATATGTAAGGCGAAAACGCTAAAGCGCTAAAACGCAAAATGGCATTAACCTGCCACCATAGTTGTCCACATGTAAACTTCTAGAATTTGTCACCAATATAAGTACATCGCAATCCGTTACTGTTTCAGCAGCCATCGGTGTTTCATGTGTGAATTCTTAAACAAGTATTATTTTTCTCTCGTTTTTAGCAATGTATCACTCTCTACTGTCCTATGAGGGTCCGGATTGGGGGTATTGTTTATTTCTGTATTCTTTAAATTGTTATGTCATTTTTTCTACATTTTATTTATCTTACTCATTATTCTTTCTTTATTTTTCATTTTTGTCATCCCAATATATTTTACTTACTGATGTTTAGTTACATTACGACGTTCATCTCTGATTTATATACTGGTTTCCAATGTAGATGACAAATTTGTGTCATTCATGACAATTAAACAGAATCAACATGATATATGCGATCATTCTTGGATGAAATTAATATTAGTTTAATATTACACTTTTTGAAACCATTCTTATCAATTTTCAATTTCATGTGTTGTTTCCGTATTTGTTATGTTTCATTGCTCATGTGTTGTTTTCGTATATGTAAGCCGCTTGTCTTGAGCCTACTCATTTGATCCGATAACACCCCATATAGCAATAACATTATACTTTTATTGCCATTCATAACTCTTAACAGACCAATTAACAGACCGGGTTTTATACATCCGACCCATTAACAGACCAGGTTTTAAATAAAGATTGATTTATGTCACCAAAATACAGATTTTCGTATAGATTTTTCACACAATGATATCAATATGGTTAACAAGCATAATGCCTTTCTTTTTTCGATGTTCAAAATATTGAATGCAAGTAAATTTAACCAATGTGTCATTTTGTGTACATTTTATGTGTGTAAAATGTGTATAAATTTACTGATGAGTAACCCGCCTTTTCATTTCATAGATCGTACATCGAAGCTAGAAAAATAATAATTACACCTCTGAATTCAGTACATTGAATTGTTTTGTTAGACATGAATACTTGTTATGATGAAAATATATTTAGAAAGTTATACAATGAAACATGCTGAACTTTCATTGATTTTCTCAATAACACATGATTAACAGACTTTAGCCAACCCGATTAACAGACCATCCGCCGATATAGCCGCATACTCAATATAGATTAACCGACCAATCTCTCGGTTAGCCGAGTGTCGACCGTGATATCGGGGCCTTTTATAGCTGACTATGCGGTATGGGCTTTGCTCATTGTTGAAGGCCGTACGATGATCTATAGTTGTTAATGTCTGTGTCATTTTGGTCTCTTGTGGACAGTTGTCTCATTGGCAATCATACCACATCTTCTTTTTTTTTTATATCCATGCATTCGTTTGCTGTGTCTCAGCTATTGATTTTGTATTTGATTAGGGACTTTCCGTTTTGAATTGTCCTTACTGTTCGGTGTTTTTGTTATTTAATGTTTGGTGATTAGTCGAACAATGCTATGTTGATTGGTTAAACATGAAATCGTTTCATGTTGAACAACATAAGATTTCGAAAGGCACGGTATTTAATGCTTTTCAACTTTTTATTTATTTAAGCCTGTCAACTGTTTTAATTGCCGTTTTTTTTAATGAGTTTTCACAACCATTGGGTCAATACAACTGATGATAGACGTTTCGACCCTGAAGTAAAATGAAGAAGTGAAAACGAAGTTAGAAGGAATTATCCAGTTACATCCCTGTCTATACAGTTTTAAACTATTTATGTAACATATTCATGATGTTTCACATTATTATGATGCAATAAAAAACATTTTTCTTTCGTAAAACAAGCAACACAGAAACGGTTTATAACAAAACAATAATATATTTTTAAAAATGTATTATTGGTTTATAGTCATAAGTTAAATAAATAAGACAGTCATTAGCGTGTATTAAATAACAGGTTATTGAAAACTTTCCATACACTGTCAAATTCAGTTATCTAGTTTCTTTTACAGCTATCATTATATAAAATTTACACATACCTCGAGCTTTATTTTAATAACCTGCAATGAGAGATTCTTTTAACGCATATAGAACTATACATATTGTGTTTATTCATGTTGTATGCATCGGTTTTTGGGGAATATCTGGGATAAGTTTTCAACAGAAAGTTTAGTTAATTCATTGGGCGACCTATTCCAACAGAAGGGACTCCTGTCGTAAAATTTTGTACAGTAATACGTTTCAAAATAGAGATTTTTTAAAAGACTCGTTTTCAGTTTTATCAAATGTACGTAATGGATCAACGGTAAAAAATGTATTTTTTTTTTGCCAAATACTGGTTTGCTGAAATAATGCAATAGTAATACCCTCGCTTTAAAAAAAAATGGGGGTTTACTGTTTAACCTCTGTCCGTTGTCCGTCAGTCCGTCCATTCGTCCTTCCGTCAGTTCGACCATCCGTCCATCTGTCTGTTCGACCATCCGTCCATCTGTCTGTTCGACCATCTATCAGGCCGTCCCATGAATATTTTTCGTCGCATCTTTCTCATTAACTAGCCTATAAGGATTTCTAAAATTTGGTTTCAGAGTTTATATAGGTCAGCTGTACCGTGTATTGCGTTTTCCGATTCATCACTCAACAACTTCCTGTTCCATTTCCACATGATAGCCGAGTTGAAAATTTGCGTCACATTATTCTCAGAAACTTCAATAAAAGGATTTCTAAAATTTGCTGTCAGGGTTTATATAAGTCAGCTATATCGTGTGATGCGTTTACCGAACACTTGCATCATTTTACAAATTTTCGTAACATTTTTCTAAGGAACTACAATACAAGGATTTCTGAAATTCGGTTTCAGGGTTTATATAAGTTAGCTATATCGTGTGATGTGTTTTCAGATTCAATAATTTACATCTTCCTTTTTACTATAAAGTTTTAACAGTCGGGTGTATCATAAGTGAGCAGTTGCTCACAGATTCACTTGTTAATCCCGTATTGCAGCAACTGTAATCTACTTTATTTTGTAACAGCAAAAGGCAGTTTGAAAAATTAGGAAGATTTATGGTATCAAACTAAAAATAATTCGTATGATCCTTAGGTAAAATATCTTGATTCCTCGTTTACTGCTGAAATGACAATTAAAAAATTCAGAAAATCTGTGTTAATGTTATAGTCTTGTGTAAATTAGTCAAATGAAACAAAGATCCATTCGAGTTTATTAGATTATTACAAAATTCATACTATTTTTGAACCATTCGTGATAAAATACTGAGATATTGCCATTTGTAATGTTATTTCTCAGCCACAGTGGATTTGATAAAAATGAATCATAAGTGACGTTTCTCTTTGATTAAATAATCTTTTCTCAGGAATTTAGTCAATCTTTTACATTTTTAACTGTCATTTAAAGTTGTCTTATATAACCAAAACCACAACGTTTTCTTTGACATGAATATACTATGCCGTTTACTAAATGTCTTCTTGATTTTAATGTTGATTTTAGTGCTGTAATAAACATATTTTGATAAAGTATATTTTAACCTCCCTTCTAATGATTTTTTTTAGTGAAATATGTATAGTTATTTCCATATGTATTAATAAATATATTCATTTATTCTCTTAGACATTAAAATAGTTAACAATAGGCAAGACGGCATTTAGTCTATACAGTTTGATGTCTTTTTGTTCACGTATCGTCGTCAATATAATGGAATTTGATGCGACAATCATACCAGTGAGAGGTAAAGCTAGCTATAAAACAAGGTTCAATACACCATTTTCTATGTAAGAAAATGCCTGTACCAAGTCCGGTATATTATTTATGACAGTTGTTATCCTTTCGTTTGATGTGTTAAAGCTTTTGAGTTTGCCATTTTATTAGGGACTTTCCGTTATTTTTGCTCGGAGTTATGTATTTTTGTGAAATTCTTTTTAGACCATTGGTGTAAAGTATTTCTAATCTATACCGTTCGTTCAGAAAAAAATAACATGTTCACGATTTTTCTAGATCTACATTTAAAAGGATACGTAATAATTTAAAAGTACGAGATATAATATTTCTGTATTATATTGTTTGCTCCGAAACCAAATATCTTGAGTTTTTAGAAGTTAATTATTTTGCAAACGAGTCTAATTCTTATAGTGATTCCTACAGGAGTCTTTTAATTCCTTCCAAAAACCAAGGAAGTGTCACCAGCAGTGTCATTTTCGCAAAATTACTGTTTATGAAATGTTAAAATATTCACTTAATAATCATTGGATATAATGCTTAAGTTTTGCTATCCAGACATACACTGCCTTAGTCGTATTTGGCATAAGTTTTCGGAATTTCAGTTTTATGTCTTCAACAATCATCCCATTGGTGTAAATGTTTGTTCTCAACTGACCCCATAGTCAATTTGTATGTGCAAGATACGAAATAGTCATTTTACATCTGTGGTATCCTTTATTTGTTGATCGATGGGATAGATACGTTAATACATAGTCAGCTAACTTTGAATTATAGATTACAGGACATCATCCATGTAGCAGAACGTAAATTAAGTTGAAAGATTAAACAGTTATTTTTTCATTCTTTCTACAGGTATAAAGTCCGTCAATATAAAGACAAGAACAATTATCAAACAGAAAAGCACATTTTGTACCATTTGGAACGCCTATTGTTTGTTGAAAAAATTTCCTCCTAACAAAACACATATGTTGTCAAAAAAAACTGTGCACCTTGCTAAAAGGTTCAGATTTGTTTTTGCACATTTGATTTCAGCTCTCCAATTGTGAACTTTCCATTTCTAAGTAGCAACATTCCAGCGGCACCTGCGTACGGGGTATATATCTCCCAATTGATACGATATTCCCGTGCTTGCATTTCCTATCATGATGTTCTTGATAGAGGGTTGCTGCTCACAAGGAAGCTATTAAACCAAGAGTTCGAAATGGTGAAGTTGAAATCATCCCTTCGTAAATTTTACGGACGCCATCACGAGTTGGTTGACCGTTATGGAATAACCGTTTCACAAATGATATCGGATATGTTCCTTACGTCGTAAGTACAATCCCCTTCCCTTTCATGAATGTGACCTACCGAATTAGACTATTTACCGGATTTGTTATCACATAAGCAACACGACGGGTGCCACATGTGGAGCAGGATCTGCTTACCCTTCCGGAGCACCTGAGATCACCCCTAGTTTTTTGGTGGGGTTCGTGTTGTTTATTCTTTAGTTTTCTATGTTGTGTCGTGTGTGCTGTTGTTTTTTGTTTTTTTCATTTTTAGCCATGACGTTGTCAGTTTGTTTTAGATTTATGAGTTTGACTGTCCCTTTGGTATCTTTCGCCCCTCTTTTGTTTATTATCTACAAAGGATGATATGTGCATTTCGTAAACAAGTCGTTTGCATAATAGTTGTATCTATAATAGGTGATTATTTTTATTTTTTGTATTTATACATTTTACATGTATGAATTATTAAAATTAACGGTACCAATTTTCTTGTACCAGATGCGCATTTCAACAATACATGTCTCTTCAGTGATGCTCGTGGCCAAAATATTTGAAATCCAAAGCTTATATAAAAGATGAAGAGCTATAATCCAAAAGGTCCAAAAAGTATAGCCAAATCCGTGAAAGGAATCGGAGCTTGCATGAGGGAGATACATTCCTTGATTTATAATAATTTCTATCATTTTGTAACAGCAAATTTTAATAACTCAAAAATCCGTATTTTCATGCCAATACCGAAGTACTGGTTACTGGGCTGGTGATACCCTCGGGGACTAACAGTCTACCAGCAGAAGCATCGACCCAGTGGTAGTAGTAAAATTAACGGTACCAATTTTATTGCACCAGATGCGCATTTCGACAATACATGTCTCTTCAGTGATGCTCGTGGCCAAAATATTTGAAATCCAAAGCTTATACAAAGATGAAGAGCTATAATCCAAAAGGTCCAAAAAGATAGCCAAATCCGTGAAAGGAATCAGAGCTGTGCATGATATGTGATATGCTTTCCTCCTTTGTTTTGAAAATTTCACAATCAGAAATAACTGTTGTTTCTAGGTTTTGTGGATATTAACTACTTCAAGGGCAACATCCGGTATCACTAAGTTTATTGCTGATGCAATTCCGTCATCTGTTTAATTTTAATGAATTCATGAGATTTAAAGATCGGAAAACTTAACTGTAGCTTCGAACCTGTAGTATGAAAAGAGAAATAACTCAATTATGAAAAATAAAATGACTTTTGTTTAACCAATATCGCTTTAGTTTGTACATTTTCATAAATAACTAGATATTATACATAGAAGTTTTTGTTCATCTTAAATATTTTAAAACTAGTTTACCAAACTTAGACTTGAATCGAGTAACACGCGTTTAATCTTTTTATAACATTATGCATTGGTAATTTACATTTTCTTACCATAAAACGGGTTTGATAAATTAAAATCAAATTCATATTTCATTTTAGTTTCAGTAATATCATATCCAGAATGGAAAGCAGCATATTATTTTTCCGAAAGTGCTTCGGCCATTCCGATGATTGTTTATAACATGCACGTATCATACTTTCAGTTTTTCTATTTCAAAAGAGTTGTGGCTTAAAAATTATCAATGATATAAAAGTGTAAAATTTGAAACAACAAAAATAACAAAAAGAACACAAACAATATTAAAAACCCACACTATGTCATTAACGGATGCTAATTTTTACACCTTGTGTCATAGTAAATGCTTAACACAACATAATCATTATTATAAATGAGTATATGGTTTTTTTTTTTATATAAAATACTAGTTATTTGTACTTCGCAGAAACCCCCAAAAACTTAAGATTACATAAAGGCTGAATGCAACATTTCGTTTTACAAGTAACAAGACAATGGCCAGATTTTGCTTCTGATTGTACATGGACATTTTCCTACTTTCCGCGCCTTCACGATGCAGGCAACTACTTTAATGACAATTGCATTCAACTACTATTGATGTATTGACTATCGGAAACAAATGTTTTTTTTTTCTAGAAGTAAATAAATTATTTAAAGATATGTATACCCGGATATATAGCATTGTTATGAAAAAATATCTTAGGAGTTGATATTGTATTCAACCTTTGATTGGAAAGAAGCAAAAAGAGGTGACGAAGTTGCCCATAAACTTTTCACAATTTAATGCATTTCTCAACAGTGGATTGATATCATTGTCTTGCATGCTGAAAATGATTTTATGGAGTTCCAAAACTGTTAAAACAACCATTTTCCAGTTTTAGTTACAAACACTTAATAGTATACACTTTTGATGTGCCTTATATTCCGTAATCCTTACTTAAGCCCTAAAATACATACCCTTTTATTATTTTATTTATATCTTGAATTATATCTTTAATTTTATAACAAAAATATCAAGTTAGTAAATAGCTGTAAAAATGACCCAAAAAAATCAGTAAATACCAGTAATCACTGAAACAACTAGTAAATACATGTAATTACTAAATTGGCTAGTAATTACAGGTATTTACTGAAATGTTTAGTAATTACGTGTAATTCCTAATTTCACCTATTTACTGTAACATATACATTTAAAGTTAAACCAACTGGTGTACTGATCACGAAAATTTAAAAAGTCTCAAATGAAAGATCGATACTATAGGTTTGAAGAGCATTCGTCAATGTGAAATATAAATTAAAATATTTGATAGGTAAAGGAGGTCTTTTTTTAATTTTTTTTTTAAGTGGCAGGGAAATGCTGATTCGGATTTTAACCTTATTAACTAGGTCTTGAATCGAACAAAATAGGTATAGAATTTGATAAAATCTTGGTAGATGACCTTTCATGCGCTATTGAAATCTTATATGAAAAAAATAATGGGTGTTATGGGCTTCAATATTTTACCCTGTATCGTACGAGTAAAGCCAAGGAGTCCGAACATCTAACACATTTCTTTGTTTCTCTGTTCAGAATGATCATGTGTGTGTTTATTTGTTTAATATTCCTGTAACGAAGTGCTTTTTTTGTGGAAGTTTTTACATTGCAATAAAAGCGGGAGGTAAGGGTAGCCATAACACAAGGTTCAACCTACAATTTTTCTTTAAGTGTCTATATCAAGTTCAAGAATATGGCTGTTGTTATCAACAATCCGTTTCTATGTAAGTTGGCGTTTCTTTATGTTGCATGTAAATGTTTCTTTCGCTCCGTTGTTTTCCTCTTTTAATTGATGCTCTTCCCTTTGTTTTAGTTTTTTACCCGGATTTGTATTCGTTTAATCGATATATGACAATTGAACAGCGGTATACTTATGTTGCCTTAAATAAATGTAAAAAATCAAAATTCAAATCAAGTTTTACTCCGTCACATTATTCGTGTTGCAGCAACAAGTCAAAACCCGTTGTTGGTGATCTATCATATTTGCTTATCGTTATTGTTTTTACAATGATTCAGACTAGTGGTTTTCTTGGTAGAATTGTTTTTCATATTTGTTTTTTGCTATCTTCAAAAATGACAAAATGACTGAATTCATTGCTGGGTCATTATAACGTTCATGGAACATAAACGTACACATTTCTTATTGAAAACATATTGGTTGAATATGGAGTGGAATTCTTTCCACAATTTGTTGGCACTTATATAGGAATGAAATGTGTGCATCTGCTTGTCACCCTCTTCTTAATTTCAGACACTTGTCAAAAACAAGATGATCAAAGAAGTCAGATAAATTAAATTTGCATTCAGATACATTGTTGTTGTAACTTTTCCTGTTGGGATCTATTAATATGTAGAAAACTCGAAATTAAAGAAAAATCAGAAACGGCTTGCGCCGGCTCATTTTAAGACTTTTACCTTGAATACGAATTACTTGTAGTCAACTAAAATTCAAATTCATAATCTATGACAAAAGAGACTATTTTAATTTTGAAACTATCAGCCTCCACCTCCGTAGTAGCAAATACCAACTGCATCTGCATATGGTATATATATTTACACCTCATTCGGTATTCAAGAGATTGCAGCTGTCACTGAAACTTTTAAAAACGTCACCAACCACCAGGGTATGAGCAGAAAGTTGATTAACAAAGGCTATGTCAAAAAACGTCTTGTCCTTTTTCGTTTTTTTAAATTGAGAAATATTCCGTATCAACTACATAAATAATGCATGATTGTCTTGAAGTATGCATTCTAGGTACAGACGTTGTGTAAAATCTGAGTTAAGGTATATAGTATTTCTTAATTTGTTTGTACATATTTAAACATTCATTGGTTAGTCCATTTTGGTAATATCTAATATCCTTTTGACGTGGCTCGGAATATATACCACATTGTGTTATTTTGATATAATTTCTTTTTTTGATTCTTGTCTTTAATTTTTGCGTTTTTGCTTTGCTTGGTTTTTCTTTGTTGACACCAGCTGGGAATGCTTGTACAAAGTCAGATATATAAATAGTTGTCTTCCATTCTTTTGATGTGTTTTGGATTTTATTTTTGCCATTGTAAAAGAACTTTTCGTTTTTAAAATTTTTCTTGCAGTTCGGTATTTTTTCTTCTCCACATTTTCATCATTCTTGATTCGAACTTACAGCTTTTGGGCCTTACATCATTTGTGTAGTGTTTTAATAATAATGAATACAGTGTCCATATATATTAGCACATCAAACTTTCAAAATTATAGCCTTTAAAGGACGACTTTAATTGTTTTTGCTTATTATCTCTAAAACATTAGTAGTAAAATAATGTTAAATACCAACTTGTTTAAGCAGTCATTTTCAATCTTACAATAATGAATAGTATCGTGGACAATTAGAGTTGTCTGTCTTTTAACAGTTATTTCTTTTCCTTTAAATTCAAGAACAAGAATGAACGGAATATCAATGCTTCAATTTATAAAAAAAATATGTGGCTAAAAATGTCATCAATAGTTAGGTACCAGGATTATAGTTTAATAGGCCAGACGAGCGTTTCGTCTACATAAGACTCATCAGTGACGCTCAGACAAAAAAAAACCCAAACAAGTACAAAGTTGAAGAGCACTGAGGACCCAAAATTCCAAAAAGTTGTGCCAAATACGCCTAAGATAATCTTATCTGTTTGAGTTTAACCAAATAGAAAAACTTACAGAAGCATTCCTACACTTGACCATCTATATAGGTTATTGCCGCTAGTGCCGAAAATGAATTAACCATTTGAAGGCAGTCATCAAGCCAAAAAGATATCTTTATGGCTTATAAAGCAAATAAAGAAAGTCATGAAATAAAAAAAACCCAAGATGGAACCTCTTACATTTAATAACCTGTAGCCCTTTTCAAAAAAATGTTAAGTGTAAAATTTATCGTAAGTCTAAAATATTTCTTAACAATTCAACAAAATATTTTTATCGTAAGATTAATTTTACACTTAATATTTTTTGTGAAAAGGGCTACTGATTGTGCACCAATTTATTTATTCATTTCATTAATTCCTCTAATTAGAGAATGGGTGTTTTAAACCTTCTCGTCATTAAGTCCGTAGTTATTCTTTGTCTAATTAGATCTCATTCCACACATCCTTATTTAAAAGTAAATCTATTGACCAATGCAGAACAATAGGAATGCCGAAAACAACTCATTTATTACTCAAATATTTGCAGGAATTTACAAATGAATTGAAGATGTAGTATATGATGATGATAGATAAAATGTCTTACTTCTGTCTGTTGTTCAAAGTCTCCTATTATATTGGACTGCAGATGTTACCAAGTGTACATAGCACAGTCTTTTCAATGCTTTTATGTCAGATTTTTGGAGTTCGACTAAAGGCTCCCTAATCAAGATATATTTTAAAAAAGATTTGTTCGTCTCATTCATTTAGTTAAGCAACAATTTCAAAGGACAATGTTCTACTATAAAGATCCTCCAAACACTTAACATTTCCAATGCAAGCTAGGATGGAACATACATGTCTGTACATATCTTTTAATATTTGGTAAGCATGGTTTGGCACGGAAAAAAGTTTGGGAAAAATAGAGCACTACGTATTTCGAAGCATTTTGAAAATGCACACTCCTGCCAAAGACGCAGTTTTACGAAGATTTTTGAAACGTTTGACACATTGACTTTTAGAGGTATGTGTATAAGAACGGACCCTCAAACCTTTTTTAGAATTCTGAATCATTTAGACAAAACACATACATATGGTAAAATTCGGAGGATTTTTGACTTCGTTTAGGAACTGTCTATGGCGTGGTTCGTGTTGCTTAGTCTTAAGTTTTCTTTGTTGTTTTATGTGTACTATTATTTGTTTGTTTTTGTTTTTTTTAGCCATGGCGTTGTTAGTATATTTTTGATTTATGAGTCTGACTGTTCCTTTGGTATATTTCGCCCCTTTTTTTACAAATTAATGTTTAGTTCGCTAAAGTATGGCCATTTAGCCGCTCAAATATTTAAACATCACGTCAGATGTTTGGTTTTACGCATGTCTAAATACAGAAAAACACCTCAGACGTACCATATTATTTAGTGTGTTATTCATTGTCATTGCTATGCACCTCTTGTCTCAATAACTCACCATTGTTTTGTTATTAAAATGTCCTGTACCAAGTCAGGAAAATTACCATTGTTATATAATAGTTCGTTTCTGTGTGTGTTAAATTTAATGTTGTGTTTCTGTTGTGTTTCTGTTGTGTCGTAGTTCTCTTATTTTTGATGTGTTTCCCTCAGTTTTAGTTTGTAACCCGGATTTGGTTTTTTTCTCAACCGATTTATGAATATTGAACAGCGGTATACTACTGTCGCCTTTATTTATTCATTGTTTACATATTCATATTCACAAATAATACCTTTAGCCTTGACTTAACAGCTTTGTTAATGAAATATCTTAGTACAGTTGTGTTACTCGAAAGTTTTACTTGTTTACTCTTTTGAAATGTACATCATCTTGATAAATGTTTTCTTTCATTGTAGATGCTTTTTGTGAAAAAAAAAAAGATTAGGGAAAATCTGTTTTCTCTTTTCCATTTTAAAGTCATCCAAAATAGAACTTAATTTAGTTTCGAAATGGTCCTTTTAAATGTTTGTATGGAAGATTGAATGGCCAAGAGAGCAATTGATTCTCATTTCTTGGCATTTAATAAGCATTAAAAGAAAATACATTGTCAATACCGATACATCACAGTGTAATCATTGAATGTGCAGTGACTGAATTACTGAATTGATTAAAAGGTGCAAGAAATAGAAAATAAATACATTTGTTGTATTGTTTTCTTCAATATCAAAGTATTTGATATTACTTTATCCAATAGTTGAACATAAGAAAACCATGATATAATCATAACAAAATAATACGTATATTGCAACAAATCTGATGACATTTAAACGGTACAAACTCATCAAAAATACCAAACGAAACATTGTCTGTTAATTGTTTTGATTTCAGGCATCACATTTTCAATTTTAACTGGTTATTATTATGCCGTTTAATTGACCATAATATAAAGCATCCAATTCATAAAGGGCATTACCAAAAATATCCGTTTACAGAAATATGCTGTCAAATTTTATCCAATTGAAGTTCATGAACAATGCGTTGTTTATACACGTTTATAAATTCATCATAGGTAGCAGGGTCAAAATATTATACGCAAGACGTGTATTCCGTCAAAAATATCTTTTCAGTGACGCTCAAATAAAGAAAATGAGCATTGCGAACCAGTGGTCGAAAGTTTGTCCAAATACCGTTAATTTATAGTAAAACTAAACCACTCAATAATTCAAAATATATTCATCTGTTTGTTAAATTTATTAAATGCTTTTAGGTCCCAATGAAAACACAAAAAGAAGCATTCAATTCTAAACAAAGCCATTAACTCATTTTTCACTTAATATCTTAATAATTTATTTAAATAGATGTTCATAATTCATTAATTTGCAGGTATTTTAAAACCAAATATAGAAAACTTACCATCAAACAAAGACCATTTAGTGTCAAGAATGACAGTAATGAGTCGATATTTATTGATTTAGATAATAACGACGGTCATCTAGTCGTTTTATCTTTATTGAATACCAGCATTTTATGAAACATAAAAAATAAATACGAGATACAAAACAAATCATTATTTATAATTAAAGAAGCGTATTAGTGCCAGACAAACTGTTTGGAAAATTTCGTCCTATGTTTGCGAAATAAAACCATAACTCAAACTAAAATCTAACCAGTTTTGTTTTGCCATACCGAAACCCAACTTGACATCCTTTATTCCAGTGTTAATTTTAATTCTTTGTCCATTATAATATAACAAAGTTTTAAGCGTTCATCACTATCACATTGGATATTTCAAGCATAATATGTTGAGTAGTTTATATGAAATATGGTCAACATTTCTACGTCATGGGTAGACTTTGATTTCTTCAACACCAGATATATCATGAATCTGATGTGTGTCCAGTGACACAGATATTTGTCGTCTGCCAGGCTTTTTCGGCGTCAGCTCTAAAATAGCTGCCCATTCTTGATGTGAACCAATATTGCTGAAATATATAGAGAACATTTAATTCACTGCCACAACTATAGTAGTTTGAAATTCTTAATTAGCAACCATTTGTTTTAAGCATCGAATTGAGCATCTCCAAATAATCTATACATATTAACGTATTGTGTTTAGCAGCCTTCATTGCGATCCAAAAAGTATGTGTACTTGTGAAAAAATGAAGTATGTATTTTTACCTTAAGTTGAATTGTTCTTCAGCATCTAATCCAGGTCCTTCCACAGTTAAAACACAGTTAGCTAAACGAGCTGGCAATGGATTGACAAAAGACAATCGACATTTAAATGGATGTCCTACACGCATGTTGTTATCAAGTACCTGAATTAACATAATAATACTTATAAGAAAATGTGGTATGATTGCCAATGATACATATTGCACAATGACCTCTTAGACGTCTAAAGTAATACGTTTTATCTATATAACAATGAATTTTAATACTACTAGATCTATAACACCAGATTCAATCCATCATTTTCTCATAAGGAATAAGTCAGAAAATTACCATTCGTCTGATGTCTTTGAGCTTTTGATACTGCCATTTGATTAGGGAATTACCTGTTACTTTATTTTTTTCAAATGCAATGTTTGTAAGACCAATATTCAAACATGATAAACAGTTGTTCACTTGATTCAGAACTCTTATGTTTTTTTCAAAAGAATAATTAAAACAAAAGAAAGATAATTTGATAGTTTAAGAAAATAAAACCCAATAGACCTATGCATTAGAAGTCGTCATCAATAGACAGATTTCAATACAATATTCCGACCTTTAAAGTACATGTGTGCCAAATCTATAAAAGCTGTGATAAATTGAACAGAAACAATCAAAGATCTGCTATTAACATCCAGTATCTCACATAATGACAAACATTAAGATATGAGAACTTCTGTCGAGTTTCCTGAATTGAGCATTAGCTCTACATAACTGATAATTGTAGGTATTGATGGTTGCATATTCATTATTAAAACACTGCGACAAAATAATCAAATATGTAAAAAGCTCTATGTGCTCTATGCGCTTGACTGAAAAGACTATAAAAAGACAACATTATACGTGTACTAATTACACCATTACATTTTATCCTTCTTTACCAGAAGGCACTTTTTTGTATGACTTGATTTGAAAACAGAATTTCCAGGAAATCACAGTGCTGCTCTGTAAAATTAGGTGATCTATATCCAGGCAATTACAGTACTACACTTTACAAGTAATCTTAAATTTATCTTATAATCACCTCTACTTGAATATCAGGTTTTCGAAGTCTAAAATCGTCTTGGAATGCCTGTATATGACCTGTTTCTTCTACCTGAACAACTGCTGACACTTTCATGGCCATTTGCTCACTAATTTTAGGTAGATAATCCAAAAACTTAACCTCCAACGACGATTCTCCCTCTAAAATGATGAAAAATTCATCTAATAACATATTGCTAACGGCACAGAACACAGAGGAAAACGTTTTAATTTTTTTCTGTGATTTTCAAATTAATATATTTTATAAATAATCTATTAATGTTGAATGTTGTTGTTTACCTTCAAATATTGTTTTTGTGTAATCTCACCTGTTCTAGGGGCAAGCTGCGTTGAAAAGGAATATTCCTTCACAACATCCTGTTTGACACCAATATATGAAACAGTCTCGCATACAATTTTCCCTTTAAGAGTCCTCATTTGGTCACCGATATTGCGGAAAGTTAATGAAACTTTAAAATCTTTCCCAATTAAAATGTAATCTCTGTGTTCAAAGCCACCAAATATAACATCCTATGGAGAGAAGAAACAAAATAAACAATTAGATAATGTAATATCCAAAGATCTTCTGAATATAGATTAACTTAGAAAACGGGAAATTTATGAATAATTGATCAAAACTTGCACTTAGTCAAGTATCAGTATTTGATATTGTTGTACATTATAAAATAACCTTGTTTTTGTAAGATGTGAAAATGAAGATCGTGTACATCATTTTTATTTTTTAATAAAAAGTTACATGATCGATAATTCCTGTGGTTGTATTGGCCATTTTTCGTTCATTGACATCAATTTAGTTTGATACATTGATTATAAAACATAACATAAATGCACTTCCATTTACCGAATTGCGGAGTTCATTTCAACTATATTTGATACAAATACGCAGTGTTTAAACCATTATAGTCCGTTTGACTTCTATAAATCTTCAAAAAATAATTCTTAAAAATTCATTTTTAAAGATAAATATTTTTTTTCTTCATGTATGTTAATGTATGATATATACGAACTCTGACTATGCATATCATAATTACAAACCTATAATCAAGAAAGTTACTCATTAGGTCTCTATGTTACTTCAATTTATTTTAATATAAAATACTCAATGGAGTATGTATGAGTAGTGTAACAGCCTTCCATTCAAAACAAAAACATTAGACATGTGCTCTAAACCTGTTTTATTGTACCATGTGACTTTACTCATTTAAATAACTCTGGTCATGTGATTACTGAGCTTTCTGTATTCAATGAGAAATACAAAAGCATGCACACATGACCAGAGTTATTTAAATGAGTAAAGTCACATGGTACAATGAAACAGGTTAAGAGCACATGTCTAATGTTTTTGTTTTGAATGGAAGGCTGTTACACTACTCATACGTACTCCATTGAGTATTTTATATTAAAATAAATTGAAGTAACATAGAGACCTAATGAGTAACTTTCTTGATTATAGGTTTAAAATTATGATATTCATAGTCAGAGTTCGTATATATCATACATTAACATACATGAAGAAAAAAAATATTTATCTTTAAAAATGAATTTTTAAGAATTATTTTTTGAAGATTTATAGAAGTCAAACGGACTATAAACACAACAGAAAAAAACAGGATTAATATTAGTTTCTTGACATCACATCAAAGTAATTACTTTAAAAATTTCTATGTTAATATGCAAGTGTCTGAGACTTAAAGAAATTCAATGTGAGGTAATTTTTCATGGTATTACTAAATATGTTCTGTTTAATATTATTATATTTCATGAGCTACAGGATTAACATCAACCTATATTAAAACGTTTAGATCAAACATTAGGACAATCAGAGAAGGAAAAGAGTCCATCAGAAAATCCAAAGTCATTTAAAAAAATCGTTTCGTGACGGCAAAAAAAGAGGATATATATTGACTAGCCGTTTATCTATGAATAATCACATTACATGAATGTTTGATAAGATCCCATTATTTTTATTTGCAGAGAGCAATTGTGATGCTTTCAATATCAACAATTACCTTATCCAAATACAATGCAACATATTTGACTGCCCTAACCATTATAAATAAAAATAAGTCTTGATTTACTCGTATTGCCACTGTTATAGCATAAACATGTATGAGATAAATAGAGACATAATTAATTGAAATTTTGTATTTGCACCAGATGAACGTTTAGTCCACAAAAAACCTCATCAGTGACGCTCGAATCAAAGAAAAGCAAAATGAGAGACGAAATATTACAAGGGATATTAAAACTTTTAATTGAAGACAAACTGACAACGCCGTGTCAAAACCATGCAAACTTATAACGACCAAAAAGACACACAAAAAGTCCACAAAACCCAACATTAAAAACCGACGATCGAAGGTTTGGCAGATCCGACTCCGTATGTGACATCCATCGTGTTGCAAACGTCAATACACATTCGGTGATCTAACATTTGAGGGATAGAGGACGGGATTGCAAAATGTTCGTTGTTATCTGAGAAAAACATTAAAGCATAGTCCATAAACTCGTGATGGTGTCCGTAAAGTGTTTTGCATGGAGTTAAACTTCTACTAGTAGAGCCCTTGCTTTGATAGCTTTTTTTTGCACCAATACACGGTCGTATTTCCTTTTTCTAATACATACATACATTAAAAATCAAACATTTGAAATAAAATGGAAACGTACACTGCGAATGCACAATATTCAACCGTCAACCTTTTATTCAAAACCTTATTATATTGTATGAATATAGCGAGATTTTATCTTTATTAATATATATTACTTGCGTGTGTCATAACTGGGCCACTAACCACGTGTGATACGGTGCTTTTTGTCCGCAATTCGCTTTTTGTCCGCTTTTGCTTTTTGTCCGATAATTTTGCTTTTTGTCCGAAACTTTTGCGTTGTCCGTTGCTGTTTGTCCGATTATTTTGCTTTTTGTCCGAAACTTTTGCTTTTTGTCCGTTGCTTTTTATCCGTTTTGCCTTTTGTCCGATTATTTTGCTTTTTGTCCGAAACTTTTGCTTTTTGTCCGTTGCTTTTTGTCCGTTTTGCTTTTTGTCCGATAATTTTGCTTTATGTCCGATATAAAATGTGTATATTTTTGGCAGGTTTCATTTTGAACTTCAAAATACCATGTCCTTTTAGGAGTTAAATACAGACCATACTCACATTATAAATGATTTGTACATGAAATTTCATGTCTTTTACAATATATCGCATTACCTCTAAAATGGCTCGAAGCACTAATATCCTAGACCCGTAGGTGTTGGTCAACAGAGGGCAAGGGGAATACTCTTGTATATCCCTAAGTCTAAAAAACAACTATTGAAAGCTGGCTAAACTAAGACATACTCCAGGTAGGCCATTATACCAGAAGAAGAGGTAGTCAAACCCTTATAAATGGCTTATAGCACTTATGTCCTGGATCTACACGAGTTTATCAGCAACGAATTAAAAGGGGCATGAGTTTCGCCGGTATATCACGAAGTAAAAATAAACCTCATTATTGCCAGCTCTTCAAACTAAGAGATTCTCCACGTTGGCCATTATACCAGAGATATAGGTAGGCAGTGCCTCTTAAATGGTCTATGGGCCATGGCACTTATGTCCTCGACCTGTACGAGTTGGTCAGAAGAGGGTAAGGGGAATACTCTAGTATATCACACAGTCCACCAAAAATAGTGACGGCTGCCCAAACTAAGACATTTTTAGGTGCGCCCTTATACTAGATGTTGGAGTAGTCATTCTCTTAAAAATGGCTCATAGCACTTATGCTATAGACCCGAACGAGTTTGTCAACAATGAGTTAAAAGGGGGATGAATTAGCCCGGTATATAACGAAGTTGAAATAAACTGTTTCCCGCTGGCTAAACTAAGAAATTATCCACGCGGGCCATAATATGAGAGGTAGAGGAAGGGATTGCCTCTATAAAATGACCATGAGCACGTATGACCTAGACCCGTACGAGTTAGTCAGCAAAGTGTAAGGTTGGTACCCTAGTATATAATAAAGTCGAACTAAACTATTGCTGGATGGCTAAGAGATTCTCCGCGTGGCCATGATACCAGAGGTAGAGGTTGTCATTGCCTCTAAAATGGCCTAAATCACTTATTCCCTAGAGAAGTACGCGGTATCATCAAAGGGTTTAAAAGGGAGTTGGAACCTCTGTTTACAAAGAAGTCGAAATAAATTATTGCCGGCTTGCTTAAGTACGAGATTCTCCAAGTTGGCTATTAATCCTAGGTTAAATGTGTACATTGCCTTTTAAATGGCTGATAAAACTAACGCCCTAGACCTGTACGAGTTTGTCAGCAAAAGGTTAAAGGGGGGATGCGATGCCTCTTTTTACAACGAAAATATAAATTAAGCCGACTGGCCTAACTAAGAGATTCTATACGCGGGGTATTATATCAGAGGATGAGGTAGGCATTACCTCTAACATAGCCATAACACGTATGTCCCAGACCCGTGTAAGTTAATCAGCAAAGGGTAAGGGGGTACCTAAGTATATCACAAAGTCGAAATAAACTATTGCTGGCTGGCTAAACGAAGAGATTCTCCACATGGGCCATGATACCAGAGGTAGAAGTGGCCATAGCCTCAAAAATGGCCACTTATGCCGTAGACCCGTACCAGTGCTTCGGCAAAGTGTTAAAAGGGGGAGGTGGTATCTATGTTTACAACGAAGTCGAAATGAATTATTGCCGGCTGGTCAAACAAAGAAATTCTCAACATAGGCCATTATAACAAAGGTAGTGGTGGACATTGCATCTAAAATGGTCCATACTTCTTATTCCATTGATCTGTACGAGTTTGTCAGCAAAGGGTAAGGAGGGTACCCTGGTATATAACAAAGTCGAAATAAACTATTGCCGGATGGCCAAAAATAAAAGATGATCCACGTTTATCATGATACCAGAGGTAGAGGTGGGCCTTGCCTTTAAAATGGTTTATAGCACTTATGCCAGCAAAAGGAAAGGAGGGTATTCTAGTATATCGCAAAGTCGTTATGAAATATTGCCGGCTGTTCAAACTACGAGATTCACCACATGGGCCATGCTACCAGAGGTATAGGTGGTCATTGCCTTTAAAATAGCCTATAGCACTTATATGGCATATACCCGTACGAGTTTGTCAGTAAAGAGCTAAAATGAGGAGGTGGTACCTCTGTTCACATTAAAGTCAAAATAACTGTAGCCGGTAGGCCAAAATCCGGGATTCTCTACGTGGATCATTATACCAGAGGTAGAGGTTTATTTCGACTTCGTTGTAAACAAAGGTAACACCTTTTATTTTTAACCCCTTGCAGGCAAAATCGTACAGGTCTTTGGAATTAGTGTTATATGCCATTTTAAAGGCAATTACCATATCTATCTCTTGTAAAATGGCCTACGTGGAGAACCTCTTAGTTTGGCCAGCCGGCAATACTTTATTTCGACTTTGTTGTAAACAGAGGTACCATCTCCCCCTTTTGATTCATTATTGTCAAACTCGTACGGGTCAAGGGCATAATTGCTATAAGAAATTTGTATGGCAATGCCCTCCTCTATCTCTGGTAAAATGGCCTACGTGGAGAATCTTTTAGTTTGGCCAGCCGGCAATTATTAAAGTGTATTTCGACTTCGTTGCAAACAGAGGTACCACCTTACCCTTTTAATTCATTGTTGTCAAACTCGTACGGGTCTTGGGCCTAAGTGATCTGTGCCTTTTTTAAGGCAATGCCTACTTCTACCTCTGGCATCATACCCCACGTGGAGAATCTCTTGGCCAGCCGGCAATTGTTTATTTCGACTTTTTTATATACCAAGGTACTTCCCTAACCCTTTGCTGACTTACTCGCTGGCTTATCCCTTATTGTAAGTAAGTAAGTTCAATAAATATAAGACTATATGCCAGGTCTTTCTGACAACCAATTACAAACAAATTGGGGTTTATCTAATGAGGCTTTTCCCAGGATGCAATTGCTCGTAGACTGTATACAGTTGACCAAATAATCCACAAATTCCGCAAAAGGATCTTTTAATTATAGGCCATGTCCATTTAGACATTAAGCAACAAAAGCCCAGCATGACCGATGCATTTGTCTTTAACATCTCCGATATTGATTCCGCGTGGCCTTCCAATTGACATGAGTGTCCATTGGTGTTCATTGTTAAACCTTTGGAGCTATATCAGTTTGTGTGGAAATTAAGAGCACGATGACCTTCCCTTGGTGATAACAACATGGCCAACAACCATATCGTGTGTTACCAAAAGCCGTCAGCGATAGTCACACCGACAATTTGCTACCTTCGTGGACAAAAGCCTGGCTTTTCGCTGGATCCTAATTAACATCTAGTGTTGTCACTACCATTTGCTGTAGAGATTTAGTTGCACAACATAACAGAAACATTCTTTGTAAATACTCTATACTGATATTTTGACATTTGGATGGTTCATATACCAATTGTAGCCGAAAAATGATAATGAAACATTTCTGTTTAATATCGATCTATTGTTGGAATTGTAAATTTTCATATTCAATTTTTGTTTGTTTAAAGATGACCATTTTAAATAAAGATTTTAATTTTTTAAAAAGCAAGTGTTAGACTTGTGCTTTTATTGCCACTCAGTTCATATAACCTGTCATTTTAGTCGAGCCTGTAACTTTTGTTGCAGAAAGCTCGACATATGAATAGTGATCCGGCGGCGGCGGCGGCGGCGGCGGCGTAAGTTAACTTCTGAAAAGCTTAATATTTTAGAAGGTGGAAGAATTGGATGCTTCATACTCTGTATATAGATGCCTCATGTTACGAAGTTTCTGTCAGTCACATGTCCAATGTCCTTGACCTCATTTTCATGGTTCAGTGATCACTTGAAAAAAAGTTCAGAATTTTTGTAATGTTGAATTCTCTCTTATTATAAGTAATAGGATAACTGTATTTGGTATGTGCGTACCTTGCAAGGTACTCATGCCCGTCAGACAGTTTTCACTTGACCTCGACTTCATTTCGTGGATCAGTGAACAAAGGTTAGAATAAGTTTTGGTGGTCAAGTCCACATCTCAGATACTATAAGCAACAGGGCTAGTATATTCGGTGTATGGAAGGACTGTAAGGTGTACATGTCCAACTGGCAGGTGTCATCTGACCTTGACCTCATTTTCACGGTTCAGTGGTTATAGTTAAATTTTTCTGTCTTGGTCTGTTTTTCTCATACTTTATGCAATGAGTCTACAATATTTGTTGTATCGAATGATTGTAAGGTGTACATGTCTAGCGGGAAGATATCATCTGACCTTGACCTCATTTTCATGGTTCAGTGGTCAAAGTTCAGATTTTGAGTTTTGGTCTTTTTATCTAATATTATATGCCAAAGGTCACTATATTTGGTGCATGAAAATATCTTATGATCTATATATAAGTCTCCCAGGTTTTATTTGACCATGACCTCAATTTCACGGTTCATTGCACAGTGTTAAGTTTTTGTGTTTTGGTCTGTTTTTCTTAAACTATAAGTAATAGGTCAAGTATATTTGTTGTATCGAAGAATTGTTAGCTGTTCATGTCTGCCTGGTATGGTTCGTCTGACCTTTACCTCATTTTCATAATTCATTTGGTCTTTGTTTAGCTATCTTGGTTAATGTTAAGTTTATGTGGCAGTTGTAATAAATCTTTATACTTAGGGCTATCAACATAATATTAATGATGAGTAAAGTAGGCGAGACATTTCAGTGTGTGCACTCTTGTTTAAATGTGCTTATTTATCCGAGTCCTGGACTGCATTCCAGTGGCTTTCATTCGTTTACTTTTGTGTAAATTTTATACAGATCAGTATTTTTTCAAATGTTTTACCAATATTTGAGCTGCATGTAACATCTTGAACACTCAGAACAGCAAAACAAAATTTAGATTTCAGAAATAAATAGCCTTTAGTCATCGACGAATAGCCGATGATTTCAAGAGTTGTTTCCGTTAAAGGATGATTCCTTTTTTTTTGTGCAATACTTGCTCTTTCGGAGGCTCGAGGGTAATTTCAGCAAAAATTTTATCATTTTTGTTTTCATTACAAATTTTATTTATTACACTATTAGTTATAACTTTATGAATTGGCTCAAAAATCAACCCAAAAAATCGAATGATTTTGGCCTCAGATTTATTTTCAAATGTTTATATCACTGTAAAAGCTCCAAATTGTCTCCCTTTAGTGCAATAATGACATTTTGTTTTGGCATTAGAATTAAAATGTCTTTTTCAACTCATCGGTGACCTATAGATATTTTTCAAATATGCTTTCCGTAAACTAAACAGTTGTAAAATTAAATCGATTTCTGTAATTTAGTTCTTTTTTTATTTCGATATATATATCTCTCTATTTCTCCTATTAGTTCTACTTAAAAAAAGTACCTTAACAAAAATGGTTGCTTCTTTCGAGGGCAGATTGTGAGCTTAAGTGAACGATAACCCCATGTTTTTATTTGATTTTTCTATTTAGTATATGATAAAAGTTCATCTATAGAAAAACAAGCAAAATCCTACATGTATATTTAAAAAATAATGGATTAATACCCTCCAGTCCCCTTAACGACAAAAAAAATAAATAGAACATTACGTTTAAGTTATCACCTACAGTATTTTACAACCTCCATTGGTGATACATTATATGTATTTCTGCTGTTGTTTTATATAAGTTATTGTCCTGAATAAACATCTTTATGCGTTTTTGCGTTTTTGCGTTTCAGTTTTTATTGTGAAATTTCTTCAATCAGCCAAGACAAACTTTAAATTTCGCCTTAACGATGTTTTCGCGAGAAATCCATGTATTATTATCGAATTACTACATTTAATCATTGTCTAGTGCCCTAAAATGAGATTTTTCGAGACGCTGGGTTTGAAATGGGATACCCTATTTAATTTAAACAATATTTGCAATCTTTTCAAAAAGATGCAGATGGGAATTTTCGTTCCTTATGAAAGTGTTCGCAAGGAGTTAAATTATAAACTCCTTATAGGATTATCAAAAAGCAACTATTAAGGACCCCTTTGGAATAAAGATCTTCCAAGACAACGTGTTCGAGAGTTTGAGTTTAATACATGACTTTTTAAAACTTAATGGACGGAGCAGGATTATCTTACTCTTCCAGTTAACCATACATCATCACAGTTGCATTGGTTCTTGTTGCTCAGATTTTAAATGTCAATGATTTCGTCCGAGACCACAATTGTCGTCCCTTGATTTTCGTTATTAGTCCCTAGTGATAACAGTGGGTTACTTGCCAATAATTTTTATACCCCTTCCAAATTTATTTCTCCTTGTTTAATGCCTCACATTGTAAGTGGGGGGGGGGGGGGGGTGAAATTACACTGTAAAAAAATTTGGGTCCAGAATTTTACAGGAAAGTAGTGATTTGGTCCAGCTGAAAAAGGTTAAAAATTAGCACTTCGGAAGCTGTCAAAAGATTTCAAGACACCCTAAACACAAAATTGTCCATATTTTGAGTTAGACGCGATGAAGTTTTCTATAATTTTGATATAATTTGTCCCAAAATTAGTACAACACACTGTAAAAGTTTCATTGAGAAAGCGCAGGTGGGATTTTTTAAATTTTCATTTATGTTCTAAAAGAAATGCACTACGAATTAATTGTGTTCTCGGACCATTTGTTTTGTGGACTGTTGTGTATCTTGTTGTTTTTCATTCAGCTGCGGCTTTGTTGGTTTGTTTCAACCCTTTTTAGTGTGATTATCCTTTGGTACACTTTGCCTCTCTCTTATATATGATATCGCAATAATTATATATATGTAAGCGTTCATATACATTTATATGGATACAATATTGAATTAAAATAGATATAATAATTAGATGAGTGAAAAAAAGAAAATGAAGTAATAATTGTACGTGTGAGGAGTTGGCATTCTTATAAAAAAGGAAGATGTGGTATTATTGCAAATGAGACAACTATCCACAAAAGACCAAAATGACACAGACATTAACAGCATTAGGTCACCGTACGGCCTTCAACAATGAGGAAAGCCCATACAGCATAGTCCGCTATAAAAGGCCCCGATAAGACAATGTAAAACAATTCAAACGAGAAAACTAACGGCCTTATTTATGTCAAAAAAATAAATGAAAAAAAAACAAATATGTAACACATAAACAAACGACAACCACTGAATATACAGGCTCCTGACTTGGTACAGGCACATACATAAAAAATGTGGCGAGGTTAAAGTCTTTTACACTAGAAATATTTTAGATCTTGTTATATAGACTAATTCTTATTCATTCTGGTCGTAAGTAAGTCTGTCATCCTCAAACGTGTGAGCAATGGTGTACGTACACCAATTTGTAGAATACATGGGATATTCAAAGACTTAAACGAACGCATGACTTTTTATTAGTTGTTAGTGGCTTTGAAATAGCTGTCAGATAACTGCGAGTACTCTCAGATCTGTTCACTGTGACTTTTTGTGTCGGGATGTATAAGTACCCGGCCACGTCCACTTGTATTTGTGTCTATCTGATGAGTTAAGCCCTTTTCAACTGATTTTTATAGTTCGTTCTTATGTTGTACTGTTATACCGCTGTCCCAGGTTAAGGGGAGGGTTGGGATCCCGCTAATATGTTTAACTCCGGCACATTATTTAAATCTGTGCCTGTCCCAAGTCAGGAGCCTGTAATTCAGTGGTTGTCGTTTGTTTATGTGTTACATATTTGTTTTTCGTTCATTTTTTTACTTAAATAAGGCCGTTAGTTTTCTCGTTTGAATTGTTTTACATTGTCTTATCGGGGCCTTTATAGCTGACTATGCGGTATGGGCTTTGCTCATTGTTGAAGGTCGTACGGTGACCTATAGTTGTTAATGTTTGTGTCATTTTGGTCTTTTGTGGATAGTTGTCTCATTGGCAATCATACCACATCTTCTTTTTTATATGCTCGAAACTTTAGAATAGTTTAGAAATTTATCAAATCAAATAATCCTTGAGTGATGGTTTCGTTATTGAAATTCTAAATTGATGTTTAACCGCTTTAAATATTATATATGATAATCATACGAATAAGTCAGGAACGGAGTTTCAATCTGTAATTCAATAGTTGTTGTTTGTTTCTGTATTTGTTTGTCGTATAGTGTTTTGTAAATCAATGGTTTTCTCGTTTGAATAGTTTTATCATTATGTTAAATGGTGTCGGCGTTTGCTACATGTGGAAGTGCACACATTTACGACATGTTATAATTGCTTAAACGCACAGTTTCTTCTTCCCGCTAATAATATATAGTCACCATTTGCACTTATATGCGAATGGCCGATTGACAGTCGCTCCAAAATATTTTGCAACATTTCAGTTAAAAAAAAACTTTTTTAAGTCTGGTAATATTTTCGTCATATTTCCAACAACTTTATTTTTCTTAAACATTACAAATATTACAAATATAACAAACAAACAAACTTCATTTTTGGAACACTATCACAAAGTTTACGTAATACATGTGTAGCTATTTATTTAGATAAACTGTATTAATCCATACATTTCGGAATTATTTAGCAACTATATCCAAATGACGAGGAAGTTCGAGGTTATTCAAGTAATAAGATTAAGGAAACTTTGGTTAACACAACAGCATTTTCGACAAAGTAGTTTATTTTTGTTTGACAAACTCGAAAAGAGGGGGAAAAGTAATAAAATGGTTACTTAAGCATTTACTTAATTTCTATCACGAAATAAATGCGTTTAATATTTTAGATACAGATACAATATAGTGCATTCGTAAATGTAAAACACTTTTTAATAGAAAATTTAAAAGAGATACATCAACAGTGTTTATTTTAGAATTGCTCAAGTCTGTAGGGCTTATTCCCGATTGTCCCACTTTTTTTTTAAATTAAGAGCTCATATTGTCCCACATGAAAAGTTCTGACTGGTCCACATTATTTTATGAGGCGAAATGTTCTAATCCCTTGTTAGATTGTCTCTATGGTTTTGTTTCAGATATATAAGCCAAAATCTACATTTTATGCGATGCTCTTCTTTTAGACATTGCGGCCATCTTAATTATTGGGCGGGGTCATCGGATACTTTTTTGAAACTAAATACCCTAAGGATGATTTTGGCCATGTTTGCTTTAATTTTGCAAGTAGTTTCAGAAGAGAAGATTTTTGAAAAAAATTAATGACGACGACGAATAATGAGAAAATGAGAAAAGCTCACTTAGTCCTATGGTCCAGGTGAGCTAAAAAGCAAAACGGACAAAAAGCAACGGACAAAAAGCAAAAGTGTCGGACAAAAAGCAAAATTATCGGACAAAAAGCAAAACGGACAAAAAGCAACGGACAAAAAGCAAAAGTATCGGACAAAAAGCAAAATTATCGGACAAAAAGCAAAACGGACAAAAAGCAACGAACAAAAAGCAAAAGTATCGGACAAAAAGCAAAATAATCGGACAAAAAGCAAAAGCGGACAAAAAGCAAATCGCGGACAAAAAGCACCGTATCACACGTGTATTGTTTTAACTCATCATGAGGTAATTAAAAAAGTCACCTTCAGTCGTGGATATCCTGTTTAGACTTTTTATTTCCTTGGTTTTCAAACTCTTGCAATCCTAATGAATGTCGCATGTTATGCGCAAATAAGATTTGATATTATTGCAGTCTTAGAGTTTACGCTGTTGGTTTGAGGTATGATTCTAGTGATTTGTGGTTGTGAAATAATAATTTAAACGGATAAATTTGGAGTGAACGGGTCAAAATGATATTTACAGTTACTGATATTTAGAACACTATCAAAACTGTTCGGACAAGAAACAATTGAAAGCAATAATACCATAAGTAAACCTACCTGGTAACCGATGTTGTAAACCGGTCGTTTAACAACGGCAGATCTACTGGCAGATATCACAGCTAATCGTTCCCTTTCAGATTCTGTGCAATAAAAAATAACACAAATATAATATATGTTTAATACGATACATTATAAAAATATAGATAGGAAAGGTAAATATCAATATCGAGTTGCTTATCACGTTTTCGATATTCTTTTGATTTATCAAATGTGTACTCTTATTATAGCGAAAAATCAAAATTGTGTTATCTCTGACTTATAATATGTCTTATATTGATGAACAGCCTTTATGGTTTTCTCTGAGATGAAAATTGGTAACCAGTCATATGTTGTGTTCTCTTTGGTGTTTGTTACATCGTCGTAAATAGTTATCAAAAGTACTAAGTACGCCAGACGCCAGACGCGCGTTTCGTCTACATAAGACTCATCAGTGACGCTCATATCAAAACAGTTATAAAGCCAAGTAAGTACAAAGTTAAGAGCATTGAGGATCCAAAATTCCAAAAAATATTGTGCAAAATACGGCTAAGGTAATCTATCCTTAGTTTTTCGAAAAATTCAAAGTTTTGTAAACGTGAAATTTATAAAAAAATTACCACATAATTGATATTCATGTCAACACCGAAGTGCTGACTACTGGGCTGGTGATACCCTCGCTGACGAAACATTCACCAGCAGTGGCATCGACCCAGTGGTGTAAATGGTATTCGTCTCTATGATATGTAATTTGTCAGTAATTAGAGAACAGTCATACGTGGTGCTATCTCTGTTGTTTCTTATCTTTCATCAATGGAAAGTTTAAATTGGTGAACAGACAAACGTGGTGCATTCTTTGGTGTATGATATGACTATCTTTGGTGAACAGGTAAACGAGGTGCTTTCACTGGTGTATAACATATCTATTTTTGAGGATCAACGTGGTGTTCCCTTTGGTGTAAAATATGCCTTTTTTGGAGCAAAAAGGTGGTGTTCTCTCTGATGTATAATTTGTCTATTAATATTGAAACTCATCATTTTTACATTTCTGATTTTCATCTTATTAACTCTGCATCAGACGGGACGTCAAACTATCTACTTTAGTTCTTACAAGTTCTGTTTCAGACATGTAATTAAGGTCATCATCCCTTTACTTATAATCATCTATGATAGACTTCCAAGACGTAATGAATCACTTACCATCTTTGTACTTATATTCGTCTGTGATGTCCTGCCGAATTACTGACGTGTCTGTCAAGTGTGGTCTGACGGGTTTTCCATCAGGTACTTTTGTACTAATATTTTGACCAATGCTTTTAATAAACAAAAGGCATCACTTGTTACAATGTGAAGTTAAATGTGTTAAGGCGTACATCTGTTCGGATAACTACATCTTTATATATGAAATCATATTAATTTTGAATTCATTTACAGTTAATTAATATTTTCCGTAAAACTTATTCGGAAATAAGTAATAAAAAGTAAAATAACAAGAATACCGAAGAGAATTCACAACTGAAAGTCCATAGCCAAATGGCAAAGTCATCATCTCAAACACACAAAACGAATGGATTAAAACTGTAATATTCCTGACTTGGTATAGACATTTTTTCATGTATAAAAGATTGGATCTTGGTTTTGTAGCTAGCTAAACCTCTCACTTGTATGACAGTCGCAAAACAAGAATGTGTCCAAAGTACACGGATGCCTTACTCGCACTATCCTTTTCCATTTTCCATAGACCGTGAAATTGGGTAATAATCGATTTGGCATTAAAATTAGAAAGATTATACTATAGAGAACATATGTACTAAGTTTCAAGTTGATTGGACTTCAATTTCATCAAAAACTACCTTGACCAAAAACTTTAACTGAAACTCCCACTTTCATTTTCTATGTTCAGTAGACCGTGAAATTTGGATCAAAAGTCTAATTTGGCTTCAAAATTAGAAAGATCATATCATAAGCAACAAGTGTACTAAGTTTCAAGTTGATTGGACTTCAGCTTCATCAAAAACTACCTTGACCAAAAACTTAAACCTGAAACTCCCACTTTCATTTTCTATGTTCAGTGGATCGTGAAATTGGGGTCAAAAGTCTAATTTGGCTTTAAAATTAGAAAGATCATATCATAAGCAACAAGTGTACTAAGTTTGAAGTTGATTGGACTTCAGCTTCAACAAAAACTACCTTGACCAAAAACTTTAACCTGAACGGACGCACAGACGAACGGACGAACAAATGAACGAACGGAGCATAGACCAGAAAACATAATGCCCCTCTACTATCGTAGGTGGGGCATAAAAATCCATTATGACTGTAATTTGTATTTGATACAGTTCGAACATACTGTACATGTTGTTATGAAACTTAACCGTTCAACATAAAAACTAGTTTATTAGACAATACATAAATATATGTTATACTAGAACACACCCGTGATATCGCGGGTCCGTGACTGAATTAAAGTATACAACTATGCGCAAGCCTTATCTCAGTATTAGTACTGTCATCTGATAAAGTCATGCCGATTATAAGATACACAATTTTCTCTGCTTTCAAATCTTTCTGTTTGAACCCGTCGAACTGGAACTTATCAATTATTGGTAATATTAAATATTTGGAAAACAAAAGGTCCTGGAATGGAGTATTTTTTAATCAACAGCATTGTCCTATATTAGTTATAAATAAAGTTGAATTCTTTGATTCGCTGTTTTACGTCATGCCCGCTAACAAATTGAAACTTATTTTTAGTCCAGATTTTTAGTATTCGTATTGTTATCTTAGAAAGTCTTACGGATTAAAATACTACAATAGGTAACAATTTGACAATTTAGTAGTGTCAACCCTGTGATTATGACCCGTTTATATAGCATATTAATCCTGAATACACCGTTTGGTGGTGCGCCTGTCAGATGCGGAACGTACAGATAAGGTAATAGGTAACAGGTGATTATACTATTGGTATCGGTATCGGACTCGACCCGGAACTTCCTAATTATTGGCGATATTGATTACGTGGAAAACAAAAGGGCCTGGAGTGGTGTAGTTTTTAATCTACACCTTGTACTATATTAGTTGTATATAAAGTTGAATTCTTTGATTCGTCGTTTTTACGTGATGACGGCTGACAAATTGGACCTCGTAATTTTAGTATTATAGATCTATAGCAATAGCACTTACGCGCTTTTGTCCAATGATAAAATAAACCACTGTCCTCCATCACGTCCCCAGTTAACTTTGTCGGCATTAACTTCAGCAAAAACGAATGGGCCATCATATAATAACTCACAATTACCAGATTTGATAGCAGCAACAGACATAGGTCCACACTGATACATGCCTGAAATTTAAATTAATTAGCGTCGTATAAATTCTCACAACGATCGGTTTTCACAGCTCAAGAGACATATGCTCACCCTGAAATATGCATAACATATACGAAAATCTTCTATATAGAAACACATTTGGAAATGAAGCTAATAGGGAATATTCTGTTAATGTCTATAGAATATATAAATAACATTGGTACTATCAAGAAACAACAACATGGTTAGGGTAACATTCAAAAACATGCCTGAAAGATATAATAAATAGATTTGATAGTCAACAACTGCAAGGTAAACAGTTGATACTATAAATACTATGTTAAAGTACATTAGAAGGTATTAAAGTGATTGATATAAGATAATCATCAACAGAGAAAGATTTTTATCAAACAAAAGAATAATGACAAAATACATTCATCATGTGAATCAGTAATCTTTGGTGAAGATATCAATGGGATATAATAATGCTTCTTTGTTTGGACTATTTTATCTCATAAAAACATTGACCCAGACATAAGTATAAATAAGTTTACTTGTAATTGTGAACACAACATCTGCTTTCTTGATAGTTATCATATATCACTTGTTAGCCGTTGGTACTAAGACATACCATTGTTGCAACATGTGACATAGACGTACCATTGTTGCAATCTGTGACATAAGAAGCCACTGTGAACTTTACTGGTACGAACGAGATAATAAGTTATCGATAACATTTTGATAAAGTATCAACCGCCACGTATATGTTAAGTATTCAGCTTTATGAATGATGTTAATAGGTATATTTAATTATTCATCTGAAAAGTAACATGCATCCTTTACCATAAGAACGATGCCTTTACCAAATCGTCCCAAGGTTTTCTGAATTATTTAATCAGAAACTATATAACATAGGCCTCAAATACTCCCGAGTGTCAACACAAGTTCTCTACATAGCAAATATTTGACATAAGACAACTACTTTTTTTAAGACTTGAGATCTTAACCACCTACAGTGGATAAGAAAACCAACAAGTAGCACTAAAGACTTGTAATACACCCTTTTGTTGCAATAACAAGGATTATTTTTTATTTATCATCAGTAGTTTCATGTAAACATACCAGTACTGCGTTCCTGGGGAGTAGCATCTATCACCTGCCAGCCATTGTTTCCGAATGGAAGGTCATTTCGTCTCATCCATACATCATTCCAACAATGGAAATTCCTTTAATCAAAATAAATTATAAACTTTCTTAACAACAAGCAACAAGCGTATGTGTCACAGATTTGTAACATATTTCTCGTAGTGTTTTGCTAACCACAACAATATTCCATAAAAAATCATTCTTTCAATGCAAATTAAATCTATGGTGTCCTGCGTTTGAGTCAAAAGTTTCCACACTGTTTATTTGGTCTTGTACGCTATAGTTTCTGACGGTCCAATCCGAATCTCATTACCTCATTAGACTATATATAGTATAAAACATTTTGCACTTACCATACAGAATCACTTTTACCTATCCCTTCAACATTTTCCTTTCTTTCTAAATCCCAGTATACATCGATTGTTACAGTTCCATCCGAGTCGTGAGCCGAAGCAAAGTTGGTCACGTTCCTACATGGAATTCCAAGGGCTCTACAAACTGATAGGATATGATTTCAAACATTATTCAATAATCTTTTGTTGGTTTAAACATTTGGTCACGTTCCTACATGGAATTCCAAGGGCTCTACAAACTGATAGGATATGATTTCAAACATTATTCAATAATCTTTTGTTGGTTTAAAAATTTTTAATTATCAAAATTTCAAAATTCTGAATGCACTTGCGAAACATAAAATTTACAAAAGTGTACAGCCAACTATGCACTAAGGGCTTGATCAAGAAAACAATCCCAGGCAATAGGTCGTGAAATAAATATGAAGAAGTAAAAACAATTACTATATATACACCTACCCGATCTACTTTCACTATAAAAATAACTATAATGTGTTGAGTGCAGTTTAATAATGGTTTGAAAGCGAAAACTCACTTGAAGATGAAAAACTTTAAGAATCGCTTTTGAAATATAATAATAGTATGAAAAAGATCTCATGTCTCAAACTAAGAAAAAATATAGACCTATATCACACATTAATTGCATAGTTGCTTTAAGATTATAATTATCATCTGAGTCTTACTTCCATTTAACATATGATGAGTACAGATATACCTTACTGTGGCAAATATGGACTTTTAAACAAAACAAATATTGACTTTCTCTCGGACCATTGCTTAAATTGGTTTTCAGAAAAAAGTTGATTTTTAGAATCGGAATCTATCACAATTGACATGCACATATACTTCCAGCTAATTTAATCTATCTAATTGGGGAAAATATCTGTAGTAACTATTTTTGTGGTTTGAGGCAATTTCAATTTTCTAAAAAAATATAAAAATAATAGCTCAATATTTACAAATTATAAAAAGCTAATTAAGCATTTTTTTCGATGTACAATGTACAAATTGATGTGGTATATTTGTTATAAGATAACACAGTGATGTTTACCTCTCGCGAACAATTGCATTAATTGGTTATGGAAAATCAGTTTTGTTATTTGCTTTTGGAATTAAAATATTTCAAAATTGACACGAACATTCAACATATACGCTATCCTAAATTAATCAAACTGAAGCAAAATGTTAGTAGCGACACGAATTCCTATTGGATAAAGGCATACACACTGGGTTTTTTAGTAGATTTTGATTTGAATAAATTATTTGATTAAAAATTATTTACTGTACATAAAGTTCTAGAAAAAAGCACAGATTTTTCCTACATTAATGGTATGATACAAGGAGCCCGTATTGATACTTTAAGTAGAACTGACATAATATTTAAGAAATATTCTGAAGGTGTTGCATGTGGAAAACGATTTCACATATCTGGGAAATCAAAAGAATTTAAAGGAATTTCTTTTTTAAATGGCACAGGAATTCGATTAGAAAAAGGCCCGGCAAATTTTCAATTCAAATAGGAAAGAGTTATAACTGATGGAGTTGGAAATTTCAACCTTTACAATAAAACAATTTAAATTAGAACATTTATTAAAAGATGCGAATATTTTCAACTCTACTAGTCAACCTTTTTCGAATCACCATTTTCTCTCGTTAGAATCTTCTTATCGTTAGTAAACAAGTGAATATTTTCGAAGGGTTAAATATTTCGCAGTGGTGACTTGCCATGGCTTTGTTTGGACTTGTTTATTTGCTTTCTGGCCTTGAATGTTTGTCCCTAATATTTTATTGACTGTGCATTTGCATTCAGATATCGCAGATCAAATTTATTCGTTTATAGTGTATTAATGTACGTTTTTTGATTGAGTTAAGCCTGCCAATTGATATTTTATCGTGTGTTTTTCTATGTTGTGATGTTATGCTATTGTTTCAGAAAAAAGAGAAGGTTTGGATCCATTAAAACGTTTAATCCCGCTGCAAATGTTTGCACCTGTCCTAAATCAGGAATCTGATGTACAGCAGTTGTCGTTTGTTTATGTAATTTATACGTGTTTCTCGTTTCTCGTTTTTTTTAAAAATTTTATATAGATTAGACCGTTGGTTTTTACCGTTTAAATGGTTTTACACTTGTAATTTTGGGGTCCTTTAAAGCTTTTTGTTCAATGTGAGCCAAGGCTCCGTGTTGAAGGCCGTACATTGACCTATAATGGTTTACTTTGTTTTTAAATTGTTATTATTTGGATATCATGGAGAGTTGTCTCATTGGTACTCACACCACATCTTCCTATATCTAAGTAAATGCAAGAATCATGAAAGTAGTGAAAACATCATATTACTATGGAATTAAAGAACAAGTGATATATATACTTGTAGTGACTACTCCAGAAAATGTGAAACATTGTCCGTATTTGACTGCCTTTTTGGTATTGACATGCTGTTTAAGAATCCGGACACTGCCGTTCCACTTGAGTGGTGCTATCCCGTCTACATAATCGGAGTCCCATTTACCAGTTAAAATTCCGTTGTCATCATTCGAGTTTACCTAAATAAAAGATTGTATTTATTGAATTGTGTATCAAATATTTTGGCAGAGTAGACATTTGGCTTAAGTTCTTTTTTTAACTATTCTTGTTAAATACTTTTGACTTGTAAATTTTGGGTTTCACTGAATGACAGTTTTTAAAAAAAAGACGATCATTTTTTTTTTTAATATATGTATTGAAATTCTGTACAAAATTAGCTTTTGACATATCATAACATTTTTTTCAGCATTTATCATGACGTTTCTGAATAAAACATATGTGGGATATTAAGAAAGTATGATTTTAATTATTTTTGAAGGTGAAAACTACGTTGCCGCTTTTGTTTTAAATAACTGAATATATAATGTGAACTGTAATATCAATGTATTATTGTCTCATGTATATATATGTGTATTTTCGGACGCTTAGTAAGTTATATGCTAACTGTAAATTGGTTTTAATTAAAGTTCTTCTATACTTTATTCTTTATTGTTTCATATTGAATCATTTATCCTATAGCATGTTTCATATTGAATCATTTATCCTATAGCATGTTTCATATTAAATCATTTATCCTATAGCATGTTTCATAATTAGTTTCTAGCATTATTGATGCAAAATAAATTAACGAAATGCAGATAAGGCGCCTTATAATACTGTATTCAACGTCAGGAAACTCATCAGTGATAGTCTTTTAACCATTCCCTAGTGTTTGTGTCCTTTAAAGTATTTGATGATAATGTCAGAGCTTTATCAATCACAATTTGTCTAGACACTTGGAGATTAAGATCTTGGTATATATGAAAAGGTATTAACACTCGTTTACAGTTGAATACTATACGTTGGATTTTTAAATCTATCATGTTGTTTTGGTATGTTGCTTCAATGGTCATGTTGATATTTATCCAATGATATTTCTTATAAAAAAGAAGATGTGGTATGATTGCCAATGAGACAACTGTCCACAAGAGACCAAAATGACACAGACATCAACAACTATAGGTCACCGTACGGCCATCAACAATGAGCAAAGCCCATACCGTATAGTCGGCTATATAAGGCCCCGATATGACAATGTAAAACAATTCAAACAAGAAAACTAACGGCCTTATATTTAAATAAAAAAATGAATTAGTTCAAGAGCATACTTTTCACCATAGTAAACATTTAAATCCATTAAATATATGTACATACTATTTGAGAGATAGCTCTGGACACTCTTACAGGATCTGCCATAGACTTCGATATGTTATTGTTAAAACCTTTCTGGACACACCACAGGCATATTTCTAAAATGCCATCCTCAAACTAAAAAATATGTGCTTAAATATAATTTTTGTTAAAACCGTTTTGGACACACCAAGGGCATACTTTTAGAATGCCATCTTCACAATGAAACCCGTGATTGATAAACAGTCACCAAGTCAAATAGAAATGAGAATTGAAATAACATGCACAAATATTAGAAATAACGTCATTCACTACAAGATTGTCGCTTTTTTCCAATGAGAAGAAAATTGAAAGAATTATTAGCAATAAATCAAGTAAATGGCAGTAAAAACTCATAATTATGATTTCTTTCTTTCACAATGTATTGGTGAATGTCAATATAAAAGCAATCTTAATGTTCTGTATTATTTGTTTTTCTGTTTTTTTTATGCAACTGTTCCTAAGTAAATAAAATAAATTCCAACCTGTCCAAAAAACCAAGGTTTAGCGCCAATTTGTTTATAGTTTCCATGAAATATTGCACCACTGTCATTGAGGACATATTCTTTTAGGAGAGAGGTGTTGTCAAAGTACACATCGTCATCTGATAAATACAAGTAAATAATATGAAAATTAAATTAATGCACTCCCAATTTTATCATCAATTAAACTAATATGTATATATCTGTATCAAATCACGAATGTCTTCATGTGTACCATAGTACTGATAATTTGGTGTTAATATTAAATATATCAGTTGTCATACTTGAAAGAAATAACGATAGGGTTGATACATATAACTTTTTAAATTCTCCCTCGCCCTGCTCGTCCGAATTTAAAGTATTTAATATCTAAATTCAATAGGCTATAAACAAAACAAACACAGATATAGGATTAGTTGCTCGCAGTAACATATCATTTTCTCTTGCGATACAATATTTTATTTTACTTTCTTGTACATATTTCTTCGATTCAAACCACTGACATATAAATCCATGACATATAACATTGTTTCTCATTCGCATCTTTTCTTTTTCCTGGGTTAATACCTCCAACGCCTGTACGTATGTAATAAACATAGCAGCAACTGTCAATATACCAATGTGACCAACTTCAATTCGACGCAACTGCGAGCACCTTCGATAATATTAGATTTAAATGCCAAACTTTATATAGTACCATTAAATCCCACCCGTAGAAACCGCCAAAACTTTCCTCGTGCATTATACACCCGAAATCAAACTCTATAAATAGTACATACTGTTGCAGAACTAGTTATACTAGTTCCCATCTATAAATAATTACCACTAATAGCAAACGGGAAAACACCAATTTCAAACGAAATAGAATATATTTATATTGCGTTGAGAACCCTGAACATTGCTCCATCCCTTTAGCCCCATGTATTGAATCTTAACTTATGAAATATTTGCCACTGAACGTTTAAAAACCAACATACAATTGAATGTAACCGAAAATTTATATATTTTTTTCAGGAAATTATTTCTTATGATGGAAGAAACGATGCTATCATTATAATCCGAGAGGGAAAGAAGAATCACACTGACCTGAGAAACTCTCCATTTAGAATTAGAAAAAAAAAACCGTTTCCTTTAATTTCTCTCTTAAAATATAATTGAGATAATACCTCCAATAGAATTAGGGTGTAACATCCATTGGACGGTGATCACATTCCCGTGACCCAAAGCTAAAACAGTACATATAATGATTGTTATATCTTGTCATAAATTTAAAACTTGTACACTGCACTTACCTTTACACCAAGGGTTAAACAGTATAAATGTCAAGGTCGGGTGAACGTAAACAGAGGTCACTGGTTGACCTTCAGTTGCTGATATAGTTTCTACAACAAGTTGCCAGTTTGACACAATACAGTTTGCTGGGGTTGATATGGTTATCATATATTCTGTTTTTGATTGCTTCTCTGCTATCACTGCAGACCAATCGTTTCGCTTCAGCTCTTTACCCAATATAAAATCGACGTGTGTACCATTTCCTGGCCTTGGGTTTTCACCTGCCAAACATTAATAATAGTGATCTTAATACAGCATAAAACTTTGTTTAAAGACACAAAATTGGAAAGAACAATTTCTGTATTTTTTCACCAGTTTTCCTAAATCAGTTTCGTATGACATGATTTATGCATATGATACATGTAATATTTCTTTATGTAGTATACGTATGAACTTAACATGAATTTCAATGCTATATAAACTGTATAGCTCTGAATGAAACCGGATTTTATCACATATAAAATGTAAAATATCAACAATACCGAATTCCGAGTAAAATTCTAAACGGAAAGTTCCTAAGCTAATGACAAAATCGAAAGCTGAACACATCAGGGGTAGTGTTCTCGAAAGTATCCTAAGATTCGTCCTAAGACACATCTTAGACCAATTTTAGGATGGACTTAGGATCAGTTTAGGACACTCTTAAGTTGTGTCTCGAAGCTATCTCAGACGAATCTTGCATGTATGTTAGGACGTCCTAAACATATCCTAAGTCGAAATATTAAATCATAAAGTAATTTTTTGATAAAATTTTTTTTTATGCCGAAATTATTTAATAACATTGTTTACGAATTTTATTATAACATGTATAGAATTAAATGCATAATTACCAATGTAATTATATCAAAAAGGATTGTAATTTAAACTGGAAAACAATTTGTTTTAAAATGAGAATTAAATTTGTAGTGTAATCGTATCGTGAAACACGAAGTTCAAAGTTTAAAATCATGCACAATTTCTTTATATATTAGTTAATAACCGATGGTGCGTTTCATTTCATGTTCATTTTTTTACGTAAAATAATGAGCAAAAAGCGAAATTTAAACTTTATTATGCTAGGACGAAGATATGATGATCTTAAGACACCTTATTGGGTGTCCTAAAGTTAGGACGAAAAATGAGATATATCATAATTTAAGAGAGCTTGGAGAACACGACTTAGGACAAAGAATTGTCATAAGATAGACTTAGGACACGTCCTAATCCTAAGATAGCTTCGAGAACACCACCCCAGATGAATTGATAACAACTGCCATGTTCCTGACTTGGTACAGACGTTCTGATGTAGAAAATGTTGGATTAAACCTGGTTTTATAGCTAGCTTAACCTCTCAGTTGTATGACAGTCGAATAAAAATTTCATTATATTGACAACGATGTGTTAACAAAAAAAAACAAAAAACAAACATACGTGTAACAGGTAAAAATGTTAAAAAAAAGGGGTAAAACAGTCAAGATTGTGTTAAAATAAACTTACTTGTTGTAAAAACAAATCGTACAGTGGTAGCAGCTGGATCAAACTTTTTATTGAATCGGAGTATGACATCAAAATGTTGTCCTCTTCTAATAACCAGTCCACCTGTGTACACTCGGTCAAACTTGTGGGTGTTGTGCTCTTTTGAATTTTGTTTACTCAGAGTGTCCACAAAGTCAACCGTGACATGTTTGTTACTCCGGTAATGTCCACGTCTGTCTGGTCTTGTTGGTGTATCTTCAATATCCCTCTTATGTCCATGGCTATTAGATCTGGCCCTTTCCTCATCTTTTTCCTCATCTAGAATAATCAAGTTTATTTACATTGATCGAATGCTTGAGATCATACGAGTAAATCACAAATGTGAATATGACTATAATACTAGCCACTGGCGTGTAAAAAAAAATTTCTTTATTGATTTACATAAATGTGTTAAACTTTAACTTTGGCTATTAAGGGAAGAGAATCAAAGATCATCAGACAAACGATAAGTTCTGTTCTTATTAACTATAGGATTTAAATGATATGATAAGGTCGGGAAAGTATGCGTCTATTGCAATTGACTGGTAATTTTCGTAAACATCCTACTAAAAATTTACATCTCTGCTCAATATCAAATTCTTTATGGTGAAAAACTTGTTTCGTTGTTCCGCATTTTCTCATTGATAATGCAGAATGGCGGATTGAGATGTCACTTTCACTTTTTGTTGCCAATTATGAATGCCTTTTTTGTGTTTCATACGTTTAAACGGGTTCTATTCTACAAAAGTTACGTATTTGTTGTTTTACTTATACATTTCATGTGATAGTCACGATGGTACTTGGAAAAATATGCGACAAAACATTCCCTTAAAATATTCCCCTTCATCTTAGTTGATAAAAGCAGAAATGACAACATTGGTCTCATTATTTTGATTCGGAAATAGAAATTGAATCTAAAAGTCACAGTAAAAAAAAGTAAACAATTATATGCCTTCACCACGGAACATTGGCTTACATCGAACAGCGAGTTATTAAAGACCCCTAAATGACATGAAAACCTACGGTTTTATCTATAACAACAGGAAGAAACACTTATTAACCATACCATCGAACGACAACTCCTGAACAACAGGATCCTGACTTAGGACAGGTGCATACAAAGTATTTATTAATGCTACTACTCTTAATCTTGATGTCATTATAGAACTTGCAGTTTTCGTTTTTCGGTTTTCCAAAATGAAAATCGAATGAATGCTGGTGCACACGGACCCTTTCTCAAAGTTCTTTTAGTACGTACATTTTAATTAGAATACGGTCATTCAATATTGTACATTAGTTACAATAAAATCATTGATTGGCACGTTAATACAAATAACAGACAAATAATTCCTTGTGAAATTAAAAACGTTTCATGTTTTCATACAATGGCATTGTTTGATTAAAAAAATATTAATTCAAAATACTAATCAGATATTGAATAAATAAATGAATTTCATTTCAATTATTGTTTTTTTTTAATATGTTGGGAGATAGTGCAGATGTTTCTCGAGGTTTAAGGGTTTTTTTCCGCCACAAAAAATACTGTATTACCGATATTACACTTACTGTATTTAAAATATAGATAAATCAGACCCCCATTGGAGCGAAGATATAACATGGATATTTCCTATCCCTCAGTATATTTTTAAAAAAATGGTCCAAATGAACAAAGATAACATAATACAGACACGTCCCCGGGGACAATGGACTTGTGTGAAGATTATTACTTTTTGTTTATTTCATTTACAATTGACTAGAGGGATGATGTTTTGTTGATTTCATTTGTCAAATGCAGACAGATGATATATATTCAGCAAACTGATACACTGGACGAGCGATTTTTTTTTATGTATTCACGGTTTGTGTTTTATATTGACCTGACCTGTCATTGCGAAATTTTATTCGTTTTGATGTCAATCTTTTATGTAGTCCTAATATTTTTGTTTATTGTGGAGTGTTTATAATACGTTATAAAAAGTTGATTTTACTTTTGTTTTTGTTGGAAGTGCTTCTCTGTTCGCTGCGTTTTTGTAGTTACGTAATGAATACGCCATTTTAAATGTTAGAGCTGATTAACAATTTTGTTATTCTGAGTATATCGTTTGTTTGAGTTTTTTCTTCAGTTTCATTTAAGTATACCCCCAATGATGCTGTTTCAGGTGACATGGGTTGGAAGCCTCCATATGTTATATACAGTGGTCTAACATTTTTAGACACTGGGCAAGATGTACAAAAATGGATAAAGACAGTATAAATTATAAAGTATTCATATGGTCAATTAGAAAAAAGTAGTTATAAAATTAAAAATTGGAGTTATAAAATGATAGAAATGTTGAAATTTTACAATATGGACAGATTTTGTAATCACGGTAGATGATCATATACTGGATAAAAATATAATTCATCAGTTAGAAGTTAATATTTTTGATAATTATAAAACTGAATGGAATACAAGGCTTGATTCTTATGGTCAAGGAAATAAGTTAAGAACTTATAAACTGTTTAAATTTTTATATTCTACTGAACAATATTTGTTGCAAAATATACCTATTCGATATCTCAGTGCATATGCGAAATTTAGATGTGGAGTAGTACCTTTAAAAATTGAAACTGGTCGTTACGAAAGATTAAATTTAAATAAAAGATTAGGTTTCAATTGACTAGTGTGGATCTAGCCGTCGATAGCAGCCGGCGTTAATATTCATGAGGCCAGCCTTCAATAATATTCATGAGCCGTCAATAATATTCATGAGATTACTTGCGTTCGAAGAAGTGTTGTTAGAAACTATGAACGATCATTATAATTAAATAACGTTCCTATTTATATTTGATATTACTTCAAATAGGCATGTCAATGGGTGTCTTCTTCGAGGTCGGCGTTTATTGAATCAACTTTGGGTCTTCTTCAAGGTCTGCGTCTTTAAACAACATTGTAAATGTAATAAAAACAATGTAAATGCCTCCATAAATATACAACAAAGAAATGGTCTTTTAACATTCTGTGATTAGAGAAATAATGTAAACTAAAGCAATAACAAGTTTTAAAAAAATATAATTAAATATAGAAATTAAACGGGACATCACAACAAACAAATAAAGTAAAGAACAGTTCTTATTAAAATTTTGTGATAATTAAATCAATGTAAGCTACAATAAATTTAAAAAATTGATTAAATATAGAAATTTAGGAATGACAGAGAATTGATGGTCATTTGTTCGTTGTCTACAAATATAGTCCAATCATGAAACTAAAACATACAATATTACGACAATATTTTCTATTTAAACATATCAGAAAAATAGAAACATAGTTAATTGCAGAAATAAAAATAACAGAAAAATAACAACTGTCAATTACTATTTCAATGACATATGATTCTTCAAAATTATGGAGACCAATCTGAGTAATTATTAACAATTCATATTATTGCCTCTAAAATGGCCCATAGCACTTATGCCCTAGACCCGTACGAGTTAGTCAGGAGAGAATAAGGGGGTACCCTGGTATATCACAAATTCGAAAATGAACTATTGCCGGCTGGCCAAACGAAGAGATTCTCCACGTGGGCAATGGTATCAGACGAAGAGGTACTTATTGCCTTTAAAATGGCCCATAGCACTTATACCCTAGACCCGTACGAGTTTGTCAGTAGAGGGTTCAAAGGGGGTATATGGTATCCCGGTATACAACGAATTCGAACTTAACTATTGCCGGCTGGCCAAACGAAGAGATTCTCCGCATCGACCATTATACCAGAGGTAGAGGTTGGTATTGCCTCTTAAATGGCCATTAGCACTTATGCCCTAGACCCGTATGTGTTTGTCAGTAGAGTGTTAAAAGGGGGGTATGGTATCCCGGTATACAACGAATTCTTACTGAACTATTGCCGGCCGGCCAAACTAAGAGATTCTCCACATCGACCATTATACCAGAGGTAGAGGTTGGTATTGCCTCTAAAATGGTACAGAACACTTATGCCCTAGACTCGTACGAGTTTGTCAGGAAAGGATAAGGGGGGTACCCTGGTATATCACAAATTCGAAAATGAACTATTGCCGGCTGGCCAAACGAAGAGATTCTCCACACGGGCAATGATACCAGACGAAGAGGTACTTATTGCCTTTAAAATGGCCTATAGCACTTGTACCCTAGACCCGTACGAGTTTGTCAGTAGAGGGTTCAAAGGGGGGATATCGTATCCGGTTTACAACGAATTCTTACTGAACTATTGCCGGCTGGCAAAACTAAGAGATTCTCCACATTGACCATCATACCAGAGGTAGAGGTTAGTATTGCCTCTAACATGGCCCATAGCACTTATGCCCTAGACCCGTACGAGTTAGTCAGGAGAGGATAAGGGGTACCCTGGTATATCACAAATTCTAAAATGAACTATTGCCGGCTGGCCAAACGAAGAGATTCTCCACGTGGGCAATGGTACCAGACGAAAAGGTACTTATTGCCTTTAAAATGGCCTATAGCACTTGTACCCTAGACCCGTACGAGTTTGTCAGTAGAGGGTTAAAAGGGGGGATATGGTATCCGGTTTACAACGAATTCTTACTGAACTATTGCCGGCTGGCCAAACTAAGAGATTCTCCACATCGACCATCATACCAGAGGTAGAGGGTGGTATTGCCTCTAAAATGGCCCATAGCACTTATGCCCTAGACCCGTACGAGATAGTATGAAAAGGATAAGGGGGTACCCTGGTATATCACAAATTCGAAAATGAACTATTGCCGGCTGGCCAAACGAAGAGATTCTCCACGTGGGTAATGCTACCAGACGAAGAGGTACTTTTTGCCTTTAAAATGGCCCATAGCACCTGTACCCTAGACCCGTACGAGTTTGTCAGTAGAGGGTTAAAAGGGGGGATATTGTATCCGGTTTACACGAATTCTTACTGAACTATTGCCGGCTGGCCAAACTAAGAGATTCTCCACATCGACCATCATACCAGAGGTAGAAGTTGGTATTGCCTCTAAAATGGCACATAGCACTTATGCCCTAGACCCGTACGAAATAGTCAGAAAAGGATAAGTGGGTACCCTGGTATATCACAAATCCGAAAATGAACTATTGCCGGCTGGCCAAACGAAGAGATTATCCACATGGGCAATGGTACGAGACGAAGAGGTACTTATTGCCTTTAAAATGGCCCATAGCACTTATACCCTAGACCCGTACGAATTTGTCAGAAGAGTGTTCAAAGGGGGGATATGGTATCCCAGATACAACGAATTCGAACTGAACTATTGCCGGCTGGCCAAACTAAGAGATTCTCCACATCGACCATTATACCACAGGTAGAGGTTAATATTGCCTCTAAAATGGAAAATAGCACCTGTGCCCTAGTCCCGTACGAGTTAGTCAGGAGAGGATAAGGGGGTACCCTGGTATATCACAAATTCGAAAATGAACTATTGCCGGCTGGCCAAATGAAGAGCTTCTCCACATGGGCAATGATACCAGAGGAAGAGGTACTTATTGCCTTTAAAATGGCTCATAGCACTTATACCCTAGACCCGTACGAGTTTGTCAGTAGAGGGTTGAAAGGGGGTATATGGTATCCCGGATACAACGAATTCGAACTGAACTATTGCCGGCTGGCCAAACTAAGAGATTCTCCACATCGACCATTACACCAGAGGTAGAGGTTGGTATTGCCTCTAAAATGGCCCATAGCACTTATGCCCTAGACCCGTACGAGTAAGTAAGAAAAGGATAAGGGGGTACCCTGGTATATCACAAATTCGAAAATGAACTATTGCCGGCTGGCCAAACGAAGAGATTCTCCACTTGGGCAATGGTACCAGACGAAGAGGTACTTTTTGCCTTTAAAATGCCCCAGAGCACCTGTACCCTAGACCCGTACGAGTTTGTCAGTAGAGGGTTAAAAAGGGGGATATTGTATCCGGTTTACAACGAATTCTTACTGAACTATTGCCGGCCGGCCAAACTAAGAGATTCTCCACATCGACCATCATACCAGAGGTAGAAGTTGGTATTGCCTCTAAAATGGCCCACAGCACCTGTGCCTTAGTCCCGTACGAGTTAGTTAGGAGAGGATAAGGGGGTACCCTGGTATATCACAAATTCGAAATTGAACTATTGCCGGCTGGCCAAACGAAGAGATTCTCCACATGGGCAATGGTACCAGACGAAGAGGTACTTATTGCCTTTAAAATGGCCCAGAGCACTTGTACCCTAGACCCGTACGAATTTGTCAGTAGAGGGTTCAAAGGGGGGATATGGTATCCCGGATACAACGAATTCGAACTGAACTATTGCCGGCTGGCCAAACTAAGAGATTCTCCACATCGACCATTATACCAGAGGTAGAGGTTGGTATTGCATCTAAAATGGCCCAGATCACTTGTGCCCTAGTCCCGTACGAGTTAGTCAGAAGAGGATAAGGGGGTACCCTTGTATATCACAAATTCGGAAATGAACTATTGCCGGCTGGCCAAACGAAGAGCTTCTCCACATGGGCAATGATACCAGAGGAAGAGGTACTTATTGCCTTTAAAATGGCCCATAGCACTTATACCCTAGACCCGTACGAGTTTGTCAGTAGAGGGTTGAAAGGGGGTATATGGTATCCCGGATACAACGAATTCGAACTGAACTATTGCCGGCTGGCCAAACTAAGAGATTCTCCACATCGACCATTATACCAGAGGTAGACGATGGTATTGACTCTAAAATGGCCAATAGCACTTATGCCCTAGACCCACAAGAGTTAGTCAGAAAAGGATTAGGGGGTACCCTGGTATATCACAAATTCTAAAATGAACTATTGCCGGCTGGCCAAACGAAGAGAGGAAGAAGTACTTATTACCTTTAAAATGGCCCATAGCACTTATACCCTAGACCCGTACGAGTTTGTCAGTAGAGGGTTCAAAGGGGGGATATGGTATCCCGTATACAACGAATTCGAACTGAACTATTGCCGGCTGGCCAAATTAAGAGATTCTCCACATCGACCATTATATCAGAGGTAGAGGATGGTATTGCCTCTAAAGTGGCCCATAACACTTATGCCCTAGACCCGTACGAGTTAGTCAGAAAAGGATTAGGGGGGTACCCTGGTATATCACAAATTCTAAAATGAACTATTGCCGGCTGGCCAAACTAAGAGATTCTCCACATCGACCATTATACCAGAGGAAGAGGTTGGTATTGCCTCTAAAATGGCCCATAGCACTTATGCCCTAGACCCGTACGAGTTAGTAATAAAAGCATAAGGAGGGTACCCTGGTATATCACAAATTCTAAAATGAACTATTGCCGGCTGGCCAAACGAAGAGATTCTCCACGTGGACAATGATACCAGAGGAAGAGGTACTTATTACCTTTAATATGGCCTATAGCACTTGTACCCTAGACCCGCACGAGTTTGTCAGTAGAGGGTCCAAAGGGGGGATATGGTATCCGGTTTACAACGAATTCTTACTGAACTATTGCCGGCTGGCCAAACTAAGAGATTCTCCACATCGACCATCATACCAGAGGTAGAGGTTGGTATTGCCTCTAAAATGGCCCATAGCACTTATGCCCTAGACCCGTACGAGTTAGTCAGGAGAGGATAAGTGGGTACCCTGGTATATCACAAATCCGAAAATGAACTATTGCCGGCTGGCCAAACGAAGAGATTCTCAACGTGGGCAATGATACCAGAGGAAGAGGTACTTATTGCCTTTAAAATGGCCCATAGCACTTATACCCTAGACCCGTACGAGTTTGTCAGTAGAGGGTTCAAAGGGGGGATATGGTATCCCGGATACAACGAATTCGAACTGAACTATTGCCGGCTGGCCAAACTAAGAGATTCTCCACATCGACCATTATACCAGAGGTAGAGGATGGTAATGCCTCTAAAATGGCCCATAGCACTTATGCCCTAGACCCGTACGAGTTAGTCAGAAAAGGATTAGGGGGGTACCCTGGTATATCACAAATTCTAAAATGAACTATTGCCGGCTGGCCAAACTAAGAGATTCTCCACATCGACCATTATACCAGAGGAAGAGGTTGGTATTGCCTCTAAAATGGCCCATAGCACTTATGCCCTAGACCCGTACGAGTTAGTAATAAAAGCATAAGGAGGGTACCCTGGTATATCACAAATTCTAAAATGAACTATTGCCGGCTGGCCAAACGAAGAGATTCTCCACGTGGACAATGATACCAGAGGAAGAGGTACTTATTACCTTTAATATGGCCTATAGCACTTGTACCCTAGACCCGCACGAGTTTGTCAGTAGAGGGTCCAAAGGGGGGATATGGTATCCGGTTTACAACGAATTCTTACTGAACTATTGCCGGCTGGCAAAACTAAGAGATTCTCCACATCGACCATCATACCAGAGGTAGAGGTTGGTATTGCCTCTAAAATGGCCCATAGCACTTATGACCTAGACCCGTACGAGTTAGTCAGGAGAGGATAAGTGGGTACCCTGGTATATCACAAATCCGAAAATGAACTATTGCCGGCTGGCCAAACTAAGAGATTCTCCACATCGACCATCATACCAGAGGTAGAGGTTGGTATTGCCTCTAAAATGGCCCATAGCACTTATGCCCTAGACCCGTACGAGTTAGTCAGGAGAGGATAAGTGGGTACCCTGGTATATCACAAATCCGAAAATGAACTATTGCCGGCTGGCCAAACGAAGAGATTCTCAACGTGGGCAATGATACCAGAGGAAGAGGTACTTATTGCCTTTAAAATGGCCTAGAGCACTTATACCCTAGACCCGTACGAGTTTGTCAGTAGAGGGTTCAAAGGGGGGATATGGTATCCCGGATACAACGAATTCGAACTGAACTATTGCCGGCTGGCCAAACTAAGAGATTCTCCACATCGACCATTATACCAGAGGTAGAGGATGGTAATGCCTCTAAAATGGCCCATAGCACTTATGCCCTAGACCCGTATAAGTTAGTCAGAAAAGGATTAGGGGGGTACCCTGGTATATCACAAATTCTAAAATGAACTATTGCCGGCTGGCCAAACGAAGAGATTCTCCACGTGGGCAATGATACCAGATGAAGAGGTACTTATTGCCTTTGAAATGGCATACAGCACTTATACCCTAGACACGTACGATTTTGTCAGTAGAGGGTTCAAAGGGGGATAAGGTATCCCGATTTCATACGAAATCGAACTGAACTATTGCCGGCTGGCCAAACTAAGAGATTCTCCACATCTACCATTAAACCAGAGGTAGAGGTTGGTATTGCCTCTAAAATAGTCCATAGCACTTATTCCCTAGACCCGAACGAGTTTGTCAGGAAAGGAATAGGGGGGGGGGGGTTTCCCTGGTATATCACAAATTCGAAAATGAACTATTTCCGGCTTGCCAAACGAAGAGATTCTCCACGTGGGCAATGGTACCAGACGAAGAGGTACTTATTGCCTTTGAAATGGCATACAGCACTTATACCCTAGACACGTACGAGTTTGTGAGTAGAGGGTTCAAAGGGGGATAAGGTATCCCGATTTCATACGAAATCGAACTGAACTATTGCCGGGTGGCCAAACTAAGAGATTCTCCACATCGACCATTATACCAGAGGTGGAGGTTGGTATTGCCTCTAAAATGGCCCATAGCACTTATGCCCTAGACCCGTACGAGTTAGTCAGGAAAGGATAAGGGGGGGATGTACCCTGGTATATCACAAATTCGAAAATGAACTATTGCCGGCTGGCCAAACGAAGAGATTCTCCACTTGGGCAATGATACCAGAAGAAGAACTACTTATTGCCTTTAAAATGGTCCAGGGCACTTATACCCTAGACCCGTACGAGTTTGTCAGTAGAAGGTTGAAAAGGGGTATATGGTATCCCGGTATACAACGAATTCGAACTTAACTATTGCCGGCTGGCCAAACGAAGAGATTCTCCGCATCGACCATTATATCAGAGGTAGAGGTTGGTATTGCCTCTTAAATGGCTATTAGCACTTATGCCCTTGACCCGTATGTGTTTGTCAGTAGAGTGTTAAAAGGGGGGTATGGTATCCCGGTATACAACGAATTCTTACTGAACTATTGCCGGCCGGCCAAACTAAGAGATTCTCCACATCGACCATTATACCAGAGGTAGAGGTTGGTATTGCCTCTAAAATGGTACAGAACACTTATGCCCTAGACGCGTACGAGTTTGTCAGGAAAGGATAAGGGGGTACCCTGGTATATCACAAATTCGAAAATGAACTATTGCCGGCTGGCCAAACAAAGAGATTCTCAACGTGGGCAATGATACCAGAGGAAGAGATTCTTATTGCCTTTGAAATTGCCCAGAGCACTTATACCCTAGACCCGTACGAGTTTGTCATTAGAGGGTTAAAAAGGGGGATATGGTATCCCGGTATACAACGAATTCAAACTGAACTATTGCTGGCTGGCCAAACTAAGAGATTATCCATATCGACTATTATACCAGATGTAGAGGTTGGTATTGCCTCTAAAATGGCTCATAGCACTTATACCCTAGACCCGTACGAGTTTGTCAGTAGAGGGTCAAAAAGGGGATATGGTATCCCGGTTTACAACGAATTCGAACTGAACTATTGCCGCTGGCCAAACTAAGAGATTTATACCAGAGGTATAGGTTGGTATTGCCTCTAAAATGGCCCATAGGACTTATGCCCTAGACCCGTACGAGTTAGTCAGGAAAGGATAAGGGGGGGGGGGGTACCTTGGTATATCACAAATTCGAAAATGAACTATTGCCGGCTGGCCAAACTAAGAGATTCTCCACATCGACCATTATACCAGATGTACAGGTTGGTATTGCCTCTAAAATGGCTCATAGCACTTATACCCTAGACCCGTACGAGTTTGTCAGTAGAGGGTCCAAAAGGAGATATGGTATCCCGGTAAACAACGAATTCGAACTGAACTATTGCCGGCTGGCCAAACTAAGAGATTCTCTACATCGACCATAATACCAGAGGTAGAAGTTGGTATTGCCTCTAAATGACCCATAACACTTATGCCCTAGACCCGTACGAGTTAGTCAGGAAATGATAAGGGAAAGTAGGACTCTTGTATATCACAAAGACCAAAATAAGATACTTACTTGTTGGCTATTAAAAACATTAACGTAGGTGTTTTCTCTAAAAAGGCCCATATATCGTATATCATAGATCCGTACGTATTGGTAGGAAAAAGGTAAGGGAAGTACTCTTGTATATCAAAATATTCAAACATATTTTTACTTGCTGGCCATTTTAAAGGCAATTATTACCTTAACATCTGTATCATGGTCCATGAGGAGAATCTTTTAGTTTGACAAGTCGTCAATAGTCCAATTCGACTTTGAGATATATAAAGGTACCTACCTTTCTCTTTGCTGACTAAGTCGTACGGGTCTAGGGAATAAGTAATATGGGTCATTTTAGAGGCAATGTCTACTTCTTCCTCTGATATAATGACCCACGTGGAGAATTTCTTAGTTTGGCCATCCGGCAATAGTTTGTTTCGACTTCGTGATGAATCGGAGTACCACATACCCCTTTTTACCCTCTACTGACAAACTCGTACAGGTCTAGGGCATAAGTACTATATGGGCCATTACACAACTACTACATCTACCTCTGGTGTCATGACCCATGTGGAAAATGTCTTGGTTTGGCCAGCTGGCAATAGTTCATGTCGACTTTGAGATACATAAAGGTACCAACCTTATCCTTTCCTGGATAAGTCGAACGAGTCTAGGGCATTAAAGATTTGGGTCATTTTAGAGGCAATGAATACCTCTCCCTCTGATATAATGGCTTGCGTAAAAATTATCTTCGTTTGGCCAACCAGAAATAGTTTATTTCGACTTGGTGGTAAAACGGGTAACTACCTTTTTAACCGACTGCTGACAAACTCGTACGGGTCTAGGCTATCGTTTAGAGGATAAATCGGGCAACTATATGGCTAACAATAACAAATCTCTCTATTCAAGCCCTAATGTCAACATGTCACACTTAGGTGACGTTACAAAGAATAGCGGCAGCGAGAACGTTACGTTTGTGATTTTGCTCCCAACATGCTTGGGCCGCACATGAATTACTTTACAATAAATGAAAGTAATCACAACTTTAATTATTAAAGTTCTAATAAAATAAATTAAAACTTGAAAGTTTATATGTAAAATATTCAGCAGCCCACTTTTTATATTCATTTTAATGTCCATATGCTAATAACACATTATCATTTTACTTTTCACAATTTGCATTTAACACATGTAAGTCCAAGTTTTTGTTTTCGTCTTTGCCTCACTCTGAGCTGCTCTATTTTCAAGTTCCAAAGAATTCAGTTCTAACGGATAAAATTTGATAATTGGTCTAGATATCAAACCAGTTTTTGTTCGATTATGGCTGATCGTGTAAGTCCATCTTTGCCGTAAAATAATTTGTCAATTATTGCCGAAGTCCAATTTACTCTTGATACATAGTCCTGAATCTGAACTACATCTCCGACTTTAATGTTCTATGTGTTTCGATCTGTGTATCGGTAATATTCCCTAAGCGAATTTATGTATTCCTGCTTCCATCTTTTTATGTAGTTTTTAAGAGTTTTAATGAAAGAAACTTCGATTGTCTAGCCAGTTACTGATTCATGCGTAGTGTCTTTGGTTCCTGGTTGTAAACTACAGTCTTCAAGTCCGTTATACGGTAGCGTCCTGGTCCGTTTTCAATATAATAAATGTGACGGACTAAGGGGTTCGTCGTCCGTTTGATCCGATGAAACGTATGTTAGTTTGCGATCACTGAGTAAACTTTCTACTTCAGTAATTATCGTGTTTTATTGTCCATAAGTGCTCGTCCTTATACTTTTTTAATGCAGTTTTTCGTTATTCATCTCAATCTCTCCCACCATCCGCCGAACAAAATTGTTCCATAAGAATTAAGCTTCTCGGTTCCATATGATGATTTTGATAAATGTTCAATTTCTTATGCTCCCGCTTCATACAAATCATTTACAAATACTCAACGTGATGCATGAAAGAAGTCTAATAAAGCTCTTTGTTGATCAAAGCTCGAAATAATATTGTCGACATAAAAGTCTTTCTTTAACATTGTTGTCCAGTCTGTGGAATTGCAGTCAAATGTTTACGTATAACAGCATTTAGGATAAACGGAGAGAAAGTTGCTCCAAATTATACTGACTTGAATGTGTTTGCGGTTAGTTGACTATTTGGGTCATCCAGGTTACTAAGTTAAACGAATCTGGTAACATCACGATCCTCTTCATCCAACCCATATTAAGAAAGGTTTTTTTTCTATATCTGACTACACGGCGTATTTGTGCATTCTAAATCAGAGAAAAATTCCGGTTAAATCATTAAAGTTTGGCGAAAGATCCATCAAACAATCATTTAAGCTTAGACTAACAGGTGAAGGTTTGCAGCTGCAATTCTGATGGGCGTGGTTGACGACTTTTTACAGCATGATGATGCGGTATGGAATGAACATTTGTTTTGGTTGATCGTTCATCAACTCTCTCGATAAATCCACGTTTTTCTTGTTCATTTATAATTTTTCCGTTTTTCTATAAAAGTGTAAGTTCACGACTAAGACGCTTAATGACATTTTCTGTTCTCCGTTGTGCAATACTTCTGTTGTCTAGTAAGGTGTGGTGTTCCTCCTTATAAGGTAACTTAGCAACATATCTTTCTGTTTCCATATGGTAACCTCTACTATTTAATTCATATACATCCTGGAATTGTCTGTTTTCAGATTTGTTGTCAGTATTATTTATACTAGCAGCTTCAACTTCCCAAAATTTCTCCAATATATGCTCTTCAACTTTGTGACCTACTAATATGTTCATCATTGACGTAAGTGTGTGATCTGGATTTGCAGGTGTTCAATTGATTGTGCCGGACAGAAGGTTACGGATTTCCGACTTTACGGTAGTAGGTCCTGCTCCTCATACTATTCTATCATCGACAATTGACCAGTAATAATCGAATTAGATAGAATTCAATAGAGAAACTTCAACCATTGGGTCATGTGAGACCGGTTGTGCTAATTTCAAGCCAAACAAATACTTTAAATTTGTAATATTATGTACATAAGTTTTCATTGGTACAGCTATTTCTGGTACAATCAAAACGTTGATAGGTAATTTTCTGTTGTCTGTAAGTAAGTAAATGGTACCATTATTTAGATGTCGAACTGTTTTGCCCTCACTTGTGTCACCAAATCCTGACAAGTTTATGGTCTCCTGTCTGGTAATTGTCAAATCAAGCTCTGTAGCTTATTTTTCTGTGATGAAAGACATCTGTGCGCCCTTGTAAAATAATGTGTTTGTGTTAGTACATTGAATGCCCGAACTTACTTGCGCTACGGCAGTTTTTAGTCTGTGTCTGTGAGTGAAGAACTGAGCCCGTTTTCTTCGCGTTGTGTTGTGTTTCCTGAATTGTGTTAATATTTACATTAGTGTTACTCTGTTTTTCATCTTTTTCAACCTCGTCTTTGCATAAACTAGTATGGTGTCATATTTTACATTTCCTGCAACTTTGGTGTGATTTGCAATCATCTATATTGGGAGGTCAAAGACAGTTAAAACATAAACGATCGCGTTTAACAATAGAAATATTTGCTGTGTGATCAATTATCTTAGTGCAGTTAACGGGGACATGTGATTCGTTACAAAAGTACACATGATTTTACGTTTATTTGTCTGTTGATTTATTTTGTACGTACCTTTGCATTGATGTGAAATGCTGCTGTAGCGGTATACGTTTCCGTATGATCATGCAGAGGAATTGCCTTCCTCCATAATGTTGAGTTCGTGAGATAGTATTTGTAGTAGTTCATTTAATAGCCAACTATTTGATTCATGGTGTCTTGTTAGATTTATGCGTACGTCCCCCGGTAACTTTTTTTAATATGATAGGGACCAATAATGGGCCATATGTATTCTCTGTCTGACCAAGGGATTCTAAACCACGTACATATGTTTCAATTTTCTCGTAAAAAATAACGTCAGCTCTTATATGAAGGTATGTAAAATAATGCATTCATGTACTTTTGTGTGATGTTGTGAACTTGTGGCATTTGTGTTTAGCGTTGATGTTTGTACTTAGATAAATTTTGCTATTAAACGTATTTTTGTTTCTAAAATTAAATAAGTACTCATCAGAGTCAACGATTTCTGTTTCGAAAGTTCATCGGAATCAACAAGTTCTGTTCCGCTCTCCCCATTTTCGTCGAATTTCTGGAATATTCTGAAAACGGCGCTATGTCCTGCTAGTATCGATTTCAGCTTCAAATTCATCCTGGTCACTTGACACCAATATCGTTAAGTGGATACATCGGGCAACTATATAGCTAACAATAACAAAAGCGAATAGAATGTATGTATATCTATTCGGACTCTAATGTCAACACGTCACACTTAGGTAACATAACAATGATTAACAGCAGCGAAAACTTGATCAATTACTCCTTAACAAATTGTTAAAGTATCGGTACCCAATACGATTGTAGTACGTAAGTAAGCGTAGCACTGAGTCCAAAATGAAGTGAACGCTCGTGTGCGTCTGTCACTATCAGTTTGGTAAGTAAATGATTCGCAGGTAATAAATACGAAAATTTGGTATTCTCTGAAATCGTTGCGGTGTGAATCCTTCCATTGCATCGCACAAAGCCACCGTCATCTATGAAGAGTCCTAATTGTTTAATGCTAGGATATTTCCTTGTGTTTTTATCTCAGATGTTTGGTATATCGGTATATTGGTAGTTGGATATGAACCACTGAACGTAAGCAGTTACTCGAATCACTTTCCTGAAAGTTCCATATTTCGAATTGTCTATAACGTTACTGATACCATAGTGATCAGTATGAACTTCATTGTTTAGAAATTCCTCGTCTTCGTTTTCTTCTGTAATTGTCAATACCTTTAACTAATTCGGTCGTTTTTTAATGACACTATCGATGTATTGATCGACGTCAAGTCCTCGTGTTAAGAGATCGGTTGGGTTGCATTCTTTTGGGCAATATCTCCATTAATGTTGATTTTGTAGATTTTATTATTTCTCGCACTCGATTCACAATAAATCGTTTAAACGGTTTCGATGATAATAACCAGTGCAATACTATATAGCTATCTGACCAGAAAACCACGTTTTTACATTCAAAGGTCGATTTTACATGAAAAGCTAGTCTAGTTCCAATAACTGCGGCCATATGTTCTAGTTGCGGTTATGTTAGGTTTTTCACTTGCGCTAATTTGCTTTTCGCAATCACTAACGTAGTTTCGGTTCCGTTGTTCAGATATGCAGTCGCAAAATACGTGTAGTTCAAGGTATTCCGAAGATTAGATGAAGCAAAGGAGAATACAAATTTCGATGAAGTAGAAGTCATTGCAACACTAGGAAAACTTGTGCAAAAACAAACATTGTTTTAGGACTTGAATGAACAAATTCTAAAGTTAACGGATCCGGAAGATGTGGTAAATAAGATTATTTGATTCAGATGAATTTTCGATTAATATGGTAAGGAAGATTCGACACGTACGTAAGTTCATACAAAATGTCCAAAACCCTGCTGTCCCGTCATATTGAATCAAATACTTAAGTACTAGAACGCACACTTTAAATCCAGAAACTATACCGTTTGTTTCAACGCACAACATAGCCAACCCACACAACGCACAGTCGTTTGAAAACCAGTTTGCCCAAGCTAGTCTCACTATCAACACGCAACAAAGTACATTTTCTGCAGCTATTAATCAGAGTCACGGCCTACCAAAACTTACGCTTCCAACTTTCTAAGGCACCATTTTAAAATGGCAAACCTTCTGGGACTCATATGAGTCGGCCGTACATCTGAACCTGTCACTTACAAATATACAAAAGTGTAGCTGCTTGAAAGCTCATGAGCTAGAACACGAAGCACTAAGTTTAGAAATTCCTTCTATAAATCAGTTAACAAGCTTACGAAGATTTTACGATCAAATTGAAGGTAGTCAGGGTCTAGAAACTTTGGGTCAGACACATGAAACATACGGCATACTACTTGTTCCCATTATTGTGAACAAATTACCAGTGGAAGTCAGAAAATATCTCGCGCGAGAACATAGAACAAAAACCTTTGTATTACGGGATCTCCGTAAAAGCATATAAGATGAGATCGTTATACTGGACACAGGACAATAGAGTCGACACCCGAAATTGATGAAATCTAAATCTTACAAGAATATTGAGACTAGACCTAGCCTTTTCTGTCACGAAATACACGCACCAACTCATTGCAGTAAAATAGCCGACACAAAATCCCGTATGAACAGCTTAGTTATTCTTTAACTGCCTTGTTATACACAGACTAAACGTATGTAAATCTAAACACACATGTACACATTGTAATGAGAAACACCATACAAACTAATCATGCTAATGTAATGCACTTCCAAGAAACAACATAAAACAAGGGAATGAGGTTAGCATAGAAACAAGGGTAGAAACTCAGCGCATACGAATTTTCGCGCAAAAGGAAATCAGAGCAGCAACCCGTTAAACCCACAATTTTCGAATTCGACCAACGTTCAACTCGTGAATGACATTCATAATACGGAACATGATGCTACTATTTTGTATTCTCAATCGACAGAATTGCAATCAAATGTAATTTTGTAAACTGCCGTAGCTCAAGTAGGCTCAAATCAGTACTTTATCGATACGAATATTCATTTTGACGAAGGAGCGCAAACATCTTTTTTAACGCAGAACTTAACTTAATTTACAGATAGCGGGAACAGAAATAATATATTTATCGGCATTTGGAGGTGCAGAGAAAAACGCGAGACACATAGAAAAGTCAACAATCTATCTGAAAACCGTTGCAGGACACGTCTTGTCAATCAAAGTACAGATGATCGGCATGCCTCTACAGAATCACATACGTAACATTGATACACAGAACGGTTATTTGCGTGGTTTAAAGTTAGCGCACACGGTGACAAAGCACGATTCATTCGAGATATCGTTGCTGGTAGGCGCATATCACTACGGGGACATTGTTAAAGATTATATAGTACGTGGAAACGATCCGACCGCCGTGAAATCCAAGATCGGATATATGCTTTCGGTACTTACATACGGTACGAAAACAAACACGTCGAAGACTAGTATGTTTAATGTTCTAATATCACACAAAGTTGAAGAATACAATCTAGAGAGATTTTGGAATTTAGATTCAAAAGGAATAAAAAGCAGGGAGGTAGACGAAGACGACAATGCATATATTAAAGTCTATCAGGACAGATCAATTGAGTTCTGAGAAACTAAATATTTCGCTAGGTTACCTTGGAAACATGATGAATTGCCTATAAATTAAGCAGTCACGAACAGAAGGACAGAAAACGTCCTTCAAAGACTTACTCAAAACTCAGATATGTTAAAGAAGTACGTAAACATTATACAAGAACAGGAACGAAGAGGATTCAAAGAGAAGGTAGATGAAACAGCTGAACTTAAGAAAAATATCACTACATTCCTAATCATCCTGTACAGAAGGAATCAAGCACTATGCCTATCAGAATTGTTTACGACTGCAGTTGTCGACAGTCGCATAATTCGCCAAGTTTAAATGACTGCCTTTTGGATACACCGCCGAAGCTAAACGACCTGAAAAAAATTCTGATGAGATTTACAGTCAATCCTGTCGCCATAACAACGGATATTTAAAAAGCCTTTTTACATGTAGGATTAAAAAAAGGGTGATCAAGACGCTACACGTTTCTGGTGGCTAAGTAACCCATCCGACCCAACAAGTTATTTACAGACTTAGAAGTTCAAATCCGTTCTGTTTGGAGCGACTTGTTCGCCGTTTATACCAAACGCCACAATACTTAACATTTACAACGTAATAACACTATAACAGCTACATTGATGGAAAGAGATTTTTATGTGGACAACTGTTAAGTTTACAGAACGAGGGTGTGCTGACTATAAGGAAGGGAGAACAATGATGGAGGAAACTGGATTCTATCTACGATCCTGGACGTCAAACAGTGTGGATATACGTAAGCTAGCTAAGACAGAAAAAGTACTATATGCGGACAAAACACAAAAGTACTTGGTATGTTATGGAATAGCTGATTCGATGATCTGATGTACCAGAAATTAATACGGCCGCTTTGTGAAAAACTGTGCAAATCTTGCTACAAGAATAAAATTTGGCATAGACCTTCCTCAGCTATTACTCTTTTATTTCAGATAAGGAGGCATTTGAAAAAAATGTCTCACTTCCGGTAAAAACCCAAAATGGCCGACATCATACTTAAATCATTCAAATATCAGAGGCTAGTGTGTGAAAAGCGGTTTTTATCATGCGGCTATAATAATATTTGGTACAAACCTATGTTATGTACTACTTTTGGATATATTATATAGATTAGATGTCTTTAAAAACCCTACTTTCGGTAAAATCCAACATGGCGGACATTGTACTAAAATAAGCTTATTTTTTAGGGAGGGTGATTGAAACGTGTTTTGATGTATTGCTACTATCATTAAATTGTTCATGAACCTTTATTTGATGCTGATAATGGATACAATAAATAAGAGATATGTCTTTAAAATCATTACTTCCGGTTATGGATTTGGCTTTAAGTTATCCTCTAAACCACTTATTCTATTCTATAGATAATGATTAAATACAAAGTTAACACTTCCGGTAAATAAAACCAATTTTGCGTAAATTTCAAAGATGAGTCCTCAGTCCATATCTTCCATGTAGAGTTTTGGATAGATTGATGAAAATAAAATAAAATCACTTTAGTACTAAAACATCTTTAAAATTACGGATTAATGGCCGCAAATACTCACAATCGGAGAGCTGATTTTCCTCATTTACAAAGACAGCGGTATTGTTTCTTACATCAATAATGTACAAGCTTCTGATAAGGTGAAGAGGCCTCACAAAGAGTTGTCCAAAAGGGTTCCAATGGTTCATATTTTTCCTTTCGCCATACATAAGCGTCTGGAATAGTAAGCATAGAAACCAATCCCAAGCTTGTTACTCATCCACACCCACTATGGTATATTGCACGTTTTACATGCTGAAAAAAACTGGACCGAGTCGTTCAAATAGCCTCATAAGCGTCTGGACTAGTTAGCATAGGAATAAAAACAAGCTTGTTACTCATCCAAACCCGCCATGGTATATTGCACGTTTTACATGCTGAAAAACACTAGACCGAGTCGTTCAAATAGCATCAATAAGTCTTTCCACGTCCAAAAACATGTTTTCTTGCTTCATAAACCCCATCTGATAAGTTTGTTCGATCTTACTACAAAACCACTTATCGTTTTATCAATGACATTATCAAATCCATATCTGGTGATGTTGGCTGATCAATCATCATTCTAAATCATAAAGTCACATCTTCAAACGCCATCCATGTCAACAACGAAGTTCCCTTTCAAGTAAACGTGCATTGGAAAGGTCATGGATAGATTATATCTAATGCTTTTCCCACTTCCAAATGCAAGCCAAAGTTCGTCTGCCCCTTTGTCACGGAATAACGAAACAGCAATGACAGCAGCATCAGTATCGACTGTTCAAGTCATGACTCAGTTAAGTCTGTGCATCACTGCATCAGACACATGTATATTGATTCTATAGTATAAGCCTCTTCATTTTAACATGGGGCTAAACTTGAAACACCATCATGTGGTGAATAACACAGAACATCCTGAGCATTTGTTGCTACAACTTACTCTCCCTCAAAATCTATTGAGCAAGCTCCTTATAAAAAATAAAGACTAAAACGTTCTTTCTTAATGTCGTCTTCTCTCAGAAAACTTTACCAATTTTGAGATTTGTTTTGACTCTGGATTCGTCTATGTATTCCCTTACCCCTAAATGTAGCTCTTTTTTCTTGTGGCAGCCTTCAAACTACCGGTATTGTCTATGTACGCATTCATCCACTGTTGTTTACAGTTTCAAGTTGTTTCATAACGAGTATGCTGATAGGGTATTATGCCCTTACCTTAAAAAAACATGAAACTATTATGATGAAGTCTTAAATGCATATGACAGTTGTAGCAACACATGTTCAGGATATTCGATCTTTACCACCACGTGATGCATTTCAAGTTAAACACCATATTCATATTAAAAGGCTGACACTATAATCATGGTGCATGTGTCTGATGCAGTGAAACACGAACTTAAACTTAAGCGGCAATTATTCGAACAGTCGTTTCTGATGATGCTGTCATTACTGTTTCGCTATTCCGTGACATAGGGGTAGACAAACTATGGATTGTGTTTAGGAGGAGGAAAAGCTTTGGATACATATATATCAATGACCTTCCAAATGCACTAGCGATGAGTAATCACACACAAATATTGTGATCCATATATTTTCCGGTTGTGATACGGTTCTCTGTTTTCTTGAAAAGGGGAAAAAAAAGACTGCTTGGGAGACATTGCATTTGAAGATGTGACTTTAACATAAAGAATGATAATTGATACGCCTAAATCACCGGTGTTTACTGTAAGATAGCACAAACTTATCATATGGGGTTAGCATGGTTAACAAAGCAAGAAATATCTATTTACGCAAAAGGGTAGGTTAATTGAGGCTATCAACGTAGTCTAGTCTTTTCCAGCATGCAAAACGTACAATATACTAAGACACGTGTTAAGGGGACGAGCCTGAAATTGGCTCTTATGCTACCAAGTCCAGGCGCTAATGGATGACGACGGGACAAAGAGGATCACTTTTAAAAAAAAAACTCCTTCCGAGGGCTCATCATGTTGTCAGAAGCTTGCACATTGTGGATGTAAGAAAAGTTGTCGCGGTTGTTGTTAATGTGGAAAATCAAGTCTCCCGTGCCCTGCGTCGTGTGCATGTGGTGGTAACTGGGAATAAACATATTTTGTTGGCCAAATGGTAGTTTTTAAAATGTTTTATTACTTAAGTGATTTTATTTTGTTTAAATCAATCTATCCAAAACTCTACATCGAAGATATAGATTGAGGACTCATCTTTGACCTTACGCCATATTGTTTTTTTTACCGGAAGTGTTAACTTTGTATTCAAATATCAACTACAGAATATGATTAGTAATTTAGAGGATGAATTAAAGCATAAAGTTAATGACAAAAAAAAAACCCTACTTTCTTCACATTTTAAAAAGAAGTTAAATATCAAAATAAAAAAAATTATATATTTATGTCCGCCATTTTGAATATTACCGGAAGAAAGGTTTTTGAGACATATGTCTTCTACATTGTATCCCTCAGAAGCATCAAAGAAAGGTTCCTGCACAATTTAATGATAGTAACAATACGTTAAAACACATTTCAATCACCCTCCCTAAAAAATAAGCTTATTTTAGTCAATGTCCGCCATATTGGATTCTACCGGAAGTAGGGTTTTTAAAGACATCTAATCTATATAATATATCCAAAAGTAGTACATAAAAAAGGTTTGTATCTTTTAGTTTTGCCAGTCGGCAATAGTTCAATTCGACTTAGTGATATACCAGGGTACACCCCTTTCTCTTTGATGACTGACTCGTACGGGTCTAGGGCATAAGTGCAATATGCCATTTTAGAGTCAATGCCCACCTCTACCTCTGGTATAATGACCTACGTGGAGAATCTCTTAGTTTAGTCAGCCGGCAAAAGTTTATGACGACTTCGTTGTAAACAGAGCTACCACCTCCCCCTTTTTACCCTTTGCAGACAATTCGTACGGGTCTGGATCATAAGTGCTATAGGCCATTTTAGAGTCAATTCCCACCTCTACTTCTGGTATAATGGCCTACATGGAGAATCTCTTAGTTTAGTCAGATGGCAATAGTTTATGTCGACTTCGTTGTAAACAGAGCTACCACCTCCCCTTTTAACCCTTTGCAGACAAACTCTAGCGGGTCTAGGGCATAAGTGATATAGGCCATTTTAGAGGCAATACCCACCTCTACCTCTGGTATAATGGTTGATGCGGAGAATCTCTTAGTTTGGCAAACCGGCAATAGTTCAGTTCGATATCGTTGTAAACCAGGAAACCATATCCCCCTTTTAACACTATGCTGACAAACTCGCACGGGTCTAGGGTATAAGTGCTATAGATCATTTTAAAGGCAATGAGTACCTCTACCTCCAGTATCATTGCCCACGTGGAGAATCTCTTAGTTTGTCCAGCCGGCAATAGTTCATTTCGAATTTGTGATATACCAGGGTATCCCTGACTAACTCGTACGGGTCTAGGGGATAAGTGATATGGACCATTTTAGAGGAAATACCCACCTCTACCTATGGTATAATGGCCAATGTGGAGAATCTCTTAGTTTGTCCAGCCGGCAATAGTTCATTTCGAATTTGTGATATACCAGGGTACCCACCTTGTCCTTTCCTGACTAACTCGTACGGGTCTAGGGGATAAGTGTTATGGCCAATTTTAGATGCAATACCTACCTCTACCTCTGGTATAATGGCCGATGTGGACAATCTCTTAGTTTGGCCAGCCGGCAATAGTTCAGTTCGACTTCGTTGTAAACCAGGATACCATATCCCCCTTTTAACCCTCTGCTGAAAAAATCGTTCGGGTCTAGGATATAAGTGCTATGGGTCATTTTAAAGGCAATAAGTACTTCTACCTATAGTGTGATTGCCCACGTGGAGAATCTCTTAGTTTGACCAGCCGGCAATAGTTCATTTCGAATTTGTGAAATACCAGGGTACCCAACTTACCATTTCCTGACTAACTCGTACGGGTCTAGGGTATAACTGCTACGGGCCATTTTAAAGGCAATAAGTACCTCTACCTCTTGTATGATTGCCAACGTGGAGAATCTCTTAGTTTGTCCAGCCGGCATTAGTTCATTTCGAATTTGTGAAATACCAGGGTACCCAACTTACCCTTTTCTGACTAGCTCGTACGGGTCTAGGGTATACGTTCTATGGGTCATTTTAAAGGCAATAAGTACCTCTACCTCTTGTATGATTGCCCACGTGGAGAATCTCTTAGTTTGTCAAGCCGTCAATAGTTCATTTCGAATTTGTGATATACCAAGGTACCCACCTTACCCTTTCCTGACTAACTCGTACGGGTCTAAGTATAAGTGCTATGAGCCATTTTAGAGGCAATACCCACCTCTACCTCTGGTAAAATGGCCAATGTAGAGAATCTCTTAGTTTGGCCAGCCGGCAATAGTTCAGTTCGACTGTGTTGTATACCAGGATACCATATCCCCCTTTCAACCTTCTGCTTACAAAATCGTACGGGTCAAGGGTATAAGTGCTATAGACCATTTGAAAGGCAATAAGTACCTCTACCTTTGGTATAATGGCCAATGTGGAGAATCTCTTAGTTTGGCCAGCCGGCAATAGTTCAGTTCGACTTCGTTGTAAACCAGGATACCATATCCCCCTTTTAACCCTCTGCTGACAAACTCGTACGGGTCTAAGGTATAAGTGCTGTGAGTCATTTTAAAGGCAATAAGTACCTCTACCTCTGGTATGATTAATTGCCCACTTGGAGAATCTCTTAGTTTGTCCAGCCGGCAATAGTTCATTTCGAATTGGTGATATACCAGGTTACCCACCTTACCCTTTCCTGACTAACTCGTACGGGTCTAGGGGATATGTGCTATAGGCCATTTTAGAGGCAATACCCCCCTCTACCTCTGGTTTAATGGCCGATGTTGAGAATCTCTTAGTTAAGCCAGGCGGCAATAGTTCAGTTCGATTTCGTTTTAAACCAGGATACCATATCCCCCTTTAAACACTCTGCTGACAAAATCGTACGGGTCTAGGGTATAAGTCCTCTGGGCCATTTTAAAGGCAATAAGTACCTCTTTCTCTGGTATCATTGCTCACGTGAAGAATCTCTTCGTTTGGCCAGCCGGCAATACTTCATTTTCGAATTTGTTATATACCAGGGTACCCCCCCTTTATCCTTTCCTGACTAACTCGTACGGGTCTACAGGATAATAGCTCTGGTCCATTTTAGAGGGAATACCCACCTCTACCTCTGATATAATGGCCGATGTGAAGAATGTCTTAGTTTGGCCAGCCGGCTATAGATCAGTTCGACTTCGTTGTAAACAAGGATACCATATCCCCCTTTAAACCCTCTGCTGACAAAATTGTACAGGTCAAGTGTATAAGTGCTATGGGCCATTTTAAAGGCAAAAAGACCTCTACCTCTGGTATGATTGCCCACGTGGAGAATCTCTTAGTTTGTCCAGCCGGCAATAGTTCATTTCGAATTTGTGATATACCAGGGTACCCACCTTACCCTTTCCTGACTAACTCGTACGGGTCTAAAGATCTGTCCTATAGACCATTTTAGAGGCAATACCAACCTCTAGCTCTGGTATAATGGTCGATGTGCAGAATCTCTTAATTTGACCAGCCGGCAATAGTTCACTTCAAATTCGTTGTATACCGGGATACCAGATCTCCCCTTTTTACCCTCTACTGACAAACTCGTACGGGTCTAAGGCATAAGTGCTATAATCCATTTTAGAGGCAATACCAACCTGTACCTCTGGTATAATGGTCGATGTTGAACATCTCTTAGTTTGGCCAGCCGGCAATAGTTCAGTTCGAATTTGTTGTATACCGGGATACCATTTTCTCCCTTTTAACCCTCTACTGACAAACTCGTACGGGTGTAGGGTATAAGTATTATGGGCCATTTTAAAGGCAATAAGTACTTCTTCCTCTGGTATCATTGCCCACGTTGAGAATCTCTTCGTTTGGCCAGCCGGCAATAGATCATTTTCGAATTTGTGATATACCAGGGTACCACACTTTATCCTTTCCTGACTAACTCGTACGGGTCTAGGGCATAAGTGTTCTAGGCCATTTTAGAGGCAATACCAACCTCTACCTCTGGTAAAATGGTCGATGTGGAGAGACTCTTAGTTTGGCCAGCCGGCAATAGTTCAGTTCGAATTCGTTGTATTCCGGGATACCATATCCCCCTTTTAACCCTCTACTGACAAACTCGTACAAGTCTAGGGTATAAGTGCTCTGGGCCATTTTAAAGGCAATAAGTACCTCTTCCTCTGGTATCATTGCCCACGTGGAGAATCTCTTCGTTTGGCCAGCCGGCAATAGTTCATTTTCGAATTTGTGATATACCAGGATACCCCCCCCCCCTTATCCTTTTCTGACTAACTCGTACGGGTCTAGGGCATAAGTGCTATGGGCCATTTTAGAGGCAATACCAACTTCTACCTCTGGTATAATGGTCGGTGTGGAGAATCTCTTAGTTTGGCCAGCCGGCAATAGTTCAGTTCGAATTCGTTGTATCTTGGATTCCATATCCCCCCTTTGAACCCTCTACTGACAAACTCGTACGGGTCTAGGGAATAAGTGCTATTGGCCATTTTAAAGGCAATAAGTACCTCTTCCTCTGGTATCATTGCCCACGTGGAGAATCTCTTCGTTTGACCAGCCGGCAATAGTTCATTTTCTAATTTGTGATATACCAGGGTACCCCCACCCTTATCATTTTCTGACTAACTCGTACGGGTCTAGGGCATAAGTGCTATGAGCCATTTTAGAGGCAATACCAACCTCTACCTCTGGTATAATGGTCGGTGTGGAGAATCTCTTAGTTTGGCCAGCCGGCAATAGTTCAGTTCGAATTCGTTGTATCTTGGATTCCATATCCCCCCTTTGAACCCTCTACTGACAAACTCGTACGGGTCTAGGGAATAAGTGTTATTGGCCATTTTAAAGGCAATAAGTACCTCTTCCTCTGGTATCATTGCCCACGTGGAGAATCTCTTTGTTTGGCCAGCCGGCAATAGTTCATTTTCGAATTTGTGATATACCAGGGTACCCCCCCCCCCCCCCTTATCCTTCTCTGACTAACTCGTACGGGTCTAGGCATAAGTGCTATGGTCCATTTTCGAGGCAATACCAACCTCTACCTCTGGTATAATGGTCGGTGTGGAGAATCTCTTAGTTTGGCCAGCCGGCAATAGTTCAGTTCGAATTCGTTGTATCTTGGATTCCATATCCCCCCTTTGAACCCTCTACTGACAAACCCGTACGGGTCTAGGGTATAAGTGCTACGGGCCATTTTAAAGGCAATAAGTACCTCTTCCTCTGGTATCATTGCCCACGTGGAGAATCTCTTCGTTTGACCAGCCGGCAATAGTTCATTTTCGAATTTGTGATATACCAGGGTACCCCCACCCTTATCCTTTTCTGACTAACTCGTACGGGTCTAGGGCATAAGTGCTATGGGCCATTTTCGAGGCAATACCAACCTCTACCTCTGGTATAATGGTCGGTGTAGATAATCTCTTAGTTTGGCCAGCCGGCAATAGTTCAGTTCGAATTCGTTGTATCTTGGATTCCATATCCCCCCTTTGAACCCTCTACTGACAAACTCGTACGGGTCTAGGGTATAAGTGCTACGGGCCATTTTAAAGGCAATAAGTACCTCTTCCTCTGGTATCATTGCCCACGTGGAGAATCTCTTCGTTTGGCCAGCCGGCAATAGTTCATTTTCGAATTTGTGATATACCAGGGTACCCCCCTCATCCTTTTCTGACTAACTCGTACGGGTCTAGGGCATAAGTGCTATGGGCCATTTTAGAGGCAATACCAACCTCTACCTCTGGTATAATGGTCGGTATGGAGAATCTCTTAGTTTGGCCAGCCGGCAATAGTGCAGTTCGAATTCGTTGTATCTTGGATTCCATATCCCCCCTTTGAACCCTCTACTGACAAACTCGTACGGGTCTAGGGTATAAGTGCTACGGGCCATTTTAAAGGCAATAAGTACCTCTTCCTCTGGTATCATTGCCCACGTGGAGAATCTCTTCGTTTGGCCAGCCGGCAATAGTTCATTTTCGAATTTGTGATATACCAGGGTACCCCCCTCATCCTTTTCTGACTAACTCGTACGGGTCTAGGGCATAAGTGCTATGGGCCATTTTAGAGGCAATACCAACCTCTACCTCTGGTATAATGGTCGGTATGGAGAATCTCTTAGTTTGGCCAGCCGGCAATAGTGCAGTTCGAATTCGTTGTATCTTGGATTCCATATCCCCCCTTTGAACCCTCTACTGACAAACTCGTACGGGTCTAGGGTATAAGTGCTACGGGCCATTTTAAAGGCAATAAGTACCTCTTCCTCTGGTATCATTGCCCACGTGGAGAATCTCTTCGTTTGGCCAGCCGGCAATAGTTCATTTTCGAATTTGTGATATACCAGGGTACCCCCCTCATCCTTTTCTGACTAACTCGTACGGGTCTAGGGCATAAGTGCTATGGGCCATTTTAGAGGCAATACCAACCTCTACCTCTGGTATAATGGTCGGTATGGAGAATCTCTTAGTTTGGCCAGCCGGCAATAGTGCAGTTCGAATTCGTTGTATCTTGGATTCCATATCCCCCCTTTGAACCCTCTACTGACAAACTCGTACGGGTCTAGGGTATAAGTGCTACGGGCCATTTTAAAGGCAATAAGTACCTCTTCCTCTGGTATCATTGCCCACGTGGAGAATCTCTTCGTTTGGCCAGCCGGCAATAGTTCATTTTCGAATTTGTGATATACCAGGGTACCCCCCTCATCCTTTTCTGACTAACTCGTACGGGTCTAGGGCATAAGTGCTATGGGCCATTTTAGAGGCAATACCAACCTCTACCTCTGGTATAATGGTCGGTATGGAGAATCTCTTAGTTTGGCCAGCCGGCAATAGTGCAGTTCGAATTCGTTGTATCTTGGATTCCATATCCCCCCTTTGAACCCTCTACTGACAAACTCGTACGGGTCTAGGGTATAAGTGCTACGGGCCATTTTAAAGGCAATAAGTACCTCTTCCTCTGGTATCATTGCCCACGTGGAGAATCTCTTCGTTTGGCCAGCCGGCAATAGTTCATTTTCGAATTTGTGATATACCAGGGTACCCCCCTCATCCTTTTCTGACTAACTCGTACGGGTCTAGGGCATAAGTGCTATGGGCCATTTTAGAGGCAATACCAACCTCTACCTCTGGTATAATGGTCGGTATGGAGAATCTCTTAGTTTGGCCAGCCGGCAATAGTGCAGTTCGAATTCGTTGTATCTTGGATTCCATATCCCCCCTTTGAACCCTCTACTGACAAACTCGTACGGGTCTAGGGTATAAGTGCTACGGGCCATTTTAAAGGCAATAAGTACCTCTTCCTCTGGTATCATTGCCCACGTGGAGAATCTCTTCGTTTGGCCAGCCGGCAATAGTTCATTTTCGAATTTGTGATATACCAGGGTACCCCCCTCATCCTTTTCTGACTAACTCGTACGGGTCTAGGGCATAAGTGCTATGGGCCATTTTAGAGGCAATACCAACCTCTACCTCTGGTATAATGGTCGGTATGGAGAATCTCTTAGTTTGGCCAGCCGGCAATAGTGCAGTTCGAATTCGTTGTATCTTGGATTCCATATCCCCCCTTTGAACCCTCTACTGACAAACTCGTACGGGTCTAGGGTATAAGTGCTACGGGCCATTTTAAAGGCAATAAGTACCTCTTCCTCTGGTATCATTGCCCACGTGGAGAATCTCTTCGTTTGGCCAGCCGGCAATAGTTCATTTTCGAATTTGTGATATACCAGGGTACCCCCCTCATCCTTTTCTGACTAACTCGTACGGGTCTAGGGCATAAGTGCTATGGGCCATTTTAGAGGCAATACCAACCTCTACCTCTGGTATAATGGTCGGTATGGAGAATCTCTTAGTTTGGCCAGCCGGCAATAGTGCAGTTCGAATTCGTTGTATCTTGGATTCCATATCCCCCCTTTGAACCCTCTACTGACAAACTCGTACGGGTCTAGGGTATAAGTGCTACGGGCCATTTTAAAGGCAATAAGTACCTCTTCCTCTGGTATCATTGCCCACGTGGAGAATCTCTTCGTTTGGCCAGCCGGCAATAGTTCATTTTCGAATTTGTGATATACCAGGGTACCCCCCTCATCCTTTTCTGACTAACTCGTACGGGTCTAGGGCATAAGTGCTATGGGCCATTTTAGAGGCAATACCAACCTCTACCTCTGGTATAATGGTCGGTATGGAGAATCTCTTAGTTTGGCCAGCCGGCAATAGTGCAGTTCGAATTCGTTGTATCTTGGATTCCATATCCCCCCTTTGAACCCTCTACTGACAAACTCGTACGGGTCTAGGGTATAAGTGCTACGGGCCATTTTAAAGGCAATAAGTACCTCTTCCTCTGGTATCATTGCCCACGTGGAGAATCTCTTCGTTTGGCCAGCCGGCAATAGTTCATTTTCGAATTTGTGATATACCAGGGTACCCCCCTCATCCTTTTCTGACTAACTCGTACGGGTCTAGGGCATAAGTGCTATGGGCCATTTTAGAGGCAATACCAACCTCTACCTCTGGTATAATGGTCGGTATGGAGAATCTCTTAGTTTGGCCAGCCGGCAATAGTGCAGTTCGAATTCGTTGTATCTTGGATTCCATATCCCCCCTTTGAACCCTCTACTGACAAACTCGTACGGGTCTAGGGTATAAGTGCTACGGGCCATTTTAAAGGCAATAAGTACCTCTTCCTCTGGTATCATTGCCCACGTGGAGAATCTCTTCGTTTGGCCAGCCGGCAATAGTTCATTTTCGAATTTGTGATATACCAGGGTACCCCCCTCATCCTTTTCTGACTAACTCGTACGGGTCTAGGGCATAAGTGCTATGGGCCATTTTAGAGGCAATACCAACCTCTACCTCTGGTATAATGGTCGGTATGGAGAATCTCTTAGTTTGGCCAGCCGGCAATAGTGCAGTTCGAATTCGTTGTATCTTGGATTCCATATCCCCCCTTTGAACCCTCTACTGACAAACTCGTACGGGTCTAGGGTATAAGTGCTACGGGCCATTTTAAAGGCAATAAGTACCTCTTCCTCTGGTATCATTGCCCACGTGGAGAATCTCTTCGTTTGGCCAGCCGGCAATAGTTCATTTTCGAATTTGTGATATACCAGGGTACCCCCCTCATCCTTTTCTGACTAACTCGTACGGGTCTAGGGCATAAGTGCTATGGGCCATTTTAGAGGCAATACCAACCTCTACCTCTGGTATAATGGTCGGTATGGAGAATCTCTTAGTTTGGCCAGCCGGCAATAGTGCAGTTCGAATTCGTTGTATCTTGGATTCCATATCCCCCCTTTGAACCCTCTACTGACAAACTCGTACGGGTCTAGGGTATAAGTGCTACGGGCCATTTTAAAGGCAATAAGTACCTCTTCCTCTGGTATCATTGCCCACGTGGAGAATCTCTTCGTTTGGCCAGCCGGCAATAGTTCATTTTCGAATTTGTGATATACCAGGGTACCCCCCTCATCCTTTTCTGACTAACTCGTACGGGTCTAGGGCATAAGTGCTATGGGCCATTTTAGAGGCAATACCAACCTCTACCTCTGGTATAATGGTCGGTATGGAGAATCTCTTAGTTTGGCCAGCCGGCAATAGTGCAGTTCGAATTCGTTGTATCTTGGATTCCATATCCCCCCTTTGAACCCTCTACTGACAAACTCGTACGGGTCTAGGGTATAAGTGCTACGGGCCATTTTAAAGGCAATAAGTACCTCTTCCTCTGGTATCATTGCCCACGTGGAGAATCTCTTCGTTTGGCCAGCCGGCAATAGTTCATTTTCGAATTTGTGATATACCAGGGTACCCCCCTCATCCTTTTCTGACTAACTCGTACGGGTCTAGGGCATAAGTGCTATGGGCCATTTTAGAGGCAATACCAACCTCTACCTCTGGTATAATGGTCGGTATGGAGAATCTCTTAGTTTGGCCAGCCGGCAATAGTGCAGTTCGAATTCGTTGTATCTTGGATTCCATATCCCCCCTTTGAACCCTCTACTGACAAACTCGTACGGGTCTAGGGTATAAGTGCTACGGGCCATTTTAAAGGCAATAAGTACCTCTTCCTCTGGTATCATTGCCCACGTGGAGAATCTCTTCGTTTGGCCAGCCGGCAATAGTTCATTTTCGAATTTGTGATATACCAGGGTACCCCCCTCATCCTTTTCTGACTAACTCGTACGGGTCTAGGGCATAAGTGCTATGGGCCATTTTAGAGGCAATACCAACCTCTACCTCTGGTATAATGGTCGGTATGGAGAATCTCTTAGTTTGGCCAGCCGGCAATAGTGCAGTTCGAATTCGTTGTATCTTGGATTCCATATCCCCCCTTTGAACCCTCTACTGACAAACTCGTACGGGTCTAGGGTATAAGTGCTACGGGCCATTTTAAAGGCAATAAGTACCTCTTCCTCTGGTATCATTGCCCACGTGGAGAATCTCTTCGTTTGGCCAGCCGGCAATAGTTCATTTTCGAATTTGTGATATACCAGGGTACCCCCCTCATCCTTTTCTGACTAACTCGTACGGGTCTAGGGCATAAGTGCTATGGGCCATTTTAGAGGCAATACCAACCTCTACCTCTGGTATAATGGTCGGTATGGAGAATCTCTTAGTTTGGCCAGCCGGCAATAGTGCAGTTCGAATTCGTTGTATCTTGGATTCCATATCCCCCCTTTGAACCCTCTACTGACAAACTCGTACGGGTCTAGGGTATAAGTGCTACGGGCCATTTTAAAGGCAATAAGTACCTCTTCCTCTGGTATCATTGCCCACGTGGAGAATCTCTTCGTTTGGCCAGCCGGCAATAGTTCATTTTCGAATTTGTGATATACCAGGGTACCCCCCTCATCCTTTTCTGACTAACTCGTACGGGTCTAGGGCATAAGTGCTATGGGCCATTTTAGAGGCAATACCAACCTCTACCTCTGGTATAATGGTCGGTATGGAGAATCTCTTAGTTTGGCCAGCCGGCAATAGTGCAGTTCGAATTCGTTGTATCTTGGATTCCATATCCCCCCTTTGAACCCTCTACTGACAAACTCGTACGGGTCTAGGGTATAAGTGCTACGGGCCATTTTAAAGGCAATAAGTACCTCTTCCTCTGGTATCATTGCCCACGTGGAGAATCTCTTCGTTTGGCCAGCCGGCAATAGTTCATTTTCGAATTTGTGATATACCAGGGTACCCCCCTCATCCTTTTCTGACTAACTCGTACGGGTCTAGGGCATAAGTGCTATGGGCCATTTTAGAGGCAATACCAACCTCTACCTCTGGTATAATGGTCGGTATGGAGAATCTCTTAGTTTGGCCAGCCGGCAATAGTGCAGTTCGAATTCGTTGTATCTTGGATTCCATATCCCCCCTTTGAACCCTCTACTGACAAACTCGTACGGGTCTAGGGTATAAGTGCTACGGGCCATTTTAAAGGCAATAAGTACCTCTTCCTCTGGTATCATTGCCCACGTGGAGAATCTCTTCGTTTGGCCAGCCGGCAATAGTTCATTTTCGAATTTGTGATATACCAGGGTACCCCCCTCATCCTTTTCTGACTAACTCGTACGGGTCTAGGGCATAAGTGCTATGGGCCATTTTAGAGGCAATACCAACCTCTACCTCTGGTATAATGGTCGGTATGGAGAATCTCTTAGTTTGGCCAGCCGGCAATAGTGCAGTTCGAATTCGTTGTATCTTGGATTCCATATCCCCCCTTTGAACCCTCTACTGACAAACTCGTACGGGTCTAGGGTATAAGTGCTACGGGCCATTTTAAAGGCAATAAGTACCTCTTCCTCTGGTATCATTGCCCACGTGGAGAATCTCTTCGTTTGGCCAGCCGGCAATAGTTCATTTTCGAATTTGTGATATACCAGGGTACCCCCCTCATCCTTTTCTGACTAACTCGTACGGGTCTAGGGCATAAGTGCTATGGGCCATTTTAGAGGCAATACCAACCTCTACCTCTGGTATAATGGTCGGTATGGAGAATCTCTTAGTTTGGCCAGCCGGCAATAGTGCAGTTCGAATTCGTTGTATCTTGGATTCCATATCCCCCCTTTGAACCCTCTACTGACAAACTCGTACGGGTCTAGGGTATAAGTGCTACGGGCCATTTTAAAGGCAATAAGTACCTCTTCCTCTGGTATCATTGCCCACGTGGAGAATCTCTTCGTTTGGCCAGCCGGCAATAGTTCATTTTCGAATTTGTGATATACCAGGGTACCCCCCTCATCCTTTTCTGACTAACTCGTACGGGTCTAGGGCATAAGTGCTATGGGCCATTTTAGAGGCAATACCAACCTCTACCTCTGGTATAATGGTCGGTATGGAGAATCTCTTAGTTTGGCCAGCCGGCAATAGTGCAGTTCGAATTCGTTGTATCTTGGATTCCATATCCCCCCTTTGAACCCTCTACTGACAAACTCGTACGGGTCTAGGGTATAAGTGCTACGGGCCATTTTAAAGGCAATAAGTACCTCTTCCTCTGGTATCATTGCCCACGTGGAGAATCTCTTCGTTTGGCCAGCCGGCAATAGTTCATTTTCGAATTTGTGATATACCAGGGTACCCCCCTCATCCTTTTCTGACTAACTCGTACGGGTCTAGGGCATAAGTGCTATGGGCCATTTTAGAGGCAATACCAACCTCTACCTCTGGTATAATGGTCGGTATGGAGAATCTCTTAGTTTGGCCAGCCGGCAATAGTGCAGTTCGAATTCGTTGTATCTTGGATTCCATATCCCCCCTTTGAACCCTCTACTGACAAACTCGTACGGGTCTAGGGTATAAGTGCTACGGGCCATTTTAAAGGCAATAAGTACCTCTTCCTCTGGTATCATTGCCCACGTGGAGAATCTCTTCGTTTGGCCAGCCGGCAATAGTTCATTTTCGAATTTGTGATATACCAGGGTACCCCCCTCATCCTTTTCTGACTAACTCGTACGGGTCTAGGGCATAAGTGCTATGGGCCATTTTAGAGGCAATACCAACCTCTACCTCTGGTATAATGGTCGGTATGGAGAATCTCTTAGTTTGGCCAGCCGGCAATAGTGCAGTTCGAATTCGTTGTATCTTGGATTCCATATCCCCCCTTTGAACCCTCTACTGACAAACTCGTACGGGTCTAGGGTATAAGTGCTACGGGCCATTTTAAAGGCAATAAGTACCTCTTCCTCTGGTATCATTGCCCACGTGGAGAATCTCTTCGTTTGGCCAGCCGGCAATAGTTCATTTTCGAATTTGTGATATACCAGGGTACCCCCCTCATCCTTTTCTGACTAACTCGTACGGGTCTAGGGCATAAGTGCTATGGGCCATTTTAGAGGCAATACCAACCTCTACCTCTGGTATAATGGTCGGTATGGAGAATCTCTTAGTTTGGCCAGCCGGCAATAGTGCAGTTCGAATTCGTTGTATCTTGGATTCCATATCCCCCCTTTGAACCCTCTACTGACAAACTCGTACGGGTCTAGGGTATAAGTGCTACGGGCCATTTTAAAGGCAATAAGTACCTCTTCCTCTGGTATCATTGCCCACGTGGAGAATCTCTTCGTTTGGCCAGCCGGCAATAGTTCATTTTCGAATTTGTGATATACCAGGGTACCCCCCTCATCCTTTTCTGACTAACTCGTACGGGTCTAGGGCATAAGTGCTATGGGCCATTTTAGAGGCAATACCAACCTCTACCTCTGGTATAATGGTCGGTATGGAGAATCTCTTAGTTTGGCCAGCCGGCAATAGTGCAGTTCGAATTCGTTGTATCTTGGATTCCATATCCCCCCTTTGAACCCTCTACTGACAAACTCGTACGGGTCTAGGGTATAAGTGCTACGGGCCATTTTAAAGGCAATAAGTACCTCTTCCTCTGGTATCATTGCCCACGTGGAGAATCTCTTCGTTTGGCCAGCCGGCAATAGTTCATTTTCGAATTTGTGATATACCAGGGTACCCCCCTCATCCTTTTCTGACTAACTCGTACGGGTCTAGGGCATAAGTGCTATGGGCCATTTTAGAGGCAATACCAACCTCTACCTCTGGTATAATGGTCGGTATGGAGAATCTCTTAGTTTGGCCAGCCGGCAATAGTGCAGTTCGAATTCGTTGTATCTTGGATTCCATATCCCCCCTTTGAACCCTCTACTGACAAACTCGTACGGGTCTAGGGTATAAGTGCTACGGGCCATTTTAAAGGCAATAAGTACCTCTTCCTCTGGTATCATTGCCCACGTGGAGAATCTCTTCGTTTGGCCAGCCGGCAATAGTTCATTTTCGAATTTGTGATATACCAGGGTACCCCCCTCATCCTTTTCTGACTAACTCGTACGGGTCTAGGGCATAAGTGCTATGGGCCATTTTAGAGGCAATACCAACCTCTACCTCTGGTATAATGGTCGGTATGGAGAATCTCTTAGTTTGGCCAGCCGGCAATAGTGCAGTTCGAATTCGTTGTATCTTGGATTCCATATCCCCCCTTTGAACCCTCTACTGACAAACTCGTACGGGTCTAGGGTATAAGTGCTACGGGCCATTTTAAAGGCAATAAGTACCTCTTCCTCTGGTATCATTGCCCACGTGGAGAATCTCTTCGTTTGGCCAGCCGGCAATAGTTCATTTTCGAATTTGTGATATACCAGGGTACCCCCCTCATCCTTTTCTGACTAACTCGTACGGGTCTAGGGCATAAGTGCTATGGGCCATTTTAGAGGCAATACCAACCTCTACCTCTGGTATAATGGTCGGTATGGAGAATCTCTTAGTTTGGCCAGCCGGCAATAGTGCAGTTCGAATTCGTTGTATCTTGGATTCCATATCCCCCCTTTGAACCCTCTACTGACAAACTCGTACGGGTCTAGGGTATAAGTGCTACGGGCCATTTTAAAGGCAATAAGTACCTCTTCCTCTGGTATCATTGCCCACGTGGAGAATCTCTTCGTTTGGCCAGCCGGCAATAGTTCATTTTCGAATTTGTGATATACCAGGGTACCCCCCTCATCCTTTTCTGACTAACTCGTACGGGTCTAGGGCATAAGTGCTATGGGCCATTTTAGAGGCAATACCAACCTCTACCTCTGGTATAATGGTCGGTATGGAGAATCTCTTAGTTTGGCCAGCCGGCAATAGTGCAGTTCGAATTCGTTGTATCTTGGATTCCATATCCCCCCTTTGAACCCTCTACTGACAAACTCGTACGGGTCTAGGGTATAAGTGCTACGGGCCATTTTAAAGGCAATAAGTACCTCTTCCTCTGGTATCATTGCCCACGTGGAGAATCTCTTCGTTTGGCCAGCCGGCAATAGTTCATTTTCGAATTTGTGATATACCAGGGTACCCCCCTCATCCTTTTCTGACTAACTCGTACGGGTCTAGGGCATAAGTGCTATGGGCCATTTTAGAGGCAATACCAACCTCTACCTCTGGTATAATGGTCGGTATGGAGAATCTCTTAGTTTGGCCAGCCGGCAATAGTGCAGTTCGAATTCGTTGTATCTTGGATTCCATATCCCCCCTTTGAACCCTCTACTGACAAACTCGTACGGGTCTAGGGTATAAGTGCTACGGGCCATTTTAAAGGCAATAAGTACCTCTTCCTCTGGTATCATTGCCCACGTGGAGAATCTCTTCGTTTGGCCAGCCGGCAATAGTTCATTTTCGAATTTGTGATATACCAGGGTACCCCCCTCATCCTTTTCTGACTAACTCGTACGGGTCTAGGGCATAAGTGCTATGGGCCATTTTAGAGGCAATACCAACCTCTACCTCTGGTATAATGGTCGGTATGGAGAATCTCTTAGTTTGGCCAGCCGGCAATAGTGCAGTTCGAATTCGTTGTATCTTGGATTCCATATCCCCCCTTTGAACCCTCTACTGACAAACTCGTACGGGTCTAGGGTATAAGTGCTACGGGCCATTTTAAAGGCAATAAGTACCTCTTCCTCTGGTATCATTGCCCACGTGGAGAATCTCTTCGTTTGGCCAGCCGGCAATAGTTCATTTTCGAATTTGTGATATACCAGGGTACCCCCCTCATCCTTTTCTGACTAACTCGTACGGGTCTAGGGCATAAGTGCTATGGGCCATTTTAGAGGCAATACCAACCTCTACCTCTGGTATAATGGTCGGTATGGAGAATCTCTTAGTTTGGCCAGCCGGCAATAGTGCAGTTCGAATTCGTTGTATCTTGGATTCCATATCCCCCCTTTGAACCCTCTACTGACAAACTCGTACGGGTCTAGGGTATAAGTGCTACGGGCCATTTTAAAGGCAATAAGTACCTCTTCCTCTGGTATCATTGCCCACGTGGAGAATCTCTTCGTTTGGCCAGCCGGCAATAGTTCATTTTCGAATTTGTGATATACCAGGGTACCCCCCTCATCCTTTTCTGACTAACTCGTACGGGTCTAGGGCATAAGTGCTATGGGCCATTTTAGAGGCAATACCAACCTCTACCTCTGGTATAATGGTCGGTATGGAGAATCTCTTAGTTTGGCCAGCCGGCAATAGTGCAGTTCGAATTCGTTGTATCTTGGATTCCATATTCCAATTATTAAAGGCAATAAGTACCTCTTCCTCTGGTATCATTGCCCACGTGGAGAATCTCTTCGTTTGGCCAGCCGGCAATAGTTCATTTTCGAATTTGTGATATACCAGGGTACCCCCCTCATCCTTTTCTGACTAACTCGTACGGGTCTAGGGCATAAGTGCTATGGGCCATTTTAGAGGCAATACCAACCTCTACCTCTGGTATAATGGTCGGTATGGAGAATCTCTTAGTTTGGCCAGCCGGCAATAGTGCAGTTCGAATTCGTTGTATCTTGGATTCCATATCCCCCCTTTGAACCCTCTACTGACAAACTCGTACGGGTCTAGGGTATAAGTGCTACGGGCCATTTTAAAGGCAATAAGTACCTCTTCCTCTGGTATCATTGCCCACGTGGAGAATCTCTTCGTTTGGCCAGCCGGCAATAGTTCATTTTCGAATTTGTGATATACCAGGGTACCCCCCTCATCCTTTTCTGACTAACTCGTACGGGTCTAGGGCATAAGTGCTATGGGCCATTTTAGAGGCAATACCAACCTCTACCTCTGGTATAATGGTCGGTATGGAGAATCTCTTAGTTTGGCCAGCCGGCAATAGTGCAGTTCGAATTCGTTGTATCTTGGATTCCATATCCCCCCTTTGAACCCTCTACTGACAAACTCGTACGGGTCTAGGGTATAAGTGCTACGGGCCATTTTAAAGGCAATAAGTACCTCTTCCTCTGGTATCATTGCCCACGTGGAGAATCTCTTCGTTTGGCCAGCCGGCAATAGTTCATTTTCGAATTTGTGATATACCAGGGTACCCCCCTCATCCTTTTCTGACTAACTCGTACGGGTCTAGGGCATAAGTGCTATGGGCCATTTTAGAGGCAATACCAACCTCTACCTCTGGTATAATGGTCGGTATGGAGAATCTCTTAGTTTGGCCAGCCGGCAATAGTGCAGTTCGAATTCGTTGTATCTTGGATTCCATATCCCCCCTTTGAACCCTCTACTGACAAACTCGTACGGGTCTAGGGTATAAGTGCTACGGGCCATTTTAAAGGCAATAAGTACCTCTTCCTCTGGTATCATTGCCCACGTGGAGAATCTCTTCGTTTGGCCAGCCGGCAATAGTTCATTTTCGAATTTGTGATATACCAGGGTACCCCCCTCATCCTTTTCTGACTAACTCGTACGGGTCTAGGGCATAAGTGCTATGGGCCATTTTAGAGGCAATACCAACCTCTACCTCTGGTATAATGGTCGGTATGGAGAATCTCTTAGTTTGGCCAGCCGGCAATAGTGCAGTTCGAATTCGTTGTATCTTGGATTCCATATCCCCCCTTTGAACCCTCTACTGACAAACTCGTACGGGTCTAGGGTATAAGTGCTACGGGCCATTTTAAAGGCAATAAGTACCTCTTCCTCTGGTATCATTGCCCACGTGGAGAATCTCTTCGTTTGGCCAGCCGGCAATAGTTCATTTTCGAATTTGTGATATACCAGGGTACCCCCCTCATCCTTTTCTGACTAACTCGTACGGGTCTAGGGCATAAGTGCTATGGGCCATTTTAGAGGCAATACCAACCTCTACCTCTGGTATAATGGTCGGTATGGAGAATCTCTTAGTTTGGCCAGCCGGCAATAGTGCAGTTCGAATTCGTTGTATCTTGGATTCCATATCCCCCCTTTGAACCCTCTACTGACAAACTCGTACGGGTCTAGGGTATAAGTGCTACGGGCCATTTTAAAGGCAATAAGTACCTCTTCCTCTGGTATCATTGCCCACGTGGAGAATCTCTTCGTTTGGCCAGCCGGCAATAGTTCATTTTCGAATTTGTGATATACCAGGGTACCCCCCTCATCCTTTTCTGACTAACTCGTACGGGTCTAGGGCATAAGTGCTATGGGCCATTTTAGAGGCAATACCAACCTCTACCTCTGGTATAATGGTCGGTATGGAGAATCTCTTAGTTTGGCCAGCCGGCAATAGTGCAGTTCGAATTCGTTGTATCTTGGATTCCATATCCCCCCTTTGAACCCTCTACTGACAAACTCGTACGGGTCTAGGGTATAAGTGCTACGGGCCATTTTAAAGGCAATAAGTACCTCTTCCTCTGGTATCATTGCCCACGTGGAGAATCTCTTCGTTTGGCCAGCCGGCAATAGTTCATTTTCGAATTTGTGATATACCAGGGTACCCCCCTCATCCTTTTCTGACTAACTCGTACGGGTCTAGGGCATAAGTGCTATGGGCCATTTTAGAGGCAATACCAACCTCTACCTCTGGTATAATGGTCGGTATGGAAAATCTCTTAGTTTGGCCAGCCGGCAATAGTGCAGTTCGAATTCGTTGTATCTTGGATTCCATATCCCCCCTTTGAACCCTCTACTGACAAACTCGTACGGGTCTAGGGTATAAGTGCTACGGGCCATTTTAAAGGCAATAAGTACCTCTTCCTCTGGTATCATTGCCCACGTGGAGAATCTCTTCGTTTGGCCAGCCGGCAATAGTTCATTTTCGAATTTGTGATATACCAGGGTACCCCCCTCATCCTTTTCTGACTAACTCGTACGGGTCTAGGGCATAAGTGCTATGGGCCATTTTAGAGGCAATACCAACCTCTACCTCTGGTATAATGGTCGGTATGGAGAATCTCTTAGTTTGGCCAGCCGGCAATAGTGCAGTTCGAATTCGTTGTATCTTGGATTCCATATCCCCCCTTTGAACCCTCTACTGACAAACTCGTACGGGTCTAGGGTATAAGTGCTACGGGCCATTTTAAAGGCAATAAGTACCTCTTCCTCTGGTATCATTGCCCACGTGGAGAATCTCTTCGTTTGGCCAGCCGGCAATAGTTCATTTTCGAATTTGTGATATACCAGGGTACCCCCCTCATCCTTTTCTGACTAACTCGTACGGGTCTAGGGCATAAGTGCTATGGGCCATTTTAGAGGCAATACCAACCTCTACCTCTGGTATAATGGTCGGTATGGAGAATCTCTTAGTTTGGCCAGCCGGCAATAGTGCAGTTCGAATTCGTTGTATCTTGGATTCCATATCCCCCCTTTGAACCCTCTACTGACAAACTCGTACGGGTCTAGGGTATAAGTGCTACGGGCCATTTTAAAGGCAATAAGTACCTCTTCCTCTGGTATCATTGCCCACGTGGAGAATCTCTTCGTTTGGCCAGCCGGCAATAGTTCATTTTCGAATTTGTGATATACCAGGGTACCCCCCTCATCCTTTTCTGACTAACTCGTACGGGTCTAGGGCATAAGTGCTATGGGCCATTTTAGAGGCAATACCAACCTCTACCTCTGGTATAATGGTCGGTATGGAGAATCTCTTAGTTTGGCCAGCCGGCAATAGTGCAGTTCGAATTCGTTGTATCTTGGATTCCATATCCCCCCTTTGAACCCTCTACTGACAAACTCGTACGGGTCTAGGGTATAAGTGCTACGGGCCATTTTAAAGGCAATAAGTACCTCTTCCTCTGGTATCATTGCCCACGTGGAGAATCTCTTCGTTTGGCCAGCCGGCAATAGTTCATTTTCGAATTTGTGATATACCAGGGTACCCCCCTCATCCTTTTCTGACTAACTCGTACGGGTCTAGGGCATAAGTGCTATGGGCCATTTTAGAGGCAATACCAACCTCTACCTCTGGTATAATGGTCGGTATGGAGAATCTCTTAGTTTGGCCAGCCGGCAATAGTGCAGTTCGAATTCGTTGTATCTTGGATTCCATATCCCCCCTTTGAACCCTCTACTGACAAACTCGTACGGGTCTAGGGTATAAGTGCTACGGGCCATTTTAAAGGCAATAAGTACCTCTTCCTCTGGTATCATTGCCCACGTGGAGAATCTCTTCGTTTGGCCAGCCGGCAATAGTTCATTTTCGAATTTGTGATATACCAGGGTACCCCCCTCATCCTTTTCTGACTAACTCGTACGGGTCTAGGGCATAAGTGCTATGGGCCATTTTAGAGGCAATACCAACCTCTACCTCTGGTATAATGGTCGGTATGGAGAATCTCTTAGTTTGGCCAGCCGGCAATAGTGCAGTTCGAATTCGTTGTATCTTGGATTCCATATCCCCCCTTTGAACCCTCTACTGACAAACTCGTACGGGTCTAGGGTATAAGTGCTACGGGCCATTTTAAAGGCAATAAGTACCTCTTCCTCTGGTATCATTGCCCACGTGGAGAATCTCTTCGTTTGGCCAGCCGGCAATAGTTCATTTTCGAATTTGTGATATACCAGGGTACCCCCCCCCCCCCCTTTATTCTTTTCTGACTAACTCGTACGGGTCTAGGGCATAAGTGATATGGGCCATTTTAGAGGCAATAATATGGACTGAATTGAAGATTAAAGACTCTTATTGATCTCCGTAATTTTGAAGAATTATGTCATTGAAATAGTAATTGACAGTTTCACTTTTTCTGTTTATTATATGTCTTCAATTAACTATGTTTCTTGTTTTTCTGATCTTTTTAATTGTGTGATACTATCATATGTATTGTATATTTTAGTTTTAGAATTGGACTATATTTGTAGACAACGAACAGATTATGGAATGCCCATATGACAATTAATTCCATTTAATTACCCTCTATTTATTCATCTTGTTTTAATTACTAAAGTTTACATTGATTCAATAATAACAACATTTTAATGATCATAATTGTTTTGTGTTGTGTGAGGCAATGCAATTAAACTTTTCATTTACTTTCATTTTAAATGACGCGGACCTTACAGAAGACACCTATTGGCTTAATATTTCTTAATTACTGTATATTGCTATAAATAGCATAACCATAATGGATATTGACAGCAAAATTTATTTTATTGTCACAATCTAATAACTACCCAAAACATTTCATCGAACGCGGTTTTGATCTCATGAATATTATTGACGGCTAGCCTCATGAATATTAACGCCGGCTAGATCCACACTAGTTTTCAATTGTGATGATATAGAAGATGAAAAACATGTATTTTTAACATGTCCATTATAAGAAGATTTAAGGCAGTATTTATTTGTTAATATAATTCAACAAAATGATATGTTTTTAACTTTGTCAGATGATGAAAAATTTATATTTTAGTTCAAAAATGAAAATGTTTGTAGTTCTTTTGCCAAAACCTGCCATACTATTTTATTACGACGAATAAGTATTTTATACTGTTAAAATCAGTTATTTTTATATGTACATGTATCAGGTTTTATCCTTGGATGTGCATGGTGATATTGCACTTTTATGTTTTGTATAAATAAAAATATGTTTGAATTCTGTTGTTTTATAATTGTATATAACAGTCTCTCATAGTTCTTTTAAGAATGGCACATGCATTCTAAATTTTATATTGTGTACTTGATATCATATTGTGTTTATACTTGTATGTATGTGGTGAGACTTTTATAAACTATTGAATTCTTGAATTCATTTATATATAATTCCTTGCAATCGGCACAATTATCTACATGTAAAAATATCGTTTTTGAATGTGTTTATTCCCCAATTTTATTTCGTTTGAAGTAGTGATGTCAATAGAGAACTGTTCGGTTTTGAGGGATGTGATGTACTAGGCAAGGACGGCAAGAATGTAATTTTCATTAACACAAACGTGTCCTTTGTTTTGTTATGCTACATGTACGGAAGTTTTAACATGCATGATCAAAACCTCTGGAGTCAAATAAACTTGGCTTTATTCAGATTATTCAAGTGATCATTCAGTATTTTATTCGAACGGCTGGCCATTTTTCACATCTCTTTTTTAAGTATTAAAGAGTTCTCTGATTAAAAAATAAAATTGTTTTGAAATTTTTGTTCTATCACTGCATTTTTACACTTAGCATAGTAACATGCTATACCTTTTTTTTTTATAAATATGGAAATATCACCATATAAGCTATATTTGGAAAGACTTAAAATAAGTCTGAAAGAATTTGTTTATACTTTTACACATGTACCTCCGTATAGGCAGACAAAATACTAGCTCTGTTGACTGCCTCTCCACCTACCCCACATTTCCATGACTAATATAACATATTTATGGACATTTTTGGTTAAGCACTGTTTTAAAGTTGAGATGTGTTTATGGTTAAGCACCGTTCAAGTTCAGAATTTTTCTCTTAAATAGTCTGGTTAGAAACAGGGGAATGTTTTTTTTTTTGCCTTAGATGCTATATATTGACTCTTAACATAAGCGATAACAATTACCGGAGAAAGTAACAGTTCGTGTGGGGTTATTCCAGCCTGACTCACTTATGCCATTAGAGACTGATCTGGTGTGTATGTCTATGGCTCGATCTAGGATGGAGTCTGTAGGAAAACGATGATACCGAGACATCTAGAACGAGAAAATAGGTTCTCATTTTAATTCATTTTATAAAACATTTTTTTTTAAACTACTGTATTAATCTTTTCCCTCCGACATTTTTTTCGGAAGTATATTTGTGATTACTCACAGTGTATATAAAGTAAAAAAAGTTGATAGCGTACATTGTTTTTACTTTTGAATTGTTTCACATTTTTAATGTCGGAGCCTTTTATTGACAACTATAAATGTATACATACGGTAAAAGTTTTTCTTATTGTCGAAAACCTATTACTGCTAACATACACTTCATTTGAACTCTGATTGATAGTTGGCTCATTGACAATCATATCTCATCTTTATATAGTAACGTACAATGTATCCGCTTAATATCCGTTTGCGAAAAAAATATGGCGATAGTTTGACTCACGGGGGGGTAACTTCGATATTTTCTTGGTAGGGGTGTGCCATTTTTGCCTCAAAAAACGTACCCATTTTAATATAATATTCACTGAAATTTAGTACCTATAGTTATATAAATATTTAAGAAAGAATGACCTATACTTATATACAATATTTAAAATATGACCCATGCTTATATAAGCACTAACTCACCGGGGTTCATTTGGGAACTTATTTAAAAGCACTTTGTTTGAAAGGTGAACTTTCAAATGAATTGATTTAATTTAATATAATAATTGACCATTAATAATGTATGATTCTCAATAGCATATTTATATATGATATGTAGATCATACCCCGAATCAATATATAGTTATCAAACGTAAATGCATTTTAATATAAGATGTCATTAAAAAGGAGGGTCATTTTTATATAAAATCTCGCAAAATTATGACCCATATTTTTGGCACATCCCCGTATACCCAATAATAGGAAGTTGACCCCCCGTGGTTTGACTCTAGTTAAAGTTATTTCCTTGTAAATGATTGGCGATATAACACATCTCTGTCAGCGAAAACATTCTCTGACTCAAAGGAGTAGGTCCAGTAAGACCCCTTTTTGGCCCCAAAATATAGCAGTTTTACAAAATTGTTAAAATGTAAACTCTTAGTTATTTATTGCACAGTAAAATACTTCTGCTACATAAATATGGGCTGTTTTTGACAATACAATGCACATATATCGGGTACTAGCACCATTAAGTCATGCTAAATTACTGAAAACTTCACAATTCTAGCATTTTAGTTAAATTTTAGACGGTTTTCGTGTAAAACGAAAGTGGCCGCATTCGTGTTCATCCTCAATATTGAAATGTAAGTTGTATTTTACGATAATACATAACATATATAAAGGTTGAGGATGAACACGGATGCGGCCACTTTCATTTCAGACAAAAACAGCTGAAAAGGGACATTTTTCGGCATATTTGGTAGATTTTTCATATTTCAGCTTGAATCGGTGCGTTTTTATGACTAAATCATTTAAAATCTTTCACATAAAGTAATTGATTCAAATAAAATAGACATTTAAGTGTTTAAAAAGTGTTCAAAATCTTTCGTCAGATGAACCTGAAATTTGAGGCCAAAATCGGCCCTTACCGGACCTACTCCTTTATAAAAATAAGATTCTTAAAATGATTAGTGATATAGCTGGTGATTGTATACTAGAAGATAACATACAAGTTTTACAAAAGTTTGTTCTCATCAGGACTCTACAGTCGATATTAAACCTCTGTACTTAACAAACTAATCATAACCAACCCTTTGTAAAGATAATTTACCCTTATAATGAGAACATTTTCATTATTCCCTATACTGCAGCATTTTTCATTGGTTAAATATAGTAAGAACCATGAATTTGATTGCATAAAAAGGTTTATAGGGTTCGGTGATCCAAGTAGTCCAACTACTGTATCATTAACCTGTTCAACCCTTAAGTAGTATGTGGATTAGAATCCAATCAAAGATAACCAAGATTGTCAGCTCTACTGTTTAAGGTCGGTGCTTTTCTCCCACACACATATGTGTATGCTGTATTTTCGTTATGTGCAACTTTTCTGATTCAGCATTTTTAGATTTTTTTTAAATATTTTCTTATTAAGACTTTTAAAGTCTTTCTGAAAACAACTCTCGAGGTGATCTATATGTTTAATAATTTTGATAATCATACTAAAGAACGATGAATCGAAGAACTATGGTTCTATCTACTAGTCCTTGTCAGTGGAAGAACTATGGTTCTATCTACTAGTCCTTGTCAGTGGAAGAACTATGGTTCTATCTACTAGTCCTTGTCAGTGGAAGAACTATGGTTCTATCTACTAGTCCTTGTCAGTTGAAGGAAACGAATCGGAGAACTATGGTTCTATCTACTAGTCCTTGTCAGTGGAAGGAAACGAATCAGAGAACTATGGTTCTATCTACTAGTCCTTGTCAGTGGAAGGAAACGAATCGGAGAACTATGGTTCTATCTACTAGTCCTTGTCAGTGGAAGGAAACGAATCAGAGAACTATGGTTCTGTCTACTAGTCCTTGTCAGTGGAAGAACTATGGTTCTATCTACTAGTCCTTGTCAGTGGAAGGAAACGAATCGGAGAACTATGGTTCTATCTACTAGTCCTTGTCAGTGGAAGGAAACGAATCGGAGAACTATGGTTCTATCTACTAGTCCTTGTCAGTGGAAGGAAACGAATCGGAGAACTATGGTTCTATCTACTAGTCCTTGTCAGTGGAAGGAAACGAATCGGAGAACTATGGTTCTATCTACTAGTCCTTGTCAGTGGAAGGAAACGAATCGGAGAACTATGGTTCTATCTACTAGTCCTTGTCAGTGGAAGGAAACGAATCGGAGAACTATGGTTCTATCTACTAGTCCTTGTCAGTGGAAGGAAACGAATCGGAGAACTATGGTTCTATCTACTAGTCCTTGTCAGTGGAAGGAAACGAATCGGAGAACTATGGTTCTATCTACTAGTCCTTGTCAGTGGAAGGAAACGAATCGGAGAACTATGGTTCTATCTACTAGTCCTTGTCAGTGGAAGGAAACGAATCGGAGAACTATGGTTCTGTCTACTAGTCCTTGTCAGTGGAAGAACTATGGTTCTATCTACTAGTCCTTGTCAGTGGAAGGAAACGAATCGGAGAACTATGGTTCTATCTACTAGTCCTTGTCAGTGGAAGGAAACGAATCGGAGAACTATGGTTCTATCTACTAGTCCTTGTCAGTGGAAGGAAACGAATCGGAGAACTATGGTTCTGTCTACTAGTCCTTGTCAGTGGAAGAACTATGGTTCTATCTACTAGTCCTTGTCAGTGGAAGGAAACAAATCGGAGAACTATGGTTCTATCTACTAGTCCTTGTCAGTGGAAGGAAACGAATCGGAGAACTATGGTTCTATCTACTAGTCCTTGTCAGTGGAAGGAAACGAATCGGAGAACTATGGTTCTATCTACTAGTCCTTGTCAGTGGAAGGAAACGAATCGGAGAACTATGGTTCTATCTACTAGTCCTTGTCAGTGAAAGGAAACGAATCGGAGAACTATGGTTCTATCTACTAGTCCTTGTCAGTGGAAGGAAACGAATCGGAGAACTATGGTTCTATCTACTAGTCCTTGTCAGTGGAAGAACTATGGTTCTATCTACTAGTCCTTGTCAGTGGAAGGAAACGAATCGGAGAACTATGGTTCTATCTACTAGTCCTTGTCAGTGGAAGGAAACGAATCGGAGAACTATGGTTCTATCTACTAGTCCTTGTCAGTGGAAGGAAACGAATCGGAGAACTATGGTTCTATCTACTAGTCCTTGTCAGTTGAAGGAAACGAATCGGAGAACTATGGTTCTATCTACTAGTCCTTGTCAGTGGAAGGAAACGAATCGGAGAACTATGGTTCTATCTACTAGTCCTTGTCAGTGGAAGGAAACGAATCGGAGAACTATGGTTCTATCTACTAGTCCTTGTCAGTTGAAGGAAACGAATCGAAGAACTATGGTTCTATCTACTAGTCCTTGTCAGTTGAAGAATTATGGTTCTATCTACTAGTCCTTGTCAGTTGAAGAATTATGGTTCTATCTACTAGTCCTTGTCAGTTGAAGAACTATGGTTCTATCTACTAGTCCTTGTCAGTTGAAGGAAACGAATCGGAGAATTATGGTTCTATCTACTAGTCCTTGTCAGTTGAAGGAAACGAATCGGAGAATTATGGTTCTATCTACTAGTCCTTGTCAGTTGAAGGAAACGAATCGAAGAACTATGGTTCTATCTACTAGTCCTTGTCAGTTGAAGAATTATGGTTCTATCTACTAGTCCTTGTCAGTTGAAGAATTATGGTTCTATCTACTAGTCCTTGTCAGTTGAAGGAAACGAATCGGAGAACTATGGTTCTATCTACTAGTCCTTGTCAGTGGAAGGAAACGAATCGGAGAACTATGGTTCTATCTACTAGTCCTTGTCAGTGGAAGGAAACGAATCGGAGAACTATGGTTCTATCTACTAGTCCTTGTCAGTGGAAGGAAACGAATCGGAGAACTATGGTTCTATCTACTAGTCCTTGTCAGTGGAAGGAAACGAATCGGAGAACTATGGTTCTATCTACTAGTCCTTGTCAGTGGAAGGAAACGAATCGGAGAACTATGGTTCTATCTACTAGTCCTTGTCAGTTGAAGGAAACGAATCGAAGAACTATGGTTCTATCTACTAGTCCTTGTCAGTTGAAGAATTATGGTTCTATCTACTAGTCCTTGTCAGTTGAAGAATTATGGTTCTATCTACTAGTCCTTGTCAGTTGAAGAACTATGGTTCTATCTACTAGTCCTTGTCAGTTGAAGGAAACGAATCGGAGAATTATGGTTCTATCTACTAGTCCTTGTCAGTTGAAGGAAACGAATCGGAGAATTATGGTTCTATCTACTAGTCCTTGTCAGTTGAAGGAAACGAATCGGAGAATTATGGTTCTATCTACTAGTCCTTGTCAGTTGAAGGAAACGAATCGAAGAACTATGGTTCTATCTACTAGTCCTTGTCAGTTGAAGAATTATGGTTCTATCTACTAGTCCTTGTCAGTTGACGAATTATGGTTCTATCTACTAGTCCTTGTCAGTTGAAGGAAACGAATCGGAGAACTATGGTTCTATCTACTAGTCCTTGTCAGTGGAAGGAAACGAATCGGAGAACTATGGTTCTATCTACTAGTCCTTGTCAGTTGAAGAATTATGGTTCTATCTACTAGTCCTTGTCAGTTGAAGGAAACGAATCGGAGAACTATGGTTCTATCTACTAGTCCTTGTCAGTGGAAGGAAACGAATCGGAGAACTATGGTTCTATCTACTAGTCCTTGTCAGTGGAAGGAAACGAATCGGAGAACTATGGTTCTATCTACTAGTCCTTGTCAGTGGAAGGAAACGAATCGGAGAACTATGGTTCTATCTACTAGTCCTTGTCAGTGGAAGGAAACGAATCGGAGAACTATGGTTCTATCTACTAGTCCTTGTCAGTTGAAGGAAACGAATCGAAGAACTATGGTTCTATCTACTAGTCCTTGTCAGTTGAAGAATTATGGTTCTATCTACTAGTCCTTGTCAGTTGAAGAATTATGGTTCTATCTACTAGTCCTTGTCAGTTGAAGAACTATGATTCTATCTACTAGTCCTTGTCAGTTGAAGGAAACGAATCGGAGAATTATGGTTCTATCTACTAGTCCTTGTCAGTTGAAGGAAACGAATCGGAGAATTATGGTTCTATCTACTAGTCCTTGTCAGTTGAAGGAAACGAATCGAAGAACTATGGTTCTATCTACTAGTCCTTGTCAGTTGAAGAATTATGGTTCTATCTACTAGTCCTTGTCAGTTGAAGAATTATGGTTCTATCTACTAGTCCTTGTCAGTGGAAGGAAACGAATCGGAGAACTATGGTTCTATCTACTAGTCCTTGTCAGTGGAAGGAAACGAATCGGAGAACTATGGTTCTATCTACTAGTCCTTGTCAGTTGAAGGAAACGAATCGAAGAACTATGGTTCTATCTACTAGTCCTTGTCAGTTGAAGAATTATGGTTCTATCTACTAGTCCTTGTCAGTTGAAGAATTATGGTTCTATCTACTAGTCCTTGTCAGTTGAAGAATTATGGTTCTATCTACTAGTCCTTGTCAGTTGAAGAACTATGGTTCTATCTACTAGTCCTTGTCAGTTGAAGGAAACGAATCGGAGAATTATGGTTCTATCTACTAGTCCTTGTCAGTTGAAGGAAACGAATCGGAGAATTATGGGTCTTTCTACTAGTCCTTGTCAGTGGAAGGAAACGAATCGGAGAATTATGGTTCTATCTACTAGTCCTTGTCAGTGGAAGAACTATGGTTCTATCTACTAGTCCTTGTCAGGGGAAGGAAACGACCTTTATGAGGTTATATAAATTGTGTCTTGTTTCGAAATTGAAACATCAAGACATAGTTTTATCTACATATCAACGTTTTGTTTAAAATCAAAAATGGTTTTGTTTCATATATAATAAGAAATGTATTACAAAGTATAAGAAAATCTCGGCCGTGATCAATCAGTAGAATTCCAAGAAATAATTGAAAAGATTGCCGATTCTAAGAAGGTAATTACAACGATAAGTAAGTTTTTGTCTCCAAGTGATGAGGATTGTGACAGACATGCATCAAAACAGCAAGTAACATATTGAATGTAATGTCTACTGTACTGTCGAATGTCACTTCAGATAAATTACTAGTCTGGTCTGTTCTGAGAATTACGCTATAACCAAGGATACGTCAAGATTGCAATGCTGAATGTCAGACCAGTTAAACCTTAAGCTTTCGGATATAACATTTGTTCTACTGATGTTCTGTGTAAAAATTAGACCATGAGACTGCAAACGACAATATTATTCTCCAGATAACTTGTACACCATTTACTTTTAATGGCGGATATTTTTATAAAGTCGTTGCAACGTTTTTAAACACAGTCGGTTAATACCGGTATCAGAGCAGTACATGTCATCACACATATCTTCCAGTTCTTACATGAACATTTAAGATAATGCGTTTACTTCGATAAGGCTGCTACCAATCAACACAAGTTATTGTTATGACCCATTATAGCTTGCTGTTCGGTGAGAGTCAAGGCTCCGTGTTTAAGACCGTTCTTTGACCTTTAATGGTTTACTTAAACAAATAAGTTTAGTTTTTACTCGCCGCGATATAGCCTTTTTGTGCTCATGCGGCGTAAAGCAACCAACAATCAATCTTAAACAAATTGTGACTTGGATGGCGAGTTGTCTCATTGGCACTCATAGCACATCTTCTTATATCTATGTACATGCATGTTTTGAAACAAGGTATACATTGTTTCATCACTATTCTGTTAGACTGAACAACAAAACAAAATCTGAACTGAGATGAATGAATGGAAATGTCAAAGAGATAGTAACCCAACGTCCTCCAAAAAAAAACAAACAAAATTCATGACTTCGATCAAGGATCAGTCTTCAACTGGATTGGCATATATCTTAACAATGCGCCAAGCTCTAAAATATTTATAGTCTATAAAAAGTAACAGATATTACAACAGATATGCTTTCAGAACAAAAGAATTAAACCACATAAATACAAGACAGAATACAACCACTGACGAATTGGGACAAACACGAGAACTAGTGGCTGTGTTATGCAAGTTTTGTTCTTGTTGTCAATATAAAAATTAGAAGATTAGGTTTAATTGTAATGATATATTACTCTTCACTAGAGACCAAAGGACGTAGTCTAAGAAATAAGTAAATATAGACCACCGTACAGGTTCAACAAACCGCTACAGTGGACTAACAAAAGGTTCACATATAACGGTATATGTAATTTTGTAATAGATATATAAAAAAAACGCAAGAAACACCGGAGAATGCATTTTTATCAAAGATGGGCTTCAAAGTTATTGTGAAACTGCCTATTCTAGAGGGGGCGTGAATCAGATGTGGATACTTAAAAATTCCAAAGATCTTTTAGAGTACATACAATCTAACTCTCTTTCATCGTGTAACAGTATTAAAACTTTTGACTTTTCTACTCTTTACACTAGTATTCCACATTCCAAACTAAAAGACAAATTGAAAGAGTTGGTATTGCTTTGCTTCTTAAAAAAGAATGGCCGACGTAGATAACAAGTATCTTGTCTTAGAGAGGGATAAATCCTACATTGTAAAGGATCCCTCTGATTCGAACAAAAAATTCTCTGAGACTAATATTATCAAGATGCTTGATATCTTGATTGACAACATATTTGTTACGTTCGGAGGACGTGTTTTTCAACAGACTGTCGGCATTCCAATGGGAACAAACTGTGCCCTTCTACTTGCCGACTAGTTTCTTTATTATTATGAGGCTGACTTCATACAGGAACTTCTTGGGAAGAAAGATAAGAAGTTAGCAATATCCTTTAACTCTACTTTTCGCTACATAGATGATGTTCTTTCACTAAATAATTCAAAATTTGGTGACTATGTGGAACGCATCTATCCAATCGAGCTAGAGATAAAGGATACTACAGATACAGTTAAGTCGGCCTCATATCTTGACTTACATCTAGAAACTGACAATGAGGGTCGGTTGAAAACAAAACTTTACGAGATGATTCCAGCTTTCCAATTGTGAACTTTCCATTTCTAAGTAGCAACATTCCAGCAGCACCTTCATACGGGGTATATATCTCCCAATTGATACGATATTCCCGTGGTTGCATTTCCTATCATGATTTTCTTGATAGAGGGTTGCTGCTCACAAGGAAGCTATTAAACCAAGAGTTCCAAATGGTGAAGTTGAAATCATCCCTTCGTAAATTTTACGGACGCCATCACGAGTTGGTTGACCGTTATGGAATAACCGTTTCACAAATGGTATCGGATATGTTCCTTACGTCGTAACTACTATCCCCTTCCCTTTCATGAATGTGACCTACCGAATTAGACTATTTACCGGATTTGTTATCACATAAGCAACACGACGGGTGCCACATGTGGAGCAGGATCTGCTTACCCATCCGGAGCACCCGAGATCATCCCTAGTTTTTTGGTGGGGTTCGTGTTGTTTATTCTTTAGTTTTCTATGTTGTGTCGTGTGTGCTGTTGTTTGTTTGTCCTTTTCATTTTTAGCCATGGCGTTGTCAGTTTGTTTTAGATTTATGAGTTTGACTGTCCCTTTGTTATCTTTCGTCCCTCTTTTATAGTAAATTTAACTAGGTCAAATTATTTTTTTTATTAGGGGACGGTATAGTGCAATGCGAAGAACAAACCTCTAACGGGTAAACGTCAGCGTAAAAAAGAACACAACTGAAAAGACCTCTATAGGACAGTCATCCACAATTGGCAAGTTATCATACAATACGTCAAGATATAAATCAATCCAGGTCTATAGGCCACAGACCACAATTAAATTCTCTATTAGCTCTTTCTAACGTTTTGTTTCATTAAAAAAATTTCACCTAATCTTTTTGTCAAATTTTGTGTGTGTGTAAAGTACAGTTCTAGTCCAAAAATATATCCAACATTTAGAAAGATTGCCCCTCTGTATTTTACAAATTTAGCCAATACACATCCATACCCCTATGGACAAGTCAAGAGATGTTCCGAAAACTGTAAATATCACCTTTTTGCACCTGGCCTAATCACTCTTTCCATATCAAAATCAGTTAAAATAAAACATCCAAATGTTTATTTCAGCTCTCTTCTTTCATTTTCACCCAAGAAAAACTAAGAAATATATGAGAAAGGGAAAGAAAAAAAATAAAGACAAGAGTGCACACGCTGAAATGTCTCGCCTTCTATACTAATCATTGATATTATGTAGATAGTCCTAAGTATAAAGCTTTATTACAACTGTCTCGTAAACTTAACATTAACCAAGATAACTAAAAAAAGACCAATGAACCATGAAAATGAGGTCAAGGTCAGATGAACCATGCCAGGCAGACATGTACAGCTAACAATGCTTCTATACAACATATATAGTTGACCTATTACTTATAGTTTAAGAAAAATAGACCAAAACAAAAAAACTTAACACTGTGCAATGAACCGTGAAAATGAGGTCAGGGTCAAAAGAAACCTGCGCTTTTGACATAAAGATCATAAAATATTTCCATACACCAAATATAGTTGACCTATAGCATATAGTATTAGATAAAAAGACCAAAACTCAAAAACTTAACTTTGACCACTGAACCATGAAAATGAGGTCAAGGTCACATGACATCTGCCCGCTAGACATGTACACCTTACAATCATTCCATACAACAAATATAGTAGACCTATTGCATATAGTATGAAAAAACAGACCAAAACACAAAAATTTAACTATAACCACTGAACCATGAAAATGAGGTCAAGGTCACATGACATCTGCCCGCTAGACATGTACACCTTACAATCATTCCATACAACAAATATAGTAGACCTATTGCATATAGTATGAAAAAAACAGACCAAAACACAAAAATTGAACTATAACCACTGAACCATGAAAATGAGGTCAAGGTCAGATGACACCTGCCAGTTGGACATGTACACCTTACAGTCCTTCCATACACCGAATACACTAGCCCTATTGCTTATAGTATCTGAGATATGGACTTGACCACCAAAACTTAACCTTGTTCACTGAACCATGAGATGAGGTCGAGGTCAAGTGAAAACTGTCTGACAGACATGAGGACCTTGCAAGGTACGCACATATCAAATATAGTTATCCTATTACTTATAATAAGAGAGAATTCAACATTACAAAAAATTTGAACTTTTTTTTCAAGAGGTCACTGAACCATGAAAATGAGGTCAAGGACATTGGACATGTGACTGACGGAAACTTCGTAACATGAGGCATCTATATACAAAGTATGAAGCATCCAGGTCTTCCACCTTCTAAAATATAAAGCTTTTAATAGCTAACACCACCGCCGCCGCCGCCGGATCACTTTCCCTATGTCGAGCTTTCTGCAACAAAAGTTGCAGGCTCGACAAAAAAATACACTATAATTAAAGGGAACTATATTCGAAAAGCGGGATCATTAATTGTGGTCTTGGGCCTATAAGCAACTACCAATTAATAGAACAAAAACCATCGAAGTGGTCTTGGGCCTATAAGTAACTACCAATTAATAGGACAAAAAAAAAAAAACATCAAGTAACTAAGCAAGATAAATTGTCTGACATATGGGTAATTCAGGAGTTATAGCCTTTGATTAACTTGAAACGTTTGACTTGCAATAGAATATTTACGGACACCTAATAATATGTATCCCAGTGCTTCTGTTTTATTTTTGATGACTTCGAGAAGATTTACATTTATTGTGCAACAAGTTACCGTGCAGTAAAATTAACAGTTATTTATATACTCTAGTGAAAAATTAAAAGAAGTGTTGAAAAGGTGACTCTTGTAATACAGAATATAGGAAATTACAAATTCCCCCTTTTCCCGAATCTACATCTTTTTGTTTGGAGACACAGATGACTACATTCGACAAGTAAGATCAAACTGTCCACAAGAAGCATTTTTGCGTGTCCGTCAATTTAGATTTTTTTAAAGATTTTTTACATTTTTTTTTATGGTTTGATTTTTTTTTTTAAAAACTTTTCGGTCTTAAGATGGAATACGGACATGAAATCAACATGTTATTTCCTTTGCTGTTTTGAGCTTATTGATTCTTACTACTACCGTACCCTTTGTCGAGTGCAAATGTTTCCTTTCTAAAGGTATACACCAATTTACAAAATAGTCCTTAAATTAATTAAAATAAACAAATTAAAAAAATATAGCATGAAAAATCTTAAAAACTTGCCACCGCGGAAATTTATATGAATGTGGTACACATGTCTCTCTTTCTTCTATATATACATGCAAATACCTGACAACATATCAATAAAATGAACATGTGGCTTATGATAACATTGCGTTTGATATGGTAAAACATGCAATTTAATGGCATAACATTTAGTAAAGATCACTTACTTTCTGGAGATCCAAGGCAAGTATCGTCCAACTTCAGCAATTTAAAATTCATGTAAAATCTCCTTCAACAAAGTGATAAACCGTCCTTGTATACAGAAATGTAGGCAGGTTATCGTATACAGATTTAAAGATTTGGTGAAAAAAGCCATTTGTCAAATATAGGGAACGTGCAGTATCTGTATCTCCCGGTTATTTTGTCGTTTAACATATAAATATCCCACCCTTTGATAAAACGGTGACCAACTTTACCTGCAGCTAATACTGTGCATGCAATATTTTAGTCTTACGTTATACCGGACGAATAAATTATTTTCTTGTTTGCAACCATGCGTTTTTATTAGGACTCTGACATTTTGCTCGCTAAACTATCATGCATTGTATAAGGGCTGGGCAATTTTACTACTATGCTTTCGGTGATCTTTGATAAGCTTAACTGATACATATTTTAAATAATAAGAAGTTACTACAGCTATTAAATTGAAATGTCATAGTAGATAATGTTGTTAGTTAAATTAATGTACTTTAAATTTTGATACAATAGCATGAACTGTTAGTTAGAATTCCTAAGTTAATATTGAATTATTTCATTTAATAATATAATAATTCATAGTGGTATATTTCAACAGTTATTTAGTATTAAACATAATTTTATGTAGGTTTGAAAAATAAAAAAAAGTCTTTGTCTTTATTAATTCCGGCTGACATTACATCGCTCTGAAAAGTAAAAGACAGAAATAACACTGTATAAATTTCGTGCGTCTGTTAGCTCTTTTCTGAATTGACATTCATCAATCAAGAACGCTTACACCCATACATTTGAGGTGAGGGATGTATAGATACATTGACACGTTTGGAGCTGTATGACCAAGAGGTTTAGTTAACAGAACAGTCAAATTGATCTATGGTCAACTTCTCATGAAGTAGTTTTCAAATGGAAATCTTTAAAATAAGTACATGTAAGTTATAAATCATGTCAGTATCGAAGCTCTGACCACTGATTTGATTTGATTTTATGTGTTATAACGCCACTTTTAAGCACCGCTTTTGGGCTATTTCATGGCGGCCAGTTTTTATTTGTGGAGGAAGCCGGAGTGCCCGGAGAAAACCACCGACCTTCGATAGAAAAACTGACAATCCTAGTCAATTAAGATTGGAGTCGAGTGCACCTGCACGAGCGAGGTTCGAACTCACAACCTCAGTGTTGACTGGCTAGTGATTACAGTAGTAACTACTTAGACCACTCGGCCACCGAGGCCCCCTCTTACTACTGAGCTGATCATACTTGGGTACTGCATTGAACAGTACATCAGCAGTGGTAGGGTAACCTAATGATGGCAAATGAAAATAGCTATTTATAATTTTATTGTTATAAAGATACAGCATTTCAAGTTAACTTCTGTCTCACTTTTTCAAGATTAATTGGTCACCTTGCAGGACAACATCTGCTGATAATTCATAATTCTCAGATCAGATTTAATAGTTACTCGGTCGGAATGATGTATCAGGGAACCGGAACTTGTCATTTTTCCTATTGAATATAATTCTTCTTATAGACTTATTTCAAGTCCTCCAATTATAACTGCTTTTAATTATATCGCTACAACAATTTCTATAAGTGGGGGTGGGGGTTGGGAGTTGGGGTGCTGTCTAGATGTGGCATAGCGGATTCAGGTCTATGTTTGTCTGCTTTATAAAATGTATACCAGAAGCATAGCTAGGATTTTTTCTGCAGATTATATATAGATGTTATAAGAACGTGTGTTTTATGAAACATATAACAAACAAAAATAAAGGTGACAAATACTTATTGCATACAGTCGAATGTTACATGCATTAAATGTATAAGCAGTTTAACAGTTTAAGCCTTAATGAATGTATTTATAATTGATTGTTCTGCGGATTTTACCTTAAGCAACTAAAACCGATGATCGGCAAAGTAAAGATAGTTAAATCTAGAAAAAAGAATGATACTTCATCCGTTGTTGTATTATGTAATAACAATCAAATAAACTGGCTGACACATCTGTTAGCAATATTGATTGTAGATTGTTTGGTGCAACTAAGAATATTTATTTCAGTATTTATTTTCCTTCTGCATGAACCTGTATTTTATTCTGATGGTTGTATTTAATTTCCGATTAGCAAATAACTGCATGTTGAAAGATTCAAGGACAAACGCGTACATTATACTAAACCCTCGACTAAACCACCAAGGTCCCGCGCAAATACTGTTTGTTTTTTCTTGTAAACTTATTTTACTCAATTCAACATGTCAACTCATAATTTAATAGTTTAAGGTTTAAAATGATATTGAGGTCGAAATCTTTAGCTATTTGTAGATAGAACTTTAAAAAAAATATATACGAAAAATTATTTCTTGAAATAACGAAAACCTTGTAATAAAATTTCTGTGTTTTAGATACTTAATACCAATAAAAGATTCATTGCATTCAAGATTTTAAATCGTACCACTTCTATTAAAATCTGCAAGATTCTAACAATGAATTGAATTTGCATGGAATATATTACTAAGCAATAGTTGAAAGACTGATTGGTACCATTTTAATTATTATATTCAGAACGAAAAAATGATATTTATAATAAGATTGTACCAGACCAAATAGCTATGTCACATTTTCTTGCATGTATTTAGATCACAGCTTTACAGAAAACATGCCAACTCTTATAGGAAAATTATACCAGTCTTATTCATGTTCAGATATACCGGGCGGTTTTGCGATAGCAGTCTTCTAAACCATATATTGGGGGAATCGGTTTTTGGTGGTTGGTGTGTGACAAACTACTATATAAGCCAGCCTGCTAATATCAAACCTTTGGTTGATCTTATACCACTCCCGAGTATTCGCAAGAATGTCTGCTCCATTGGAAACTTTTAGAACACTCCTGCTAGTGCATTCATTAAAATTAAAACGTATATATACATGAAAGATTGTCAATGGAATCATATTATAAGGCCACTTGTTTACTCTTTCACATTGGAACGATCGCAAATGACAATTTTTCGATGTATAATTCCATGTTTCGTGCCATGTTAGATTTCAATTGAGAGAATCAAGATGAAAAAAAAAATATTAAAAACATAACTTATACAATCTGATGATATTAATTTTAAAATACGTTTGGACTACGTGATGCACAAATGTATACCTTACCTCACCAGACGACATCAATGCAGTTTATTTATCCTATACTTGCATTGTGTAATCTACATGTGCATATGAATTGCAACAACAATAAGAATTGATATTAAATTTATTACATTTTTATCTCGTCAAAAACAAGCAGGGCGTAACAGAATACTGGTTCTTTATGTGCGTACAGAGACACAACAAAGCAATTGGTTTTGTACTTATATGTATACAATATTAACCCTTAAACATAAGGTAAAATACTGGGGGCATATTTATGTAAAACGTTCGTCGAAGTCTCATTTCATAGTGCAAGTTTACAGGTCATAGGATTTAAAAAAAAATAATTGTTTAATCTATTTTTGATGGATCTGAATACGTGTGTGGCAACTCAATTATAAAATTGCAAAAGAAAAGTAAGACACACTAGTCAATAATGCACTGCATCAATATTTAATGTACTAAATAAAAAGTAAAAAAGAAAAGCTTTTATATTTTCTTGTTCAATGATTGAATGAATGGATACGTATGAAAAGAAAAATCACAAATAATGTCACCTTACTTTTGTTTCTTCCCAAATTATATTACAAATCATATACATGAATCAATGATTTTGAAAAGGGAGAAGTGCAACTTACGCAACGTCAGGAGTTGGACATTTAAACAGTATAGGAATTAATAAAATATGTAGCTCAATAAGGGAGTCCGCCCCTGTCTCCCATTGTTTTAATGCTTAGATATTCGAAATCACGTCAGCTATGTAAGATCTTTGCACTAAATACTGAAAATTACATTAGATGTATGTTTCATTATGATACTTTATTCTGATTGGCTAACTGCACATCACGTGTTATTCCGTAAGCAATTGCATTACTCAATAAAACTTTTCATTCATAATAACACGTGGTCCCACAATAAAGTGCACAGGTGAATTAAAAAACAATAATAAAATTCGTGTTTTCATGATCATTGCTAAAAATGTAAATAAGTATTGAATGCTTCTTTTTGTAACTTCATAGGAGTGTAAAAGCGTTGACCGTTCGCACATTTTTAGTATGAAGCGCTTACGCGCTTCATACAAAATGTACTTCGATCAACGCTTTTACACCCCAATGAAGTTACAAAAAGAAGCATTCAATTCTTAAATATTTAGAGGTTTGACAGGGGCGGATCCAGGATTTTTGAAAGGGGGGCGAAGTTTTTAAATTTTAGCCGAGCGTAGCGAGGCGAACAATTTTTGGGACCTTCTTTTAGCCTAAAAAAAAACATAAAATAAGTGTAAAATGCACTTTTTAAACGGTTACTGACGTGGGGCATGCATTTTTTTTTTATAGTTGCTGTAAAGTGTAAGGGTAGGACATTTTTGATGCTTTATTCTCCCTTTTAACTGTCTATCATAAAATGATAATATGGATTCAAAGCTATGTACTGATATATTTGATGTGAGACTTGTCAGTGAAAAATAGACCGGGAAAAATCTCGTTTGTTGTATGTTAACTGAGCATAACCTCGTTAGATTTCTTGTTATAAACAAGATATACGCCGGGCTATTCAAAGAAATTTACAATACGACCGACACGAGTTAAAACCGACGAACACGCAATTTTATTCAAATGTTTGGTTGTTATGTTTCACCAAACAAAATGAAGGGAAGTGATAGTAAACGAATTTATGAACGACAGTCGATAAATGGAGACATAAAGGCCACACCCAGCAGCCAGGTTGCAGTCTGGTCTTGAGGAAAAAAACAATATTTATAACAGAACTACAAGACTCCGCCCCCCCCCCCAAAAAAAAAATACGCCCGTTTTTTATTCATCATGTTCATTTAATGCTAAATGATTCTGTTGGAAGTTTTCGTTTCTTATAGCAAAACAAGTGGATAGGAGTATTGTTTTCAATCAAGATACGGCCAGAAATTTTGTTCAAGGCATAATCAGAGTCAGATTTTGTTCACTCGTATATCTCAGACTTCCCCCTCAAATCAAATGGTTCGTACCTTAGACTTAAAATATATCTAGAGCTTATACTGACTGGGGATCACTATTCAGCTACCGGTATGTTATTAGACACCACGTGAAAACTTCGACTCATCCGAAATTTCGAGTCAACCGAGTAAGATACAACGATAGTTAATTAACTTATGTTCTTTAGAATATGATGGGGTGTTTGGGGTTAAACATGCTCAATCCTGTGACGCTTTGAAGGTGTCATGATTGTCAGTCTTAGTGTAAGCAATGTGTTACTGTATTTTGAATTTCAAAATGACTGAGTGACGTTTTTTCGACGCACTCGTCAACTCCACCATATCGAATCACATGACTTTGACATGATAAGTAAATACCAGCGAAAAATATCTTAATAAGTAAAGAATTGTCGCATAAAAATTAAAGACACGGGAAATGGCAAAGTTCACGAAGTCTAGTCTGATTAATCATTTTACAAAAAAAAAAAAAAAAAGTCCGAGCAAAAAGGTGGGGGGGGGGGGGGGGGGCGTACGCCTACGCCCCCCTCTGGATCCGCCACTGTTTGAAGCACCATTCTAGTCTATATTATGATAGACAATTCCTGGATTAATCGAACAAAATTTAGTTCAACACCTAAAGGACAAAACTTAAGTATTATAACTATACCCGTTTTGTAATGAAATTATCGTATATGTACAGACTATTCTTTAACTCTATTATAGGTATAAGCAATTTATAAAATAAGTAAAAATACTCTTCAGCATTTGCTTTCATGTGTGTATATAAAAATAAGGAGTTTTAGTATGATTGATAATGATACAATTATCCATCAAAGTTCAAATAAAGTGGACGTAATCAATTACAGGCATCAGTACGGCCTTCAACAATGAGATGTGTAATTGTTGACTTATAAAGTCATTTCAGGATACTTCCATTCGACTGTTATTAATCTGTATCGAACTTTATAAGAGACAATGCTCTTAAAACAAATCAACGACATGCTGCGCAGTCCATTCATTATCTTTGGAGCGTTTTAAATTGTCATTATGTTAGTAATCTCTTTTTCCATCGATTTAACGCTTGACATGTTAACAACTTTATCCTCTTTTTTTTTCATTCCTGTTCATAATCTCAGCAGTTGTAGGTCAAAATAAACAACAACAATTGATTATTTGATTGTTTCTTCCATTTGTCATTACATGAATGAAATGATCGATAGTTTTATTCATTATTTTTTCTTGCAATGTACAGAATGTATTATAGTTCATGATAATATCATTTGTAGTAATTTTTTCTATTGTTTGAAAAATAAGAATACTATGGTTTGATTGACGAAGGCAACTATCCACAACAATAAAATCTGAGAATTTGTCGTAAATGAGCAACTACAGTAGAAGCCAAGCAAAACACTCACACAATAAAGATTTGGGACATAACTGAGACAAGGAGAAAAATTGGACCACTTGTTTGCAATATTTTGCCATTTATTCACGCCTTTAGCGGATGCGACACAACATCTCGAATTTTTGGTCAAATCAAGGGTACGGTTTTCAAGAAAATTAGTACTAAGATTAGATTACAAGATCATACAGCTTTCTTTTGGCAGGAGTCTAATGTCGAAAGCATTCATAAAGCAGGGGAACAAATCTTTGTTGCATTATATGGATGGTTACAAGATGTTGAAACATTAGATATGCTGCGCTACAGAATATACGCCTCCAAAGTTTGCGTCGGAAATATATATATACAAGGGCACACTATCCCACCAACATCTGACGCTGCTAAGCTACATTACATGAGACTTTAAAACATCAAACCCAAGTTTGGATTGGGAAAGGTGATACATTATAGCCAAAGGACTGGGGTTGGCATGTTGAGGACAATAAATTGCTTCCAATTAGAGCAATACTACCACCGGCTCCCGAAAAGCTTCTTATGATAATCAGATGAAAAACTGTGTATTTTATTATATGCTGATGACGTTGTTATTATAGCAAACGATGAAAAAGAGCTACAACTTCTGTTAAATGCTTTATCTACATGGTGTGAAGACAATAGTATGATACTTTAATAATGCAAACAAGAGTAACGTTGTTTATTTAAGACCGCCATCTATACCTAGATCTGATGTAATTTTTAATTGTAATGGTCATACTATTAAGTTTTCAAGTAATTATACCTATCTTGGTCTCGTTTTAAACGAGCATTTAGACTATAATATTACTGCAAAAGCCGTTGCATCTTCAGCAAATAGAGCTTTAGGATTGGTAATAGCCAAGTGTAAACTTTTAGCTGGTGTTTGTTTCGATGTATTTGTAAAATTATATGAAAGTTTGGTTTGTCCTATAATAGAATATGGAGCAGGTATATGGGGTATAAAAACATATTCTTGTATTAACTCCATACATATTAGGGCTTGTAGATTTTTTCTCGGAGTAGGAAAATCTGCACCAAATGTTGCAGTTACTGGAGACTTGGGTATAACACCTATTTTTCATAAGCAGTGGAAAAGTATTATTCGTTTGTGGTGTAGATTAAATAACATGAGCTCAAATCGGTTAAATGCAAAAGTTCGCAAGTGGGCTGATAGTATGAGTATTAAGCATACATGTAAGTGTGTTAAAAACTGGATTTATTTTTATTAAAGAAAACCTTCTGTGAACTAAATTTAAGACATTTATCGTGTCCTGAAAATAGGGACACTAACTATGTTTTAAAAATGTTTATGTCAAAATTACACGAAAAACATGTCGATAATTTGCATGCTGTTTTACATTTTGATAAATCTATATTGAGTAGAGGTGGCAATAAGCTACGAACGTACAGACTGTTTAAAGAAAATTTTGAACCGGACGAATACTACAAAATAGCTTTACCCTTCAGTCACAGAAGTGCTTTCGCCAAATTTAGATGTGGTGTTGCTCCCCTAAGGATTGAAACAGGGAGATATGAAAATATTGCTTTAGAAAACAGAGTGTGCCATATATGCGTCGTTTTTATTGAAGATGAAGCGCATGTTTTATTAAGATGTCCTCTTTATGACGATTTTAGAAACCATTTGTATTATGTTGCTGAAACTTTTAATGGTAATTTTAATACTTAAGATGATAACCAAAAGTTAGTGTTTTTATTCTCAGATGTAAATATGATACGTGTGTGTGCCAAAACCTGTCATTTAGTTTGAAAAAGGCGTAGAAATTTTATACATTGTAAATAGTATTTTATTTCATATTATGTATTATATCTAGTATGCATTTTAATAGTTTCTTTTAATAATTGTGTATAGAATGGCTCTCATTTTATTTAGTGTTATTTTACAATGTATAAAGATTGATTGTACTTGTTGAGAGATGAGACTTTAATAAAACATTGAATTGAATAGCAAAAACCAAATTTATAATTACATAATTTTAATCAGATTTGTATTACATGTATAAGAGAAATATTAAAAAGCAATTTAGAAAATGAAAACATAGGAAGTAAATTAACAGAATTATAAAAATCGTTTGCAATTCGCCATCTTAGAATCTATAGGATTATTAGTAATTAATTTTCATTGTTCGAACACCAAAATGAAAATAACATTATTGGTGGATTTCCATTGTTTATTTCGTTTAAAACACACACCAAGGCAGGTGAAGGAAGTCAAATTAGGAGCGCTGTGATTGGATGTAATGGTACAATATATTTTTTTATATATATCTATGAATAGCTGTAGTGTGTTTATTTACAATATAAATTTTGAAACCTATTGCAATATTTTCTAGAGAATTATTCGAAAAGACTTCCAAAATTTCATAAATTTGGTGCAAAATGACGGGTGGCATGGATAACATAAACAAGCTCCGTTGGAAGGTGGTCATGATACTATTTGACTTTAATTTTTAAAACAGAATAATAAAGTGCTAAGACCACATATAACTGTTTTATCCAGGTTTTTATCATAAAAAGTGGTAAATTTAGAAAATGTTAATATTGTCGGCTATGGCAGAATAAATAGTACCGTTTTTCCTATACTGAAGATAGCAAGTGAAATCAAAGTCAATTAGACTTCAATTCTTTTATACTATTTTGAAGCTTTTGATTAGTACATTTGATTTTTGTCACAAAGAATAGAAATGTTTCACTGAGAACAATACTGTGTCGAGAAAAGTGCTGAGTCATCATGATAAGTCAAATTGATTGGTAATGATATAAATATTTATTCTAGGATGTCAATATTAACTATATTGTATAAAATACACCATATTATAGTTCTATTGTATTTGATTTCACCTTTCGCAATGATTTTGTCAAATTGAAACACCAGAATTCAAGTCGCGACAAATATACAAGTCTTTATTATAGCCAAGGTTTTCACAATAGCCCAGTATTGCATTAATGGTGTCATAAGAACTCTTTATATCTTTATGTCACAGTATAGGGAAAACGGTAGTATTACATTTTCCCAGCATTAGAATTCCTTCTAAAATGAATAAGAAAGTATTACTAAATTTGAATATCCTTTCTATGCATACAAGATATACAGATGTATGTAATAAAATGGACAAGTATTCACCCCAAAGCTCTAAACATCCGGTGCTTTATGCAATAAACTGCAAATTAAAGCAAACCGTTCTGTTTTATGCCTTTGAAAGAGTCTGCGTTATGTAGAACATAATTATATTGGCAATCATACCTCCTTATTTTTACATACCTTTAATTAGGTCTGAGAGGAAAATGAGTCATTTGTTTTACTCTCTATTGATTCTCAGTTTATTATAGAAAATAGCATTTACCAGCAAATATACCTTTCAACATATTGATATGAATTGGTTAAAACTAAATTTGATCAGAAATGTAAAGATTTATTATGGAAGTATGATTACATTGGAGGGTTTTGATAAATGCAGTATTTGGCATCTAGCTTTTATCAGTTATATTACTTGTTAAGCTTACACGTTTAATAATATTCCTTCAAATTTTTCGTTTCGGTTTGTTAGATTTGTTGATAAATGTTATCATTCTTACGTTTTTTTTTTAATTTAACAAATGCGTTTGGTCAACTTTATGTTAATAGATAATCGTCAATTTGCTGATTTATATCGACAGATTGCTGTTTCATTTACATATATCTCATTAATTATTTCAATTTTTTTAGTTTTAAATGTTTTTTTTAATATTTTCAGCTCGTATTTTGTTATTTTGTTACATATTTTCTGTGTTTCAGGAGTTGAATAGATACGTTGACACTTGTTCATGTTTTTTTATGTGCGATATAAAACAATTGTGATGTGTTGTGTGATGATTGCCAATGAGACCAGTATAACTCTTTCCTACTAACATCAAAGGTTGAGAACGACAGCAACTATAGATTATCACACAACCTTCAGAAATGAACAAAGGCGATACCGTGTTTAAGCTTTAAAATGTCCCGACAGAACATAATATAAAATAAAGCAAAATTAAAATTCAACAGATTTGTGGGGTAAATATATTTTAGAGCTTTCAACCCCTTTTAAGACAGTTATGTTACAGCACAACATAATACCAAACGATAGAAATTAGATGCAAGGAATTAAACCATCATATAGACAAGAAGCACAAGCAAAAAACACACAAAAACACAAAGTATCGATCTTAGTGTAATCGTAGTTACTGAAAGCTAGTTCACAGGTTATAAAAACATACTATTTTTATAGCTAACCTAGTAATGAGATATAAGTCAAGATCATTTTTTACATTACATGTTTGACGTCTGTGGAGTATTCCCGTGAGTGTATCTTATTGTAGTATATTAGAGCATTCAGTTGTTAAAACATTTCTACCATTAACTGTTTTATTTAGTTTCACTGGTGTAGGATGATAATTTTTGTCCCATTGGTATGAACTGCCTCTTTTATCTACAAATTTCCCAAATGATAAAAAATAAATAGATCTAGGTCGTATACGCTCTCAAATTATTTCTGTTTAACATTGTTCTATTTCATTCAGTGGTTTTAAAACCTCCAGATAGATAAATGTATTTTGTATATATTGATGTTCAAGATTGTCTGATCGTCTTAAGGTGTTGCCTTTTATAGTTATTTAGTTCATGTTGTACATTCCTTTTATATAAATATTTCATTTTTGGCATGATGTTATTTCTTAGTTTTGGATGTAGAACATCCATTCCAAAACTTCCAACATAACACAATTTAATTCGTATATCAAGTTTTTAAGCATGAGCAATGATCTTTAATCATTCTATATTTAATGCGGGGTTCACACATTGCCGATCATTGCTCCCGTTTGAGATCAGACAGCGATACGAAACGAAAAGTGAAAAAGTCGGATTACTATCCTCAATTATCTGGAATGTCCTATCATTGTCTGAACGCAGTCGTTTAAGTTCGTAACAGATTCCTACGGGTCGGGATGGTTCCGAATAGTTCGACGAAACACCCCGACAGCTAGGTGCGTCCCGTAACATTCGGGGAAACTCAGACAATTTAGTCTAGTCGGATTACAATCGTGCCTTTGTCGTGACAGATTCTGCTGTATCGGACCACAATCCTAACAATGTTCTGTGTATTCTGGACGGTGGCCTGTGGAACGGGAATGATCTGGAGAAATTTGCATTGCTGTTTTTCTGCAGGTTGAGTCCAGATTGCATCCAGATCTTGTCGATTGCGAACCGTTTTTGCCGAAACCGTTCCGGAACAATTCGTTATTAATACGAAATTCGTCCATAATACCCACGTCAGAGTCACGACAATTACAGAATTCAATACGACTGAGACCAGACAAAGCCGTTTGCTGATCCCGATTATGCCGACAGTTTTCGAACGGATAACTGCCATCAGCGTCGGTTCACTGTCTGGTCACTGTCTGATCTCTGTCGGATTACATTCGGTAGAATCGGGACACAGTCGTAACAGACTCGGTCGAAATTTACCTTGCGAAAGATACAAATTGGATAAGAAGCGGATTGAGATCGGGATTATCGGAATAAATTCGCTTGGAAACGGTTGAATATCGACGCTTCCTGAACAATATCTGATTGTTGTTGTGATTAAATTATTTGTTTTACAAATTTACAGGATCTTGATCAGACTTTTGACATATTTTAATCGGGAATGTGTGAATCCAGCTTAAACTCTTTTCTGTTCAACGCCTCTTTCAACGGCATTGGCAATATACATAATGGCGTCCAGTTTGTCTTTTGGTGAAGAAAGTATTTATAATATAGTGTTTCTTGGTTTATTGTCGACAGATACGCCCTCCTTACATGAATTGCAGTAAGGAACAGCGACGACTACACGCACAACGGAACAACTGAGTTCACCTATGAGGGTGGTAAAGGGTTATTTTCGTGCAACGTGTTTTGCCATTTTTATTTCAAGAAAAGGTTCGTTATTCACCGTGTTTCTTCAAATCGGTAAAAAGATCAACGTGCAAGAAATTTTTATTTGTTCGTCATCGTGAAATGGCAATTTTATTTCGCGTTCTTCCGTTTACACCCCTCATCTATGGTTTTGTCAAGATTCTCGTCAACTTATCTTGTTTTGAGTGTGTTTTATTTTGTTGTGAGAAGTACTTTATTTCAACCGTTTTGTTACTTTTTTAATGTGAATATATTCAGTCGATAAAATCTGGTTGACACTCGAAAAAATTGTCTTTTTTAACAAAAATAATGTTTTTCCCAAAACATATTTTACATGCAATAATAAGTGTTTTTGTTAAGTGTCTAGTAAATGTGATGATATTTTCTATGAATGCGTCTATTTTGATTTCTGCATTTGTTTGTGTATAAAAAGTGCTTTAATAATTTAATAGTATATTTTACTTTAATAAAACAGAATAATGTATAATTGTTAATCACAAATACTTGCTTACATTATAGATGAATTGCAAGTTTATATGAAATTCACGACAACTTTTCTTCGGTGTATGGTAACATATGAGAGGAAAGCATTACTGATTGAAATTTTTATCAAAATAAGAAAATGTGGTACAATTGCAAAATTCCGACAGAGTTCAAATAACGTGGATACTCTTTACAGACCAATTTTCAATCAAAGAGTTCTAGAAATGGTTCTGTCTGTATCTCTGTAGAATGTTATTAAAGGGGCACTACTAGCTACGAAATATATAAAAATCTAAAGTATCATGATTTGTTTTCGTTCAATCAATATTGAAAGTGAAATAGCGAAAAAATAATACGCTTTTAGCAGCCAAAATTGTTCAATTTTGTCAAATTAAGCTAAATAACATTGATAATGAATTATTTACTTGCAAGTAAATAATTCGACCTCATTAAAACCCGTATTCATGTGAACTTCAATTAAACCCCTTAACTAGAGATGGACAATGCATGCATTGTACGTGTACTGGTTATTTAAACGAAAAAAATGTCAACATTGAAAGTGAAACAAATGTATTTATAAAGGTTACTCGGGAACACGTGTATTTGTTTACTTTTAGCACGTGTGTTTAAATCAAAACATGTGTATGTTTAATTTGATTGGACAATCAGTAAGTTATTACCGGTTTAAGTTATATCAATCATGATAACTTCATGCTAGAATTTCAGCGCTAAAATTATAATAAGAAAGCCTAGAATTGTCATTCGAGGTTCGCCTATCCGACAGTAAAGGTTCGTTTCCCACCCGTTAATGTAGCCTTCGTAGATCAGCGGAATATAACGACTGAATTATTCGGGTTAATGTTTACATCGCTTACGAGTCTAGACGAAAATACACACAAAACGAACCTATATATTATCAAACTTATGCTCTGTAAATTGTTTAGTTTAGACTTTTGATAGTTTGGATAAATGTTTTCCATTGTTATAAATAAAATATGAGAATTTGACAGCTAGTGCCTTTTTTTTATACACGATGGAGAAGAGCATAAATGAAAGGGGATATAGACAAGTTGGAAGGTTTCTAAAACAGAGGTATACTATGCATCAACAGAACCTGCACGCACAACGTTATCTGGTAGTTGGTTCAAGCTGGCGTCTCATGTCGGTTATGGACCCTGTTTCTCGACTTCTATAGTTTTTTTTTGATAAATAGTATACCTCTGTCTATATATGAGTTTTTCTGCACGAGAAGATTCCAGGTTATAAAAAACCCTAACCTTATTCGTCCTTTTGGGATTCTATTGGTCATCGTCCGAGGCCAAGACAATACTAGAAGTTAAAAATGAATTCAGAAAACGTGAGACTGAAATCTAATTCATAACCGTCAATTATTTTTCTTTAGTTTGTAGTGAAATATTCAGTGCTGCATTTCATAATACTGTACATGTATATAAATTGGAGAAAATTAATATTCTGTATAACATTGTTTCCAATGGGGGAAATGTTAATGAATTGTCTCCTTACAAAAACAGTTTGGAATATTTAGTGGCTCATTAGTAGATAATTCTAGTCTTGATACTAACTGCTTTTACAGGTTCATCTATGTGAACCTTTTATGAATTATATAACAGTATGGTACCACCATTATATATAAACTGTTGTATTTTTCTTTTCGCGGTTTTCCCATTTACCATTAAATTAACCTCATGTTACTATACTAGTAATAAAACACATTATTTATTCAAGGTTAAATCGTCATAGTTATTACTTACACTGCGATAAATAAATACCTAAAGAATTTATATATGCTCTAACATTTCGACATATTATCAATATCATTAGAATTTATATATGTTCTAAAAAAGAATAGGGAAAAGAAACAATTTCACTCGATGACACTTGTTTTATTCATCTCTATATCAGCTGTTTTATTTATATTGTTTTCCCCATATTATCAATAATCAGTAATAACGGATAAATTAAATAAATTGATAATTTTAAATACGCGTATATGTATCTAAAAGCTCAGACAGCTATTTGAATTCTTCAATTAGTTATTCTATAAATATTGCACTAGTGCAATAAATCTTCAAAATTCAAAACGTTTAAATCTTAGTTTTACTTTCAAATACTATATTGCTATACAATAAAAGGGTTATTGCATGAATATTGGGGAATATTGTCCCTCGTAGAACATACATTGCACTCGCAAAGCTCGTGCAATATAAAATTCTACTCGGGACAATATTCCCCAATATTCGTGCAATAACCCTATATTATTGAATGCTCATTGGGTTTCAGTGCCTCTCACAGAATTGTTGGTTATATATCCAGACAGTAGGTGCCTGGAGAAAACCACATACTTTCGACAAAAAACTAATTATCATAGGAAATTAAGATTGAAGTCGAACACACCTGCCGCGTTCCGGGTTTGAACTTTGAACTCACAGCCACATTGATGACGGACTTGTGTCAGTGATACAGTAGTTGAACAGATTAGACCAGTCGGTCCCCGATACACATCTAGTATACTTGTAACAAGACATGTTGTGATGATTTGGAGAATAAACTTTGTTATATATCTCTTGCTAAAGAATAAAATTTATACCAGCTACAACATGCCATGAAATACTAGATATTATCTAAATTCAATTAATTACTTTTTTACGCTAAAAAAGGGAGGAAAACAAGTGTCACGGTAATGGTAATTTGTATAAGATAAGAACTAAGGTACACATTGTATAGATCATTCTACTGCAGCAACCGTCGTCTTATCAATAATTAATAAGCCCAGAATCTTTATAAACTTTATTGAAACATTAAATATATAAATAGTAGATTACCATATGTGTTGATCAATATCGCCGCGGCTTATACATATCTATCAAATCAATAGTTAAAATATGAAATACCTGAAAACTGCTGGCAGAAAAAAAAAAAAACGTGTCGTGCTGAACATGTCATATTTATCAATATCGAGAAATTGTCTGATTTCATTTCGAAAATATGCAAGTGTATAGAACGGTTAATTGTATTTTAACAGGTGTTTCTATTAGCTCAATACATTTGTAATTTAGATGTGTCACACCTGAGAATTAATTTCTGGAATTATTGGAAAGCGTACTAAGACGACAATCCACTGTGAAAACGACATCGAATTACGAAAAGTAACATAAGACGTCTTGAGATTAATGACAACGTGTAATTTCCACTATCGCTTTTCATCGACCCACAATATCATTGTTAGTTGACAATAAAAATATTGGGAAAAAGTTTGTGGTGTTGCCGCGCCGGAAGTTACTTATGTTGCAATTTTTAATGACACCTGTTACTCAAATAGCAATCTTCAAACGCATGCGTCAAATATTCTGAGAAATCAACCAGTGACTTTTACAAAAGTGTGACAGAACATCAAAACATGGCTGATGCAAACAAAAAGTCAACAAACTTTCTTAGGCAATTTAGAGATTTGAAAACTAGGGAATTTAAACAAATTACAGCCGCACAGTTTATGGATGTTTGGAACCATTATGATGATGATGGTAGGTCTTTTTTTTTTTATTAATTTTAAAATTAATAATTTTCAGGCAGTTTTAATTATTAGATATCTAAAGTCAATAAAGATGTTTCTGTTCACCTTGCAAATAAATATTGACATATTATATAGGTAACAGTTGGCCAGGACTAATACATATAATGATATGTTCAATGTCAGGAAAAATCGTTTTTATAAAAAAATATATACAAATCATTACACATATTACACAAAATGAAATTTTGTTGCATGATTATTTTGTAAATAAGGAAATATAATCTGTTTAAAGGGTTATCGCTCCACTACTCTCACAACTAGATAAAATTCCCATTGTGAAGTAAAGCGTTATTTCTAAAACTTCTCATCGACCTGCATCATATCCCCACTGTTAAGTATTTATGCCTGCAACTATTCATCAATCTGCATGATATTACGGTGTAAAATTAAGCGTTTAAACTACAAATATTCACATATAGCTATCTGCATCATATCCCCGATGTGGCATATACAGTTATCCTGATAACTATTCACCAAACTGCATTATACCCCGGTGTGAAATATAGAGTTATTCTTACGTCTATTCACCAAACTGCATTATACCCCGGTGTGAAATATAGAGTTATTCTTACATCTATTCACCGAACTGCATTATACCCCGGTGTGAAATATAGAGTTATTCTTACATCTATTCACCAAACTGCATTATACCCCGGTGTGAAATATAGAGTTATTCTTACATCTATTCACCAAACTGCATTATACCCCGGTGTGAAATATAGAGTTATTCTTACAACTATTCACCAAACTGCATAATAACCCGGTGTGAAATATAGAATTATCCCTGTAACTTTTTACCCAACCGCAGAATTTCCTGTTGTGAAATAAAGGGTAAACCCTGCACCTTTTCATCCAACTGCATACTATCCCGGTGTGGAATATAAGAGTAGGTAGCCTTGCAAAGATTCATTCAAATTCATGTTACACCGGTCAAAATAACCAATATAGAGTTATCCCTGCAACTTTTTAACCAACTGCAGAAGTTTAACTAGCTATAAAACCAGGTTCAATTCACCATCATTTTCTACAGAAGAAAATGACTGTACCAAGTCAGGAATATGACTATTGTAATCTATTCAATTAAAGTTTTCACTTTATCCAACTGCATAATTTTCATGTGTGAAATAGACAGTTAACCTTGCAACTAATCATCCAACTGCATAATGCTCTCAGGGCTGGTGTGAAATATAAAGTTATTCCTGCAAAGATTCAACCAACTGCAAACCATTCCCAATGTGAAGTTATTCCTACAAATACATAGAGTTATTCGTGCAACTATTTATCAAAAGGCACTTTTGTCATCAAACAATGGTAGCTTTATTAGTAAAAGTCTTTCTTACCTATTAGCAGATTATATTACATTGGTTCAATCCTTAAATAATTTTTATTTTTATAGCAGAATTTGCTGTTTATCAGAAATAACGATGACTTTTATCTTTATTTTTTATAAACCCCTTACAACAGGGCTTACTCTGTTTGATGTAAATGCAATGTTTTATTAATTTAAAAGCTTATGAAATATTATGATGTTTCTAAAGCTAAAGAAAATAAATAAAGCTATACGTAAAACAACAGATATAATATTAAATTATATTACAATTTATGTTATAAAACTTTTTCTGCATTTTTTATAACTTAATATGCGCTACATGCGTGTATATCGAATTTCAATTTTATAGGTCATAAAATTAAAACTCCTATAAATAAGTTGCTCCTTAATTTACGGAAAATTTATATTTGTGATGGGGACGTGAACATATGTGATTCTTGTATACACATGTTTAGCATTAAAATGAAGACACGGAGAAAACACATATTCAGTGAAGTATTATCTGCTTATCCAGCAATATTGAACAATCATGTTATTTTCCCTGTAATATAACGTCTTAAACACCATATAATATAAAGGAAAGCTACCATTTAATATTACATCTTGAAACCATACAAAGGAACCCTACCCTGTAATATTACACCATGATCACTATTCAAAGAAATCTACTATGTAACTTTACATCTTGAACACCATACAAAGGAAACTTCTTTGTGATATTACATCTTGAACACCATACAAAGAGAACCTACCATATAATATTACATCTTGAACACCATACAAAGGAAACTTACCATGCACTATTACACCATGAGCACCATACAAAGGGAACCTTCCATGTAATATTACATCTTGAGCACCATAAAAAGAAAACTTACCATGTAATATTACATCTTGAGCAACATAAGAAGGAAACTTACCATGCAATATTACATCTTGAACACCATACAAGGGAACTGACTCCGTAATATTAAATCTTGAACACCATACAAAGGAAACTTACCATGCACTATTACACCATGAGCACCATACAAAGGGAACCTTCCATGTAATATTACATCTTGAGCACCATAAAAAGGAAACTTACCATATGATATTACAACTTGAGCACCATAAGAAGGAAACTTACCATGCAATATTACATCTTGAAAACCATACAAGGGCACTTACTCCGTGATATTACATCTTGAACACCACACAAGGAAACTTATCCTGCAATATTACATCTTTAATACCATAAAAAAGGAAACCATACCGTAGTATTACATCCTGAACACCATATAAAGGAAACCTACCCTGAAATATTACATCTAGAACACATAGAACCATACAAGGAAATATACACCGTGAAATTACTTCTTGAACACCATGCAAATGAAACCTACTCTGTATCTTGTATAATTGACATGTATTTTTATAACTGTATAGATTTTGTTTTTAAACTGTCATTGGTATTTCTGACTCATTTGATAACTGTTTATACCGCAATGCATTCAAAATCTACCCAGCAGCTTGCAGGATTTCCCTGACTTTTATGTTACCTTTGTGTGAATTATCAATAGAACATCACATCACGTTTCATATAAATTTTCTTTTATTTTCCTTGATTATTCTTTTGAAATATTTGAAATGATATAATTTTGTAAAGTTTGTTGAAACCTGTACTTTCATGCATTTTTATCAATGACTTAGTCATAAAGATTTTTTGTAAATTGATCTTCAAAGTTGCTTGTTCTACTTGAATTGACTTGAAAACAAATAAATATTATAAACGTGTATTTTCTGATATATAACTATGATAACATATTGATTTTAAAGTTTACAAACTCCGTTATGAATTGTAAAATATTAATCAATTTGTTGTAACTATTTAATCCCATCAAAACGTTACGGTTATTAATTTTAAAACAGGCAAATGCTTTAATAAAATTTCTAAATATTTAACAAGCAATACCATTAACATTTATTTAGTTTAGCTTACGATGCAATCAACAAGAGTCCTATGAAAGCATATCAATAAAGAGCGTTAAGGGTGAAAATCCTACATTTACTAGTCAACAAAAGAAACGATACACGACTTTAGAATAAAATTTATCAAAAAGTATTAAAACTAAAACAAAATGAGATACAATATTTTAAAAACCTTTTATTTGCAATGCATGCACATATAATAATGAAAATCAAAACCTGTCGGAAAGTAACATGTAAACGATTATACATTGTAGGGTGCAAATTATGTTTTTGCGGAAAGTTGGACACAAAATCGACACATAATTTTCTAAGTACTAAATGAATTTGTTTAAAAATATTCAATATGCTGATCAAGTAATGTTCATATTGTCACTAATGGGTTGAAATATTTTTTTTTTATAATTTTTGGTTTTAGATATGGAAAACAACACACTGTAAATTTGAAACCTTTCGGATTAGTTTTAAGATTATTAATGTTTTTTTTTAAATAATTACTTTATACATACTGTCAATGGTAACTCAATTGATAATGTTTACAGTTTAACGATTTCTTGTGGGGCCGAAACTTTGCTTTACAAATAAACAAAGAAACTGTTCGATTTTTTAAAAAAGAATTTATGGCAAACATTGTTTTTATCTTTAGATAAGAGGTTGCCATCATTAGTGGGAACTTCTGTTTTTAAAATTGTCGTTTTATGTAAATTTTGTCACAAAATTTAAATTTCGCGGAATGACGTTTTGAGAGCAAAACACATTTTTTTAAACGGATTTATATTTCCATGGTCATTAATTTAAATATTACTACCTTCAATTTTAATCCTTTAAACGGAAAACTTCATCTTTAATTTGAAAAAAAGTCGTGTATCGTTTCTTTTGTTGACTAGTATATATAGTTTTATTAATCTTATGCTTTTGATCTATGTTTAACCCAAATGTTAAATATGCCCATGAATAGAATAATAGAATTTCTGAATAAGATATAGATTTTTTTTGTCAGACAAGAACAAGGGGAAGATGAATTGCTGATGTAAATATTTGTTATAAATCTAACCAGTTTGGAAGTTTTGTGCTTTTATTACCAGCTGGTTGGCTTGCATTTTTTTCTGAATTAGAAAATGATTGGTTTGATAAAAAGTTTGAAGGTTTTTTATTTAATGTCCAAAAAACTTACTTCAATTGCGTCATTGTTTCTGACAGGTTTGTGGATTTGACTCTAATATGTGTTAAGCTGCTGTCAAATATTTAGCAGCATTTATTAAAAAAGATATTTTTGGATCGCTGCTTGATTGTGTTACATTTTGTACAGAGGCCCAAAAATTCGAGACAATTGTAGTTTACTGATGTTTAAATCTAATAAATCTAAATCAGAGTAACACACACAAATTAAGGGAATCATGTGAAATCTAAAAGGGGCCAATCGTCACAAAATATGGGGAATAGGAGTAAATTTTCTGATAAGACGACTTTTCAAGATATATAAGACGGCGAAAACTCGCTATTGATGAAAGACACAGACACATAGTATCAATAAACCAACTCGTGATGTAAGTTAATGATTCAATCATCATCAACTCGTAAAGAAACAGTACACGTTAAACAATACTTCTAAATAAATACTGGTTCAACAAATTTAATAGGACATTTGCCTGTGACAGTTTCTTTTGAGCTTCTGATTCGTAAACCACTTTTATGCATAAGTCCAGGGTTATGGAAGAAAAATAGATAGGACGAAGATACGCTTTTTACAAACTTCTTACAAATGTTTCATTTGAAGAACTAAAATATCACACAACAGAATCAAATCAAAGACAACAGCACTTCTGAAAGGTTTGCTTGTTTGATGTAAGAGAAACTTAAATATTGTTTATACCTGAAAAGAAAAGTCGATTTTGTAGCAAAAAGTTAATCAATTTTGATATTAAGGAAAACTCTAAGATCAAAAGAGATAATGAATGAATACAAGATTAAAACTCATTAATGATTAAGATCGTTATCTGGTTTATTTATATCCGTCTACTTTCTTCTACCATTGACCTTCGACAGTAAGACGTTATGAAGAAACTTTGTTTTAACCAAGCATAAAACAATGCGTACAGTAAACTACAAATTGAGAACCGGTAACGTATTTCAATGGTTGTATAGTATTTCATGACCAAACCCCTATCTAGTCGCGTTTATTGGTTACGTTCTCATCGTTAACTGAAGCCTTAAACACGAATTTGAGTGCGACAGTTAATGACACCAATTGTTATAGTTATATTCCATAAGAAGAAATCAGGAACACCCGAAAGATCAATTTAAAACCAACCAGGAAAGGAAAACGAACAATAGGAAAACGGTAATATCGTTTTATTCAAATTTTTATATGAGATAACCGTTCCCAACAACTGTGTTTCGAATAACTAAGAAAGCAAATCTGTTAGTGAGGGACACAGTTAGGATGTATCGTACTACCAATCATTCGACGATATTCTGTATCTCCAAAACAAAGATATACATTTAAATATAAAACACAAACTAGTCGAGATAACACATTGTTTATTGAATGCAAAGTAAGTGTTTTCACTAAACATATCGCATGATTCTCCATGTTATCACACATGTAAAAATTTACTATCCTGTTGCATAATAATCTTGCATTTAAAAAAGACATAATGTTTTGCTCATTCGACGGAATCAAATTACAATTTACTGCATTTCATAAAGGGTAAACGTGATTCACCTGATGATTTGAATCATTTGAATCAATATATTAATAGCTGTTCAGTGTAGAAATCCAGTGATATGTTCTATGAATTATGATTTTGGTATCAGAATACAAGATTTTAATGAAATATTTATGACTTGAGAGACAATTAATCTAAGTGATAAAGACAAAGCATGTATATACTTATTTTGAAAAAAAATGCGTTTAGGAACACAAATTCAATAAACGCAACAGTAGTATACCTGTGTTCAATAACAAGATAATGTTCTGTAAAATCTTTTTATAAGCAATATATAAAAAGACCACGCGAGAAATGATGAGTAAACTGTTAAATAAAGGCAACAGTAGTATACCGCTGTTCAAAACTCATAAATCCATGGACAAAAAACAAAATCGGGGTAACAAACCAAAACCGAGCGAAACGCATTAAATATAAGAGGAGAACAACGACACAACATCGAAACGCAACACACACAGAAACAGACCAATCATCAGACAAAACACCACGAGAATAACAAATGTAACATGAAAACCAAATACATGAATTTGGGATAGACAAGTACCGTGCCACGTCTTATCTCAATATCTCAAAAATAAGAGAAAACACAAACGACTCAACGTTAAAATGCAACACAAAGAGAAACGAACAATATATAACAATGACCATCTTCCTGACTTGGTACAGGACACTTTTAAAGGGGAATAAAAGTGGTGGGTTGAACCTGGTTTTAAGGCATGCCAAACCTCGCACTTTAATGGCAAAGTTAAATATAACATTGAAATGACAACATAATATTACAGGACTACAATACAAATAAATAGGAGAACATATTAGACACAGAAAAACATGATTAATAGATAACAAGAAGTATCAGGTTTAAAATTCAATACGCCAAAAACGCGCCTTGCCCACACAAGACTCACCAGTGACGCCCAGATATAAAAGATCGAAAGTGAAAAAAGTACAAAGTTGTACAGCACTGAAGATCAAAAGTTGAAAAGGTTTCGCAAAATACGGCATTGTTTTTATGCCCGGGATAAGAACATTCTTACTATATAGAACAATTCATGCTATTGCAAACAGTAAATTTTATCAAATGAATATGAAAGAGATATACACAAAGAAACTAAAGTATTAACTAATTACAGAAAACTAAACCTGAATACATAACGCCTAGATATAAAAGATCGAACGTGAAAAAGGTACAAAGTTGTACAGCACTGAAGATTAAAAGTTGAAAAGGTTTTGACAAATACGGCATTGTTTTTATGCACGGGATAAGAACATCCTTATTATATAGAATACTTAATGCTATTGCAAACAGTAAATGTTAACAAATGAATATGAAAGAGATATACATAATGAAACTGAAATATTAGCTAATTACAGAAAACTAAACCCAAGTTTATCACAAAATAGACACACATCCGAATCAGTCCAAGCGTCAACGTAATTAAAAAAATTGTGACGTCACATACGATGGCGAAAAGGCAGAAACGTTATGCCACATTTGAATTTATGAAATTTAGAAACAGCATGACGTCACATATGAAAAACTATCATTCAAAAATGAGATAGAATTAGGATTGATTTAGAACTAAATACTGATAATTCATTTAAACAAAATGCATATTGCAATACTTATTAATAGCAATTAACTGTAATATATATATGTCCAGTTTGTTATGAATCCAACTTCAAACGTAAATAATCGTACAAAATTTAATATAATTAATAAAGAGGAGGTGGTTAATTTTTCTATACGTCATACCTAAATATATAATAAGAAGACGTCAACACATTTGACAAAATCTGTTACATTTTCAATCATTTCACTACACTTCTTTAAAAAAAAAACCCCAATATTTTCAATTATTGCTTTTACGGAAATTCTTTTGGAATGTCTTTGAAATAAGAGAAAACTGCAATGAAATATGTACTTAATAGGGCCCGTCATATTCTTACCTGTAAATGCTGCTAAAAAGTAGATTAACAAGTCTAGTTTTTTAAAAGTAAAACAGTTAGAAATCAAATAAATGTTTCATAAATACCTAATGAATAAAGGCAACAGTAGTTTACCGCTGTTCGAAATTCATAAATCGATTGAGAAAAAAAAAAACTTGGGTTACAAACTAAAACTGCAGGAAACACATCAAATATTAGAGAACTACGACATAACAGAAACACAACATTAAAATGTAACACACACAGAAACGAACTATAATATAACACTTGCAATTTTCCTGACTTGGTACAGGACATTTTAAAAAAAAAGAAAAAAAGCAGATGGTGGGTTGAACCTGGTTTTGTGGCAAGCCAAACCGCCAGCTTTTATGGCAATGTTAAATATAACATTACAATGACAGTATTACATGATAGGACTACAATACAAATAAATGGCAGAACATGTAGGACAGAAAAACAGACAAATAATAGCTAACAAAAGGTGCCAGTTATAAAATTTAATACGCCAGCCGCGTGTTTTGTCCACTCCGGACTAACCAGTGTCGCTCTGATGAGAAAAATTGGAAAGCAAACAAAAAAAGTACAAAGTTGAAGAGCATTGAGGATCAAAAGTTCCAAAAAAGTTCTGTCTGGGATACGATCAGTACAGTTTTGAAAGATTCGTCGTCTTTTCAAATTGATAACAAAAATAAAAAATGAAACCCAAAGTTTTTAAGTCGACAAGAAGGAAGACGAACGAAGATACCATCCGGTTTTATAGAAAATGTCCAGTATAAACTAACTTAGCTGCTATGATTATTAGGTTGTTTTAAATCTTATGCTTTTCTAAATATTTTATGTTTTAATTTTGGACTTCCTCAACGGTTTGGCATCGATAACATCCGGTAAGGTTATTCAAAAATACCAGTCGGTCTCACCGTAGGCTTATGATTAAATCTTTTTAAAAAGTCTGGATTTATTAAAGAATTACCTGTGTTTAATTCTATAGACGTACTTAATAAAAACATATGACTTAGGAATATACGTATGACGAAAACAACGCTAATGTACAATACCTTTTTTTTAAAACTGTAAAACCAGGTTCAATCCACCATTTTCTACATTAGAAAATGTCTGTACCAAGTCAATTATTGTTATTGTGCATTCGTTTGATGTATTTTATCTTTGATTTTGCCATTTGATTATGGTATTCCGTTTTGAATTTTCCTCGAAGTTCAGTATGTTTAATAAAAAGCTAGTGAATGTAGGTAGTAAACATCAGTTATCTATTAAGGAGAAGCGCTTTTGAGAGTGGTTCTGTTGACCGATAGACTTACCTGGACAAAATGAAATATTGTTTAGTCATTTAAAAGCAAGTCAGATCGAAATATGACATCCCTTTTTAGCGATTATTGATGATTATTTAACTTCATATAACTTGATTATATTATAGAATAGTAGTTGCATGGAACGCGCTTGAGCTAGATACTGAAGAATCAGATATGCGCTATTTATGCATAGCAATGAAAAATTTAGATCCGAACGATCTTTCTACAAAAAAGATAAAAAACACAAATAAATAATATTGAGGTAAATTCAAAAGGGAAAGTCATTGATCATAAGGCAATTTCAAATGCTCAGACACATCAAACAAATGAATACCAATTGCCATATTACTGACTTGGTACAGACATTTGTAGAAAGTGTTGGATTGAATCTAGTTCAACTGGGAAGCACTGTAATAAAAAAAAAAAACAAAAACAAAAAACAATGGCTCATCGATATATTCTTTGAGTACAGAGTATACTTCATATCTTTCCTTCAATTCTAAATATATAAATGATATAGACTAGTTTTGAACACAAATACAACAAAGGCTACAATACAATTTGTATATTTCAGGAAATGGTTACATAGAAGGAAAAGAACTTGATGGGTTCCTTGTAGAACTTGTTACAAGTATTAACAATGAAGATGTCGGTCCTGAGGTAGGAAATCATCATCAACATCTTCATCATCATCATAATTAATACTGTCGTCATCTCCATTTTCGTTGTCGTCATCACAATAATTATAGCATCATTATTATTATCATTGCTGTAAATCTTAATTATGGCACCCTCAACGGAGTTTGGGTGATATATTATTATTCTACGTTTGTTTTTTTTTCATTTTTATTATTCTTTCACATTTTTTTTGTCTGCGCTCGTTCTCGAAATTTTTTTAGCCAATGCGAATGAAACTCTACTATTATGAGGACCCCCATGTGAAATTGTGTAACTTGCTATGGAATGGTTCATGATTCTTTTATAAGAGTCAACTGGATGCAACTTTATGAAAATGTTACCTGGTATGGCTAGATAATAATTTAGTATTTAGAAATTCCAAAAAGACCGACATTGTCAATGAAACTGGGCAAAAGTTAAACATTGGCCCTAAGGGAAAAACCCTAAAGCTGCTTTTTCTTAAAGAATGCAATACTAAACACATAGAAACTTTATGGGTACAGAACATGTAATAATTCAAAGTGGCATCTGTCTTTGGAGCTTTGAAAATGAAAAACTACAAACATTTCAAAATGCACCAAACTTTTTGAAACTTCATAGAAATGTACAGAGTTGTTGTATGATTTTGGAATTTTCAAAAAGGCCGCCGTTACCATGGAAACAGCTAAAGTGTCAAAAAAATTTACTGTTAATATACATCTGTAGATGCGCTCTTTGAATTTGGAATTTTCAAGATGGCTGCTGCTTATCTGGTAATGGAGGTGGGTGCCATCTGTTATTGCTAGTATTTACAAATCTAGTTTGTTTTTGTGTTTGTTGTATTTCTGATGGTATTGTGATTGGTAAGCAAGCTACATTGTTTACATATTAGTTTATGCATACTTTTTTATATATAGATTAGACCGTTGGTTTTCCCGTTTGAATGGTTTTACACTAGTAATTTTTGGGCCCTTTTATAGCTTGTTGTTCGGTGTGAGCCAAGGCTCCGTGTTGAAGGCCGTACATTGACCTATAATGGTTTACTTTTATAAGTTGTTATTTGAATGGATAGTTGTGTCATTGGCACTCACAACACATCTTCCTATATCTATTGATAATAAAAAAATAATCAGACAAACGTATTGTTTGATATTTGGTATTCAAGACCTTGTAGGTTTAAGATGTCTCTAGTATTGGAGCAGAAAGTTGATGAACAAGAGATATGTGAAGGAACGTCTCCAGTGTTCATCGGATGATACCAATACCTTGTTGATAAATATTCCGTATCTACTTCACAGATTATACAATTTGGTCTTGAAGTATGGATGCATGGTTCTAACTTTTTATAAACGTGTTATACTTTTCTTTTATTTGTCTTTTTAAATTATACCTTCACTGTTAATTCTATTTTTGACGATGTCCATTTGACGTAGCTCGGTACTTTTACATCCTGTAATTGTGTTATCATGCAAGGAGATTTTTGTTTTCACGTCTTCCAGTTTTGCTAATTTGGTTTGTCTATACGCCCTTTTGTTTATCTTTGCTGACAGACTTGCTTTTTTAAATGGTGATTAAGCTTATGACACAATTTTGACTGTTGTACCCTTATTTTGTTTCCTTTTATGTCCTTATTTTGCTCACACAAATTGTCAATCTAATCGAATTTATGCGAATGTCATACAAGTGAGAGGCTTGACTTGCTTTAAAACCAGGTTTAATCCTTCATTTATTACATAAGAAAACGCATGTACCAAGTCGGGAATATGACAGTTGTTATCCTTTCGTTTGATATGTTTGGACTTTAAATTTTGACATTTGCTTAGGGACTTTCCGTTTAAAATTTTCCTTGGAGTACGGTTTATTTGTTATTTTAATTTATTAGCACCTTACATATGATCATGCCATCTTTTTAATGTGCTTTAGAGTCCTTTTATGTACTCTGTGCAAGCCAAAGCGATCATATAAAATCAAAATTCAATTACCATTTCGTGATGGTGATGACAAGAAATGTATAATGAAGACAAAACAATCAAAATAGTTTGCGAGAATCTGTACTAATTAGTGATAATATCTGAACTTTTACCACAAAACAATATTATAGTATAGTAGATCTATTATAGAGGTCTGTGAAGTGTTATCAAAATAGATAAGATAATTCTACATACAATAGACACAAACTGGTTCTGGAATCCATATTTGATAGTGTTAGTGACATGTGATCTATTATCATGATTTATTTATTGACTAAACAACACAAACACAAACAATCGTAATATGGAGCCGCATACATCAATAAAAAATAAATGTGGAGTATACGTAAATACGTTAGAGACAAAATAACACAAATAACCGGAAATTCATCTGGAAGTAACCGGATATGAACAATGTTTTTTAATCGCAAACAATATTTAAAAACCGTTCCATAAATAAATTAAATCTTTCTGTAAAGTACGTCCGAGATTGTTGCATTGTTATAGAGCTAAAACCCGTTCTATCAATCTTGACACTTTTAGGAATCCAAGGATACTTTTTTGTAGAGAGCTAATTGACTAGTTGTAAAATAGCGGTTTTAGCAATAATGATAAGTCAATCGATACTGTCAAAGAACTTTTCTCAAAAGTCATTCTAATTATGGACACCAATAAGTGTGCTTGTTGCTATATTGTACAATAATTACTAGGGCTGTTTGTTAAAGGTTAACGACACAGCTCAAATTTCAACTTCAATATTGTTCTTGTGGGGATAGTTAAGTTAGTTATTAGCTCCAAGAAAATTGGTATGGGATTTATATTTTATTTTTAAAAAGGATGAACAATAAAACAAATATAAAATTCCTATTGAAATAAAATGTATTTATGTTATGTTGGTTCTGCAATGTGAGTAATTATTCTGGTTATTCAGTAAAATGATTGACGTTTTTACGACATGTACACTAGTAGTTTTGTGTGCTTTCTTTTTATGGCTTTCAATAGACTCTCAAAAAGAAGAACGGCTTCAACAACGAACAAAACCAATACGCATAGCAAGCTACAAAAGTCCTCGAATTGGCAAATAAAATCCAATTAGAAGGGCCTGATTAATGTAGCTCACAAACTAAAAGCCCTGAGTGTAAAATATGACATTGCGGGTATATTCTGCTGCATCCATATAGAACGATCAAATATGACAGACCGAAAATTCAATTATTCATTATCGTCTATTGAATCCATTCGAATTTCATTGTTCAAGTACTATGTTATCTTAATTAGTTCATGTAGTCATATTTCTAGTCATTACTCCACTAACAGGTTCTTGTAAGCCTAGAACATATTTTTTATATGTTCATCGCTATAACATTACCCTTGATTGATATAGTAATAATTGTCTATAAGGAAAAAAAGTTAAGTTCAGAACGTTTTCACGCTTGTATATACAATGATAGCAGATATGTCTACTTCATGGTGTCTCTGTTAAATTATTCACTACTTTTCTAGTCCCACACCAACTGAGAGCTTGAGAAACGATATACTGTCTATTCATGCAGACCATATACTAGTATTGACTTGTAAGAGCTACTCAGTGTTGTTTGGTTGATGTTGCATTGCTTTATAACATACAACATATCCTTTTACTGGTATATAAATTTTAACAACAATAAAACTTTCAAAACACCGACGAATTGCCATTTTAATTTTGTTGAAATATGATCGTTTACTAATGTAGAAACATTATATTTAACAAATGTAGAAACATTATATTTAACAAATGTAGAAATATGATCCGAACATAACCTACTATTGCACTATGTTGGACAAAATGCTCTGTAAAAGTTAAAATTGCTTTTGTTTTAATTCGCGTATTTTGAAATTGGAAATACATTTATGAAAACGAATAATTTATAATGTGTTCTGCCATTGAAGCCTTCCTTTTTAGAAAACAATTATCATGACTTTTTTCACATTATGATTTTAGAATAAGTCAAAAAAACATTTTATAGATCATACCGTCGTCATAAGAGTGCTAAAAGTTACTTAGAGATCTCCTGCGGGATTGATATATAATCATGTATTTGGATGGAGAGTTGTCTCATTGGCACTCACATCACATCTTCCTATATCTACATATGTCTCTTGTGGTGACATTTAATTGTCGTACGTGAAAACCTTGTAACAACGTTTAGGATTAAAGTACATTTTTTTAACAAGCCCAGAAATCAAAAGCTGAAAAGATAACAAAAATTGTAAGTCAAAAATGGTCCTTGCAAATGTGTTCCACTATATAAGAATTAATACGCATTTTTTTAATATATTGAATTTAATCGATTTTATATTGAAACAAAGGTGAAATTGGATATTTTGTAAGCGATACGTGTGATGGATACTGAATAATTGATGTGTGAGAATTAATTTCCTCGTGCATGAACAGTCTTATTGCAAGATTTTTAATAATTATCAATATTCTATAATTCTAAAGTACAAGTTGGTAAATTTCTATGCATTTCTTATAAGGAAATTACCTACGGGATGTATATATAAGGCAACAGTAGTTCATCGCTGTGCAAAAGTCATAATTCGATTGAAAGAATACAAATCCGGGTAACAAACTAAAACCGAGAGAAACTCATCAACTATAAGAGGAAAACAACGAAAAAACAGACACACTGAAGTGCAACATAAAACATACGAAAATACAACATACATGAAAAGAACTGTTAGATAACAACTGCCTTATTTCTGACTTGGTACAGGATATTTCAAGAAAAAAAGTGGTAGATGGCGTCTTGACTTAGATACACACGATCTACTGATGCATATTATTGTGTCCATATATTGCTTATTCTATACTTTGAATACTGTTTAGTTTGTGTTTAATCAAATATGAGAATTGGAGTCAAAGCGGTGAAGAGGGTTTGAAAGCAAATACCAATTTCAAAAGTAATAGAAAAAATATATACTGAAATACGAGGAAAAATCACTATAATACAAACAAATATGTCAACAAAGAAACAGGAAAAGGCATACAGACAAAACACATAAGCAAACACGAAGGACATGAATACAAAAAATTACCATATCACAATAACACAGTCACGGGATGTTATAGTACTGAGCCACGTCAAATGAATATGACCACAAATTAACTAAACAGTAAAGGTAATATTCACAAAGACAATGTGAATTCTTGGATACGTTTTCAAGATGATAAACAGTGTTTAAGGACTCTTGTCAACGAAAGATTAAATAATGCTCAAAACTTCAATCGCGACAAGCCTATCAAAGAGATAATTGAAGGCATTAAAACACCGACTTATCGTAAATTTGATAAAGGTATAAACAACCAAGCTACCCGGTAGATAAAGGCTATAAAAATGATAGATGTCCAACACATAGTTAATTAATCAGAGTTTGAAAGACACTGCTGTATACCCATTTGAATATAAAATGAGGTGTAACATCTAGAGGGGTCCTAAAAAAGAATAAAATTCACAAAAAGTCATCTTTGTCTGATGAAAATGGAATCAAAGATTCTTAAACCTTTCACCTCTAAATATTTAACTAAAAAATTATTAAAAGTACTAATATGTTCTAAGTAATATCACTAACATAGCAATTAAAGATGGTCGAAAGATACCAGAGGGACATTCAAATCCATAGATCGAAAATAATCTGACAACGTCATGGCTAAAAAAGAAAAAGAATCACAGACAAATAATCATACGCCAGACACAACATACAAATGTAGAAAACTAAAAACTAATCACCACGAATTCCACCAAAAACTGAGGGTGATCTCATGTGCTCCCACATGTCACACTAGTCAATTGAACTGTGGAGTATCTGTCCACTAACAACGGTATATACCCATGGCTTTTTATTACTTTGATGAATTTTGTTTGCCCAGATAGCTTTTCTGGATTCAACTTCATTAGGAACTTCCAGCCAAATTTCGAAAAACAAAGAATTTGGTTTGAGTGTGATGATTCTTTCTGAATTTATCCAGCGAAAATTTAAAAAGAGTTGTACAAAAATAAAACATCAATTTGAAATGAAATGTTATTATTTTTTTGATAATAAAAATATATAGAAGAAAGAATTCTACATAATTCAATTAACTTAGTAGCATTTTCTCTATTTGCCATTTTTGTGTCTCTTGACCTGTTACTAATTCATCATTTTAACACTTATTTGCTTTTGCATAATATAAAAACAAATAACTAATTCCCAAGTGATTTTTCAATTCCCCTTATTCGGATAATGTAATTGAATAATCAGAGTTATCCTTAGTACTAACATGTTTATTCTATTGTAAACACCGAGAAATGAAATTTTTATTGCATGCTGATTTGTAATTTCACAGATTACAGATTTACCATTTTTTTCAGGTGAAATCCAATATTCTCGATTGATTTTTACCTAGCATTTGTTAATGAAATCTGTTGCATTGCTTCATTGTCATACATGAAATGATGCTTTGAACTGAATGACATGATTTAAACAATCAAATTCCTTAGAATATTTGACAAGGAAGACGGGCAACTGTTTTTGTGCGACATTTCGTGGTAAAATAGGAAGATCCAAAAACAAAAAAAGTAGAAGTTTAATAACAAAAAAGCAAAATTTTAACAAGATAAAAACAAATAAAAAACAAATCACGAAATTTTAGTCAATACCGATCAACAATGAAAAAATAAATGTAGAAATAAGATATGTTTGAAGAATATATATCATTGGAATGAATTTTATATGATTTTTATATAAAAAAAAACAATTTGTATTATTTATTGATAATCGCTACAGACTACCCCTAACCTGTTAGATATGATTGTTTGCAAGTTCAAGAAGCTTTGGCTTTACCTTAGCTGTTTTTGGCAAGGCAAAACCTTTAGGAGTTTTGGTTCTCAACGCTATTCAACTTCGTACTTTATTTGAGTCTTTTGTAGACGAAACGCGTGTCTGGCGTAAATACAAAATTAATCCTGGTATCTATGATGAGATTATTTGAACATTTCAAATACTATATAAGTAGTTGCTTACAAAATTGTTTTCATTTGCTCATAAGCACCGACACCAAAAACCTGAATCAATAAAACATGGCTATTAACTTAAGGTAGTCGTGAAAATAAATGAATAGTTTCAGACAACTTTGACACCATGTCTTCTTTACAAATGACAATACTGAATAGGTGTATATAAAATGTATACGAATGACAACAGCCTGTCTTCCTGGTAATTATACATGACTTTCAGAGGCTACGTTAACGTATAGCCGTTCAATTAACTCATCTAGAATTTAAAAGATAAAATAGGCTTATGTAGAAAAGAAGGAACAGACAGAAGCTAATCTAATACTATATACAAAGCTGTAACGTTGATTAATAGTTTTTTCTAATGGAATACAAATAAGGCATATATTAGTCCAAGTTAAATTTGCTGGGTATGCATTATATGGTAAATAAATCAACCGAGCACACTATTCCTTAAAAGAACTTAAACCGTATAATATCCAGAAGTTGTTTTTCTTAAACTCCAACAATAGATGATACCGATACGGATACTAGTTCAGCTTAAATGGAAACTTGAACATCTACAATATTTTCTTCTGTAGTAGTAGTATATATGAAAATACTAGAATCCCAGTTTTCAATATTGTCATCAAATAATATCATGTTTGGCTTCTTTGTCTGCCTCTACAAACGCAAAACATATTCCGAGAGAATAGTTTTTATTTTTAAATCTCAATAAGGGAGTTCTCTGAAAAGTTTGTAATTACCTTCTATTAATATAAAAACACTGTTCATAACGTTATTACAATTCCTTTCGAATGTACCAATATTTGCAGTAAAAATGTTGTTGCCGAAGACAAAACATTCTGACAAATCAATTTGAGAATGATATGTCGATCCTCTGTTAAAAATGAAGCCGTTCGGTCTAATGTCTTATGACAATATTAACACATTGCTCATATAAATATTGAGCTTCAAATTTTCATTTACAAAATTCAATGGAGTATTTTTTTCATTTTCAACGTCGGGAGTGACTCGACAGTAGGTTAAATTTTTATCTTATTTAACTTACTTTAAAAAAAAATCATAAAAATAGATAATTTAGTATTGAGTCAAATACGTTTGGACTGTAAATGTTTTGATTATTATACTAAGTAGAATAAAACCCTTTTTTGAAGTAAAAGTTTAATTTGCAGTTTTGAATAGTACATTTTTGGATCTTTTATGTCTGAATGAGTGAAAAAAAATCATCGAAGAAACCAGAGCTTAAGTTGTGCACATCAGACGCAGGTTTTGACTACACAATCTCATCATTGACTTCTAGAAAAATCAACATACTAATATTTTCGCATGCATAACTGATTGTGGAAGGTTGAAATGAGGTCTAAATAACTCACATCAGAGTCCTCCAGTGTCTGGTTTGATAGTTGTCTCGTTGACAATCATATCGTATCTACGTTTTTTAACTTTATAATTATTTTCGAAAATTATGGGTCCGATTCATTGACAATACTCATATATTTTATTTTGCAATTACTCCTCTTTAAATTATTCTTTGTCACATAAAACGTCAATTCAACAGAAAAACAAAGTTACGTGCTGATTAAATACAGCAAACATTTAGTTTTTCACATGGCAACCGCCTTTCAAAATGTTGTTGAAACATACAGTTATTTAACGTTGTCATTTCGCAGATCTATATATGTTGTTTCTCATGTCTATGTCGTTATGTTAAACTTGTTGATAAATCTACACTTGTTTATGGTTTACCGTTGTCAATTTGACGCAGGAAGTGTTTTGTTCTTCTTGATTAGTACCCCCTTAAATTTACAAAAAACACCATGACAAGTTTGGTAGAACAATAATGTATGCCATATTTAACAGGTAGTAATTGACGTTTGTAACTTCCCCCATCTCCGAATGCCATAAAGACATTATTATGGCAATTACAAAGAAAAGGAAGTAAAGCAAACCGCCTTTCATAGCTACCGTTCGACAATATCCTTGAAACTGAAGCTTTTCATGAAGTGTTTCTTATTGATTTACAATAGAAGATCGATTAATCTTTTCATATTTAAGTAGCTATGTAAAAGGTTTAATCCGACTTTCTTTGATGGTTTTATGTTAGACTATATTAGCCGAATGGCAACGGCGACTCTAACATCGTTTACATTAAAACACCTTTCATTTGATATAAATCGTCGCCTGTCTGATTAACCCACTTAAATTCAAAGAGAGAAATTGATTTTAACTGTAAAGCACAATGACTTTTCTATTTCAGAAATGGCGTACTTTTATTTCTACAAAATGATTGAAGGTCTAAAAAAGATAAATATGATAAATAGGACAAGCAATGAAAAAGGTCAATAACTTATAAACCTGCGATCACTACTAATACATGTTAACCGCAATTCTGCTATTAGAGATTTACGGAAAGTCTCGGATCCGACTGTTGACACCGACTCTAACAGGTAAAATGAAAGGGGTCATCTAAAAAAAATATAAAAAAATTAAGGTCACCAATGGCATGTTCAACAAGAATTCTATATTCTGCAATAACTCTGTTAAATTTTCTACTCTTGCGTTTCTAGTGATCTGGTTTTCTAGTAATTTGTTGTCGCGGAAATGGCGTAATGACGGGATGCCGATTAGGATAGATTTTATCTCCCAACAACACACATTCTTCTGGAAAATTTAGCGGTGCATTGGCTTAAATTTGGTGGCCTAAAAATCCGTTTTCAACATAGCAGAAGCTTTCACTACAAAAAACTGCTGACATCATCCGGGAAACCGTGGATGCATGACCTGTCAGATTCAGCGGAAGAGTTAGAAGAAGCCCGAGTTGAAGCAGAAATAGAAGCGCCAAATGCGGTCGCCACAGTTGACAAATAACCATCTCTTGAAAATGAAGCTGGACCTTCACAAACACCAAAGAAACACAAGCGAAAGGTCAAAAAGCGACCGTTGATGCACATCATCTGCGAAAAACAGATGGCATATAACCGATTTATTACAAAAAAAAAATTTAAAAAAATGAAAGTTATCGGAGTTAGTTCTTCTGAAAACGATTCCGATTGATTATAGATTAAGAAAAAAATAAAATTATTTGCTGCATTTTTTTAATTTATATAATTATATAGTTTGAACATTCACAAATCTTATTTACTGTTTCTTAGCTCAAAGGTATTTGTGAGTTATAGTCTGATCACTTGGCATCTGTAGTTTTTTCCGTCATCTTTTGCGACTGGAAAATATAACGATTTTTAGCTTTACATTTCAAAAGGTAACTGTCCGCTGCGCAGTAAAACATGTCAACCATCCGTAACGCAATAATGTGACTCAGGACGGACCATGCTACGTGCTCTTAAAAAGGGGGGAGATCAAATTTTGCCAAACAATTCCGTTATTTTAATAATATTTATCCACATCTGATGTCTAGAACAAAACTTGGTAGACCCCCCCCCCCCCCCAAAAAAAAGCAACACACACACCGATATCTATCCTAAAGATTACTCCCTAACATTGATGTTCCATTTATTTTTGTATCTGTTAAGCCGGAAAATGTTTACTCCAGAATGCAGGATAATTATGTTTATCTTTTTTGTCAATATTTTTTTGAGACGACCCCTGTAATTTTTGCTGTCAGAGTCGGAGTCAACAGTCGGATCCGAGACTTTCCGTAAATCTCTATTAAGAACACAATAATTATATGAAATAAGGAATTGGATTTTGATGACAGATCTTTAGAAGACCGTTGAATTCTTTTCACTAAATATCTTGATTCGGGTTGATATTGAACTTGATATATTTCATGAACACGTATTTGGCACAACTTTTTGGAATTTTGGATCCTCAGTACTCTTCAACTTTGTACTTGTTTGGCTTTATAAATATTTTGATATGAGCGTCACTGATGAGTCTTATGTAGACAAAACGCGCGTCTGGCATACTAAATTATAATCCTAGTACCTTTGATAACTATATTTATACATAAATCTCATATGAATACTAGCTACTTAATAAGACATAGAAAAGTTGTTCTATTACACATGAAAGAGATAAATAAGTAAACACTTGGGAACACATAAGATACATTTTTTTAAAAGGAATGAGAAGTAGTATGTAATTTCAATAAATATTTATAACGGGAAATGGGCCATATTGTAGAAGTCTACAAATATACATGAAATAATATCTGCTTGTCTTAAAAAAAAAAAAACACATTGCCATTATCTTGCTTCTTGTCCTAAAAGTATTCAATATTTATTAAAATCTACAATCAACACGTGTAACGCTGGTCAACAACTAGTAATTTCTATTATTTGTTTTTTTTTCTTCTCCTTGTTTGAATGTCTACATATTTTATTGATAACAACAATGGCCACTAATCATGAATGATTAATAGATAAATTGCATTGTGCAACCACATTTTGAATGCAATTAAAACTTAGCATGAATTCGCAGAATTTGTCTGATTAATATGTGGTTATATAAAAAGTTGATTCTAACTAGGTAGCCATTATGCAGAGTGTTCGTAATTGTAATATTTTAAAAGACGTCTCTTTTTTGTTTACGGGCACCATTATGTTATGGAATACCCCATAGATAACCCAGAATATCTTTCATCTCCCTTTGTCACAATCTATTTTAATCGTCGATGTGACACAACAGAAATGTGTTGTTTTTTATTGCATGACAATGTTTTTAAGTATGATTTTGATTACCCGGTAGTGTACCTATTTTGAGTAAGACAACGTTATGTTTAATAGTTTAATAGTTTATGCATTTTATGATACATCCGATTAACAGAAAACACTATTGTATCATTCAACCAAGTCTTGTTACAATTCACCTTTTAAATCCTTTTAGAATAGAAGTATCTTGCTTGCATGTTTGACAATCAGCTTAAGTTTTTACGCAACAGTAAGATCCGTGCTTGTTACGGTCAACATTAGAGAAAGCTGAATGGTCTTTTTAATTGATTAATAATCCGAGGTTGGTAGAAATTTGCTCTTTCACAATACATGTTTTCGGGGTCGATATTCGAAAACTAAACAAGGTTGGCTGATTTTGCGGGCGGTTAAAATCTTACTAAAGGAGGGACAAAAGATACCAAAGGGGCAGTCAAACTCAGTAATCTAAAATAAACAACATGTCTTAAAATGAAAAAAAGACAAACAGATAAACAATAGTACACATGACACAACATAGAAAACTAAAGAATAAACAACACGAACCCCACCAAACACTAGGGGTGATCTCAGGTACTCCGGAAGAGTAAGCAGATCTTGCTACACATGTAGCACCCGTCGTGTTGCTTATGTGATAACAAATCCGGTAAATAGTCTAATTCGGTAGGTCACATTCATGAAAGGGAAGGCAATTGTAGTTACGACGTAAGGAACATATCCGATATCATTTGTGAAACGGTTATTCCATAACGGTCAACCAACTCGTGATAGCGTCTGTAAAATTTACTAAGGGATGATTTAAACTTCACCATTTGGAACTCCTGGTTTAATAGCTTCCATGTGAGCAGAAACCCTCTATCAAGAAAATCATGATATGAAATGCAAGCACGAGAATATCGTATCAATTGGGAGAAATATACCCCGTATGCAGGTGCTGCTGGACTGTTGCTACTTAGAAATGGAAAGTTCACAATGGAAAGCTGAAATCATCTCTTATTTACTAATTAAGGAGCATTAATAAATTGTTTATGATAAAGTCTGCAAAAATTGGTTTATCAAAATAGTGTATTATGATATATTTTTTTTTATTTTATCAAGTAATTTTTATTTTGGTTAAGGCAGTAGGATTTTCTTTATTGTAATTATGACATCATGTTAGTCTAATATATTTGATAAGGTGCAAACATATATCAATTTAACAAAAAAATTAATACATATTGGTTTTTCATATGATTATTCAAATTTCTATTGATTTTTAAATAAATGTTTATATTTTAATGATGGAAAATTATTTTAAATGCTCATTTTAAGATTTGTGGAATAGTCAATTATTTAACAAGTATGTAATTTGGATTTGAACGATTTTAAATGAGTTTATCTATTTTAATAAACAAATTTAGTGATACTAATTTTGAATACATTTTCAGGAATTTAAGATTGTCAAATATTACTTTATCTATTTATAAAATGACAACACCTCTTAATAAATTTAATGCGTCCGTAGCGTTTATCTGTATCAACAAAATTGTGAACGCTCGGAGCCTATAGTTTCTAAGCAAGGATAAAAAGAAACGAAACAGTTGAAGAGCTGTATAACCAAGAAGACATAAACATAATAGTCTAATCCATTTAAGGTCAATATTTACTGATAAAGGTGAAACCTTACAGATTCTTAATATTTTACAACTTTATAAACGACATTATTGACGAGTTTATTAGAAATATGACTAAATGAATAATAATACTTGATGAATTGTATGCATCTAAAGCGCGTTAACAATTCACATGTATCTACGTCGCTCAAACGTAGAAAATAAATGCAAAGATGTTTAATTTCTTGATTGCGTAAGTATTATTATGACCAAAAGCCAAATCGAGTTAAGGTGTTTTTCCCTGATGGAATTTAATTCTTTTTTTTTCAAAAGTAATTTCATAAGTTATGAACAGAGAATTTCCGAAAGGTATTTAACAATCATGACAAAACAAATGAACAGACAACCGCCCTCAAGATAACCTTGTGATCTAACAGTTTACTTACAGCGTTAACATCCCAGTGGTAGACAATTAAATAACATTACAAGTTAAGTGCATTCAAAACTCTTTTTCTGGATTGAACTCTTCCAGAAGCGCTCAAGCAAAAACACTAAACACTCAGACAGCAACATAAAATATCGCAACTAAAAAACATCTAGAGGCTAACACATGATTTTCAACAAAAGACGAGTGGTCATATAATATGGGAAGCTCTTTGTCGCATTGAATAAGTCTTCATTTATTTAATCACCGCTTGTTTTCGCATTGTTCCTAATTGATTACTCCTGAGCATGAGACCATCTTATAATGTTATCAACTTCTAGTGGTGTGATGAACACGATCATTTCAAATAAATTTATTGCATGTAGTTGCTTACTGAGGTAGGAATAATTTTGCTTTGAGGTGTTCTATGAAATGGAAAGAATTTGATATTTGATCTTTTCTTTCATAATCTGATCAAGCAACATGTGGAAATATTTTCGCACTAGACACACGTTGCTTATTCAATAAGGAGCATAACACTAAGAAAACCATCTGGTTTGATTTTGGACCAATGTAGATACCTGTACATTAGAGTTAAACGTAAGAATACGTTGTTAGCAGTTGATGACACGATAACATTTTAAGAGAAGAGAAATCATAGAAAAAAATGAATAATCTAACAAATTACAACCTCCCTTATGGCGAAGTCCATGGTTTACTATGATATTAAGCCGGTGAATCATATTGATCAAACTGTGAATTATTTGGTACACAATTTCTACCAGACATACATGATCTTCTTCTTCCCCTGAAAACAAATATCACAAAGCAAATCACCCACCCCAAATCCAAATAGCTATGCCCAAAACAGAAAATATCCCAAACAAAATTAAACGAAATCATAGTTCGAAAAATTCTGTAAAAAATTTAAATTCTTTAAAAATAGGATTTGAGCCTAGTGGATATTTTTTTTCTAAGGACATTGAACATTCTATCTTTTCTTCCTCATTATACCTTACAAGTTGGAACTTACAATTCAAGATGTTTACATACACTAAATGCACCATAATGAGTAATAATCATGAGTAAGAATAATCAAATAGTATCGACAACAAAATAATAATAGACAATGATAGGTGTTACCCCTAATAGAATATCCATCATTTCCGACCGATAAAGTGAAATTTATTTTTGTATACTCGATTCTATGCGGTCTTTTAAAACAACTAATTCATTTTAATAAGTGTTGGTTACGATTTTTCTTTCTTCGTGTCAAATTGCCATTTCAACTGAAATAAAGAACTTTGATATCGTGTTAAGTAACATATATAGGTTAATCTAGATCCATAGCTTGACATAAAAGAATCAATCATTGATGTATCCATTATCATCGACAGTTGTAGTTTATTCAATCTGATATATGAACACAGAAGACAGAATGAAATACATACGTTATAAATAATAAATAAAGGAAATAATAAAACTTTCCCTTTGTTTGAAATAATGTCATTTTTTTTTATAGCTGTCTGCATTCAATAAAGTCAAAGATAAAACACATTTTCGTAAACTCGACCGTTATTATAAAAAAAATTAGATACAGATACTTCAAGAATGCTGCGTCGCTCAACAAAGAAATTTTTAGAGGAAGTTGGTTCTTCATGTTTACAGTTGTTCATGTCTATTACAGTTTTCAAGATACAGCCCTATTGTTAAACTATTTAATGTCTGTATTCTTACATCCTACTACTTGTATCGAATTTTGGTGAAACAAATTAACTTTTAATTCTTAATACAGTAAAACCACAAAGTTTAAAAAGGGATGCCATTCCTTACCATACAAATATTAATGTTCAGTTATGTATTCAAAGTGTTGCCAAGATACTCCTGTCTGTAAATAGGGTTTGGCTTAACCTTGACATATAAATATTTAAATAAAAATAGAAGATGAGGAAAGATTTCCAATGAGACAAATCTCCACAAGAGACCAAATTACACAGAATCACTATGTATAGCTCACCGTACGGCCTTCAACAATGAGCAAAGCTCACAACGCATAGTCAGCTATAAAAGACCACGAAATGACTAATGAAATAACAGAATGATTCCTAATCAAAGAGTCTTAGCTTTGAACAAAGCTTGTCCGGCCCCGTAATCTTTTTCATTTTTTTCAGTTTAAGAATTGCTCAAATATTTTTTTTAATAAGAACTGAGAAGAGAATTTTTGTAAGGCTTCTAATGCAGAATTATTAAGTTATCCTATATATCTATTGAAACTTGATAGACATTGTTAATAAATCTAATATACATTTTTTAAGCTTGTCAAATGTTATATTATCGAATTTAGATTGGAATGGTTACACATTTATAGATCTCGTAACGGTTAAATATACGTTTATCATTATTATTTTTATTGAATATCAACATATATATCTTAAGGTGAACAAAATTTCTCGATCAAGCTTCAATTCAACTAAAAGTCTGCTTACAGTTTTGAACTATTACATTCCTTTCAGCGTGCGACGAGAAATAACAGGGAAAAGATCAAAATCGTTAAGGAAAAAGTAAGATAACAAAAAAAAAAAAACGGAATTTCAAAATGTTTTTAAACGGAAAGTCCCTATCTATATATAATCAAGTGGCAACATCAAAAGTCCAAACACATCGGTACACATGGATAACAACTGTCATTATACTGACTTGGTACGTGCATTTTCTTATAAAGGAAAGGGTGGATTAAACCTGGTTTCATTTCTCACTAAACCTCACACTTCGCATTAAATTCTCTTATATTGACAACGATCTGTGAACAATACAAAAAGACACATGATGTTAACATTTCAAAAATAGAGGTACCGGATTCAACATTGTGTTAATAATCAATATAAATTAAATGTATATGTATAAAAAGACAAAAACGTTACATAGCCAAAGCGTATTGGCAAAAACAAAAGACACTTACAAACATTTACCATAGCTCAATAACACAATGACGGGATGTATAAGTATCGAGCAACGTCAAATGGATATCACCATGTAAAGATTAAAAAATAAAAGAAATCATTTACCTAGACGAATACTAGGATACACGTTATTAAGATGATAAAAAACGTCAGTACCTAGAATCTAACTTCAAGACCATCTTTTTTTGTTGTTGAGAAATTCAGGTGTGACAAGACGAAAGCCTTAAATACCAACGCTGTTCTATAGAACAATATAACTGCGGCTGTATAAGATTTCATGTGTCATTGCCGCACAGTTCGTGTGTAATTAGCTCTGTTCCTTAGACTTACGTTACCGACACTGTTCTATAGATATAACATGTATACATTCGTAGATATCATGTAGCCAGCGCTAATCCTTAGATATATTAAAACCAACGCTTTTTCTTATGATGCAAAACACGCTGATCATAGATATAACGTAGTATTTTATCAACATTTTGAATCAGGCAATGTTTTCTTCTTCAAACAGTAATCGTGTAAATATGCGCTCTTGAAATAAATATAGAGGTATTTTTTTTTACAAATAGTTATCGATCATCCTTTAGTCTAAGCCTTTCTATTGACATTTTCTTATAAAACATTTTACTTAGTATACATCTGTCAATAGAAAGGTTTTCCCACGATGCACAAATACAGTAACTTTGAATGATATCTCCACCGCTCGCAGGTTGCTAATTATACCTCGAACGCAATAATTGACCGCTTTGTCTTATGCATTGTGAGTGTTATGTACGAAAAATCAGATTAGAGCTGTCACTTGGGTTTTCTAAATCCTATCTTATTGTTTAAACTAATTACTCAAGCCCCTTAGGTGTGCAAAGAAGCATTACCACAACGACCATGTTTACTCATCGTCACTATAATAAAACTTTCACACATCGTAGAGGGTATATAGAAACGAAAAGTGTTGTACCTTAGTCAACAAATCTGTAAGAACTTCTTCTGTACTGATTTTTTTAAGATTGAGTTCTTATTTTATATATTTGATTGAAAAATGAACAAAACGAAAATGAAAAATAGATATATGTGATTTTTTGAAGAATTCTATTTCTATTTATTTAAATGCTTGATTTACAAATATTTTAACAAAATAAAAGCGTTAAAATGTTTTTATATTTTGAAAAAAAAAAAAAAACAGTTGGTTAAAAATAAAAAGTGCTTTTAAACATTTTTTCTTACTCATAATAAAATATTTCTAGAAAAAAATTGTGTGTAAACTGGACAGTTGACTAGGTTGGGATCCCGCAAACATGTTTAACCCCGCCACATTATTTATGTATGTGCCTGTCAAAAGTCAGGAGCCTGTAATTCAGTGGTTGTCGTTTGTTTATGTGTTACATATTTGTTTTTCGTTCATTTTTTTACATAAATAAGGCCGTTAGTTTTCTCGTTTGAATTGTTTTACATTGTCTTATCGGGGCCTTTTAGAGCTGACTATGCGATGTGGGCTTTGCTCATTGTTGAAGGCCGTACGGCGACATATAGTTGTTAATGTCTGATCATTTTGGTCTTTTGTGGATAGTTGTCTCATTGGCAATCATACCAAATCTTCTTTTTTATATACTAAAATCTAAAATGTATGTAAGATTTTTAATTCATCAAACCAATTTACACATCAATAAACAATGCATTTAGTCGTAATAATATGATCCTACAGTTAACATTTGTTATTTTTCTAAAAATTTTAACTTTCTAAGAACCACATGATGTAATTCATATCTATCGCAGTTGTACATCTCATAGTTGAATTGACATATAAATAAAGTGATAAATAAAGTGAATAAGTTGATCTAATCTTTAGATAGAAAGTCCTTATTCTTTCTAAAGACCTCGATTTGCTGTGATACCCTGGGGGACTAAACCTACACTAACATTGGCATCGACTCAGTGGTTGTAAATAAACTCAACATAAAATTGAGAATGGAAATTGGGAATGTGCCAAAGAGACAACAACCCGACCATAGAGTAGACAACAGCAGAAGGTCGCCAACAGGTCTTCAATGCAACGAGAAATTCTCGCACCCGGAGGCGTCCTTCAGCTGGCCCCTAAACAAATATATACTGGTTTAGTGATAATGAACACCATACTAAACTCCAAATTGTACACAAGAAACTAAAAGTTAAAATGATACAAGACTAACAAAGGCCAGAGGCTCCTGACTTGGGACGGCGCAAAAATGCGGCGGGGTTAAACATGTTTGTGAGATCTCAACCCTCCCCCTATCCCCCTATACCTCTAGCCAATGCAGAAAAGTAAAGGCATAACAATACGCACATTAAAATTCAGTTCAATAGAAGCCCGAGTTTGATGTCAGATGTAACCAAAGAAAATAAACAAAATGACAATAATACATAAATAACATCAGACTACTAGCAGTTAACTGACATGCCAGCTCCGGACCTCAATTAAACTGATTGAAAAATTATGTCTTCATCATATGAATATCAGGCACAATCCTCCCCCTGAGGGGTTTAGTATCATACCATCATAACATATATGAGAAGAACATAACCCGTGTCATGCCAACAACTGGTTTATTAAGAATGAATGTGTTTAGTTCCGATGCAAAGACCCTATCAGTGAATCAATATTAACGCAAAAATATGCAATCTTTAATGACCTGACAACAGTATCGTAACTATATCCCTTCTTAATAAGTCTATTTAAAGGTTTTGTTAGCTTCTGAGGTGAATACTGACATTTTTGTGCTTTATAAAGAATATTTCCATAAAATATTGGATGTGAAATACCTGAGCGTATAAGAAGTCTGCATGTTGAGCTATATTTACGAATAATGTCCTTATACCGATGATAAAATTTAGTAAATGTTTTGACTAGTTTGTGATATCGAAAACCCTGGTGTAATAATTTTTCAGTAATACATAAATTTCTCTCGTTAAAATCTAAAACATTGTTACATACACGAGCGAATCGTACAAGTTGAGATATATAAACTCCGTAAGATGGTGACAAGGGAACGTCACCATCTAAAAATGGATAATTAACGATATGCAATGAGAATTCATCTCTTTTATCATAAATTTTAGTATTAAGCTTTCCGTTAATGATATATAAATATCAAGATCGAGGAAAGAGCAGTGGTCATTGTTAGTATTAGCTTTATTTAAAGTAAGTTCAACAGGATAAATTTCTTTAGTATACATACTGAAGTCGTCATTATTGAGAGCTAAAATATCATCCAAATATCTAAAAGTATTATTAAATTTGTGTATCAGATATTGTTTCGATGGGTCTTTGCTGATTTTTGTCATAAATTGTAACTCATAGCAATACAAAAACAGGTCCGCAATAAGTGGTGCACAGTTAGTCCCCATTGGAATTCCGATAACCTGACGATATACGGAATCTCCAAAGCGAACAAAAATGTTATCTAGTAAAAATTCAAGAGCAGATATAGTATCAAAGCATGTCCAATTGACATAGTTTTTTTGTTTATTGCTACTAAAAAATGACCTAAAAGAGTTTGAACATATATATTCACATTCTGACTTTTTAAATGCCCATTTAATTAGGTGTGTGAATTTTTTCTTAATGAGAATGTGAGGCAATGTGGTATATAGGGTAGAAAAATCAAAACTTTGAACAGATTCAAAATCACCAATATAAGCATGCAATTTATCAAGGACTTCCAACGAGTTTTTGACACTTCAAAAGTAATTAATTCCACTATTTTCGAAGGCTTTATTTGAACAATTTATTATCAGGTTTTTGATTGTACCAAGTGTACTGGTAAAAAGAATAGATAATTTAGTAGTGGAACAATGGCTTGAAGACGAAATAAATTTATATTTGCAAGGTGTTTTGTGTAGTTTCGGAAGCCAAGACATAGTTGGGACTTTCATTGTTTTTGGTTCAGCTTGTAAAGCGGTAGCTAAAAGTTTATGTTTGTTACAGCTGTCGTTTTCTGAAAATGGAGTCAGTTGGAATGTTGGTGAATTGGTGATTTCTTTTTGTAGAACCTCAATGTAAAATTTACGTCAAACAATAATTATATTATAAGCAGCTTTATCGGCCGGGACAAAAACAAATTCCTTGGGTAGTTCTTTTAGTTTATGTTTGATACGAGAAATAGGTTTATTGTGGTTATTTTTAAGAGTAAAATGTTCTTTAAAATGTTGAATACGTATATCAACAATGTTTATTACTGGATTAAAAAAAGAGTCCAAAGATTTTTTGTCAGCTTTTTCCCGTTTTATCCATTTCAAACAGTACGGAGTGAGTCGTGGATGATATCACGACACTCATATCAATTAATAGTTGAGGGGGGACGATATTTAGGTCCTTTACTGAGGAATGATTTCAACTCTCGGTCTTGAACGATGTTAAGATCTCCTGTTATAACATGGGAACTGGGTCCATAAATGTATTTGGAAGTACTGCAATTACATGAAGTAGGTGTATTTTCACTGATATTAACATCTTTACACAATTGGCTAGAATTAAACACAAATTTCCGGGTAGATTTCTTGTAAATATAATAAATAAGAGGGAGCTCAGTATTATCAAAATATCCAGGAATTTGTTCTTTAACAGAATGGTCGTTCAAAATACCAGCAATATTAACAAAATCAAAACCTTTATTGACATACTTTATTTTAATAAAATGTTTTTTATGATCAGGACGATCAATTTTAGGAAACAGTTTAGAATAACAACATGCCATTATAATTTGAACGATTTCATACTTAGGACTGCTATATGAAATTGTGTTGCAATCCTCTAAAATTTTATTTAACTTATTAATCGGTAATGAACAGAGCTTTGTTAACAGATAATGTCTGCCGTTGTTTTTTGAAATAGAGATGAGGTCCGAAATATTGGTATGATTTGTCCGAAATTTTCTTTGATTGCGATTTTTTCTACGACCATGAGGGCAGTTTTTTCGAACAGTTTTAGAAACAATATCCAAAATGTTAACAGAATTGGTTCTTGATATATTGCCAATTCCCATGATATTATCATTGAGACCGAGAATTGAATTATTTTCCGTGATCGTACAAACTTTGAATGAGATTCACCAGGCTGCTTATTTACTACTTCCAAAGGTTGAACTGCTAAATATTTAATAGGATGATTGTGCTTCTTAAGGTGTTGATAAATGATACTTTTGAATTTATTGGGTCTTTTAAAACGATACAGATGTTCTTGAGTGCGTTTAGATAAATACCGTCCAGTTTCACCTACGTACTGAATACCGCATCCCGGTTTGTTTCATGTGAGTAAATAAATAAGACTGTTTGTTTTTCAAGTTATATCAGTTTCAAATTTTAAAGAAAATGTGCGACCATTAAATATGGACCTTACCGTATTGATGTGGAAAGACGGGGACATGTAAGTCATTTTTTGGCATGACACTTATCAATAGAAGGGTAACCACGATTTTTATTGTATTTTTAGATAAGCGATTTTGAAGATTGAGACGTGTAGATACCCTTTGAACGAGTTTAGTATTTAATATTTTTCCATTTCTAAGCTTCATATTTGTTTTTTGTTTGTGAATTATATTAGAAAGGAGCAAAGACTGGTGTCCAGAATATGAACCAAAATACAATCATTTAAGTTATGTAGAAATGATAAATCTGTTCGGCTAAAGATGTCAAACGCTATCCGTATTAATTACCCCGAAAAGATAGGGTATATCAGGTTAGCGACTGACGTCTGACTAAATAGTAGAAAGGGGCTGAATATTGAAGTACTACTTTTTTGATAAATATTCCGAAAGTAATGAACTAGAGAAGTTCTCGTTCGGACACACACACATGCTAGAACCAAAATTGTGTACGCAAGAAGCGCGTGTCGTCTACCACAGACTCTTCCAAATATGTGGCACTGTATCATAAAAGTGTCATTGGACTTCTATGTTTTCTGCAAAGGTTAGCATTATTATACACTTCGTGAAATATACCTGATCATGTCTTGCAATAGCATGATTATCATAGTTTTGATGTTTAATCGTTCATAAAAAGAAAACGTATCACTAGATGGCCAATGCAATAACATATTATTACGTCGATAAAACATCATTTACAATATATCCTTATACACTGAATATTCTACACCAAATCATATATGCTTTCTTTTTCTAACACAAACCCTTATCACTGTCAAACCATTATAATCTTACATAAGACTAATCATCTATTTTATTGTTGCATGCTTAAATATATTGACTAATTCGTATATTGCCGCACGTTCGTTGTAATGAAACCAAAATACGATTACGAAGTCAATTAATATTTTATGAATTTGATTAAATGCTTTAGATCATTACTTAATAAGAAAATTAAGTGTTTATTTTAGAACACATTGAAAATAGCGAGTTAATTGTAGATCGTATTGCATTTGATCACGCGATAGTTCCGTCGATTAAAACGGAATGAAACGATAATTTCGTAAGTTGTACGTATTCGAAATGTTATAACCTTTACTTGGTGAAAATATTGTTGAAGTATGATTGGAAAGGATCGGTTACTAGTACTGCGTACGAATTGTCAAACAACTCAGTTGTACTGATATTTTGCAGTGACATATTTCTTAACCTTGAATCTGAATTGAAAATTGACATAATTTAGATGAACTTGCACGAAACAGCTAACGTTCAATTTAAGCAAAGTTTAAATCAACTTAGAAATTAAACTTGTTGGTTTTGTTAATTCAAATCCAATTACGGTGGCGACATTAGATAAAGAAAATTAATCATTTAGGAACTTAATTTGATTTCTTAATTACTGACAGCAGTGTTATATAAAGTGATGGATTCGTTTTTAGATCTTAACGATTAAATAATTATAAAAAATCCCAGAAATTCAAGTAGGAAAATACATTGTATACTACGGAGCATGAGCATGTATGTTATATACTAAAATCAAATCTTACATTTCTGTTTACAATCCCTTGACAAATCATAGATATGTGAGTACATTACAATAATAAGCTTTATTTCACATCGCTAATGGCACCAGTGCACATAATTCATCCATCAAATATGACATATGTGGTTATTATTTTTCAAATGATAGGACATATTCATTGATTTTTCTAACAACTTTTTAATTTAAATGTTCGTGAAGAACATATGCATTTGTACATTTTCAATTAACCATCAACTTATTTATATGGAGGAAATATGATAGTTTGAGAGAAGTCGTGATTCCTGCTTCAAACTGTCTAAATGTATAAGCTTTGTCTCAAAAATGTTGAAATGAAAGTGTCATTATAATATACAACAATATTAAAATGTTTTAGACAACTATAGTTAAGTAATTTTAACAAGAGGCTGATTAACTACCATTAAAATAATAAATCAAACAATTTGTACGTTTAACATTTCATGTTCAGACATACTGAATGATGACAATACCAAATTGTCAGTTTCAGCTTTATAATGAGCTTAAAGATAGAAATCTTCCTGAAATTAAGATGGAAAAAGAAACAAAACTTAACAATTATTTAAGAATAATCTAAGTCACGAATTTTGTATCAACTCATCTCCCAGCACAGTAAAAACAGGAAACAAGATCAGTCAACATTATTTATGACGACTGCAATATACAGCAATCAAATTTTATGTTGAGTGATTTAGAAATAGGACGATGATTTGTTTGTTCAAAACAGTTTGTAGTAACGTTTTAAATTCGAAAAATTGTTTCAATTTTATACAATTAAGCGAATTTTCAAACGAAAAAATGAAACCAAACAATCACATGAATATCTATATTTGAATTACATTTACTCTTTAGTGACACAAGTCGTTCAACTAGAAGTTGACACAAGTACGTGTAATACCAACATCTGTATTAAGTTAGTTAATAATTTCTATATCATTAATGGGTAGAACAGCTTGATTAGTTTTATAGATTTTCATTTATGATAAAACGTTGTAACTAGATAGGTAATTACACTTATATAGAAATACAATATTGTTTATTCTTCGCTGATTAGATGACAATATCACTAAGGTTAGTGTTGAAAATTGGTTTATTGGACAGCTGTTGCGCAACTACTGAAATTGCATGGTAAATAATACATATAATGAATAATAGATGTCAACAATGATATCTGACTGTATAACATACCATATCAACCCAAACCATCAGACTCCTTTGGAAAGATCGAGCATACGAACAAAGGCCAGAAAAACTTAGACAAAATTTTCTAACAGAGAATGATTTGGGTTGGGTGTGGGGGTCGGGGTAGGGTGTGTGTATGTGTACGTTTCATTGTTATGTTTTTTAAATGATGGTTATCCCTACAATGTGGAGAGAAAAAAATAACTCAAAACGTTAGAATACATTTATAGTCTATGACATTCTAAAGCAATTTTTTTTCTCAAAATATCCAATACTTCACAAAATTTCTACAATGACTGAAGTTTTCCAAGTTGTAAAACAACTCAAGATAACATAGATTATTTGGAAAATTTTTGAAAAAGTTGACATTTAATTTATTTTTCATATCTTATTATATATCTTATAACTCATTTTCTTGCATCTCTTTGATTTATTGTTTTTTTTTCAACTTGTCTGAAAAGTATTCCGATGTATCTTATTCTTAGTTAATACTCTACAAAAATATGTTTTATTAAAATACTACTTGTATTTCAATGTTTAGATCCGTATGTTTTGTGTAAAAAATTGTTGATTTTGAAAAGTCATTTGATTTTAATTTTTTAACATAACTCAGTGTTTGCCAATTTTGAACTGTCATAGTTAGATGTTTGCCTGTGGGTGTCCTATTGTTATTATGGAAATGTTATTTTGTGACTTTTGTCTTATTCCCATAGTTTTGCATTAGTAGTTACACTATCTGATCTTGATTCATTGTTTCTTGTTCCAATTATTTATAATGATATATGTTTAAATAAGTTATGTCTTATGACTTATTGATATTCCTTGCATTGTTATCAGGTGGATATTAATCAAGTTTCTTAACGGAAAACAATTGTTACTGTCACTATGGTTTTGTATTTGAATTCAGAAGAACAATGAGGATTATGTGGGAAGAAGCAAGAATAGAGTCACGTACAAAGCTCGAAACAGCTACAAATATTGCAATTAATCATTCGATATGTAATGATCATATTGCAGACAAAAATCTATAAACCTAATCAAGCTGTTATACTTTTAAGGAGATTGGTATCAAAATCTATTGCATTGTATTCCATTTATCTATAGGCCATTACATATGCATATTCTAATCATTGCATTTATCTGCCGGTCATGGAAGATAGAGAGTTACCGCAACGATAAGTTCTTGGTAGTTGCATAGTTTCCCTTGCCAACATAACACTAAAATCAAATTACATTTGTTGTAATTTCTTACAATAGACTATGAGATCAAGACATAGGACTATTGATAAAGTAACATTAAGCCTTTTTCTAAACACAGACTAGACTAAGGACCATCTGCACTGTAAACGAAGTATAAAATACACTTTCCCTTGAATAGGACTCAAAATAATATGTGATAAAAAGTTTCTTTCAAGTTCTGATTCCATGATTAGCATAGAGTAATACAAATTATCTACCAAAATTATTTTATGTATTATACGTGAAATTGAATGGGTTTACTGATGATTATAATGCTGGTATACGTTTGCAGACCAATTCAAATTTCAGGTTAACAAAATATTACTACATCGCCATTTCATGCATGAAAGGAAAATGTTATTTGAAAAACAACATCAGAATACTACTGAAACAAACTATATCATTATACTCTAATTATGAGATAAAATGAGGATGCTACGATTAATTTTTAAAACAAGCAACCGAGTGGTGTTTGTTGTTACGCCCCGTTTTGATAGTAAAAGGCCTTTTTTTCTTGTCGACCTGTTCATTCGTCTCTTAGTCAATCCGATCACCCGTTTCGTTTCATGTCAGAGTAAATGTGTAATGCACTTAACCATTAAGCTGGGTCAACTCGACTTTGAAGTCAATAAAACTGTTCATTATCAAGTTACTTTATCAATAATCCAAATGAGTGTTCTGACCCAGATAACACCGAGCAATGTGATATAGTGATCGGGAAATATTGCTCAAACGTCGTTTATACCAGGTTTTCAATCGCCTTTAAGTTTACTGAACACTTATTCAATCGTGGGAAAAATTTGAGGTTACAATAAGGATGGATCATAAAAGTCCCTTATCAAATGGTAAAACCAAAAGATCAATTACATCAAATGAATGTAAAGCATAGGGAAATATACCTGACTTATATAATTAGATCATGCATTTCCTTATGTAGAAAAGGATGGATTAAATATGGTTTGATAGCTAGCTAAACTTTCACTTTATATTGTGTATGTGTTATAACCAGATAAACCTCATATTTGTTTGTTGTGTATGTTTTATAGCTAATTAACCTCTCACTCTAGTTGTTGACAGTTTTATTTCTCTGATTTTTTTTTGTTGAATTTCTTCAGTCTAATTATAAATTACATGATTAACACAATGCATTATGAATTTCCAGGTCTTATCACCCACTGCCTTAGAAGATGCAAAACAATTAGTACTGAATGCCTTTGATGAAAATTCTGATGGAAGAATAGATATTGCTGAGGTTAGTACCATACTGGATGTATAAGGGTGTGTAATCTATATATGCCGTGAAAAAATAAACGCGGAATGTCTAGTCCCGATAAGGATAAACCCGAAATTCCCACAAAAATGTCATGTTTCGAAATAAAAGATGATATCATCAACGAGTAACAAACATGAAAACAACAATGAATATAATAAAGGACATATTATGTTAATTTAAGTATCTGTATCACGCTTTAACCGATCCTTTTTTTCGGGAAAATAAACTCCTTTAAAAAAACTACCGTGTCAGATTTTACCAAATTTGACTCAAATCTAGACACAAAAATTTCATGAGGTCAATTTGATTATTTTGTAACGGATCATGAAAATAACGATAAACGACAAGCTGAATAATAACGATAAACGACAAGCTGAATAATAACGATAAACGACAAGCTGAATAATAAAGATAAACGACAAGCTGAATAATAACGATAAACGACAAGCTGAATAATAACGATAAACGATAAGCTGAATTTCGACAAAAAAAAGAAACTAAAGATTACAATGGGACACTCAAAGTCTTCAGTCGAAAACAAAATAATATTATCATGGCAAAAACGAAATGAAAGAGAAACAACATTACACAAAATGATAAAAAAAAAATGATCAACAGAAACCCCATCAAACTCGGTGATAAATATTATTCGGTAGTTCACATTCAAGAAAAAGGGGACGAAAAAAAACCAACCCAGTCATCAGTGAAAAATCAAGAAAACAAGCCAGGAAGAAGAAAATGAATCAATGGTAGACACATTTCTATCATTATGTCATGGTGATTGATATAAGTGGTATATTTACAAGTTAAAAAAAAGGAGTATATTCTCGCTCATGTTACACAGAGGGAGGAATAGGGGTCATAACATAACATTATCGGTCCAGATTTGCAGCTCGGCTATACAAATCATCCCAAATCATATAATGACTGGAAATACCGACCCATATGTAAATATATATTTCATGGCAAAATCATTGTTCAAGTCATATATTATTCAGTTATCACATATACAATCTGTGACATCTTACTTAGATCTAAAAAAGGAATATTTCACTATTGTCAATAAAAAATATAGTAGCTAAAAATGTTAACCAGATTGGATGATTCATGTTAATTAGATATAAGGAGTGTTGCACAGTTTTTTGCAGACATGTAATCGAAAGATGAAAACTGATGACCAACCTACGCATCAATTACTACCTAATAATATGTATATATATGTATAACTGCACACAAGGGAAAAAGTTCAATCAATCCATCTGGGAAAACTACCATTTAAGAACAGTACCCTTCACATCTAGCTATTATGAGTATGACGTATTTATAATGTTAGGCAGTTTTTCAATCATTAATTTTTTTTCTTTAGTGGTGCACCAGTTCCATCTAGTAAATGAGTGATATGTTTTATATAATGTCACAGACTCTCAATGGAAACTCTTAGAATGTATAAATGTCTGTAGAACAAAAACGAATCCGTGATTTCCATTACTTACTAAATTAAGATACCTATTGTTGCATAGAAATTGGATTATCTGATCTCACAGGACACAATAAAGACACAAATCTAAAAATAAGGAAATGTGGTAGATTGCCAATAGGATAACTATCAACAAGAGTCTAGATTACATGGATGTTAGCGGCTATAGGTCACATTTAACTTTTAGTGTGAGCATGTGGCTTACTGTTTGTTGTTATCACTACAAACCAGTAAAAGTCTGAAATGGCCTATATCTGTAATCGACTGAAATGATTTGTACTCGACCATTCTGAATTGGTTTGGATTTTACTCGACATTACTCGACACCAGTCTTAACTATACTCGACTGTTCCGATTTGTACTAGACCCTTATCATTGCCATTTAAAATAGTCTGTATAACTCGACCAGTCAGATGCATTTTTAACCCATTCTCGACCTTTACCCTACCTATTTTTGTTTAGTCTAAACCATATTGAGGTGCTCATTCTTTGGCACTTGTTTTTTTTTCTTTCAAATTTGGTTTTCCGAAATTCCTAAATAAATACTACATAGGTGTCATGGTTACATAAACTAGTTACAGGGGTCGAATTTAAGTTTTTTTGTGTACTAGCCAGCCGGACTAGTGGACTGAAAACTCTACTGGTCCGGCTCCAAATCTACTGGTCCTGCAAAAATGACATTAATTTGACAAACACTAATATAAATGACAGATGTTTAATTTTATTTTGATGCTTTCGTTTACATAAGTTAGACAGTAACAAAGGAATTTCCACATTTTGTATTGTTGTGAAGGACGCTCACCCGAGATATTAATTAACTTGATCAATTGTAATACCCCCCAGTACCGTGTAATTGATTTCACAGGTAAATTGTTTTGTAAATCAGTGATTTTTATCGACAAATTTCTACTGGTCCGCCGGACCACCAGCTGACAAAATCTACTGGTCCGACGCAAATTTTACTAGTCCCGGACTACCGGACTAGCGATAATTTCGACCCCTGAGTCTAGTTATATAATTATCTTTTTAATAAACTAACATCAGCCAACAAAATCACTGAAATATACTATTCTTATTATAATTTGGAATATCATATTTATAATTTATACCAAATAGTGATTAAAAACAATTATTGAAATGAACGAAATTGTTCTTATGATAAGTGGTAAAGTATAAAGTAATACCTCCCGCTTGAGGCAAACTCATTTAAAGCATCACACCTTATCAGTGAGTATTATTACTAAATAAGATTCATTCAAAATTGCAACAGTTTGTTAAACCTAAATCACAGAGCCTTTTGGTTTCAGCAGATAAGTATTACAAGAGTTTAAGAAAAATCGCATTTTCTTTTTATCTGTAAAACACACATGTATACTGATGTACTCCAATCTTATTAAAGCTTTGGATTTCAAATATTTTGGCCACGAGCATCACTTAAGAGACATGTATTGTCGAAATACGTATCTGGTGCAAGAAAATTGGTACCGTTAATTTTATTATAGTCTTTTAGTAATAATAAAAAAACATGTTTACTGCATTTTTAACTAAACTCAACTGACACCTTTAATCTATATACTAGACTAAGTTAATGGTGAAAATTGTCCAGTAACCATAAACATTAATATATCTGAAGCATTATAATTTTTTTAATAACATTGAAAATATTAGACACAATTCAGTTTTGAGATTATTTGATCATTCCGTTTTCTTTTTATTTTCAAGGTGATATATATTTATATATACATTTATATATGTCAGTGATTATGAATAAAGTATTGCAGTTATATTATGTTTATTGTGATATTTTGGTTTTAATACAATTTTTTATTTCAAATTGTTGTTCAAATTTGCTGGCCAGGGGAAATAACTGTTGATAAAAACCCTTCATAAATTGATGAAATACAATAGGTAGATATGTCTTTTTTTATGTCAAGTTAGTTAGGACTTGGTCGGGTATGGGTCAGACTAGGTCGAGTATGGTTCAGACTAGGTCCAGCATGGAAGACATAACTGATTTATGTTTATTATTGTGACAATTAAACTATTTTTGCTTTGTTTAAACATTTCATTGACTGTTTTATTTTTTACAGTTGGCTCAGATTTTACCTACAGAAGAAACATTCTTGTTGCTATTTAGAAGAGATAATCCACTCGACTCAAGTGTTGAATTTATGAAGGTAAGTATATACCATAGCATTAACATTTTAAACCTGCTGTTAATTTGCAAGTACGAAACATATGATATTGATTTATATTAAACATATAGCTAAAAATGGAAACTATTTCATTCAATTTAACTGCTTCCGTTATCATATATATTTTTAATTTGATAATAGCTCTTTTAAAATTATTATCAACGTTGTTGAATAGGTATAAGAAATTCGATGAGTTTTTATTTACTCAAAGACTTACATAATGTCACATTATCTCACATATATATTGACACATTTAAACAATCGGATTTGACAGGTACTTTTGTCTCTCCGTATGTTCTAGATTCATACCGAAATAGAATATGTATCGATCTATTTAAAAAAAAAAGCTCATACAACGTTGCGAAAGACTGATATATTGTCCTGCATACCATTCACCCTTTGCATTTGTGTAATCAAAAACGAGGGCGTATTTTATTTGTTATCTTAGTTTTGGGAAAAAACAAAATTAGGTGTATAAAGACATATGTCTTTTTTATAAATTTCATTTGACCATCCTTTACTATAACGGAACAGTTAAGACTAAGTTTTTGTTATTTTTTTCTATTTAACTCCGATACAAGTTACAAAGTGTTTGTGTTTTGAGACCAGATAAAAACAGAGCAAGTACGCAAATTTATTTTGAATGACATAAACAGAGTAACACAAACCCTTTAAGTCACACACATTACGAGTTAGATTATTGAATCAGAAATCAACCTAAGAAAGTTCTAAATTCTGTGTTGCGAGCACAAATTGTATGCTTAAAATATTCATAGAACCCCCTTGGGTATCAATTGGTAAAGGATCACCTGCACTTCATGTATCAACATATGATTCCATTCTAAAAGGCTATTCATCACGAATGAAGGAATAGCAATATATATGCCCATTGGTCATATGGACAAAAGAAGTCCAAAAAAACCTAATGTCTTAAATATATATATGTTGATCAAATGTTGGAATGGCGAAAGTAAAATTAGTGTATTGGTTATTGCATGTGTTCATCCTCTTAGCATAGATAGAATAATTTAGGATAGCTTTCTTATTTCAAGTAATTAAAAAGATTTTTTTTTTCGTTTCGGCTCCAAGATTTAATATCTTTCACATAATTTATCTATTTGAAGTTAAAGTGATCGTTTTCATACAGAAGGGACAATAGTTGAATGTAATTATACAGATATAAGACAAAACCAGTTGACAAAGAAAACCTTATCAGTCAAAAGTGAAAAATATTGCGACAATATAGGGAAAAAGTTAACTACGCAGTAAACAAAAAGCTAAGAAGCACCTTGTATTACCAGGAAACTCTTGTACTTGAAAGGATCAGAATGATAGATTCTTTTTGTGTGATATTTTACTATATATTTATTATAAGGTCTTAAATTCTGATTTCCAGAACTGGCACATTCCAAAGCAGTACGGAACAATAGATCGATTTTTGATCTTATATTATATAATTTCCCGACAGATTACCTTTTCTGTGGCAAAACATTCTGGTACCCGTTCGAAATATTATAAATCATGTAATCGGTGTAATTTGAGTGAATATTTATTGCTTTTCAATGATTTTGTCGTATAAAAAAGTATATAGCAGTTAATTTTATAAAAATTTGATACTTAGTTTTACATCTTTACTGGTACTTGACTTGGTACTGGTATGTCCTACGTATACCACATAATACGTAGGTAAACCGTCGAAAAAATATAAACTTCGGAGTTATCAGTCGGTAATGTCAAAATAGTCTATTGGTAAAAGAAAATGACTTGTCTGGACACAAGACCAAAAATGCTACAACTAGTTTCTTATCTAAAGCACTTATTCGAATATATAATCAAAGACATTTGAACAGTATGTCAGTCATAGTCATTAATCGAATTATAAGTGATTTAAGATCTACTAATGCATTTTCTGAGAGAACACAGCAATTAAGTAGGACGTTTTTTTCCTAGACTACATCGACTGTATACGATTTTTGTTGCATGCGGTAAAATGTCCTTTTAAAAACTAATTGACCGTACATAAACAACTGTCAGACTCATTTAACATGCCCTGACTATTTTAAATGTTTTTTGTTTGACTTTTCCTGAAACAATTTTGTTCTGAATTTATTTTGTATATTCCAATTCATTGTCTAATAGGATTTGCTCGTGCGATGAAAATTAAGTTTTACAAGTTATTAGAATATATTTTTCAACGTACACAGAATGCCAGACATCATTAGTATTATAAAAGTTATAGTGGTGAAGTGTGAATCTTTCCGAAATATCTACTTCAATTAAATTGAATGTTGCATGATAGCATAGACTGTACTGACAGATATGAATCTTAATGACAAATTCTGGCGAAGTAAATTTACCGAAAGGTTTTAACTGATAACCAAGGATCTTTTTATTTGATTACTTTGATTTTAGCTCTGTATTTCAATTCAAATTATAGAACACATGCCTGCACAGTGATATAATTTACATGCATATTTCGTTTGTTTGAATCAACCATATTCGTTCTTCGTAATTTCTCATTAAAATCCTCTAAATTTGTGTAATTTTATTTCTTAATGTCAATGACATAGGCGTAGCTGGATTTTTTTAAAAGAATCATTTTATGACATTTTATTGAAAAACTGGATTTTTAAAACTTTTATACTTAACTTGTTTCACCATGACATGAACAGATCAACTTATAGTCATCCGTGATATACATTAAACTCCAGGGTTTATGGGAGAGATCCGTTTGCACCAAAAACGCGTCCTTTTGCGCCAATGCCAATGCTACGTTTGCGCCACCTGTTTTAAAATTACATGGTATCATTTGCGCCAAAAATTAAACATACGATTGTTCCAATTGGAAGATAAATGACTTCCCTCCTCCTTTATTCGGACTTTGAATCGACAGTTTACATTGCAAATGTTTCATTTTTCTTCACTTTTGGCATAACTTGAATTAAATATTCAGCAGAGCAATAAGTTTTCTCCTCTCTATGTACATGGACTGTCTAATGTATTTCAAATCATTCCTCACCAGATGCTCATCTTCATGGTGCAATATATTCGAACATATAATCCTTTTAAAGCAAAAATGAGAATAAATAGATAGATATGTGTACAGGTAAATTGGCGAAAATGAGTTCCAAAAATTGGCGCAATTGATACATTTAGAAAACTAAATTTGGCGCAAATGATACCCCTGAAAAACAGTAATTGGCGCAAAAGGACTGCTGCCAAACTCAAAGCATTCCTAAAGTCAGCAGAACTCACAGACTTTCACTTATACATTTAAGGTTTGGGATATCACGTTAGTTTATTTTAACTTTAAACTTTGTAAATTTTCTTTGTTTCCCTCGCACGATTAAATTCAAGGAGCCTTTGATAGAAAATGAATAGATCCCCTGTATTTCAGTTCTTGCAATGTGTCGACTTATAACGACAATTTCACCAAGTAAGCATGTAAACACTCTCATGCCGACACTTACCGTTATCTTGATGATATTTTTTCGTTAAATAATCAAGAATTTTCTCAATATACTGCGGAAATTTACCCCAAGGAACTTACTTTAAATAAATCAAATTTATTCGGTAATAACTGTCCTTTCCTGGATTTAGATATTTCGGTTTTAAACGGGAAACTCTTCACTAAAATTTACGACAAAAGAGACGATTTTTCGTTCCCTATTGTTAATTTTCCATTTTTAGATGGTGATGTTCCTTTCGCACCATCTTACGGTGCTTATATTTCACAACTTGTTCGCTATGCCCGTGTCTGCCGGACGTTTTTGATTTTAACGAACGCAACCTATGTATTACTGGTAAATTATTAAACCAGGGATATCGTTACCATAAATTACTTAAAACCTTTACTAAATTTTTCCATAGATATAAAGATTTGGTTTTGAAGTTTGGTTGTACCTGTAGAACACTTATTTCAAACGGGATAGCACATCCTCATTTTTACGGAAATGTTGTTAACCGTGCCCGGAAATTTAGAAATGATCCATGTAAATTTGTCGCTCCTTTAAATAAACTTATTCTAAAAGGTTACTTATTCAACACTGTAATAAGATCATTGAATATTGCTTTTATTGGTATAGATATTGATTTTGTTATCAGTAAATTAAAAGTTAACTAAATATTGCTAGTATGTTATATGCATATACATAATTATGGATCTACAATCTGTCGATACCTGTAACTTGGCATTGCACAAGGTCATGTTTTTCTCTGGCTGTTTATGACGTCTTTACACTAATTCCATTGGATGTTGGATGTGTACGGATTGATAGTTACATGATTTTTGTATTAGTTGTCAGTGGCTTTGAACTAGCTGTCAGATAACTGCAAGTACTCTCAGATCTGTTCATTGTGTCTTTTTGTGTCGGGATGTATAAGTACCGGCCACGTTCACTTGTATTTTGTCCATCTGATGGGTTAAGCCTTTTTCAACTGAATTTTATAGTTCGTTCTTATGTTGTACTGTTATACCACTGTCCCAGGTTAGGGGGAGGGTTGGGATCCCGCTAACATGTTTAACCCCGTCACATTATTTATGTATGTGCCGGTCCCAAGTCTGGAGCCTGAAATTCAGTGGTTGTCGTTTGTTTATGTGTTACATATTTGTTTTTCGTTCATTTTTTCACATAAATGAGGCCGTTAGTTTTCTCGTTTGAATTGTTTTACATTGTCTTATCGGGGCCGTACGGTGACCTATAGTTGTTAATGTCTGTGTCATTTTGGTCTTTTGTGAATAATTGTCTCATAGGCAATCATACCACATCTTCTTTTTTATAACATATGCTTAAAATGGAAATATTATCAAAAACTTTTTTCAGAAATGCATTAAATGTATGAAGTGGTTCAATAGATGTAATGCATTTTGTTTGTAAAATCTTATTTATAAATAAAAATTACATTGATAGATAGATCTTTTAGTCTTTTTATAGCTAGAATTCATTACTATTTACAACTATATCAGTCTGTCACTGTAATATGTATTCCCTAATTATTGGAACCTCAAATCATAGATACATCTAGTTTTGTTTCATTCAGTTAGAAATTCAAAAATGATATAATAGATATGAGAAGATCCAAGTCGTAATTTGAAAAAGTAAAACCTTTATAGGTCAAAGAATAGCCTTCAACACGGAGCCTTGGCACACACCGAACAGCAAGCTATAAAATGCCGCAACAATGACTAGTGTAAAACTATTCAATTAGGAAAACCAACGGTATAATCTATATTAAAAACAAGAAACGTGAAACACTTATGAACCACATCAATAAACGACAACCACTGAACATCAGGTTCCTGACCTAAGACAGGTACCAACAAATGCAGCGGGTTTAAACGTTTAATAGGTGCCACTCTTTATTCTACCATGATACAAAAGTATAACATCACAACATGTCACACTTTAAAATATCAATAAGAATGTTCGATCTAAACGTTTCATAAAAAATGTCCAATATAATCATAAAGTCTACAATTGAAAATAGTCTGTAGAGAACCTCTGATAGATAAATGTCGTTTAGTCGTTACTCATTTGCTTTTCTAGAGAACATCAATTTGTCTAAATGTCTAAAACATTTAAACCGGGTATTCAATAAAGATCTGTTCATCAGCAACTAACAAATTTCCCAGAAGAACCACAAGTATTCACACCCTGTTTAAACTAATACATTAAGGACATCTAAACAACAGTCACGTTTACTTTTATTACAGTTTGTAGGACTATATAGATAAAATGGATAAGCGTTGTTTCCTGGCAAAAGAACCCATGGACCAGAAGGACGAATGGTTTGTTTTTCATGAATCAACACTGATCTATTGTATTTATAATTTAAGCAATTGTGTTAATGTCTTTTCAAATTATAAGCTTTTTCTTAATTAAAAGGTATTGTGTGTAAGTTTAAGAAATGAACGTAACGTGTTCAATCTATTTTCTTTCTAGTGGAAATGAAATTTACGTTGAAGACTTAAAATTATCTTATCTCTAGTAGGACCATTAAATATAGAATACATACCGTTAGGAAATGATGGTGTGCTACCGATACCTTCCCTTGGAGTTGAAAATACAGAATTGTTAAATAAATTATTTTGGAAATTATTTTCTTGATATATATACTCAAATAGTTTCGAAGTGAATTATTTATAGTGAAAGTTAAAATTATAATAATCTGTTGACAATTTTGTTATTTGATTAGAATCTGTAGGATTATAATTAGCTTTACAGCGTAGTTTGCGACTATGTTAAATGATGAAACAAGAATGAATGACATTTATCATGATTTTTTAAAAAATATGATAGGAAACATCCGTGTGCGAATGATAACAATATGAACAAGAAATATGAATGAAGTTTGTATTGACATATTGATTATGTAATAAAGATGATAAATATGCATGTTGCTGTATTGATATTAGCCCTAATGGGCTATGAAATAATATGATTGTCCCAGTTAGTGTCTAGACAATGTTTAATGACCCCACAGGTATTTAAATGCTCAGTTCGGTATCCACTAGTACCAATCAACATGTTCTAATTTTAGTGTACCCTATACAGTTGGTAGTCAATGTACTCAGGTAAAACGTTTCCATAGAGTTGAACTTTTTGATACAACTAACGAGAACTTTACATTCAGATATTCAACAAATCATACGTTATAATTAATCTTCTCATTAATCAATTTTCTCAACTGGAAATAGAAAGAAATCTAATTTTAGGTTATTTCCAATCATAATGTATTTCTGTCTGCCACGCAAATAAAGTAAGAAATGCTTAGTTTTGCGTTCAGGCCTGGTTTGTCTCTGAGTCGGGTGTGTCTATTTTCTGTGTTGGTCTTCAATGCATTATGTATTATGGTTTTGTTTCTGTAATTAGTTAACGTCAGTTTGATCATGTAAATCTTTTATATTCATTTGATAAAATTTACTGTTTGCAATAGCATAAATTGTTCTATATAATAAGGATGTTCTTATCACAAGCAAAAAACCCTAGCCGTATTTGGCACAACCTTTTTCAACTTTTGATCCTCAGAGCTATACAACTTTGTTCCAACTTTTTTTGACTTTCGAACTTTTATATCTGGGCGTCACTGGTAATTAGTTATCAAAGGTACCAGGATTATAATTTAGTACGCCAGACGCGCGTTTCGTCTACATAAGACTCATCAGTGACGCTCATATCAAAATATTTATAAAGCCAAACAAGTACAAAGTTGAAGAGCATTGAGGATCCAAAATTCCAAAAAGTTGTGCCAAATACGGCTAAGGTAATCTATGCCTGGGATAAGAAAATCCTTAGTTTTTCGTAAAATTCAAAGTTTTGTAACAGGAAATTTATTAAAATGACCACATTATTGATATTCATGTCAACACCGAAGTGTTGACTACTGGGTAAGTCTTGTTTGGACGAGGCGCGTTTTTGACGTAATGAATTTTAAACCTGATGCCTTTTGTTATCTATTATTCATGTGTTTCTATGCCTAATACGTTCTACTATTTATTTGTATTGTAGTCCTGTATTATTATGTTGTCATTTTAATGTTATATTTAACAATGCCACCAAAGTGCGAGGTTTGGCATGCCACAAAACCAGGTTCAACCCACCATTTTTTTCTTTATAAATGTCCTGTACCAAGTCAGGAAAATGGCCATTGTTATATCATAGTTCGTTTCTGTGTGTGTAACATTTTTACGTTGTGTTTCCGTTGCGTCGTTTGTTTTCTCCTATTTTTGAGTGTGAATTCACATTACTATAAGACGTGTCACGGTACTTTTCTATCCCAAATTCATGTATTTGGTTTTGATGTTATATTGGTTATTCTCATCGGATGCTTAGTCCGTTGCTGTGTGTGTTACATTTTAATGTTGTGTCGTTGTTCTCCTCTAATATTTAATGCGTTTCCCTCAGTTTTAGTTTGTTACCCCGATTTTTTTTTGTCCATAGATTTATGAGTTTTGAACAGCGGTATACTACTGTTGCCTTTATTTAGTTCGGTATTCGCTCGTACCAATCATAATGTTCTAATTTTGATGTTCCTTTCAAAATGGTAGTTAATAGACTTAGCTTAAAACGTTTTTCGTAGAATTAAACTTTTTTGTAAAACTAACGACAATTTTACCATCAGAACTTAAACAAATCATACGTTATCAGTCTTGTCATTAGTCAATATTCTCAACTGGAAATCGACAGAATTCTATTTTAAGTTTATTTCCAATCATCAAGTATTTCTGTCTGCCACACAAATGAAGTAAAAATGATGATAATTAGTTTCAGTATCTTACTAAGATGACAATAGACATTTAATTACTGAAAGTGGGACTAATAGAAAACATTACTTCAATGCGAAACCTCGATTTTAACACAGAGAAAGTTTCTTCTTGAGTAGGAACTGTCTTTCGAGTGCACACATATGTAAGCGACAAGCTAATTGACTACTGTATTTTTAAATCTGAAATTTGAAATTTTAAGTCTTCATGTTTGTCATGCTATTAAACCCGTTTGTTTATATTTGTATTTCAAAAAAACGACAAAAAACACATGGCTTTTAATAAAAAAAAAATCGCCAACTAGTATTTTGATATCAACATTAGTAATATTTTCCAATAAAGATACATGAAAAATTGAAATATAACACTTTTTATATACCTACATTATCATTTGCATCAAATATATTCACTCAGGGCTATGTCTTCTCGTTTTACGTTTAAACCCCTCAATTAATATAATATGTGAAGCGCGTGATTGTATCACGTTATACGGACTTCAACAACAAGAATATGTGTATGACCCAAAAGTACTGCACTAGGGCGACTAAGATGAACAAATATATACACACGACAACATTGCTAATTGGTTAAACGTTAAGATGTAGTAACGTCTTAACGCGCTCAACCATGCCTTTGCAAGGGGTGTGAAACATTCTTAACGTTAGAAGCTCACTATGTCAACTTACCTAGTCTGTTTTCGTAAAGTCTATGTGATTTTCCATTTTCATTTCCATTTTATTTGTATTCTGTTGTATTCTCAATAGATTACGTGATTGGAACACCGGTTTACTTTTTTTTGTATGTTTCAATTTGTCATCGATCATAGAAGTCATGTACAAAACAAATATGTTTCAATAGATATGATGCGGTATCTGGTCATGTCTTATATGGCAGTTGTTACAGTTCGTTTCATAGGGTGTTGGCGTTTGTTTTTGTTGCACTTTGGTGTTCCTGTTGTTCTTTTGTTTTCTTCTTATATTAGACGTTTTGATTTGTAACTCCGATTTGTTTTAATCTCAATCTTTTTATGTCTTTTGAATATCGGTATACTACTGTTGCCTTTATTTATAATTATTTATAACTGATATCGTTAACTTTTGAATAATATATTATCTCTTGTATAATTTTAGGTATGGAAAGAATATGATAAAGACAGAAGTGGATATATAGAAGCTGACGAGTTGAAGGTAAGTTTGTTCAGAGCTATTCATATTTAAGATAACACTGATTTTTATAAATCATGTCAAACTAGACACATCGGAGACTACACTTGTCTCATTTGACGTAACAAATCATAACTACAACAAGGTCAGTTATCAAGAATAAAAGCAATATGATATTCGTTCAAAATTTAACCAAAAATGTCTAGTATATGTAGGTAAGTATTAATTGAAGGTAATAGATTTATCTTTGAAAACAATAACTTTTAAATTTATAGAACACATTTTTACTGAGGTATTAAACAGAACTGAGATATTTTTTCTGTGTCGTAAGTGTCCGAACTAGTACTCAACAAATGATAAGAATATATAAATCACTTTAAATTGGGTTCGTAGGTTAACACTGAGAAAAAGTCGAGGAAATAAAGTAACAAATACCAGTTGGCAACGTATACGAAATTATTCTTTACTTAAAAAAATTTCTTCCCGACTCTCATGACCAAGAAAGAAGTCACAAAGTATTTTTTACTAGTTAAAGTAAGATAGTAGATGACCATTGATGTTATTATTTTCTCTCATTTAGTAAATTTATAAAAGGTATAAATCAGAGAATTTGTTTTTTACAAGGTTGGTGTTATACTTTATGTTCATGATAGTGTGATTGCATTCTTTTCTTTCAGACTTTTCTTTATGATCTTCTGAAAAGATGTAAACGACAAGCTGACGTCAGCGAAGAACAAATGATAACATATACAGATACTGTGGTAAGATAAACCGTCTTCCCTTAATTGAATACAAATGTCTCCATTGATGTAAGATATCTACTCTTAACAATGTTAACAAAACAGCAAAGGGGAAATAACTGGTCTTTTTTTATAAGAAAATATAACCAGAAATTGATTTCAAATCGTTATAGCTCTTTATTATTTTTTAAAAGTATGAGAACATAATTTCTCAAGAATGACTGCATTTATATTGATATGTATTTTATTTATTCTGGTTTTCTTCTAGTAGCATTCTTGTTGAAAAGACCACTTTCGTGCACCTTAATGTGTTATTGAAACTGTAAACGAAAAAACATAGAAGACACATGAATCTTTTCATTTAACCATCTGATATTAATGAAATGACTTTTTATCAAATAAATGAAAGTTTGACTACTATTTTAATAACATATTTTCAAGTGTCATTGAAATGAATAAAATCAATGGTAAGGGCTAGTACAAATCAACACTGTACAAAAAAGTGTGACGTTCCCTGAATGACTTACATTACGTAAAAATATCGACATAACGTCGTTTTGTTTTCATTTGTGGATATGTCATAAAGTTACTGGAATCGTTGGAAAGCCAGTGGTATAAAGGTACAAAGGCACGTAACAAACCAATTGCGTATGATAAAAAGTGAATAATTGACACGCCATACCAGTGTATATATTGAAAGTGAATTTGATGCGACTGTCATACAAGTGAGAGGTTTAGCTAGCTTTAAAACCAGATCAAATTCCACAAAGTCAGGAATAGGACAGTTATTATTCATTTGTTTAATGTGTTTGAGCTTTTGATTTTGCCATTTGATTAGAGACTTCCCGTTTTGAATTGTCCTCGGAGCTCAGTATTTTTGTGATTTCACTTTTGTCTAAAGCATTTAAAAAAAATAGTATTTTCTGTGTATTCAATTACCCTTGAGATATATGTATGTTTAAACATACATGAAGCTATCAATTAATTTTTCTCACGATCTCTATATCTGCCAAAACGGGATAAGTACACATACAATTCCAGATTAAGACATGAAGTACGTTTATGAAGTAAGAAACAAATTCAAGACAACAAGCGAATGAACATGTTTGTATTCAATTCACCCAAAAACAGGAATTAATTGCAATCGCAAAAAGTGAAATGTGTTCATGAAGTCAGTCACATTCAAGAAAACAAATAAATGCACATGTTTATATTATTCACCCCAAAACAGAATGGGAATCAATGCAATCATGAAAAGAGAAATCTGCATTAGGTAAGATAAGTTGATTAAGTACATGGGTCCACAATAAGGAGAAAATAATAGGAAAGATTTTAAATTAAAATAATGTCAAGCAATGGAAATGAATCATATAAATGTACATACAAATAGTAATAATGATTATTTTTACCTCTTCTAGTTCAATTATCTTTTTGATTGATGGCTTTGCATGCAGGGAAATTAAGTTATTATTTACTATTTCTGAAAACTCGTACAAAATCAATATAGGATGAATACCTCTTTGTTGTAAGAAAACTAAAATAGTACTTTGGTACCATTTATTACACAAGAAAAAAATATTGAATTGCTCTTATGACGGTTGAGATTTCAATCTGGCTATAAATTGAACATTGTATTTCTATTTTCATTTCAGTTGAAACTTTTTGATAGGAACGGCGATGGCAAACTACAGTTTAGTGAATTAGCCAAGTAAGCAATTACTACAGTTAGACATAAATATCAAAATATCTTTTATTTTTTTCAGCTTCAACTTTTTGACAGGAATAAAGACGGCAAATTGCAGCTTAGCGAAATGGCGAAGTAAGCCAAAAGTTGTCGTTTTTGTCGCGTTTGTAGCATTTCTTTGTGCCTATTGTCATTTCTTGTTGCACCCATTAGTAAATAAATTTCACTCTGGAACGACCATTTCGATCTCATCTTCACCTGAAACATCTGAACATACAGATGCTAAGTCTTGTTCAAATTAATTTATATACATACTGCTCAAGATTAATTTGGTGCAAATAACCGTTTGTTTGCAATCAATCTAGGTTTGACCCAGCAATTTTAAAACAACATCGAGTTTAAATTGCTATGAAAAAGTTATTAAAAAGATGCATTGCATTTTGAAAAAGTTATTGAAAAGATGCATCGGATTTTGAAAAAGAATAAATAGATCTCAATTGACAGTAATCAAAATACCTGAACAGTACTTAATTCATTGAACAAGTTGAAAATTGACAGAAAGGCCGAATACGGTACTTACATATTTACTGTTGCGGCGTTCTACGAGTATATTTAATGAAAAAAAAAGCAAAATCACAAAAGTACTGAAATCCGAGGAAAACTCAAAGCGTAAAGTCCCCAATCATATGGTAAAATCAAAATCTCAAACAAACCAAACGAATAGACAACAACTGCCGTATTTCTGACTTGGTACAGGCATTTTCTTATGTAGAACATGGCTGATTAAACCTGTTGTTATAGCTAGATGAACCTATCACTTGTATGACAGTCGCATCAAATTCCATTATTTTGACAACGATGTGTGATCAAGATAAACAGATATAATAGGCAAAAATGTAAAAAATAGGGATAGAAAATGGTCGTTTCAGTATTAAATAGATTTACTGTGATGCGTGTGTTGATAGTGCTGCTCTCGTACTGCTACGCGATATATTATTCTATGCATCTTTTTCTTGCTAGCATGATAGATGTTAAACTTTATAGGTGTGTCCTCTATGTATATGTTCTTTACTATTCTGATGTTCCTTTATATTTTATACGCATATAAACTTGCAAATAAACGGTTGATTATATAAGTGTACAATAATATTTGTAATACATACCAATATCGCTAATTACTAGTACTGTATGAACACTTGGTTTAGGACATATAACCAATATAGAAGTTATTCAGATGGTTATCTAATTAAACACTTTCCATTTTCTTGAAATATTCATATGTTTCGAAACAAAAACTAGTCACGTCTATCTGTTATAGAAAAAAATATTTGAGAAAAATATGTCTTTCGCCAAAATATGCACCATATTTTTGGACAAAACATGTGTCTGCACTGTCTTTGGTAAGTATGACATTGCATGATTGTAATCACATGGGAAGTACCTCGAACAGTGCATATTTCTAATACAGAAACCTGTTCCACCAACTAAAATTAACAGTAAATATTTTTCACCATAATTAAAAATATCAAAACACTATAAAACAACTGATTCCTTGTTTGATAGATTTAAAACATAGGCTGTATTGATATAACAATGATGTCATGTCATTGCAAGCCGTGATTTTTGATATAAAAAATATGAAAACTACTAACTGTGTTGCTTTTATCACGGTATTTGTTTTTGGATTTAACGTTGGCGTGCGCTTATTGAGTAGATTTAAAAAATAAATTAATTAAAAACAGAACATAAATTAGTATTAAAACTTGACTTCTTTACCGCCTTATAGTTGCATATAAGAAAGATAAAATTCTATTTTGAATCGTGTGTGTGTTTCAAATGTACTATACATAAATCTATCTTTTGTCCAACTTATAGGATAAAATTGTTGTTAGATGTTTGTCTATCTAGAATTTAACTTTATTTTCTTTTTCTGTATAGCAAAGAATTGTGTTTAAACGCAATAATAATAAAACAGTGTAAACATACATTACACACATACAAGCAAAACTGAAAGAGTGCATTCTTTTATAGTTGTGGCCCGTTATGTGTTGCCGGAATAACAAATACTTAAAAAAAGAATTACAACAATTGCGTTAGTTTGGCAATGCTATTCGCAAGTGTAAAATACAAATTGGACAAATTATGCATTCTTAATGTCATTGAGGACCTGCAAAACATCAATGTATGAACGGAGATGTATGATTTATAGGTCATAAAAAAATTCTTATGTTTGCCAAAATAACGCATCTTTTTAAATGCATATTTAAATTCGAAGAATATCTAATTTTTATTGTTTAAACCTAAAATTATGACAATAACCGAACGTTTTAGTTATTTTTGAATTGGAGTGGAAATACAGTTATTAATGCATAAAATATAAATCTGTATTTCTTGAAAAGAGTCCGTGTTCACCAATACCACGCATCATGTGAGTTATAATAAACAAAACATTAAATCTTCAAGCAAAATAAGCTGCACTAAGATATTTTTTTTTTGTTTTAGGTTACTGCCAGTAAAAGAAAATTTCCTTTGTCGTCCAGTTTTCAAGGTAATTTGATGCGGCCATTTTTATTTTAGCTGTTCATTCTGTGTTCATACTTAATCATTTATTAGGAACTATATGTGTTCTGTGTGATATTTGTTCAGTTCGGAATATAATAATAATAGTTAAATTAAACTGTTTTTTACCGATATATAGGGTAAACGTAAAGTTAGGCAGCAAATACAAAGTAACCAAAAATAAAACAAAGGCAAATAAACTTATGGAAAGTACGTCACTAATGTTAAGAATTGTTAAACGTTTGTTTTATTTTGTTCTCTTTCGTCTTGTATTTACTGATATACGTAGCTATTTTTAGACCAAACTTTAGATTTATATAAAGTTGTTTCTTTGGTAGATTTGTTTTTATAAAAGAACGATTTCCAATAATAATAAAGAAATATATACATATCCTTCAACTATTTTGACATTAATTCAAGCTGTACGAAATTCTGTTTTTTATAGAAAATTCTGTGTAAACTTGTGAACAAAAAGCCATTACGTCCCCATACACCTGTAAGTTTGTTTGTCGCTTACATGCTCCGATAATTCTGCGTTTTGGAATAGGTTTGAAATATAAAAGCTTAAAACTATATATATATAGTTTACACCAATATTATTGCTTGCTTTCCGAGGGTTTGAGATATTAAACAAATATTGGTTTTGGGCGTAAGGGGTAACCTTTGACAATATGATAACTTTGATTGTAAGTTGCTATCCAGGGGTTCAAGTTTTTCAAAAAAGGCAATCCATGACAATTGTGTCTGAATAAGATAAACTTTAGTACTGCCAAAATACTGTCGTCCATATAATGTTCAGGTTCTTGTCATTAGGGTTACCCTATAGTGATACTAGTCAATAGAATAGCATGTTTTGGTTATTTACCCCAAAATAAATATTTTTTAATCAACTTGGGAATGGTTAAGAAACTTATTGGTATAGACAATAGCTTATGTAATCCTTATTATTAGTCGGAACAATCTGTACTCTTTTGTTTACAAAATATGTTTTTTACTTGCATTACAAAACGGCCAGAGTTTACGCGAGTTGAACAAATCATTATGTCACAGGGGTCTCATTTTATATATATATAGCTAAAACGAATCTCTGTTGTATACGTTAATTGAATAAACTGATGGTTTACGATTCTTTTTCTAACAAAATTACGTTACTGCATAACAACCTTTTGACAAAATAGTATAATTAAGACATCTTCTATTATCTATAATAAAATGAAAATTATTTCTTTACATATAACAAAAAATCTGGACCAATATTTCATCGTAGATGACATAACCAAATACGTCTAGATAAAACGTCTATGTTGTCTTCGTGCTGACACGCTCTTGCTTACATTTTTGATTATTTTTGCTACAAACACTCTAATCTATTTTGTATTTTAATTCATAGCTGGTTATTCGTTGTTGACATTGAAATAGACTTAAATCAAAAAACTGTTTTTTGGATTTTTGAGGCATAATCATCTGACAAACCAATCTTTCAACCGAACCATTTGTAGAAAAATATTGTTTTCTGGAAGGTTTAAATGCTTTGAAAATTTTATATTAAGTATTCAAAATGCAACATGTGTATAAACACTGCTTTCTTGATATTAACACAATTTCTTTTAAGTTAATAGTAAATTATGATACAAAACCAACAATTCAGAAATAGTTTTGCAAAGAAATTAGGTAGCCACATTCAAAGCAAGATCTGGGCCGTTGTTTCGATAGCGCAACATAGAAGTATAATACAGCCTGTCTTAAAGGTTTACAGATTTTTGTTATTGATTGAATCTGTGTACAAAACATAAATACTAACAAATTATAAATTTAGCTCACTTTGGGGAAGAAAATGGTGAGCTGCATGAACATGTGCTTAACCAACATTGTGTTGTTAACATTTTAACTACATTCTATAAACATTTATTTTATTTTTCACTGTACATTATTCGTTTGTTAAGAAATGAGAAGTTTTCATTTTCATTTCTAAAGAAAATTTGATTTTATAAGTTATAACATTCATTTTTACCCTTTAACAACTAGTACTGCTCTCTCCATTGCTTCAAATAAAAGTATCAGAAGTGTGCCGATGATCAATAGTTAGAATTCCGTTTCAAATTATCATGAGGCAAGAAATAAAATATTCGGTAAATTTGTATATGATTAGTGTTCTTGTATTTAAAAATAAATGATTGCAAAATCAGGTCTATAGCAAGATTAAGTTAACACACAGACACATCGTATTTGGAAATCGATTCGTAAACGTTTGTAAAAGATATGTGTAGTTAAGTGAACAAGCAGGTCGTAAAATGATAAAGCGATCTATGTTACCCTGTAAGTTGAGATTGAGGCAATATTTAACTGTTGAATCTTTTTCTGACGAAGCATTACCATTAACTCACACACTCAGGATTCATTTTAATCGCACGCTACAATTGTCACAGAAATTTTAATCTAGACTGGTCCTGTAAATATTGTTAGGCAAATTTAAGTCTGTACTGTTGTGACTTTGACCTTTGACCTGTTGAACTCAAAATGAATAGTCGTAATGTCCCTCAATGCGTATGATACATACAACATTGGGAAAATCAAAACAAGGGCACAACATTTGTTTTTCTTGAAAAAAAAACTTTTTATAAGTGACGATCTATTGGTAATGTCATTTTTATTTTAGTATAGTGTGTACATAAAAGTGAAAATATATTTCTTATTGAACCTTTACTTTTGACGAAGTGACCTCACACCTCCAAATATTCGCCAACATGCCCGTCTAACAAAAGCTGCTGTAACCTTTATCTTCGATTATTTATAAACAATCAAATTAAGCCGCGATCGTTTCATTTGCTAATATCAAACCTAGTTTTGTACAGAAATTCACATGCATATACAAAGTCATTTGACTTAAATGATAAAGACCTAAACTTTTGCGACTTGGCTTATAAATGATGCCATTTGGTAAATTAAAAAAAAAGTAATAATAAGGACTCTTTTGTACGGAAAATGAGACAAAGCATCGCAGTGGGTAGCATGTTCTCTGCGGTCTCACTGAGAAAGTCAACACAAATTAGGACCTGCAGTCTTGAGCACCTTAATTGTCAGTAATTGACTGATCTGTCTTTATAGTATAACCATATGGGATACTAATAATTTATTTCGGATCGGTTAAAGGTCAATGATTGACCGTTGTTTTTCATGAGGCAGATTGTGCATTGAATATTTTGTGTTTAACTATCAGTCATACACACATATGTATATATATTCCAGTACATCTATCTGTAGCTTAGATTATCAAAATGTATTTTTATTTACCTTGAAAAAAAGCCTTTTTTAAACACACTTTTACATATTTTCACGAGTTGCAATTAATTGACCTCACTTTTTTCATTGTTGCACATTTCTTCACCTTTGCATGCATGTAAATTATTTCCCTAGTTCTTTAATTCGATATAAGTTATTGTGTTGCATTCAGCATAAGACAAATAAGGCAAAAGATACCAAAGAGACATTGTCTTATCGGGGCCTTTTATAGCTCACAATGCGGAATGGGCTTTGCTCATTGTTGAAGGCCGTACGGTGACCTATAGTTGTTAATGTCTGTGTCATTTTGGTCTTTTGTGGATAGTTGTCTCATTGGCAATCATACCACATCTTCTTTTTTACAAAGTCATATATAGAAAGACAAAGTTTAAAACGACGAAAAGACAAACAACAATTCATTCATAGGGGAAGATTTCTGTTTTGTTTTATTTTATTACAAGTATATACAATAGCAGGGAAATTGTTGAATATACTACATAACGTTTTTGGTTATTATACATGTATATAACGATATATGATTTGGACGAATTTAAAACAGTATTGAAAAAATACAAATTGCACTGACTGTAATAATTTTGTTAGTTTGATAGATGACATTCTATGGTGTTTTGAAGTAGTGGTATTAAATTTCGTGTTTGCTCGTTTTAAAACAAATTAATGGTAGACCGATACATTGTAGTCTAGATTCTTAAAAAAAGGATTGATTTTTCGTGGTTTCTTTATATAAAGTTCTTTATATGAAGCTTAAAACTAATAAATTTCAAGTGAAAGAGAGTCAAATGACAATAAAATTAAGAAATCTGTGATATAAAGTTTAAAGAATGAAGGTACTCAATATCTATAGTATTTCTTCTTTTTACCATACATGCACTGACATTTAAAAGTAATATTTCAATCTCACAAAGAGAAGCAAAAGCTTTTTACTCCAGTTGACGAATATTTAAATACACCCAACAGGAATCAAAGAAAATAGGTTCTGCAAGAAATTTTCAAAGTACTTTCATCTCATGAAACTCCAAGTGCTTACGTTTTGTCAAATCGGAAAGTATGTATACTATTAAACACCGCATCTATTATATCAAGTAATTACATCCCTCGACCTTTTACAACAGATATAAATCATACATAGCTGTCCTCTTGCCATTTGTTATTTCAAAAGACAATGCCTACTGATGTTTCAAATACGGCGTAATTTTGCAATATTTTGCAATATTTCCAAACGTCAAAAGGGACAAAAGTGTGACCTCTAGTACGCAGGCTAATTTTTTTGTAGATTCAAGTTTAGTAGCACACTTTATGTAATCTAATTGCAAATAAGAACTGTTTTATAATTGGTCTGTGTATGAAATAAATACTGACCTGTTATATACATGTTTTCCATTCATGTATTTGTTTTTATTGATTATTACGTATATCATACCTCAATATGTGCTTCATTTCTTTTGAACTGTAGTGTTTCGTTCCCTTAAGGACACTGACATTTGTTTGAAAGCTCTTTTAAAAGAATTACAATTATATATGTTGTGCACAAATATAACATCGATACATATTACATACATATATATTTTTTTTTGCATGTACAAATCAAAGATTTTCATTTATCTTGAACACACATTGTTATTGTCTGACTAAGCGAAAAGGACTACATAAATGTTGAAAGCATTTACATAACCATTTCTATACTTAATAAACAAAATGGAAAACTATACATAGTAATAATAATTGTATTAACCATGACAGAGAACTATTGTAGAAGCAGAATATATGTTTTTCATACTTAGGAATGGATAAAGGTGTTTTTATAATTTTTATATAATAAATTATTTATTGATATAGTGTCAAAATCGTCTGCAGATAATTATATATATCTTCATTGATTTGTAATTTATTATCAAAATTTCAAATGCTTTTGACTTTGCTGTCAGTAGGATGGAAGCCACATGTTTGTATGTATCAAAAACAAATATGAATTATCGAGGATGAATACATTGTTTGGTATTAAACGTTTCAAGCATGCATTTTATTTAAATGAATGAAGGCAGGTTTCCATAAGCACGTTCAAACTCAATGCATGAAACAAAAATCATTCATGTAATTTTATAGCTAGTATGAAACATAGAGTATGGTATCTGCAGAATTCTCAAGTAGATGTATATCAAAGCGGATGTTATTTACCTTTAAAAACAGACTAGCAATCATAATTAACATTACCATGAAATGACTGAAAATCGATGACCATATTTATTTGAACAAAAGTGAATACAAGGGATTTTTTTTTTTATTTCTATAAAATTTTTGAAAGAACAAAAAGTTTTAAAACAGTTAGTGTTTTTTTTTATTTTCAACAGAACGCCAATAGGTTAACAACAGATGATATAGATCGTGTGTTTTCTTTATATGATCGTGTAAGTATTAATAACTGTCAGGCCTCTATACTGTACATACTGCCAAATTAGAAACATTGATATAAACATCTAATTTGAATCATTGTATATTTACATGATATTCATGGCTAGAAAAAAAAAAACAGACGAAGTACACAAAAACCATAACCCTAAAAGTAAAGACTGAGCAACACGAAACCGATTTAAACTAAGGTTGATCCGGAAAGGAAAGTAGAACGTACTCGACAAATTGCACTCGTCGTATATTTCAGGTTTTATAAACTGTAAAATATATTGTTCTGATTGTCATTTGCTGTACAAATGTGTTGTTAATAAGAAAGAACAGTTGAGAGTTTGATATAAAAAAAAATGCATTTTTGCTAAGGGCGTATGTCTTTTTTGTCTTTTCTGTCTTAGGCTCCATGGCATTTGTAAAATGACATCATATAGTGTTCCCACTGATTTATTTGTCATATTAGCAGAACTTTTTGTATTATTGTCAAGTCTCATTAAAACAAAGATACAATTATCCAGCTGAACATCATGACAATTACTGACTCTAATTGTATATTCATTGTATATTAGGGTTTTTCTTTATAGAAAACATAAACTCATCGATCTTTGTTGTCTCATTTGACAGGAATATAACAGTTGTTATTCATTCGATTGATGTATTGAGCTTTTGATTTTCCCATTTACCTAGGGGACAAACCATTTAGAATTGTACTCCGTGTTCGGTATGTTTGTTCTCTTATTTGCATAGATATAACATCTCTTATCGAAACTTTATATCAAATGTTATACAGGATAATAATGGGAACATTGAAGATGAAGAACTGTGTGGGTTCCTGAAAGATCTTATGGAACTAGTAGAAGAAGTAAGTATTGTTTTTGCAAACAAAAAAAAAACGTAAGGGAGAACATCTGAAATAAACACTTAGATGTATTCATGTCAAAAACCTCAAATTATGCTATATAATGTTAGACTGAAAAATTCTACGTTAAACAATTAAAGTATTTTTCTTAGCTAACAATATCCTCAATTTCATACACGTGATTTGGTTAGGAAACTTGTCGAATTCGTGTTCATTTTCTTAAAATATTTGACCTTGCTTTATTTGCTGTTCTTTTAATGTCTTTTTTGGTTTTGTCCTCCCAAATTTAATATCCGATTATTCGTATTTTGAAAAGGAACTTGAACACCACATATTTTTAATCCAAGGGATTGTTTTTGTTTATATATCAAGCTTTGTGTGCAAACATTAGTACGCTTTTCATATATGAAACATGATTTGGTGGTAAGTTATTGCCGTACCATGAAATTTGAATTGCTTACACATAATACGTGAATTCAACTAGCATTAAATTGAAAGGACTGTTATCAATAAATGTACATATGAAGCATGTCGTATTATGGGGGAAATTGTACATGCTATTGAAGAAAGTATATATAAGATCTTCATTTAAAAAGATACCACAACTCTGGTTAAGTCTGCTGCATTTAATGACTTTAATTTGGAAATTGAAAAAAGGAGATGCAGGCAAATTGTCAAACTCAAACTTTCATTCTAATGTAACAACATGTCAGCAGCGTCCGCATATGTAGTATCTCCTAGTTGATTCAATAATTTGGGTTTCCAGTCAGGACCTCCCTGATAGAGTGTTGTTGCTTACGTATACATAGAAGTTATTGCACCAGGGTTTCATTTTGATAGTTAAGATCATTTCTTCGAAAGATTGCGGACGCTATCATAATAAAGTTGACCGTTATGGATTGTTCTTGTCACAGATGACCAAGAATATGTTTCAATGTAGTAGCCACAACTTCATACTGTAACTTGTCATTATCAATCGGACTACATTCCAGTAGAAGTGTGAATCTGTTCGCCTTCTCGAAGCACATGTTTCACCGTTCTTCATATGCTTACGTTCCTATAGTTCTTCCCTTAGTTATCTGACATGTGTTGACTGGTTTTAATTCTTTGTTTTCCTGTTTGGACATTTGCTTTGACTTCTGAATATTTATTGTTCCCTTGTTTTTTTCTGCTTATTTCAAATGCTGAAATAACGGTAGGTGGTGTACAGACTTTATAGAGAATTACCATATATAAGTTGCTAATCAAAATATTTTGTGACTCATCTTTCATTAAAATAAAGTATTTTCTATTTTTAAATGAGGTCACTGGTAACTATTAATAAAACAGTAGTATTACAACACCCGTTATCAAACATGAAATATATAGTCAGACTATGTTTCTAATGAGCATATTCATATTGCGGAATAATTTATCAGACAGTCCATTTTACGACTAAATATCATTTCTTAGTAATAAAATGCGAAAATTAGTATTATAACTAATAATTATTGAAAGTAATCTGTAGTTAAATTTAGAGTTGTTATACTAGTATATATAACGGGTACACAAGTGTTCATGTTTTCATAATTTCAAATGATTATTTGATACAGAACCCAAAGGTATGGTATTAATTTATTTGTAATTAGATTAATGGTGACAGTTTTTTTTCTTCCCTCGGCTACGACCTGCCTAATTTAGTTGACTTGATGCAACCTGTTTATACACCAACTTGATTATTATGACTAAAGAAGGAAGGATTGGGAACTTTGGATTTCTTGATTTATGTTTCAATTTTCACTACACTAGTTTTAGCTTAAAATGCAACCTGATAATTTGTATGCGAAACAAGGGAAATAAATATGTATGATTATGTTTCTAGTGCAATCGATGCTTGCACATGAGCATACGTCTTATTGTAGAGTAGCCCTTTAATTAATTATAGACCAAAAGTAGAGATATGAAGGTGGAATTTGTCTTATTAACAAAAAGAATTAATAATTGGACATATATAATAATGCTGATAGATATTTAGAAAATATAAATCTTCACCGGGGAATGTTTGAAAAGTGACGAATGCCAATTAAAATTAAAATGGAATGTAGAGAGTAAACAAACTAATTTTGATTGAAAATATCAAAACATATATAACTCAGTTTAGCAATGTTTTGATGTAAATAATTGTTCCAAACTGATGTTAACCTAATTGTATTACAGTACTTAGTTCCGAGTATATTCAAAATCATAACTAAATGTTTGTACTTATGTTACCTTATTTTTGTGGTCTTGAGTTCAAAATATCCGGTATCAAAACAGTGAGCATTGAATACACATGCACACGTTTTCAAATACTCATGTGCAAATGAAGAAATTTTATATTACAATATCGATGAGTACATGTATATTAGTCATTTCTAATCAAGAATATCTCCATATTTGTCAAATGCAAACCATTTTGTCATGACTATATATAAAGTGGTTCATACAAAACGAAATTTAAAATAACAAAACAATGTTAGTGTTTCTTAAATATTTATTGTCGTATTGCATATTAAAGAATAGTTGTTTTCTTTAAGCATTTTACTCTGAGGAAAAGACGTGCTCGGTACATTTGTAGTGATGCAGTTCTAAAAAAGGTATAAGATATATGGTTACACATTTGTATGATATCTATCAATTAATAACAATGAAATTAAACTAACCTGTCATTCTATATTTGTCAGGATTATGACGAAGAGGACCTACTTGAATGCAAAGAGATACTGCTAGAAAAATGTGATTTGAATCACGATGGCAAGATCAACAAAAAAGAATTGGCAATGGTTCTTATGTCATATAACCGGAACCCAACCTCTGACGAAACGGATCTAAATGAAGAGTCGGGATAAAGATATTATTTGTGTTGAATATGTTTGCTTATTGTTCTTTCTTTTATGTTTAAAAATATTTTTATTATTGTCAAATTTGTTCAGGCTGTCAAGATGAATGTTACGATTTGAAAATTATTTTGATCAAAAGAAGAACTTAAAAGAAATACTATACTTAAAATGCAGTATAGTTATAGAATGAAATATCATTTTTTATGGTTACATGTATATATCAATCTGAACAGATTAAAAAATACAATTTAATTGAACTTTTATTAGATTCTTCATATTGATTTTTTTAAATGAACATTGATGTGTTTAATCTAACTTAAAAGAAAAAAGGCAGGTATTGAGGCATGCATTTCAGAATTGCTTTAAAGATTGATTGAGACGATACATTTTTAATCATCTGCATAGTGCATACTATATTCGTGTATCTTTTTATGTTTATAACAATATTCATATTAACATTATAAGAACAGAGAGGCTGGTCCTTACTTATGGAATCATTGGATGCATTTCTTCATCACACGTTTTGAATGATGGGAACTTGACACTGCGTATAAGAAAACAACATTACCTTGATTTTTTTGGATTTTTTTTTTAGATTTATAGGATATTGATTGATAACTTATAATCAAAATTGGTATCTACAGATTTATTAGTTTGGTTTTTACATATTATTAATTGGTGTTTTGTTCAAAGCTACATATTTTTCGTATCTATAGATGTCGGTATATAAGCGAGAAATTTCAAACATCCATCTGGTTTGTGAAAAGTGCACTACATTAATTGAAAAGCTAATTTTATTTTTGTTGTTATTATATCAAATTGCATTTTTAATTGAAAAAATTATTAGTAAATTAATACATGTTCTATGCTAAATTTATATTTTAACTTTATACGTAATGAAAGAAGAGCATATTTTGCTGTTTATGCATCAACAGCGATTCAAGAGAGATAACTCTACATTTACAAATTGATAAATAAAACTACATTTTTATAATATGAATACAGAACGTGTTGTACTATGTTGTTAGACTTGAAATTTTGATTTTGAATTGTGCTTGCTTGTAATGTACGTAAACCTAAAAAAAAAATAATGCACTTTAATTCAACGAATGAAAAACGGTGCAGATTGTAAGTTTTTTGTCGAAATATGTTGTCAGATTTTAAATGATGCTCATGAAAATAAATCTTTTTGCAAGCTATCAAAATATTGTTTAATTACAAAAAAGCATTGCGGGATAACTTGGTAATCAGATTGAACATTGTTTAACATACAAAATAATTGCAATGACAAAAACAGCATACAATCAAAACAAATTCAGACAGACGAAAACAAATCAAACAGATGCATTACCCCCAAAATGATGAGATATTTAAAACATGTTTATAGAAAATGAAAAGAAATTCCTATTAATTAGGAGTCTCGATGAATGACACATACATTTTTGTACACATACATTTAATGTAATATTGATAATTTACGAATCTTCAGGAGATATACGTCCATTATGGGATTGGACTTTTAATGCAACTTTTTATAAACACTGTTCGGAAGATAAAATCGTATTCAAATAAAATACACTTTACATAAACTTTTAATATAATTGTGGATATCTGCTTATACAATAATGTATTTTCTAAATAATTTTGACTTCGTGAAGTATAGATATTTATTCATATTAAGACTTAGATTGGTTTATAGTAAGCTTAACCGAAAAGAAACCTTTGAAAAAATACCCAAACAAATCAAACAAATAAACAAACAAGTAGTAAAAAGCAAAATCAATGTCGTGGGCTACAGAGCTGCATCACGTGGCAAAACATTGATCGTTGAAATTCGAATAGGTTCAGCTGATGATAACTCACGATGTTTAATAACTAACAATCTAATATATCGATTTTACATTTTAAAACGGAGATTTCGTATGATTGCCTACCAGGTAACTATCCGCTAGAGATCAAATGATGGAGATGTAAGCAATTATAAGTGAAACGTATGGAATTCAACAACAAGAAAATTCGTACCGCATAGAAAATTTTAAAGGATCCCGACAAAACAAATAGAAAACCCACGTCTTGATGTAGATATGACTAAAGTAAGATGTGCAATCGACCTCGTTTACACAAAAAAATGCCTGTATCAAGTTAGGAGGTAGAAAAGCTTTAGCATTTCAAAAATTCAAAATTTTATAGAAATAAGCTCGATGAGGAATATTTCTTATATTATCCCTATGTATACTTCTAATGTAATGTAACGATAAGTGCAACTTAGCAAAATGCTTTTGTGCGGTTGAATAATTTGCAAATTTTATAAACGTTTTCAAATAATAATGATATAGGATTGACACAAATATTTGTTTATTTTTCTCATGAAATTTTAATGATTTTACTTAAACGAGCACCAAAACGGGTGCCACATGTGGATCTGAATATGGTGATCCTTCCACAGCACCTGCGATCACGCCCAGTGTTTGGTGGGGGCTCATGTGTTGTGTGTACTGTTGTTTGCCTGCTTGTCTGTTGATCCTTTTCCGTTTTAACCATGGGGTAGTGAGTTTATTTTCTACTTATGATCTTGAATGTCCCTAAGGTATCTTTTGCCTCTATTTGGAAGCGTCTGTCTTGTCATTCATTCGCTTTTATTGTATGTTTTAGCTAATTTTTAAAGAGGTTTTTTTTTACCTATATTCACTTAGATACGCCTTATTGGCTCTGGTGGATAGCTGTTAATGTACATATTTTATTGGCAATCATATCACGTCTCTGTATTTGATATTGTAAGAAACGTAGAGCTTGGTAAATTGGCTATAACTTTAATCTCCAACGAATAATAGAATACATTATACAGGCGCAGTTAAACAATTAAAAACTAAAAAAACTACTAACTATAAACGAAATATATGAGTATAACAAATCAACGAAAAATGTTGACACAGTAGATAGATTAACATAGAAAATACAAGTCAGGAAGACAAACACCTATTTAAGAATAACAAATATGTAATTGTCCTAAACAGGTCATTCCCCCTAAGTATGTCTATTCCCCCAAAACTTGTTCACAAAATCATATCTCGTCAAAATGTGACAGCCCTTCACCCCCAAAAAAAACAACAAAAAGGTGTCCATCGATTTGTCGAATATGTAAATGACACGCTTTGGCGTCCTTCAGTGACAAGACTTGGTTGGTAGTTCAGTGATGTCGTATGAACACGTCTTCTTACCCTTCCTAGTTTTTGGTGGGGTTCGTGTTGCTTATTTTTTAGTTTTCTATGTTGTGTCATGTGTTCTATTGTTTGTCTGTTTGTCTTCTTTAATTTTTAGCCAGGCGTTGTCAGTTTGACTGTCCCTCTGGTATCTTTCGTCCCTCTTTAAAGGGGGATTGTACAATTTCGTTTTAGTAAGAACATGTGAGCAGATTTCATCAGGGAATTTTCTGAGTTAACTTGAAACAATTACTTGTTATTTTCAAAATAACACATGTGAGAGTTTCAGTTATGTGTAAATATTGATTTTGTAAACACATCAGAGTCGAACACTTGTTAGCTATATGGTATACGAAAACAACTTATAGAAATTAACACAATATAATGTTATAATAGTGATTTAAAACTATATTTTGTTTCTATCACTTTATTGCTTAGATAATGTTATGTCACTATTATTTCATACGATTGTGAAATGGACAAAATGGATATTTTACTTATAGTGTAAGGACAAATAGGTTATAAACCTCATCCAGAACAATATTTCATCCCACATTTACATTTTTCAATCAGGCATCTTGGAGAGTTCGTTCACGTTTATGTCAAATGACATAAGTATTAAAAAAAATATTGATTATCAAATGACGGAATTGATAACCAATTTGATGTCAAGCTCGCCCATTTTTATGTAAATGTAAAATGGCGAATACAGTTTTCATACTCTACTGACATTGTTTACAAATCTGAAATATAAAAATAGTCAAAGAATGTTTAAGAAGTATCTTTTTAACATCACATTGGCAATTTCAAGATTAATCCCGATACAAAACATATTCGAATTTTAGAACTCTCTGATTTATTCAGTATATACAGAGACTCTTAAGAAAATATTTTAATGTTTTAATGCGAATGTATGATGTGGACTATAAACATTCATCAGTGGAATTACTAAGTGTAGACAGTATCATTAATAGTGGGAAAGATATTGTGGGATACATTTTATCTGTTGAATGAAATGCAAACTGTAAGTTTTGAAACTATCATTGGACACACTGGCAATTGGATTATAAAATTGAACCTATTTTCAATTGTATTTTAGTACATGCAAATGAATACTTTAACCGTTCATGCGTGTCATTTCGTTTGAGGAGTAGATAACTTTATGCCGTTTTGACTGCTTACTTTTCCTAAACATTCGGTCTGTACTGTGTATCCAGTCACATAGTCCTATGACACCGTAGTTTCCGATAAATCTGAAAAATATGCAATAGCTACCATATGATATGGTACATATACAGCGAGTTCATCTAATTATTGTTCAAATTCTAAAATACAGTGCACACATATCAAATAAAGGCGAATAAGATATTTTATTCATAATTTGAAAAAGAGTGCTGTTTGTAGCGACTTCATCAAGACGACAATGTTTCAGTTGAAATTGATATGTTTAAAGAATTTTGACATTAGGTTATATAAAATTTTCTGAATCCATCACTTTGTTAGAGTGCAAAACAAATGCACATGCAGAACATGCAGAACAATCACAGAATATAACTATTAAGGCAACATGGTACAAATGTATACATATTTAAGTTTACTTCTTTATATTCCTTATTTACTTTCATGCTTTTTGTTAATTATGTGTGCACGTTTAGTATGTGCCAGTCCATTAATTAAGTCCTGTAACCCAGTGGTTGTCGTTGGTGGCTGTCTGTCGTACTTGTTTTTCGTTCAATGTAAGTTATATATTTGTTGTATTATTTGTCTGTCGTAATTTTTAACAATATTTAACTTTATGTAAAACTGAGATTTATCGAACGGTTGAGTTTTGCTCAATCATATAACTAGCATAGTGCCCAGTATCTATATCTTCACTTTATATTTAACGTGTATACGTAGTTGTCTCATTGGCAATCTTACTTATCTTCTTATTTTTATATTATCAATATATATTTTTCTAAAATCATAATAGAAATTGTTTCATTTGTTCTAACTATAAGGGTCTTAAAACACTTTAATGGTTGATCGTTAAAACAGCAAAAAATTAACTAGAATTAAAACCAAACGCTACCTATGTTACTGCAACAAATGTGCAAGAGTTTAAAAGTGTACAAGTGCATATACCTACATTTTATCAAACGGGTGTGAGTATAACTTACTTAAGATGATGGAAGTCATGAAACTCTGGAGAAGGTAAAAATGGTAGATGATAACCACTATGATGTATTATAGTAACAGCAGTGGCTAGGATGTACCATGTCCATGTAGTTATCAGGTTACTACCACAGAGGAATGGCCCGGCCGCCACTGGTAATAGGTTGGAGAATATGTACTCAAATGGATGTGCGTACACTGCCTCGATACCGATAGGTGATGTCCACTCATGATGAAGTTTGTGTATCTTTTTGTACAATAAAGGCGTGTGTAGTAACCTGAAATGGTAAAAGAGAAATATTTACTGATTACATAAATGTTTAGTGGTTTCCGCCAAACATCATTGACAAGAATAGAAGAGTCAAGGATGTGTCTTTTGTATACGAAATGTTCATCATAAGCCTGGCAACGGACAAGAGTTTTTTACGCATATTTTTCAATACAACAATATATAGAAATCGATTGTTATTTTTGTCTTATTTGTTCTGTATGTATGTGTGTTTTTCTTGTTTTTTTTATATAAACTTTTTTTTTTTATATTCTAAGGCATTTTCCTCAATGATGCTAATTATATTATGCATATCATATAATTATATTCATTTATTCAAATCAATGTAATTTGTTTTATCTTTATGAAAAATAAACGTTCACTTGTTAAGCAACTAACGTTGTAATGGGTAATAGTACGAAAAATGTTAGGGCCGATATAAAAAACAAAGCCCCAAAAACAACCTGTGTATAGTAGAATCCTACTTCTTCAATCAGTATACATAAGGCAATATGTGTAATCAGCATTGTTAAAGATGGCAATGTCAACGTGACGTCACATCCTCTCCAACGTTGCAAATAATAATGCACAATGCTGAATGGTAAACCGATGACTATGTAATTAACGTTCAAAACGTTAATAAGTTTCTTTAACTTTTCTTTGCTGACCTGGAATTCAAGAGGTAAAAACAGGCTATAATAGACATCAGAACTATTAGGTGCGCGAAGTATTGAGATATGGTCCAACATTCACTGAAAATGAATAAAGAAATTTAAAATTTGATGTTGTTACATGTGAGCGTTATTTGAAGTCGCTGTTTCGTTATATTGAAAGGCCTTTTTTTGTTATATGTGTTATTTTAAAAAATACATGTATGTCGAATTTTCAGTACACCTCATGCTAATTTTTTTTATTTCTCATGGAAATTGCAGCTGTAGGATTTAAATGAAAGTTTGTAGGATTTACGAGTCGGGACATTAATAGTAAACACGATTTAGATCTATTTTGATAAATTTCAAACATATTTAAGTACGATTTTTGCGCAATTCGTGTGCATGCAATGTCACAGTAACCCATTTCAAATGATTTTTTTTGTTATTTTCTGATAGCCGTGATATCGGCATAAGAGACTTTCTTAGAACGTTAATAATAACTCTAACGAAAAATCGTAGCTTCTGTATTATTATATGTATCTTTTTGTCAACAAACTAAATTCAATCAGCGTACAAGAAATAGCGCTACTTAAATCAGCCGTTAAATTGCTCTCCCTGTAAATTTTGAACTAGACAGTAATGATTTCAAAAGTGCAAAGAAAACTAAACATTGAAAACAGCACTTTTCATGCATAACAGTGAAGATAAAAGAAATGTCAAGACATTTAGTGAAAAATAATTGGGGGTACTTTTTTGTCATATCTATACTGTTACCAACATATTGATATATAACACCAATGTAATACTTGTAAAAAGTGCAATAACGTTTTGTAAACCAAAATCACAACAGAAAAACATTATCACATAAAAGCATTCAAAAATGAAGAACTTTGTCTATCCTGTTACAATGGCTGCTATGGTTACAGTAACAGGATGGACAATAGTAGACAGAAACTTCTTTAAAAAGTTTATAATAACATATAGTTGCACACTTAATGCAGTATTTCGTTGTTTGAACTCATCTCAAGGTTATAAAGTGTTAATCTTTGCAATTTAGCATTTACAGGTGCAATACTTCTAACGGTAAAAGGATAGACAAAAAAGATAACAGGAAAGACCTTTACATAGTGATATATCATTAACGTTCCTGTTACCAACAAAATAAGTTCAAAAGTAAACCAACATGCAAAGGATTTACTTCATGTTGGGTTTATTTGAAAGAAAGATAAAATGCGGAACATAATATATTGCTGTCTTAGACTTGCATTGACAAACAATCTATTACTTCACAGAATGTATGTATATAGACGTTTTTTTCTCTTGAAACCCTTTTATTGGCTACGAAAAACTAACTTCAAATTTTATCGAAACCTTTTCTAAATAACCCAAAATTTTTCTGAACATGTTAACAGGAGAGACAAAATATTGCACCCCCTCTAAAAAAATGTTTCAAAATATTCTTGTATGATATAATCAAGATTGCATCTTTTTATATGTTGTTCTGTAAGTTTTGTTTACTTTGATTTGCTAGTGATGAGGAATGTTTGAATAAGTAACTTTAAATCAATTTTGCAATTTTAATTCGACATTTTTTTTTAAAACGACGAATATGGCTCCTCAAGGGATAAGGAAATAATACATCCTCGCCTTTTAATTGTCGCGTGTGCATGCCTGATAAAAGAAAATACAGAAAAGCGTACTGAAAACAATACAAAACAATCATATATATTTGATTTATCGTAACGTTATTTGTTTGCTACCGATGACCATCATGTGATATGAGAAGGGATGTAGAAGCATGAAAGCAATAACGATATTACTCTGAATGCAGAAATTATTATATTTTTTATCTCTATTAAAATGACACTCTATTCCGCGTATATTAAAAGCTACAGGTTGCACTTTGATAAAGTTTATTTTCAAACCGCGCCTCTTTTGGGGAGATATATAATATTCATAGATATGTTAATTTTTTAACGTACTGGTTTCCAGATATGATCTCTGTGTTTCATCTCATAGCAATACTTTCGAATGTTACCAGTATAGAAAAACATGGTAGCGCCTATAATTTTTTTCTAAGGAGGTCTAAAAGTGCCGGTATTTGTAGTATATAATTTTAGTTACAACTCTTAGAAGTTTAGGGAATATTAATGTTGAAAATGTGCCGCACAGTCCTATATTTTGACCTTTGAATAAAATAGTAGTGCATTTCAACTTTGCATTGTGAGATATAATTTTTCACGAAACTTCATAGTAAAAGTGGCACAGTTTTAGCCGCAAAAGGAGTTTCTATGGTAAATTGCATTGTCTATAATTACAGAAATGCAACCTACAGCTATAAATTAGATATATGTTTTAAGTGTAACTCATATTACGTTGGAATAATATGTATTTGCGTTTTGATTATGTGATGATTTATAGTATGGTGTTCTATATACCGGTGTATTTGTGCCTGCCTGTACTTTGTATTTCATCATCCATTTTGGCTTTTGGTATAAATCAGCGTATAGGAAAAATCCTCCAACTAATAGGAAAGACGTCCCAAAAACTAAGTTCATACCTGTAATCAATATAAATACAATATCAATTTTGTTTTAACTAAAACTTTTAATATCAGAAGCGCTTTTCTGGTTTTACCTTCAGCAGGATTTTTTAAAACCGATATTTGAAAGCCAACGATGTGTAAGAACCAAAGCAGTTAAAGTGCTCCATAACCTAAAATGACCTCAATAAAAGTTAAACGCATCTATTAAAGTATAAAGATATGAAGATGTGGTATGATTGCCAATGAGACAACTATCCACCGAAGACCGAATGACAAAGACATTAACAGCTAGAGGTCATCATACGATCTTCAATTACAAACAAAGCTCATACCACATAATCAGCTATAAAAAACACCGAAATGACAAATGTAAAACAGTTGTAACTTACAATAGCAGGTTGAATAATGTCTAACGACTCACCCTAAAACACCATCATATAATAAATTATCGATTAATATATATCAACCTAATTTGAAAATTTAAAAAATGACGTGGGACTTTGCAGGGAAAACTAGTTGCATTATAACTGATATTAAAAATAAAACCGTTTATGATGTTAACACTGTAATATAAAGCAATATCAACACAGACTTCGTTTACACATGCACAGAAAAGCTCGTGAAGGGTTTGCATTTTCCGCTATGCTACTGTAGTTGTATTGCTCATGGCAATTTTAAAATTGCATTTTAGATTGCATTGCATATAAACATTTTGTCTATGATAAGGCTACATTGTTGGTTACGCTTGGCATATGAATGCGCCTTATATTTGCAATTTGAATTGCGAGTTATATATTTCTGTTTTCTTTTGTTTTTTTTTTAATTTTGATTTTTCTTATTGATTTTACCTTTGCAATGACAAACACTTGCATGTTTTTTTTTATATTTTGTTTGCACCAATCCGTAGAGCTCTCAATCTGTTCCTATAATTTTTGTGAGCAATAAATGTTATGGCTATTGGGTAAGATATGGCTTTGATAATGTAGAAATGATTAGGAATTCCCTTCGACTGTTTGGTAAAGTATATTCAAATACATGTATATATAAATTTGTATTGCAGATTAATTATCTGCATTGTCTGAAATCCAAATATTCCCCTTAAATTCATTGCTAACCTATCAAGGCCAACATGTACAATAATACGACATTTCCTAAATAATAAAGTAGAGCTGAAGCAACCTCGTCAATCGACGGAATTGAAGTTTTGCCATTGGACCGTGTAACTTCAGAGGAGACCAGTTGTCTTGCTTTCTTTATTTCTTTGAGTTTATAAATAAACCGACAATTTGGTCTGATTTTATAGCCGATCATGTAATTAGTAAACACAACATAACTCGCGCTTTAGATCTTAAAGCTTATATTCTTTCTTTTCTTTGATTCAGCTTATATCTTTAAAAAATGAGCATTAACAATGAATTTGGGAAACATTTATAATACGAAAACTTTTGTTTCAAGTATAAATAAAAGCGGAATTTTGAAATGATATATCGTAATAAGCAATAAGTCTAGCCCAAATATTTCATAATAGTTTATAAAACATTGTGGATGTATTATTCGCTTGCAAGTGAATAAATCGACATCATGAATCCGTATTCATGTGAACCTCTATATAACCCCTTAGACTTTTTGGATATACGTTTTAATATGTTAAAAATCAAATATGAGATTTTTAGTCAAACTGGTGGATAAGAATGGGACGGTAAATGACCCAAATAAAAATGTTATTAATCTGCAAATAATGATAGATGTACAAAATTGGTATACACTTCTTGAAAAGCATCTAAACAGAAAAACAAGTCGTTATGTTGATAAGTTGCCCATTTACAAACAGGACTAGTCAAAATTGCGTGGTTACAAATTTGGAGAACAAATAGCAGCTGACTGTAAATGCTGTTAAACATATATAATATATATATGGGATCAGATCAGCTGTCCTATCATAAACATACATTAAACGGGATTAATCTGTCGACAATTCATAATTGTAATGACATATTATCAATGATTATATATTTATATAGATATGTTTATAGTTGCTTACTCACTCCCTTACTGCGCATTTTTCTCTTCGAGATTTATCCGATAAAAGGTAAATTATATATGATTAAAAAATAAATAATTACTAACCTACAATATTGATTAATGCTTCCGACTCCATTTTACGATAGGTGATATATTTAAATAACTGAACTGAATATGCGACATGATAACCTTTATCAGTTAACGAAAGAAAACAATCACTGTGTACAAGGTAGTAATCGAGTGAACGATTCACATGGATTTACACCAAAATGAATAACTGGATAATCACATGTTTAATCTGGTGCAACATCAAAACCAGCAATACACACTTATATTTTGCCAAACTACACATTTTACACGAACAGACACAAACCTTGACCTCTGTTTCATTATAATCATTAATGCAATTGCATATTCCAGAAGGCTGACAAGCACCAACCTGCTCTTTATTATACTTGGCGTAATAGTATCTTACATCGTAATTCTCCTCTCAAATTTGATATGTTTTAGTTTGTAACCCAGATTTGTTTTTTCTCAATTTATTTATGAATTTCAAACAGCGGTATACTACTGTTGCCTTTATTTATAAATGAGACAATAATCTCAAATATCCTTTCTATAATAATAACGTACCGTACAAATCCTCATCATCACCTTCGTAGACTTCATACGAATGACAATATACCACAATAGTACCCTTAGCATTTATAAAAGTGCCCCATTATTTGTATTCAAGCTCACTTTGGGACACAGTTTCAAATTTGACCTGACCCAAGGTTTACCCTCTAACTATCGTATTCTTTTCTATGTTTTATTAAAGTTTATATAATGCATAAAATACGTATTGATAAGGCTTCTACCGAACTATAACTAAGGTAAACTATTGAACCTATGATGGAAAATTATCAAACATTTATGTAAATCAGAATAGTTTTTACGTTGTATGCAATTTTTAAAATCTGATATCTCCAATTTTTACTATATTGCACATATTATATATTTTCTACGTATACTATAACTTGTAATGGATTATATGTGGAAGTCTCGACTTTTAAACCATTTGAATTGTCTTCCTTTGAACAGAAAAAAAAACAAATGAAACACCGTTAGTTAGTGGATTCATAATAACAAACTGAAAGCACTTAAACTCCTGATATTACAAAATACTGTCATACACTCCTCTATCTGTGGTAGATGTGCTTAGTTATAGACTTCACAAAACAATGACATAAAATATGCTGGCAGACACTGTATTCAATAAATTTGTAATGAACTCAGCAAATGAATATTTTTCGAAACTTAACAATCATGAGTATCGAAATGAGATATTCAATGATAGGTTAACGAGATAAAGTGTTTTTTGTCCATCTTCTCAATCAGTTTGTTTCTTAAGAATATCCATCATTTACGTCAACATGCCGTAACATTTCAACTTATCGTTCTCATCACATATACTTATATGATTGAAAACAGAAGAATGGGTATGAGTGCAAATGCGGAAACTCTCTATCTAAGTCAAAATGTGTAAAATACAAACAATTAAAGGCGAAATTACGGCCTTAAACACAGAGGCTAGTGTCATATCGAACAGCAAGCTATAAATGACCCCAAAAATAACTAGTGTAAAACATTGCAATCATTAGGAAAACAAAAGATCTAGTCTATATTTATAACCAGAAACGAGAAACACTTATGAACCCCATCAACAAACGATTACCACTGAGAATCCGGTTCCTGACTTAGGACAGGTGCAAAACAAATGCAGAGGGTTTCAACGTTAAAACATGCGCTAATCCTTATCTTAATATGAAAAAGAAGTGCAGCATAACAACGTGAACAGACATGAATCTATTTTTGTAACGATTTAGTGGTGACATACATAAAAGCTTGTACCAAACAAATGAAAGACAAGAAACCCCCCCCCCCCAAAAAAAAAAACGTTAATTAATTTCATGCCTTCGAAGCACTGTTCTGGAATAATCCGTATCAGGAACACAGAAAGCCGAATATTTAAAAGGCAAGGATGTATAAATACCGAAACAGTTGAACAGCTTTATGACGAAAAATACTTTGAAAAAAATAGTCAAATCCATCTGAGGTGACGTTGCTTGAGAGTGTTGAAACCTTACTGTCTTTATTTATAAACGGTCTATTTTTTTTAAGAAAGATTTGTTATAAATCATGGTAGCATTCGGTACTGATTACTGAGCCGATGATACCATACCGGGAACTGATAGTTCACAAGCAGAAGTACGGACTCAGAAATATGACAACTGTTTTCCATTCGTTTGATACGTTTTAGCTTTTGATTTTGCCATTTGTTCGTTTTGAATTTTCCTTGGAGTTTGGTAATTTTGTTATTTTACTTTAATGCTTAAAATGGAAATTTTAACCTTTTTACATACGATATAATTAACGTGTGTTCTATTTATTGGTTATCAAAAATAACAAGTAAAAGAGTCCGTTTGACAAATGAAACAAATTCAATTCGGATACAAAGGTAAAATTGAATTTACTTATATTAAATTTCGATTTTGTAAATATGTTTTTTGAAAAGGTATATAAATCATCGCTTTTAACGTTAACAGTAACGTGATACACATTCTTGCATAATTAATCATGCTCGTAAGAATCTTGGAAATGACAGAAAACTCGATTTAATTGAATTCTATAAATTACACGGCTTTTCAGTTTTCACAATATGAATTTCGTAAATTCTGCAGCTTTAAAGATTGGTGTTCATTGCAATAAACAGTTATATTATTACTAATAGACGATTCAATTTTGGTGGTCTTCAACGGTTTCAAAGCAAGAAAAGAAAACAAAATAACAACAAACAGCAAATCATGACTAAATATTCAATGGTCAAACAGAAAAATATAGAAAAACTTAGAGTTTTAAATTTCAATCGAAAATGATTCAAAGTGGTTATTTCTTGTAATTACTACAAATGAATAATCATATTATCAAAGCCATATAACCGGTTTTTTTTATATTTTATTTCGTCAGGTTTCACTGGTATCAATTTGTCGTAATTAGGATGGTTATTAGTGGTTTTAACCGTAGATTCCGTAATATCATTCCGCTATCGATCGGTTCGATGCCAGTCATATCTTTAAAGGTGTCTACCTATTGTTAATATTATCCATCGGAGCGTACATTATTTAATTTTAAGAAGATATCATTATAGAATACGCCAAAAATACAAGTACATTTGCCATTGTATCATTGTCGAATGCTGTTATATTGTAATATGTATTGTGATAATTAGTTTTTAAAAGAAAATAGATTCAATTATTAAAAGTGGAATCCCGAGAAATTTGACAATCTTAACATTTCCTGAAACGTCTGGTATGAAATGGAGTATGTTGGATATTTGTGGATTCTTATTTTGTACAATGCTTACATTTTTCTTATTGAAGGTGAGTTGAATTGATATTTGTTTAGTGAAATGCACAAAAATATGTATCACTACATATTTTTGTTAATAAAGTTTAAGAAAATACTTCAAAAACATTTACTGTTACAATTTTATGAAGCGAACATTTGTACGTTCATATAAATATGAAGGATTCTGTTTGCATTTTTTTTCGATGGAAGCAAAACTAACCGAGATTTGTTTTGGAGGATTAAAAAACAAATAATTGGTATCAGAAGATTTAAAACATGAAAAGAATATGATTGTTGTATTTGCAAAACTGTCGAGTTACATCTGTAGGCCTAATTTAATTTAAGGTATGCAACTGTTTTCATGTCGAAAAAAGGAATTTCAAAATACCCTGATAACACAATTAAGCATTTAGCAAAAGTTAAATTACATGAATTACATTCACACTTGACCACGAGGTGCATTATTCATTCATTAATAAAATATAATCTATGCGTCAAATAGCAGCACAATTTCAATACTAAGATAAGATTTTTGACATACATGATAGAACAGTGTTGAATAACATGCTTAACAAAATGAGTTAAAAGGATTATGCGTTCATACATTACATTGCAATAACAAAGCGACAAAATCCTATTTGTTTTAACCGGTACGAACGGTATTTCTCTTTTAGCGATATGATGATAAAACTGAACGCTATATCAAATCGAAATACAACAATTGTACCGATTACGAGTATATTTTCATTCTATTTTTTATGACGAATCTGATTTTATTTTATTTGTCGCTTTTCATGGAAAGAGGAGTGTGTTTTGATTGATTCAGACGATTACATGCTATAACTCGTCAAAATTTAATAGTTTCAGCATTCGATTCTAACAATTAATAGATCTTAGAAAAAGAGTAAAACCAGTTATTAATATTTTGATATTCAAAACTGTAACCACGGTTATTTGTTAAATTGTTATCTTATATATGTGACAGCATATTATTATACAGGTACAATACCCAGGTTCAATAAATATCCCAGAAGACTTGAAACATAAGAATAAAACAAATGACATCACAAAGACTCCAAGTGTAGTCAGACCAACTGAGTATCTAAACACAAAACATAATATCAAATGTATGTATCAGAATTATGGTAAATTATCTTTATGGCATAACGAATCTTTTCTTCTTCATATCACTTTTTCATGCCGTCTCAGAGGTGTGTGGAATTTTATTCGCCTTGAATTGTGAAGGTCTTCGGTTCTATAGCGACCGGATTGAACCAACATTGATACTTACTGTTTCAAAGCTATGCAAAAATACCGAACTCCGAGGAAAATTAAAACTGTCCCTAATTAAAATGCAAAATCAAAAGCCCTAACACATCAAACGAATGGATAACAAATGTGATTGTCCTGATGGCTTTTAAGGAAAAATCCTTTTAGGAGTACAATAAAAGACTACTAGCAGTTCGACCGGGATTCATATTAATGTTTTCAGTTTTGTGACTTTCCTTCCTGTGGACTGATGAAATAGCACTTTAAAATACTATTCAGTGTCGTTATTATATATTGCAGGGTTTATTTTCAAATCAGAATCCCCTCGTACTGATATGCATGCTGCATTTGTTATTTGACAAACACCAATTATATATCATTATCATTTATATAATGATCCCTTTAATAAAGATAAGACGTTAGCAATATCCTTTAACTCTACTTTCCGCTATATAGATGATGTTCTTTCACTATATAATTCAAAATTTGGTGACTATGAGGAACGCATCTATCCCATCGAGCTAAAGATAAAGGATACCACAGCTACAGTTATGTCTGCCTCATATCTTGACTTACATCTAGAAATTGACAATGAGGGTCGGTTGAAAACAAAACTTTACGACAAAAGAGATGATTTCAGCTTTCCAATTGTGAACTTTCCATTTCTAAGTAACAACATTCCAGCAGCACCTGCATACGGGGTATATATCTCCCAATTGATACGATATTCCCGTGCTTGCATTTCCTATCATGATTTTCTTGATAGAGGGTTGCTGCTCACAAGGAAGCTATTAAACCAAGAGTTCCAAATGGTGAAGTTGAAATCATCCCTTCATGAATTTTAAAGACGCTATCACGAGTTTGTTCACCGTTATGGAATAACCGTTTCACAAATGATATCGGATATGTTCCTTACGTCGTAACTACAATTCCCTTCCCTTTCATGAATGTGACCTACCGAATTAGACTATTTACCGGATTTGTTATCACATAAGCAACACGACGGGTGCCACATGTGGAGCCGGATCTGCTTACCCATCCGGAGCACCTGAGATCACCCCTAGTGTTTTGGGGGTTCGTGTTGTTTATTCTTTAGTTTTCTATGTTGTGTCATGTGTGCTGTTTTTTGTTTGTCTTTTTCATTTTAGCCATGGCGTTGTTAGTTTGTTTTAGATTTATGAGTTTGACCGTCCCTTGGTATCTTTCGTCCATCTTTTTTAATGTCATCACTCTCCCTTGTTATATCAACCTGTTTAATAGCAAAATGTAATCTTTTACAGAACAACAAAACCAAAGTTCAAATACGTCAAGCTAATTGAAAAACGGTCAATTCCTGAATTTGTACAAGCATTTCTTTATGTAGAAAATTGTGGGTTACCCCCGGTTTTATGGGTTACTAAACTTCTCACGTGTATAAAAGTTGCATAGAATTCCAATATATTGAAACAACGTGTGTGCAAAATAAACAGACTTAACAGGTAAATATGTCAAAAATGTAGGTACAGCAGTCACAAAATGAAAAATATGAATACAATATATGATCATAGCAAATAATATATTGGTGGAATGTAAAAATACCGAGCAACACTAGAAGGATATTACCCACAATGGACTAAACAGTAAAAATGTAGATTTACAAAGATACACAAAAACCAACTATAACCGTTGATGAGATGATAAACAACGTCAGTGTCTGGCACCTTTACTTGAAGACCATCATGTATTATTTGTAACTGTGTCACCAAAACCTCTGAGATAATTTATAAGATTTTAACCTTTGATGCAATATTTCCCTTTCTTAACGTTAAGTTTCAGATTACTGTTATATATCTGTCGTCAATGTTGACTGATATCCTCTCCTACGACTAGATTTCAAGACGTTTTATTCCAAGAATAATTAAAAAATACACCGTATATTCCCCTAGCACCTTCATATAGAGCTTTTATATGGAAAGTAAAAACGAAATAACTCCTTCCTTTGTACGGAAATACTAACAAATCCATTTTTTTGACATTACTATTCAATTTGAAATTTTACTATAAATTAGCAATCTTTTGATAACTTACTAGTAGAATAATGTATTGCATAATGTTTACTTATCTCAATTGATACGTTTTGCTCGTGCATAGTTTCACTATACGGACTGTATATACAGTAGGGTGGACAGGAATGTTCTCCTTACGCAGAAACTGCTCCAAGACAGTTATAAAAAAGGTAAGATTAAGAATGACACTCTGTAAGTTGTATGGACATCATCACGACTAATAGTTGAGACATTTTTACCACACCTTAGATTGCGGTTAAACATCTATGTCGTCTGTCTATCGAACGTGACCTATATCTGAATATGACCTTTTGTCGATTGTGAATTTGCATTACTACTAGTATACGACGTGTCTTGGTATTTCTTCATCGAACATTTATGTTTTCAATTATGATGTTTCTGTTGTTGGTTTGGATGGATGTTGTGTGGTGTCTGGTCATTTGTGGTTTGAATACTTTATTTTCAGTGCATTTCAAATATGTCTTATTTGTCAATGCAGACGAGTTTGGAAGGAGTATTGTGTTAGTCCAATTAATTATGACTTTGTCACAATATTGATTTATAATAGCCTTTCAAGACTGTCAAGATCGTCATACTAACAAGAATGATTCGGACTAGTATTGTGAAAATAATTGTGAATTTTTGGATCTCGTTCCATATAATTTATGAATTTCAATATTATATACACGTCACAAAAAAACATCTATGTTTGTGATATCCTATGCTGTTATAGAAGGAAGATAATCTTTGTTATTCAACGGTTAACATGGTTGAATGTATTCTTACATTATTTACTTATGCGTTTCCCTTAGCTTAGTATTGTTGTTTGTTTTTAATTGATTCCTGTTATGAAGTGATGTCATTTCATAGATATTTTTGTTTAACATTGCCATACAGGCGGAGGGTTTGGCTAGGCTATTCATAAAACCAAGTTCAACCCATCTTGTTGTATTAAAATGTCTGGTACCAAGTCAGGATTATGGCAGTTGTTATCAAATTGTCCGATTCTATATATGTATGTTGGCGTTTGTTTTTGTTCTTCTATTGTTTCCTCTTATAGTTGATGTGTTTCCCTCGCTTTTTTTTTGTAACCTTGATTTGTTTTCTCTTATATGTATGATTTTTAACAGCGGTTACCATAAATTCATGACATGTAAGAGTTTACAAAACAAAACAAAAAATACGTTGCTTGCAGAAACACATTATTTTCTCTTGCGATAAAATTTTAAGTAAGTGTATAGATTTCTTAAATTGAAAATGACATATGCATACATATGATAATCGTAGCTGCAACTGTATATAAAAACAAATGTTATAAATTCAACGTAACTTTGGGCATCCTCTATTCTAATACATCAAACGTTTATACAGTACCACAAAAACCCTCACACACAAATCACTTATCCTGTAGTGTGCTGCATGCAGCTTACATAAATCTTTATTAATAATCAGCACTATTGCAGTTTAAGTAATACCAGTTCCCATCTAGATCTAAGGCATACAAATAGCAAGCAGGATATATAAATTTCGAAAGAAACGAAGTAAATCAAATTTTGGGGGAAGGGAGGGGTTTAACTTTAACATGTTTGTCCAATACAATTTCAAGGAAGCCGCAGTGAAGTTGTTTGATAATGTTGTTTTCAAGATTTCTGATAATGATATAACATACCTTTGCCAGGCAGATCCTAATTGTTATGTCCCTCACAATGTATGATCCTTTTTTACGTATTCCGTTATTCTATTAATAATGATTGACGACAGACAAGACCGTTTTATCCCGTAAATAATTGGGACATACCGAACGTCAAACAGTTATATACAGGAAAAACAATACAAACTATATACGATAATTATAATCACAAAAATCATACTTGGAAATTCAACTTTGTTCACAAATTTATAGTTTAGAAGGCCAAACGTAAAAGAGTTGGGGTGGATACCTTGGGGACAATACAAACACTATAAATAGTAGAACGAACAACACCATGACAATGTTTAGACAATTAAGTATTCAAATTCTATCATTTGCATAATGATTCAACAATCTGTGATCTTGTGTCCTAGTAAGTATGGCGCTTTGTATCATACCAAACTATTGCTTGTAAGCATCATTTTTTTGTGATGGTGTGTAATACTAATGTTCAGCTTTTGAGGTTTGTATCTCTTAGTTGACAAAATAGTCAAATACTAGCGTTTTCTATTATGATTTATTTTATAGAAAGTTTCTTCTTGTATAATTAATTATAGTACTAAATGGTAGAGCTGTGTACTTTTAATAGTTTTATGGGTAACAAAATGATTTGTTTGGTTGAAATGAGATCGCAGTTTCGCAGGTAACCAGGGACATCTTTCACTTCGTGGAGCCTCGGTTTCATTTTTGTTCTATATATTGTTACATCACGGAATGCAACCTTTTGCATCAGTTATTTTCCGTCATTAGCAACACGATGTGTATCATATTACTGATTTTAAAAATTGTTTTATTGCAAAATATGTCTCTGTAAAATTCATCATTCTAAAGGTTCATTAATATACTGGTAAAAACAGTATCATGTCACCTCACATTAGTAGTAATGTTTTAGTTGCAGTGGCATATCTCACATTTCTGTTATTGTTATTGATAAAGGCAACAGTCGAAATTCATAAATCGATTGAGAAAAAACAAATACGAGTTACAAACTAAAACTGAGGGAAACGCATCAAATATAAGAGAGCTACGACACAACAGAAACACATTAAAATGTAACACACACAGAAACTAAATATAATATAACAATGGCCATTTCCCTGACTTGGTACAGGGCATTTTAAGATAAAAATGGTGGTATTAAACAGGGCATTTTTCCATATGTCGTAAATGCTGTTCTTGATTTTTGCCATGCTTTTCTGTTTATCCTTGGTCTTAGGCTATGTATATTGACATTTGCAACTGTAATATTTCTGAATAAAATTGAGAATAGAAATGGGGAATGTGTCAAAGAGACAACAACCCGACCATAGAAAAAACAACAGCAGAAGGTCACTGACAGGTCTTCAATGTAACGAGACATTCCCGCACCTGGAGGCCCCTAAACTAATATATACTAGTTCAGTGATAATGAACGCCATACTAATTTCCGAATTGTACACAAGAAACTAAAATTGAAAAAATACAAGACTTACAAAGGCCAGAGGCTCCTGACTTGGGACAGGCGCAAAAATGCGGCGGGGTTAAACATGTTTATGAGATCTCAACCCTCCCCCTATACCTCTAGCCAATGTAGAAAAGTAAATGCATAACAATACTATGTTTCTTCTATGTACAAAAAGTAAGCAACCTGATAAAAACACCGAATCTACTATTTGGAATCCGGGTAAAAGATAAAATGATAAATCGATTTCTCTGCAAAAATTCTTAGAGCAGATAATATATATTATCGGTATTAATATCTCAATACAAATAATTTTGTAATTTTGGCTTCAAATTGTTTTGCATGGTTTCCAAATAACAGTAATATTGACCTTTGTTGTAAACTAATCATGGTAGTGACATGATTATAACAAACCTTTATAATATTATACGGCTATAAATTATCAAGAAACTATAGTTTCGCTATATTTTTTTATGCCCTTTTTGGACATTTAGCTCTTTAACTGTTTCGGTTATTATACATCTGTCACTTTCAAATAGTTTGCTTTAAACATTTCTAATGAAGATTAATCAAGAAAAGCCCTTCGAATGAATGCCATTTATGGAGTCCTTATTTCTTCTTGCATATCCTTACGAGCGTTTAAGCAATGTTGAGAGGACTGCTCAGAAACAAATTTATTGATCGCATTAAGCATCCTTTCTATAGATATAGACGTTCGACTACAAAACAGAACCGTTAAAATTGGGTCAGAATTTTTCATATGGAACTTCCAAAAAACAGCAATAAATATTTTTTTAGATTGATTAAAAGAAAAACACTAACACATAATGTCATTGACTTAAAATATTAACACTATATTTATACACGTCGTCATTTATCTTACTTCGATTTCATATCCTTAGAATGACTTTGCTTTTTTACACCCAGTGAAATTATTCGTTGATTGAAGATAATGAGATATAGCGGCTTCTTTGTAAATCTTATGTCAAATAATGATATTTTGTAATTTAAACATAAGTGCTTGGGGAGTTTTCTTTATGACAAAGCGGACTTTGCTAATTATAAAGATCATGATAGGGCATCCCCATATGAATTTCCATGGCCATCACGATTACAGTACACTTTTATGAAACAGTTATGTTTAATAGGATATTTCTTTTACCTTAAAAAGTGACTTGACCCTTCTAAATACTTAATATAACTTGAAATTGCTACGGGTTTAGAAATTGGCATACTTAAATAATTTAATGCGCCAGACGCGTGTTTCGTCTACATAAGACTCATCAGTGACCCTCTGTTCAAAATAGTTATAAAGCCAAACAAGTACACAGTTTAAGGGCATTGAGTACCCTTTTTGGAAGTTTATTTCTTCTAAAGTAACTGACCGTAAATGGTAAACTCACTACGGTTAAATCAGTACTGTTCCGTAACTAACAGTTATTAGAGATCTATTATTTCTATTAACAGAACGTTAATTGATTCAAATAGTGATTTAAACACGTTTCCGGATTGCTTGTCCGGAAAAACATTTATCAATAGAATCAGATTCATTGCAAGGAGAAAATATCCATTTGCCTTTAAAACATGATAAGCCTTTTCGGTCAGGTACTATAGAAGAAATAAACTTTCAAAAATGCCGAATGAGAGAACAGACATTTTTGGGGTCTTTTCTAATCATTACCAATGTGTCAAATACACAAGAACTCATTCTTTGATTGTAATTGTATGTTTATCTGTTGTGAAATCGATTTGTTACTCTGTTTGATATTTTTGGCATTTAAGTTTTCCTAATTTTCCGGGTTTTTTTAATAGGCTGAAGCCTCCTAGACAAGAGAGCTGGTTAGGCTAAGTGAAAGCAATTTCATTGTTAGGTTCAATAGGGGTGCAACAATTAAATAAAAAAACTGGTTGTTATATATGTACATGTATAAATGGACTTAATGTTATTTATGCAAGTAATTCACTCTGTACAGCGTGTTCTTGCATTTATTTGTACTGCATTCCTGTCATTTCAGAAGGTATTTTGACATTCAGTGCTTCCGTTATTTTTTCTTATAGTTGATGTGTTTCCCTCAAGTTTAATTTGTGACCCGGATTTGTTTCGGTTAAATCGATTTATGGCTATTGAACAGTGGTGTTGCTTTCATCTATTGGCAAGCAAACTGGATGTTGTCTGAATTTTGGGTTTCAAGCAAGTGGGAACCACATATCATGTTGACCTATAGTAAAGCACGGGATTTCGTAGCGTTTTTGTAAGAATCCGCACACGTGACTAAAACATGAAAATAACCTTTGCATGTTTTGCTCACGAAGCGCTTTTCCGAACTTCCCTTCTGCAAGAGCGTTCAAAGTCAAACATTTGTTTGATAATGGAGAAAGTGGAGAGCTATATAAGATACATAGAATCAATATCCAAATACATCTAAGGTAAATTTTGTCTGAATGAGTTAGAACCTAAGTTTGTTAATAATTTTATAATTCATAGATTAATAAAATGAAAATTTCAGAAATGTTTATTATAAATCCTGTAATAGCTGTTTGTGATTTATTGATAACGCTGATACCAATTAACTACATAATACGCAATACGTATATGTTACAAAATACTTGTGTCGTTTATTGTTAACGTTTTCTATCATATGTGTTAGGAAACATTGTATACAATACAAAATATGTAAAAAGTAATGAAATGTGATGTGATAGTATAGTAATTATGGTAATGTCGATGGAGCATTGTGTTTATATTTGTAGCAAATGTCATGAGGTCTAGCTGTCAGTGGTCCATTGCAATGAAATTGTTTAATGCTTCGGTTTCTAAACTTTTATAAAAATATTTGTTAACATTTTCTTCAATAACATAGAATTGCTATATCAATTGACAAAATCAATTATAACTGACTACCATCAAGCACTTGTGTAATGGGAAAAAGGGCATTTATTGAAGACATAAAAAAGAACATTTGTATTTCATACTCAATGTAAGGCAGTAGTTTTAACAGGCAACTTCAGTAGTAAATAGGCACACAAAATGCAACAAACAAAACTTTCAGATTGACAAAAGTCGATAAATAATTCAAACTATAGTATTTTCAAGTTCATAAAAAAATCAATTTTAAACCTGACACATGTTAAATACAGACGTCCGAAAATTTGTGAAAAACATAAAAATGAAAGCACAAACACTTTCAGGTCTTCTAAATAAGTCCACTGATATATTACTAAGGGAGTTTTAAGATATAAAAACAATTATGTATTGCAATCGCATATTGCTGTGGCTAAATCTAAGATTGGAATTTCGTTAGTAGATGTTCTATGTAAAAATAGGAAAATTTAAAGGAACTTGATGTTGATGTCATACATTTAGTTCTATTTGCAAGGAATATTGTTTGCAATCGCGATTTTTAATCCACATTGAAGCATTGATCAAAGTTAGATTACAGTAATTTACGAGATTAATTATAATCTAAATCCAGAGAACAATGTATTAACAATACGAATAAAACACAGCAATAGTACGATTTATGGTTTATATATACGTTGTGTCGAAACTAACTAATGAGATTTTGACCATGTCTTAGATTGCGGTTTTACATCTTTGTCTTCGGTCGTCTTTGTACCGAACGTGACCTATTCCCGAATATTACTCTTTTGCCGAGAGTGAATTTGCATTGCTTATCAACTTGTCTTGGTATATGTTCATCTTATGTTCATGTGGTTATTTATGATATCTCTGTTGTGGTTTCAATTGGATATTTTGTTATGTCTTATCGTTTGTAGTTTGAATTTTGTATTTTGGCAACATTTTATATTTGTCTTATTTGTCAGTTTATATAGTCGACTTAATTTCGTTTTCCATGGATAAAGTAAAGAGTTAGTCCAAATAGTTATGAAATATGTCATTGTTTGTAATGTCCTATGTTGTCCTTATAGAAGATGCTCGTTGTTATTCTGCATTTTACTATTGTCTTATTCATTTGTGCGTTTTAGGTGTTCTTGCGTTTATTTATGCTGTATTTCTATCACATAGTGATGTCATTTAAACGATCGTTTACTAAATGAGCACGAGGTTTGGCTAGCTTCGAAACTAGATTCAACCGACTATTTTTTTCTTTAAATGTCCTGTACCAATTCATTAATATTGCAGTTGATTTATCAAATCGTTCGTTTCTTTGTTTGTTTTATTGACGTTTGTTTTGTTGGACTTCAGGGTTTCTGTGCTTCTTTTTATTCCTCTTATAGTTTCTTTGTTTCCATCGATTAAAGTTTTTTACCCAGATTTGTTTTTCTCTTAAACGATTTATTACTTTTGAACAGCAGAATACTACTGCTGTCTTAATTAGACTGGAGCTTGACAGACGACACTTTACTTTATCTATGTGATCCTATGGGTAAATAAACTCATCTTAGATGATTGCAATTTTATATTTTGAAGAAGATGTTGCTCCCTATTCTAGCTAAATTTTTTGCAGAAAAAATGTTTTTTTTTAATTAATATTTTTATTTTCCTGGTATATAGGTATAGAATAAAACATGAGATGAACGATAATATTGTTATATAATGTGAAGGAGGTAAAATTCTAGACACATTTCTTTGCTTCATTACATCATTACTGATATCGCCCAATTAATTGAGAATATGTCCTGCTTGATTAAGATAATGCTTACTGACTGTTTAATACGACAGCTTATATAAATGTCTTGTGAAGCAAACAGGTTGACAAATTCTTATCCTTTAAGTTTATTATCTGTAATTTCGTAAAAGTTGATATATTAAAACAAAGCTAGATTATGCATTTATGTGGTACGAATATCCTGCTTTAGCATTCGTTACCTTTTGGGTTGTTTTTGTTGTCTTTGTATAATAGACACGAAGAAAGTTATATGATTTTCAGTAGATTCCATGAGGCTATATATTACCAATCAAACAATTTTCATTTTTAAAACAAAGATTTTAATGCATGACATGTTATAAACAGGCACTCCTTTTTCAATAGGATTGATGTTTCAATCACCAAAAGAGACAGAATGAAGAAAAATTAAAGCGTTTGGAAATATATACATAATTGACATCAAATATATGTACCGTTAATCTTTTAAGAAAGGTGGTATTATGTTTATAACATTAGATATATTGGGTTAAGGTTGGAGTAAGATTGCATTTAAGGAATGACAAATTGATACCTAATGTCAATATCAAAATATAATGATGTGGTATGATTTCCAATACGACAAATTTCCATAAGATTTCAAATTACTTATAAAATTATTCAGCTACAGATAACCGTACGGTCTACAACTATGTACAAAGTTAATACATCGAAGCAAGCTATACAAGGCTGCGGCAAGACATTTCAAACAAGTAAATAAACAGGGCTTGCCTTTCTTAAAATGATTTTCTTAATAAGAATTACTGCTTGCTCAAACTGATGATATTACACCAAGAGCACCAAGTCGTGAAGTTAACATTATCCCTTCGAAACTATTACGGCCGCCATCCAGAGATGGTTGAGTGTTATGGTATAGAAGTACAAGTATCTGTTTCATAAATTACGAAGGGTAGGTTCCAATCGTTGTTTCCACAATCATTTCACTCCCTCTTTTCATTGAATGTGACCTGCTGATATTGAACGACTTAGCATTGTGTTTGTATTTACATGTGTAACACTTATGGATCAGTATGTGAGTACCCTTCCACCTGAGATTACCATTTGTTTGTATTGAGATTTTTTTTGCTCTGCATTTTGGTTTTCTATGTTCTGCTTTGTATACCGTTGTCAGACATTTTTGTGTTTTTCATCATGCTGTTGTCAGTACATTTTCGACTAATATGGTTGAATTATCGTTTGGTATCGTTTGTGTCGTTTTATTTTGGTTATGTTGTTTATAAAAAAATCAAAAAAATCATGAATTGTTATTTCCATCCTTGTTTTAGTTTCGTTGGAAACCGAGATTAACAAGAATGTGTCCAAAGTACACGGATGCCCCACTCGCACTATCCTTTTCCATGTTCCATGGACCGTGAAATTGGGTAATAATCTAATTTGGCATTAAAATAAGAAAGATTATACTATAGGGAACATATGTACTAAGTTTCAAGTTGATTGGACTTCCATTTTATCAAAAACTACCTTGATCAAAAACATTAACCTGAAATTCCCACTTTCATTTTCTATGTTCAGTGGACCGTGAAATTGGGGTCAAAAGTCTAATTTGGCTTTAAAATTATAAGGATCATATCATAAGCAACAAGTGTATTAAGTTTCAAGTTGATTTGACTTCAGCTTCATCAAAAACTACCTTGACCAAAAACTTTAACCTGAAACTCCAACTTTCATTTTCTATGTTCAGTGGACTGTGAAATTGGGGGTCAAAAGTCTAATTTGGCTTTAAAATTAGAAAGATCATATCATAAGCAACAAGTGTACTAAGTTTCAAGTTGATTGGACTTCAGCTTCATCAAAAACTACCTTGACCAAAAACTTTAACCTGAACGGACGGACGGACGCACAGACGGACGAACGAACGAACGGAGCCACAGACCAGAAAACATAATGCCCCTCTACTATCGTAGGTGGGGCATAAAAACAAAAAGAAGTTGTCTTTCATACGAATGTTAAGTAAATATGAAAGGAGAGACAAATATCTTAGAAGTTTCCCCACAAATAAGGTTACTACTGTGTTCACATGGCCATGAACATAAGTCGGATGAATTGCGTTAGTCAAATGCACATTTTATTCAACAAAAGATGCTTGACGAATCTCATTACTTTACTGTTTTGTGTTTTGTTTATTAGGATGAATATATTTGTTAATGAACGTTCTGTTAAAATCAGGTGAATACATTTACTTTCAATATGGACTCTTGCTGAATAGTAATCTAAGTAAAGCATATATCAAAGAAGTGTTGAGGCATCTTCAATTGCCTATAGTAATTCATTGATAACAATACAAATATACTAGATACATATCCGTCTTGGCTAGAGCTTTGTTAAAACGACGTAGTTGACGAAATGACAATGACACTCATATACAATAATTGTCAGAGTTTACATGAGTTTCATTTATAGGGAAAAATATTGGTATTGTTATTTCGTAGCAATCAACGACCTATCAGAACTTGTAATATCATCTTTGCTTGTTATCCTGTTTTGAAGGACAGCAAATAATGTATTGCATAGGAAGCTTGATTTACATTATACATTATATCTTTACAGATGGTTTACATGCTTGTTTTCAATTCGCTCGATTCGTTTGAGCTTTTGATTTTGCCATTTGATTAGGGACTTCTCGAATTCAATTTCAGTTACTACTATGGTAGCCTAAAGCTCTTGGTTTACCAACGTTCCTTACTTTCCTTATAAAATATATTTACAATAATGAATTTTAAGGTAAAGTAGAAAACGTGTTAAAAAAAAAGGGTTAAAACAATTAGAATTTGATCAAAATTTGAGTTTAAGCTGATATCTTATTCTATGTATTTTTTATAAACTGTCCAACACGAAGTACAACATACTGCATATATCTTGTTAAGAAAGTGTAGTTCTGAAAAGCTATTGCCCATCGAAATGCACTACAACTAAACGGTGTTCTAGATATCTTATTCTATGTATTTTTTATAAACTGTCCAACACGAAGTACAACATACTGCATATATCTTTTTAAGAAAGTGTAGTTCTGAAAAGTTATTGCCCATCGAAATGCACTACAACTAAACGGTGTTCTAGATATGATCATGCATATGCATGTGCTTGCTCTGCGATAGGAGTAAATAAATTTGGAACATTTACACTAAAGCATATCATGAATATCTGTACCAAAACATTTTTTCATAGTTTATTGAATTAAATAAAGGCAACAGTAGTATACCGCTGTTCAAACTCATAAAATCCATGGACAAAAAACAAAATCGGGGTAACAAACTAAAACTGAGGGAAACGCATTAAATATAAAACTTTTACTTTTATTCACTTTGTTCTGTCTCAAAGTAGTCAAATTTGTTATGAAATGTAAAATAACAAAGATACGAAACTCTTAGGCAAGACAAAATCTCAAACACATCAAACGAAAAGAAACAACTGTTGTATTGCTGACTAGGTAACAATTAGGTTATAAGTTGAGAATGATAAAAATTTCAGATAGATAAGATTGAATGAGATAATTAAGAATTTAATTATCATGAAAAGTCCAAAGAAAGCAGAATTCAGTATGAAGTACAAGATTGCATAGTATGGCATGTTAAACATTTGTGTAAACATTCATTAAGACATATCTAAATAGCTCATTGCAGGATTTACAGATTTCCTCTGTAAGTCCATTTCATGTTTGGGAAACAATATGTTTTCATGTTCAGAAAAAACTTTTCTCTATCACGAGATTCAATTTTTGAAAATACTATTATTCAGAAGAAATGTTCTAATTTTTAACCTACAAGTATAACTGTGTAGCTTCAGTGTCAACAATTATTCTATATTTAGATTTTATTTTCCTTAAAATTTTGGACGGACTCTGATAGGTCTTTTTGTCGTCTTTGATATTCGATTTGTATGAAAAATGTGATAAAACTATCACTTATATACCTAACACTCATCTTTGTATTGATATAAAAACGAACACACCAGCGTCTTTCTAAATCAATACAGGCATTTACATATTTTACGTATGTCATTCATTAACTAAACAAATGAATGCTATTGTAAGTATTTCATATGAAACGACGACTATTCAAAATTATTATACTTCCTGTAAGAATGTCTTTCTATAGTAAAATTGCTCTATTTTGCATTGTTTTTAAAAGAAATATATAGCGTTAACTGCACTATGTGAAAATAGTATGCCTTGCTGTTGCAACAGACTATTGATTTTCACGTCAATTATTGTCAACTTCACAGGCAAAGGCGGAGCTTAGATGCTTTGACACGACAAGTGGGTTGGATTTGTTAGCCTGTCAGTTAATTAACTATTACAATTGAACAATAAGAGAAAAGATAAGAGATCTATTAAATTTTTCTTACATTTTAAGAGTCTTGAAATTACTGCATTTTCTGTTAGAACGTTTTTGTTCTTTGCTTACTTCTGTCGTTGAAGCTAAAATTGTTTGAAATTTTGTTACAGATAAATAGTTAGAAACATATCACTGTTTTTCTTTGAGTTATTGAGTACTATGGAAAATGTAAATGAGAATGGAAGGGAAGGATGGAGTAAACCTTGACAAAATCCAAAACAATACCGGGCAATCAAAGCTATGACAGGATGCCTTTTTGGTATTTTTTTTATCTTGAAGTAAACATGAGTTCATGCCTTCAACAATGAGGAAAATATATGAACCTCAAAGCAAGTTTAAGACAACCTCTAGCACCAGCTTATGCAGAATTCTACTTGTTTAACTAGTCAATAATGATTGATATATTCAGATAGAGTTAAAATTAATCATTTCACCTCAAAACACATACTTTCGAATATATTCATTTGTTACTCATTCTGACAGTCAAGTAGACAAACTCAACTTTCTTTAAGACAGCATATATAAATTTGAGCACAGTTACATAAATGGCGTCTTTCCACACTTAAAATATCTTTTTTTATATAGAAATACACAATTGGCACTACGACATAGTAAACAGTCAATATAATAATGAAATTAATGTTGTGTTTAACATTGAACATGGGTCGGGATTGTGAACTACTGTCTCTCACCCTGACTACTATTTTCGCATAGTCAATGTTAAACACAACATTATTATTTAAACATATTGTGGGGTCATTACTTACTCAATTTATTTGTCCATTTGGTGTGTTTTATAATTTGACTTTGCCATTTGATTAGAGACTTTCCGTTTTGAATTTTCCTCGGAGTTCAGTATTTTTGTGATTTTCCTTTTTCCTTTTCCGACAATATAAACTCAAGTTTTATTTTATAAACTCTCCATATGTCTGAAACTATAACAGAGAGTTAAACTATGAGAAGGCTATTCACATCATGAATGAAGTTAGTCTAGTCATTTCATAGAAATTTAGAGATAGCACTTTCATACGTGCTAGGACTCGTGATATTCCACCCATAGTCATTTCTCTGTTGTGTACCATTTTTTTCTTTCTTGGTAAGGGAGATAAACCGCGTGACTGACGACGAACGTTTTTATCTGGAATTTCTTTAGATCCATTGAATTATGTTTATTAATCATCTTGTATTCATTTTCAAGAATTGATTCGTTATATATCAAAATGGGGAAAAAACTGTATATGGAATGTAAGTCTTTTTTTGAAAAAAAAAAAAAAAACAGATATCGACAGATTTTTTTTTATTTTACAGCATAGAAGAAACCACAAAATATTAATTAAAAAGAACTCTCTTATGACAATACTCATTAGAATAGAAAATCATTCTAGAAAGGATTTTGCTCATGAGTGATTTGATGTTCGACATTTTTGTTTGTCAATTTTCAACTTGCTCGTTATTACAGCATTTGTAGTATTTCGTTGTCAATGTTTGGGTTGATAAGGTTTGTTCCGCAGGCATTTTTTTATTTTCAGCTTTATGTGTAATAGTTATATGAACTAGAAATTCTTTAGAGTCAATGCCCTCATTTGTGTAAGGTCGCGGCAATCTATAATTTATAATAACACAGTGAAACCGACCTCTCTTGTGTTGTGTTTTGTTTGTTATCAATTCTATTTATAATTCCTCGAAAAATCGAAATACAAAATACGACAATAGTTTAATGTATTTAACATAAGCAACTATTTGCCAAAATGACTTCTTTTACAAATGTTAAAAAAAGGTAAATCACCAAAATACTGGACTCCAAGCAAAATTTGAAAAGGAAAGTTCCTAATCAAAAGCTCAAACACATCAAACGAATGAACAACAACTATCATATTTCCTACTTGGTACTGACATTTTCTTGTGTAGAAAATGTTGGATCAGAGCTGGTTTGATAGCTAACTAAACCGTTCATTTGTGTGTCCTTATCTAATATATTGTTCACATTATTTCTTAAATCTTTATCAACACTTAACAACAAAAAAGACAACTTAGAATATCACTACATCAGAATATGAAGAGAATAATGTCATGCAGTACTGATTGGTGATTTTGCAAGTTGTAAATTAAAATTATTAAATGTAAAATTAATCTTATGTCTATAATTTTCAGGATTGCCCATAACGACTTTGATCTATGTAACAGTTCAGTTTTTTTTTAAAACTTTTACAAATATTTGTTCAACGTTATTGCTTATTTAATTTTTCGATATGGATGTCATAGTTCAGTAAGTAGTTTCCTCTATTTCTCTTCAATTCGAGTTGTACGACATGTAATTAGTTGGTAGAAATAGGTTTCTCCCATGGAATATTGACTTTAAATCAAATTTGAAATATTAACCTTAAAATAAAAAAACAACAATGTGACTTTCAAAATAAATTAGTCATTGCGATTTGTATTAATTATGTAGTTTGTAGAGCCTGTAAACTTTGCATTCTGAATTTGCATATTCTAAGTTAGAACTTTCATTGGAATTTTTTGAGTGTCATCCCTCTTATCTTAGTTAACATATTTAAATTTGGACAAAGGATATTCTAATTGGTATACTTCCTTCATTTATGTTAAACCTTTCAAAAAATTTAAGGTCAATAATGACACAACAGGAAACCCGAAGGACAATATATTATATTGTCTAACCATTCATGTGTAAATTTTATGAGAACAGTTAAAACATTATCTATAATACCGATATGATAATAATTGGTAAATCAATTTCGTATGCTTGCAATTTGTATATAGTTATACATTATACGGCGTGTAGGCAATGACTTACTCGAGCAGAATGTATTATGAATTAATTCGCTAATGACAAACTGAAGGAGAGGAAGGAGTCTGGAATTGTGTTTATCAAAACATACTAAATTTCAGTACTATTAAATTAACTGAACGCAAAGTTTCTGAAAGGTATTGTATTCGCTTTATAAGTTAAAATATTCAAGAAACTTTACATTTCAGGAGCGCATTTAGAGTTTAAACAACAGAGGTCTTATTTTATTTTCATCATGGTCAAACTATCGCCGAGTGTAAAAATGGGGCGAAAACGTTTTACACATAAGACTGAATCCGCCAATGGTTTTAAATTTCCGACATTTTTAATTAAGATTGACAAAATTCAGAATATTTCAATACAAAACTTCAATTTTGTTTGACGATAGACATTACTGTGGATTCATTTATTTCGTGGGTAACAATTTTCGTGGATTAAGGAAAACTTGTTCGTGGATATTTAGTTTCGTGGTTTTGCAAAAATCTGCATATAAGCCTATAAACAATTTGTTATTCGATGAACAGATAATTTCGTGGTTCACATGTACCCACGAAAGCCACCGAAATTGGTATCCAACAAATAATAATGAATCCACAGTAATACACTTAACATGTAGCGACAAATTGTTTTCTTCAAAACGCCAGTAACAATGTATTACGAGAAACTACTGGACAGTCACGTTGCCTTAGTGACGTTTGTATTCGACACATGATTTATATTGCCAACTTATTATTAAACCCCAGACAGTAAAATTGATTTATAAGTATAACTTGCAAACAATATCAAGTCATAAGTATGACTTATTTGGTACTTAATAAGAAATTAAGAAATTTGTATCTGTGAATTTGTGTTTTCCATGAAACGTTTCCTCTTTCTGAACTGTTTTATAAATGTCCTGTACCAAGTCAGGAAAATAGCCATTGTTATATCATAGTTCGTTTCTGTGTGTGTAACATTTTTACGTTGTGTTTCCGGTGTGTCGTTTATTTTCTCTTATATTTTAGTTTGAATTCACATTACTATAAGACGTGTCACGGTACTTTTCTATCCCAAATTCATGTATTTGCTTTTGATGTTTTATTTGTTATTCTCATCGGATTTTGTCTAATGCTTAGTCTGTTTCTGTGTGTGTTACATTTTAATGTTGTGTCATTGTTCTCCTCTTATATTTAATGCGTTTCTCTCAGTTTTGGTTTGTTACCCCGATTTTGTTTTTTTGTCCATAGATTTACGAGTTTTGAACAGCGGTATACTACTGTTGCCTTTATTTAACAATGGTATTAAAACATCTATACTGTTTCCAAAGATTCAAATGATTTATGTCAAAATTGCAGCCCTCATTAGTCAGCTGTATCAAAATATTTTTCCAATTTTTTTGAGATATGCAACAAAGTGTAGATGATTCAGTCGTTTTATGAATATTGAAGTAGTCATTATAATTCCAATCCGTATGTATTTAAAAGACGGTTGCAGGTTCAAGTGTGATATTTGTAGCTTTTGAAAGGCATCTTTTCTCGTGGGATTTTGTCTGATGCTTGGTCCGTTTCTGTGTGTGTTACATTTTAGTGTTGTGTCGTTGTTCTCCTCTGATATGTAATGCGTTTCCCTCGGTTTTAGTTTGTTACCCCGATTTTGTTTTTTGTCCATGGATTTATGAGTTTTGAACAGCGGTATACTACTGTTGCCTTTATTTGCTAAACATGTGCCTTAAATTAATGCAATATAACAGTTTTATTATACATTCCTATAATCCAGTTAATACAATTGTTTGCAAACGAAAACGACACCTTTGTAGAACTAACTGTAATCATGTTTGTAAATGGCAAGCATAATGATCGTGTTGCATTATTCATGAGCTGGCTATATTTTTTACTTTGAATGTGCATGCATAACAGAAGCGGGATTACTGAATGAAAAATCAAATATGTTGCATACAGCAATATACTCAAAGAGAGGCGAAAGATACCAAAGGGAATTTAAACTCATAATGTCAAAATATGTCTTTCCCTTAAGATTTTCTAATCTTTATATCTCTCTTATACCAAGGAATATATAACCAGTTGTATTTGTCAAAAACTTTCGACGGGTATTTTTTTCTTTTCAACAACGTATTTATTTGGCCTTTTTCATTTTTTTATTCAAACATTACTGGTTAGTCTTTTTATTAAAGGAAATTGCGTCTGACGTAATCCTGGTATCTATGATGAATTTATTTATTGCATATATCATATACCTTTTGATGGCTATTATTCGTTTGTTTCTCTGTCCTGTATTTTTTCCAATTATATGTTTATTTATTGTAACACTGTTGTGAAATATTGTCATTTTAATGTTATAATTAACATTGCCATTAAAGCGGGAGGTTTGGCATTTCACAAAACCAGGTTCAACCAACCATTTTTTCATAAAATGCCCTGTACCAAGTCAGGAAAATGGCCATTGTTACATTATAGTTTGTTTATGTGTGTGTTACATTTCGGTGTTGTGTCTCTGTTGTGTCGTAGTTCTCTTGTGCTTGCACTATCTACACTCTCACAAATGCAATAACATCGATGTAAAAGAAAGACTGGATAACGCTTTACCATGTATACATGTTAATTGATGTATTTTCAGTGCCAACTTTTTGCCAAACAGCTTCTGCAGATGATGTCGCCAGACTTCAGGATAACCTCTTTAAGGACTACAGGAAGAGTATACGTCCAGTTAATAATCAGCACGATGCTGTTCAAGTCAACATATCATTCTTTATCATAATGATACATGATTTGGTAAATATATATTTTATTTCTAATTAGCCAAACTTTTTTGTATAGTATTCAAAAAGGCAACCAGTCCCTATTATCAAATCTGTCAACGTTGAAGGGATTCAATCCGGTTTAACTCAATTAAAGACATTCACAAACAAACTCGACGTTGCATGGAAAGCAGACAAAAACATAAGGACCAAGTCAGGAATAGGATAGTTGTTATAAATTTGTTTGATGTGTTTGAACTTTTGATTTTGCCATTTGATAAAGGACTTTCCTTAAGGTTATAGATCAAAATAAGAACAATAAAACAGTAAGAATAGCAATAAGATGGTTATTATTTATAAAATATCTAACCAAAATATAGTGTTGTAGTTTCATATGTTACTTTATTTTTGGCACAATACACTTATATTTATCAATACGTTGAAGATCAGGTTAAGACAGTCAAAATATCATTGAATTAGGCAATTTGAGTATTTTTTATATGCTGTTGTTTTAAAACTTTATAATAACTTAATGATAATTTCAATGCATTACTTTTTCGTTGATAATTGGTTAAAGCTGATGAATAATGTAATAAAAACCTAGACATAACCAAAAGATTGATACTGTGTTCTTATAATAATAAACAGAAACTTAAATGAAAAAGACATATATATCTTTAGAAATAATCGTCCACTTAAGCATATATCAATTTTATTTATTTTTTTGACAGCGGTTTAAACAACAAAACGACCGGAATCATCCTCTAACCAATTAATATAACGTTTTAGATTGGAAGAAAATAAAACAGCATTCAATCAAACAATCAATCGTCCATTCGATATAACAATATTTAACATTCGGTACATATTAAAGTGGGTCCTTTGGGAATGATGTTTGTAATACCGTGAAGAAAACAAATTTGTACAGTTCTAATTGTTGAATAAAATCACGGATTTCACATTTTTCTGGTGTTAAAAAATAGTTCATCTGTCATCTTTAGCATCGTGAAATCAGAATACTCATCGCCCTACTGACAGAAATTAGACACAAAGCATATGTTACATCAAATAACGTCAAAGATCAATTACTTATCTGTAGATCTGACGTCATAATTTTTGTTACTTTATAAACTATGAAGAAGTGAAATAATTAATCTAAAGGTAGAATTGTATACATTTGATATGCTAATTTCTCATAGACTATATTGTACATCTTTCTTTTGTCAAAAATTTAATTAGAGATCCCCCATCAATTTTTCATATCCTGAAACTTAAATCATGGAAAGATTGTGAACCTTCCACGTGTGTTTTCCGCTACTTGACTTGTTATGTTTACACGCAATCTAATTGATAAAAACATTCCGGAGAGATAGACACCACTTCGTTATATCGTCTCTCATTTCATCTCTACAAATTGCAGTGGATATATTATCCTTCGCCATGTCACATACTAATTTCATTTGTATTGATAGAAATTGTTACCAAACTTCAGTGACTGACGTTTCATTAGTACGTTAAGATTGAAGCCTTAAGACCGTAATACAGTTTGTCAGAAATTTATTATTACTTTTACATTTTATTCTATTTCAGGATCTAAAAAATCAAGTCTTGTCATCCAATACGTGGCTGAGAATCGTAAGTCATGAATATATTTTACTATAATGGGTACTAGTGCAAGTCTTTAGTATTGATCGAGGTCTCTGAACTGTTCAAGTACATCCACGATTTAAAAAGTAAATAACAAAAACAAACGAACTTTGAGGAAAATATCAAAACTGAATTCCGTAATCAGAGGCCAAAAACAAAATCTCAAACGCATCAAAACGAATGGATAACAACTGTCGAATTCCTGACTTGCAGAATGCATTTTCTTATGTAAAAATGTGTGGATAAAACCTAGTTTTATACCTAGCTAAACCCCTAACTTGTATGCCAGTCGCATAAAATTCCATTATAGTGACAACAATTTGTAAACAAAACAAGCAGACACACATATATATATACATATGTATAAAGGTATATAAATCTATGTGCTCATTCTTGGATTTGTTTTGCGACCGTAACATTTTTTTCATATGTTTTGGAATTGGTATTACAATAGCATAAAATATCAACATATTTCACAACAAAAGTTGATTAGTAAAATATACCAGCTTGACACTTTGATGCAAATATTATAATGTTTAAGTAGCTTTTATTAATCCTACATATTCATTTTTAAAATATCCTCTTAATCTTTCGCGAGATTACCATAAAAACAAAAGTGTGCCATTAATATCATTTGATTTAAATAACTTAATTCCAGGTTCAATTGTGGCTTAGAACAAAACTAAAGCATTTATTCTAATATGACATTAACTTGAAACAGTAGAAAGTGTAATCTAATAAGTTAAGACGTAAAAGACAATAAAAGTTGCATAAAAATGTCTAAAAGAGAATTTCAAGATGTAGTTTGATTGAATAAGTGTTTAACATGTAGACATGTTAACTCTTGGTAGTAAATTAACACTAATACATTTGTCCCCCTCCAGTGTAACGTTAATTTTTAGATGTATAGCGCAATGACGATAAAAAAAATCATGTTTGCAACATTCCGTTTCAAAGCTACCATTAAATTTTCATTGATTCTTTAAATTTGACACAAGATTTATAACCGTGTAATTTGATCATATAATCAGATAAATATATTCTTGTCGTTGTAAATCTTAGTTCCTACTGAAAATGACTCTTTTCTTAAAATGTAATTATACACAAAAACATATTTTACATCAAATAATGTCAAATATCAATTACTTATCTTTAGATCTGACGTCAGGATTTTTGATGCACAGTATGTTTTTTCGTTCATTAATTACAGAGCGGCAAACCAATTATTCTATTACAAATTAATTTGGATTTAGTATCAATGATTTATGTTATACAATCTGAGACATTATGAAAAACGCTTACAAACGCGACATAGAAAAGTTATAAGAGTAAATTTAGCATGGTTTAAAATAAAATCTTGTTATCTGCAGTATACGTATGGTTGTATCTTAGTTGAGGTCTCTAGTACAAATGCAGATTTAACATTTGTCTTCTATCAACATACACCATGCTACTACTACTACTACTACTACTAATAATAATAATGATTATTAAGGTGGCTGAAGCGTCTTAAAAAAATCCACAGAATGTTTTAAAAATTTGTCAAAATGAAGTTTTTATCATGTTTATTTTCGAAAATATAGTGGAACCTCATATGGCTTCTTGGCTTAGTTTACTATAATAAACATGGTGAGTCTTTTGTTGACAAACTATGTATGTAAAACAAATGATTAACCATGTATCTTTAAAGAGCTTTTTCTTTAGGTATTACCTATGTCAATGCTGTTCCAAGTATTCTATTGCATTTCCTATTATTACGGCCACTTAATAAGAGAATATTAGTGTTTAGCTATCTACTGTCGTCATTAGAATTATCTTATGTTATAAACAAGAATTATTCCATAGTACACAGATGCCCCACTCGCACTATCATTTTCTATATGTAGTGGACCGTAAAATTTGGGTAAAAACTCTAATTGGGCATTAAAGTTAGTAAGATCATATCACAGGGAACATATATACTAAGTTTCAAGTTAATTGGACTTCAACTTCATCAAAAACTACCTTGACCAAAATCTTTAACCAAAATCTTTAACCTGAAACTTGCACTATCATTATGTTATAATCAAGAATGTGTCCATTGTACACAGATGCCCCACTTGCACTATCATTTTTTATATGAAGTGGACCAGGAAATTGGGGTCAAAACTATAATTTGGCATTAAAATTAGAAAGATCATATCATAGGGAACATGTATATTAAGTTGATTGGACTTCAACTTCATTAAAAAAGTACCTTGACCAAAAACGTTAACCTGAAAGAGGGACAGACGGACAAACGAACGGACGCACAGACGGACAAACGAACGGACGCACAGACCAGAAAACGTAATGACCATCTACTTTCGTAGGTTGGGCATAAAAATGAAATTAGTTACTAAAGAAATTAGGTTATGGTTGATGATATTTATGATTGTTTTATTAAGATAAAATATACGGCCAAGCAAGTGGTATTTTAATGGTATTATAATGGTGTTAATTGTGTCAAATTATTACAGATGCGTTCATCATCTGTTATGACTTAACTTATTAAATACAAAACTCCACATAGAGCATCTACATAAAAAATAAATTTACAAAGCAAACTGTCAAATGAATCAAGTCAGTAACAACGCTTATAGCAGGTAAATACCAGATGATACGAGAGTATTCATTTAGTTTTGCCATGTGATTAGGGACTTTCCGATTGAATTTTCTCGGAGTTCCGTATCTGTGTGATTTTACTTTTTCCTCTTTTGTATTGTTTATATCTGAATCTCTGACGTTAAATGAGCATCCGTATCATATCTTAAGCCTGATATGTACTTTTTAAGAAGCTGATATAAATTTACGTGTTTAAAGTCATATGAAGCGAGTGTATTGAAATTTTAACGTATCGAAATTATAGAACCAATACATGCTTTTTATAATAAGCTAAGACTTGCATGTGTTGTTTTTTTTTTTTTTAATTTTATTACACATTTATAGCGTATGTTTCGACAAATAATATTTTATTGGGTGATTGTTGATCGCTTGCAATGCAGTTTTCGAGTTTGTTACCGAACTTTAGTTTATCGTGACATTGATAAACAATGAAAACAAAGCAAAAAAACGTTACATAAGGGTGAATTGAAAGAGCCATGATGTTGAGTTCTTTTTATAGTTTCCATGCGTCACCATTTAATAGTTTGTTGTAATTTTTTTTCAAATGAATCCTGGTACCTTTGATAAATATTTACATCACTTGGTCAATGCCCCTGCTGGTGGACGTTTCGTCCCCGAGGGTATCACCAGCCCAGTAGTCAACACTTCGGTGATGACATGAATATTAATAATGAGGATCATTTTTTATAAATTTCCTGTTTCCTGTACAAAATTTAGAATTTTTCGAAAAACTAAGGATTTTCTTAACCCAGGCATAGATTACCTTAACCGTATTTGGCACAACTTTTTAGAATTTTGGATCCTCAATGCTCTTCAACTTTATACTTTTTTTGGCTTTATAAATACTTTAATATGAGCGTCACTAATGAGTCTTATGTAGACGAAACGCACGTCTGGCGTACTAAATTACAATCCTGTTACCTTTGATAACTATTACTATTTATCTTCGAGAGTATGTTGTTTACAATCTTTTATCACAGTTTTTTCCCTCGTCACACTTTATTACTTAATGTAGCTGCACACGTTAAAATATCGGCGAATAGTTGTCTTGAAAAATCAAAATTCTAATATCGGAACATTAACGATCATTTTGATAAAACAAAAGATTTTCTTTTTAAATAAGTGCATGTTCACCCTCTTTAAGAGTAAAACTTGGCAATTCAAGTATATAAAATATTCAGTTTTTATTACAATTTTTGATGTTTCATTTGACTTTGAATATAGATTATGTTATAATGCATTGATCGACCAAGTCAAGTCATTTGTTTTTTGTTTACCTGCTACAGTTCGTTAAATGTTGGCATTAGTTATGTCTTTATTCGTATGGTATGAAACTTTTAATCATGGTATCAATGATAAGTTTGAGTTGTCTGGTTTGCTTGACGGGAAAATTGTGCTGCTATGTAATTTTGTTTACAGTTTTGATTAAACTAATGCACAATGTCTAGACTCCAAACAATATGAATTTAACAAACTATTGGTTGTTGAAAATAAAATAGTTTAGCTTTTATATGTCCATTTTGTTTCTCATTGTGTCTAGTTTGTATCATATTATATTTACATTGGAAAACACCAAAAGGGACACAAAATACCAATTTGAACTTAATACCTCTTTGCTTGTTCCCAACAATAGAGGGGGTCCAAAATGAAGTTTTGTATTCGTCACTCCTGTTAATACTATGAATCATACGATATAAATTATCTCTAGACATATGACATTTCACGTTCAACATTTCATCCAATCTTAGAATTATCAAAAAGAAATGTAGAGTGGGTTAAAAACCACCACAGAGTGCATTAATAACGCTTCTTTGTACTTCATTCTTATAGTTAACAATAGGGGATGAGATAACAGTCTTTGTGATTAACTAATAGCTTGAGTGTATGACAATTATGCGTTTAAAACTACTCATCCAAAAATCTAATATTGCGCCAAATGGATTACGGTTTTATAGTAATTGTATACTGTCCGGTACATATATATTGTTGTTGATGATAAGGTTCGGTGTTGATTACATTGATTCAGACTCTAAAATAGATCATGTATGCAAAACTTTCATTACATTGCATGTCTATGATAGGATTGTTTCTACAAAAAATTCATCACTTCAACATTATGCGGTTAGAGACAATTTTAAGATCATTATATCAACAAATACTCTCAATCAATTTTTTTATTTATAAAAACGATAAATTAAAGTTGTATAACTTCTGAATAGGTGACGGTAAAATATGGATTTAACAATTAGTCATTAGATTATACAAAACCACTTTGTAAATATTCATCATATTTAGCCAAACATAGACATTTGCCTACCGAAAATCTTTTGAATCACTTTAATCATAGACATTGGTTGCAGTTACATCGTCGATTAAAAGAGGAAAAATTTCAATTGAATATATTTTATCGTTTATATTAAGTGTAAAATCTTATAAGAAATTGAAGAGAATGACGATTACTTTCCGTCCTGTATGTCATTTGATACAGATTGAAGCCAACAATTGTATTTAGGCTTTGATTCCACTACAGTATGATATATTCACAAATTCAATATTTTCCCCTTCAAAAACTTATTTCGTACAAGGTTTTGACTTGCTGTAAAATATACAAGCAACAGTTCTTGTTATGATCCAATGCAAAACTAAAGAATTATTTCTGACACGAACAAAGAGTTTCAAATGGGACTTGCTCTTATTTTTGTAAGATAAATTCTACGATAAAGCACAAAAGTATTATACTGTCCATTAAAAATACTGAATGATCATCGAAGCTATCTTAATGCTGTACAGTCTTTTACGGTATACTTAGTCTTTGATCCTCTGTTGACAACATCTTCCTATTTGTTGAATGTGTCTGTCTAATTGACGAGTAATTAATTCTTTTTTTAATTATTAGTCATGATTTGCCAGTTTTAAAATATTTCCTGGGTATAAATAAACAAAAAAATAGTATGTTCAACACATTTTAAATTTGCAAAATGATTGTTAGAAAAAATGGGTAAAACACGAAATCAAATATTCACGAAAATACCATTCTTCCTCATCGACAAAATATATACTGTGAAAAAAAAACGCCCTTTGAAACTGCTTGCCTTCAAAATGTTCAACTTTCAATGGTCGGTTGATATCAACTAATGGAGATCTATTACATCACATCTTTTTTTCGACAAGTCTGACCACGTACTTCGTCCAAAAGTTACACGACGGGTGCCACATGTGGAGCAGGATCTGCTTACCCTTCCGGAGCACCTGAGATTACCCCTAGTTTTTTTGTGGGGTTCGTGTTCTTTATTCTTTGGTTTTCTATGTTGTGTCATGTGTGCTGTTGTTTGTTTGTCTTTTTCATTTTTAGCCAGGGCGTTGTCAGTTTGTTTTAGATTTATGAGTTTGATTGTCCCTTTGGTATCTTTCGTCCCTCTTTTACACAATTTGACGATTTATAATCCATAAGCCATGCCATAAACCAATAGACATCACAGACCCGCCATATTTGTCTTTCCCAAGAATATATATTTCAGTCTAATTGGGCTCAGGTGCTGTCTGTCCCGACAATTTTACTGCTTTGATTGATAGCCCTATGCCATTTGAATCAAACTGTCGGAAATATCATGTTAATTATATCCAGTGATAAATAGATAATACTTATTTCAGGCATGGAAAGACCAATTCTTGCACTGGAATAAAAGTCAATACAATAACCTGACGGAAATTCTTGTCTCACGTAATGACGTCTGGACACCTGATTTACTCGTAGAAAATACGTAAGTCTAAAGATAAAGAATGGCAATAGTTATTTTTGCTTACATTACATACTAGGTGTTTACGCATTTGCAATCATACCACATCTGCGTTTTTATTTAAGCCCTCCTGTTGCACCACGTGTAAACACCAAGGATGATGTTAAAAAAATATCTCAAGCATTTTTGTCCAGATAAGAAAGTATCCAAATACCTATTTCAAATACAAGTCACAGTCGAGAACCTTGTATTTTACTTCAAAACGCTTTTTTTAGGATCAAAGAAATTGCATGTTTACATGATACACAGTATATTTGTTTTTTAAGTTGCCTCAATATTGTTCAATTAAATATAAAAAAGAAGATGTGGTATGATTGACAATGAATCAATTCTCCTCCAGAGACCAAATGACACAGAAATTAACAGCTTAACAGCTATAGGGTCATCGTACGGCCATCAACAATGAGCAAAATCCATACAGCATAGTCAGCTATAAAAGATCCCGAAATCACAAACTTTAAACATAAAACACTATCTGTTTTGGTGAATTTTGTAACATGTTTTACTCTATTGACTTTTATAAATTTTAATCATAAATACAATAATTCTATGAGTGTCGTTATATAAATCATTTACGGATGCATTCGAAAAGTCTGTGCTATACAACACTCAAACACTTAACCTTTTTAAAATGTTTCCTTTTTGTATATTGTGCTCACATGTCAGAGAAAGTGAATCAATTACAGTTCGATCGTTTCATTTTCGTTCGTACGTATAGCAATGTAAGAGCTTTAATACTTATTTCATCGGATGATTTGAAATATTTTAAAAGGTGAACAATAGGAAACTATGGCGTTGTATGAAACGTATCAATTGTTTTAGACAATACGTAGCAACAAAAACAACTACGGAACATTTTCTTTTTAATATTTTCTCAAATGATACAAAAAATTCTAGAGGCTGGTCGTTGACATTTGGAAGAGATCCCATTCAAATTGAATAGATAACAAACCGAGGAGACCATAGACCTACCTGAAAAATTTATCAAGTAATATTTTGTGAGTCTCCATTGTCCGGCAAGCAGTATATTTACATTGTTTTAAAAATAGTTACATATTAAATGCTGATCAGTATGAAAAAAAGTGGTAAGGTTATTCATGTTTTAAGCTCTATAAACAAGTTTTATGAAAATCAGTATTCCTCTTTCTTTTTTAACTTTCATTTTGTTTTAGATTACCGTTGTTCTAATCTAAATTTATCAGATACGGGTCTTTTTACTACAAAATGCTCTAATTTCATTTCAGTTTATGCCTAGTTCTAATTTTTGCTTCAGTTTGACTGGCTGTCTCTTTTTTCAGGGCTTTTGGATACAGGGAATTGGGTATTGATGGAATGTATATCAACCTAGATTATACAGGTCTCATGATCTGGGAGCCAGGAGTTGTGATGCAAACGATATGCGAGGTTGATATAGCAAAATATCCGTTTGATCACCAGTTCTGTGGAATACGTGTCATGTCCTGGATGCACACAAACAGATCATTGAACGTTGTTGTGGAAAGAAATACTGTTGATGTACAAAATTATTACCCCAACGGAGAGTGGGACTTAGCCTCTACTTCCGTTTCAGCATTTTCACCTGACGATGGCTCGTACAATCATGGGGAAATTCTTCCTGGAGCTGAAGCTGTATTGCGATTGCGTAGAAGGCCTGTTTACTATATCATATCCACTATACTTCCAATATCAATGTTGTCCTTGTTAAATGTGTTAGTTTTTCTACTACCAACAAGCACGGGTGAGAAAATGACATTAGCTGTAACAGTATTACTGTCCTTCACTGTTTTTATGAGTGTTGTTAACGAGGTGATGCCAAAGACATCTAATAGTGTTTCCATACTCGGTAAGTATTACATTACATAGATAGATAAATAAAATTACTTAGTATAATCATACAGAATCAATTACCAGTCAGGAACAGCGTATTAAATGACTACCCAAACAGACATACAAAAGACATTATTTTAAATTTACACTTCAATAAACTCATTTACACTTGATCTTAATAGGGACAAAGGCCAAATAGGGATCAATAGTGCAAAACAGAAATGCTAATAAAAGGGCTATTTATCACAAAGGTGAATGACCATCATACATCTTCCTTAACACAGATATGTCCACGAATAAGGCTACGGAGCGCTTGATCAATCATAAACTGTAGTATGAAAACTTAAACAGAAACAAAATGATGAAAAGCAAATTCATCATTCCCATTTTAAACATGATTTGAATACAAAGGGTTTGAATACCAAGTAATTTCCGACGCCATGTTAACAGTTACAATATCTATTAAACTTTACACAAATAATATGTATGCATTCACCTTACATGTATAGGCAAATTGCAGTGTTCATTTCTACATATGCGACAATAATAACTTGTTCTAAATGGTCAATATATTGTCAAAAACCAGATATTAATATTTCAATACTATTCTGTTTTAGAAATTGCCTTTAAGTAGCGATATTACCGTCTTTCTATTCAAATAAGTTTGATTATACCATGTGTATAGCAAACGTCATTTCACATCAAATGAGAATATCGAATAATTCTCAGCGTATTTCAAAGTTTATATTGTATACAAACACACTGTATATATTCATCAATACCTAAAAATAGTACATCATACATACAATAACAACACTCTACGTTTCTTTTCAGCTGTCTACCTTACCATGTTATTGTCACTAAGCGGACTTTCTGTTGCATCAACTGTACTTGTCTTGTATTTTCATCATCGGAATAAGAGTCGAGGAAATCGATATCCAGATCGCACGAATGAAATTCATACTTCTAGGCTTTATCGTATCAATCGACCAGAAAATAATAACCGCAATAAAAGTTTAAGCAAGAATGGAATGAAACCTTCCACTGAAAGACTTCTTGATGATTATATGGATATAGCCGACTCCTCTGAAAACTTCAGTGTAGAGGAAAAAGATTCATGTTGTAAATCTATAAGGAAGAAATTTAAAAGACGTACTCATTCCTGTCAATGTCACACGTCTAGTAGTACCTTTGCCGACCGATTAGATAGAGCCATGTTCATAGTTGTAACTGTTCTAACTGTTTTATCTACAGCAATAGCGATGATACTACTAGTTTACTGGTAGTCTACATCGTTGATGTGTGTTTGTTTATGCCGACAATCATTAGGAATTTAGATATTGCTGATATGTGAATATTTAAAATCATAGTCTCAATATTTTACCAATCATTATTATATAATGATGTTATTAATCTGAAGCCTTTTACTTTTTTGTATCGTTGCGAGTGTTTTGATGTGAACCTGGATCGTATGGGATAATAGGTCATAATTTATAAAAAATTTAGAGTAACAATGGGATATGTTTTTGTCAGTTTTTTCATCAAGCCATTTTGACTGAAAGTATTCCAAAGTATATCAATTGGATACTTCATAAAATCAAAATATCTTGAAAGAAATGTAATTGCTCGCTAGTTTATTTAAAATTTATGATGTGTAAAAAAAAAACCCAACAACATTGAAACACTTTTGTTATGATTAAGGACATTGTGAACGGATTATTTGATTAATACTCGTTAATTTGTGAAGTAATCATCTTACTATTTGTCTTTGTACTGACTTCCCATTAGCTTTATTATCTATCTGCATCTGTAGGTCTGTAGAATAATTGTGCAGGAAAACATGATATATCAGTGTAGTTCTGTAGTATAATTGTGCAGGAAAACATAATATATCAGTGTAGTTCTGTAGTATAATTGTGCAGGAAAACATGATATATCAGTGTAGTTCTGTAGTATAATTGTGCAGGAAAACATGATATATCAGTGTAGTTCTGTAGTATAATTGTGCAGGAAAACATGATATATCAGTGTTTTCTATGTTGTGTTTTGTATAATGTTGTTTGTCTTTTGGTCGTTTTTGTTTTGTCTATGTTATGAAGTTGTTGTTGGTTTTCAACTGATGAGTGTGATTGTCCCTGTTGTGTCTTTACGTTTTCTTTTATTGCAAACTACAATTTTGATTGAATCTTATTTAACTTTTCGAAGTAATACCTCAATTGTGTTTTTCTCTGTTATTAGAATTAGTGTGTGCATAAAACATTTATCTTTTCTTAAATACTGGTATGTTTAAATTATATACTTTTATTCTATTGTTAAGTCTAATGACTATGATTCTTTTTTTGATATGCTTCAGCTTTACGACCATCTGATGTTATTAAATGCATTTGTTTTTCAAGTCATAAACTACTTTCGTCGACATTGGATTTTTTTTATTTATTTGATTTCTTTTGGGGGGAGGGGGGCATATTTAAACTGTGGCGTAATTTTTTTCTTTGATTAGTTGGCACATTTCTCACGTGTCCTGGAAAAATCATATTCCCGTCCTAACATTGGGGCTACTTGTGCGACTTTACGGTAGGTTTGTGTTTCATCGCTTTTACATAGTGATACAATTATCATTTTCATTTTATCTTTTAAAAGTATTTCATACATACGGATATGGAAACATGTACGTTAATGAATATTATAAGTTCATAAAATAAAATAAATAAGTAGTAGAATAAGACATTCATTCACTTTGCATTAGGGAGATATGATGATTTGTACACCCTCGAAAATTCATATTTCCCTCGTGCGTTGCTCTCATGAAATACGAGATTTCTTTGGTAAACATTTTTTTTTATTCATTGGTAAATAAATGTACTAACATGACGTGATGCATTATTCACACATTTACTAATTTCGGCAGGTCAACATGGCGGATCCTCAGTTTCGAAATGCCAACTGTGAATTTAACAGTAGCATACGAAACAAAAATGTTACTACAAATAGTAAATGTTTTGGTGGATAATTAAAAAATAAAGCATGATTTATAATACTAACAGCTTTTTAAGAAATAAGTCATGAAAAAAGGGACGGAATGCTAATTATTTTCATTGGAAATTATCTAATTTATCAATGCAGACGCCATTGGTATGTGTTTAACTTAGGGTTTTACTATTGGTTTGACTGCAATTATTCCTTTTATAAAGCGCTTTGGTGATACAGAAAACAGTTGCACTTAGCATACGTTTAATTGACAATATAATGACAATAACTACTATGTACAACAACTTTATTTACTATCAAGAAAAATAATTTACTGAAAAAAATATCGATGAAATAAAGATCTTGTTTACAGAATGTAAAAGCAAAATTTTTCCTGAAAGTTTTTCCTAAAATAACATTATTGTGAAAATATGTATTTCATTTTTCATGTACTTATATTTAATCTGTACTATATGTTGGTATATTGTTGTGTCGTGTAAATGAATGAATGTGTTACTTATGAAGACAAGGATAAATCATATTTTACTTTTGAATAATCTTTCTTAAATAAAGTTATTTTACCATCTATTGTTAAAATATTTCTAATTTATATGCAGCTGATGTGTATACCTTCACAATCATGTCTGGTATCCTTTGGATACGGTGGAACACATTAAACTACAACAATAGTTTGTATATTCTAAACAATTTGAGTCAATCAAAAATAGCAACATGATTAACTGTTTTTTCAAAGGTAGGTGGAGAAACTTTAAATAAACTCATCATAGATACCGGGACTAAAATTTGTATGCATGCCAGATGCGCGTTTCGTCTACAAAAAACTCATCAGTGACGCTCGAATCCAAAAAAAAATCAAAAGGCCAAATAAAGTGCGAAGTTGTATATCATTGAGGATCAAAATTTCTGAAAATTTTGCCAAATACAACTAAGGTAATCTTTGCCTGAGGTAGAAAATATAGTGAGTATTTTTACTCCTAGAAATAGATAACCGTTGCTATATTTTGCGAAACATTCCTGAATTTGATGTTTTCTAAGCTGTTTAACTTTGTACTTACATTTGCCGATAAACATTTCATTCCAGCGTCACTTGTTAGTTGTTCTAGTTCAAAAGCGAAAGTTGTGAATCCTGATATATAAAAGTTGTGAATCCTGATATATAAAAGTTGTGAATCCTGATATATAAAATTTGTGAATCATGATCTATAAAAGTTGTGAATCCTGATATATAAAAGTTGTAAATCATGATCTATAAAAGTTGTGAATCCTGATATATAAAAGTTGTGAATCATGAGCTATAAAAGTTGTGAATCCTGATATATAAAAGTAAGAAATTATGGTATGATTGCTTATAAGACAATTATTCAAACGACATACGAACGACCGACCTTCCTTATATACAACAACAATGAAAAAAAATATGGCAACCAACACCCTATATAGATATTGACAAATTGGAGATTGCATAAATATAAAAAAAGAAGATGTGGTATGACTGTCAATGGGACAACTCTTCACAAGAGACCAAAATAACACAAAAATTAAGATTTATAGGTCACCATACGGCCTTCAACAATGAGAAAAGCCCATACCGCATAGTCAACTATAAAAGGGCACGAAATGACAATGTAATTGAACAATTCAAACGAGAAAACTAACGGCCTAATTTATGTACAAAAATTGAACGAAAAACAAATATGTTACACATAAACAATCGAAAACCACTCCTGACTTGGGACAGGCACATACATACAGAATGTGAGAGTTAAACATGTTAGCGGGATCCCAATCCTCCCCTAACCTGGGACAGAAGTATAAGAGTACAACATAGAACGAACTATAAAAATCAGTTGAAAAGTGCTTAACTCATCAGATTGACAAAAATACAAGTGGACGTGGACGGGTACTTGAACATCCTAACAACACTTTGCAGATGTAAATGCATGTTGGGTAATGAACTACCTTTCAATAACCTTGGGTTTGACACTAGATATTGATCGATAAATGAAAACTACTAAAATCTTGAATAAAAGAATGAGCAACGTTATATTGATAACGTCAACATGTCAAAACTCTCATTCAGTTTGTACATATAGAGTGTTTTTGGCATAGAAAAGTTGGAAATCACCATTATATGCCAAAAAAAAGTAATCAAATCGAAAGCAAAACATTAAATTAGATATTTCAATATTTACAAAGCTCAAATTCAAATAATTAAAATTTCAAAATATAAATTTTAATAGATTTATGAATTTGCATCTTTCAAGAAATCAGTTTGTAAGAAAACAGCAAATCACAGGTTTGTTGAAATGACTAAGTGCCAAGAAACTGACAATTATAAAAAGAGTGAATTAAAGTAAAGTAAAGTAAAGTACTTTACTTTAGTGAATTAGAATACAGAATTGTCATTGATAGGTTTCATTTCAGTGCTTTTCATTTATTCCAAGTCTTATTCTTTGGTTGTTATTATAGAATCTACAGAGAACCATGTTTACAAATTAAGTTCAAATCGTGTAGGTTTTTCTTTAGTTGTTATTATAGAATCTACAGAGAACCATGTTTACAAATTAAGTTCAAATTGTGTAGGTTTTCTTTTTTCTTTCAATGCATACAGTAATTCCCAGAAGTGCAATTCATCAGCAAATTCCAAAGTATAACATGTCGAAACCGCTGATAAACAATATGATTGATTCCGATTGTTGTCTGGACATAGTACACTGACAACTATTCATTTATAACGGTGGCATGCGCGACCGTTATATCCAATGTTTAGGGATAGAACTCATTACGTTTATGGAAATAGTGATTATGTAAGATTGTATAAGCCTTTACAAATTGAAAATACCTATTAGTTTAGGAATCATTAATGACTTTGGAGGTCGAAAACACTATCTGTACAACTTGTATTGATATATTGATCATAAAAGACGCACTTGCAGATATTTAGTGAATTTGATTTAGTTTGTTTTATCTGTAAATTTAATTAAGGTATTTATATTTTATAATTACATTATTTATCATTGTTTAACTAGATGTAGGATAATTATTTTCTTAAAATAACAACAAACCAAAAAAAGCTTATTGATACTAAAAAGGAGATATTTTAAAAACAACATAAGTACTTTGATGAATTCATTACAAAATGACATTGTAAGCTATGTGTTAGTAAAAGGTATGAAACAATCTAAATTTATACATTTGTGTATTAATTGTAATGAAAAATATTCAAATGCTTCTTTTCTTCTTTTCTTCAATTAACCAGAGGTTACAATATTACAATGATGTATCAGCATGGTCAATTTTAATACGACTTTAATTTGTTTGTTTAGTCTTCTTCAAAGTAATCAAAAAATATTTTAAATCTGTAAAACAATTGAAATAACTGAAAAAATCGTCTGAGTTCAATGTTTCTGTTGTTCCGCGTTGTTTTAATCTTATAGTTGATGTGTTTCTCTTGGTTTTGGTTTGTGACCCGGATTTGTTTGAGTTATAACGATTTATGACTATTGAGCAGGGTATACGACTGTTGTCTTCCTTTATTCATAAATTCCGAACTATCTACTATGAATGAATGAATGAATGAATGAATGAATACTTTATTCTCTTGAAACAACTGTTACAGAGAATATATACATATTAACCATATATAAACTTATAGTGCATGTATGAATTACATATACATGTATAAATTAATACTAAATAGGTCTAAACTAGAGGAACGACCTTCTCCTCGATGTTCTTAATATATTTACACAGTTTTTTTTATATATATTGTTGGACGAAAAAAGCTGTCCGAACTTATGAATATAATAGGACATGAGTATGTACGTCGACATAATAAGCATTTAATACTTCGCCGGAACCGACCGTCATGCGAATACAGACTAGAACGTTAAAAATAAGGAATAGCTGAATTTAGAACTTTGATGACTTTGCTTGTGCAAAAGACCTTACACAGCAAAACAAAAACATATCTCGGTAGTTGAGTCACAGACACATCGTATCGGTCAACCAATTCGTGTTTGGTACCATAAACTATGTTAGTTATTGTCGATCCCAGTTATTCGTCAGCATATGCATCTGTTACAACAATGTTTATTTGCTTAAATATTTCAATTTAATTGGATTGACACAAACAGTACCAGTTACAATCATGGTTTGCACGGGCCATGTTTAATTGTTTGTCTCCTAAATTAAGTCACCCTTTTTTGTTAATCATATTACTCAAAGCAACTTACTACCAGATCTATATTTATTGGCGGTCCGGAGTAGAGCAAGAAGCGCTTAATTTTTTTGACGCATCGGAATTCAATCCGATTGAGCAATGTTCATGTTTTGTAGTCTTCAGGTCTCAGTTTAGTGCTTTTAAGGATGTGCGTTGTTTGTTTCTTCGTGAGTTTTATTTTCTTTTTTGCATCAAATAAATGTTTGTTCCTCGACATATACTTCTATAGTCTAATTCGGTAGGTCACATTCATGAAAGGGAAGGGGATTGTAGTTACGACGCAAGGAACATATCCGATATCATTTGTGAAACGGTTATTCCATAACGGTCAACCAACTCGTGATGGCGTCCGTAAAATTTACGAAGGGATGATTTCAACTTCACCATTAGGAACTCTTGGTTTAATAGCTTCCTTGTGAGCAGCAACCCTCTTAGCAAGAAAATCATGATAGGAAATGCAAGCACGGGAATATCGTATCAATTGGGAAATATATACTCCGTATGTAGGTGCTGCTGGAATGTTGCTAGCTAGGACGCACTACAGGGTTTATTACTTGGCAGGGAAGCACAACATATTATTGTTACTACAGAATACTGTTTCTTAAGAAAATAAAACGACAAACAAAAACAAAAACAAAAACAACACCTATGACAAACTTCGTGTCACCACAAAATAGAATTGAAATCGACATTATTTGTGAGTGACCATCAAGTATTTAAAATCTTCTTATCATTTGCAGAAACAAAAACTATTTTCACTGAATTACCTTGTAATTCACGCCTGTAGCACTTGCTACTAGATGTACACACTTTACAATACAAGGCATAGTAAAAAAAAATAATGTGTTTATCTGTGAGATAAATACTGTTGAACTTAATATGACTAAAAAATAAGAATTTTTCAGATTCATATTGTCCCGAAAATAAATACAAGGTTACACTGCAACTTATGCATCAATTGTTGTCCTTACTTAAACAATTATGTATAATGTGTTATATGAAATATTTTTATATCATATATCAGCAGTCAAAAATTTAAAAGAAAAATCGTCCATGGAAACCAAATTGACAGGAACATATTAATTAAACAAACGTTTGTTTCAGAAAGCTATATTTCAATTTAAAGATTTACTTCTTTGTGTGTTACATTCCAACAGAAAATCAATTATCATGTGTTTGGATCATAGGGAAACGGAAAAATCCAGCTCAAAGTTTAACCATTAGAAGCAAAAAACAATTTAGAAAGTAATAGACATTGTATTCATATAAACAAAATAAAACAACCGTATAAAATTAGAATGTCGTTAAGATAGGAAGGCACCGAGGGAACAATCAAAATTTATTAATCGAAGCAGTGATAAATGTTTCGTTGCTTAGCTGATTGTGATGTCTCTTTATTGTCATTTTAAAGAGCTATTGTTATAAATGTTTTTATCATAAAAGTTTAAACATTTTTTTTTACAGCAATTGGGAACAATTCCGACATAAAACATATAATTTTGTTATCTCATTACACACTAGTAAAATCAATCGAAATGAATGAAACTGTTTATTGAAACATAAAGGATTGTCTATACATAAAATGCCTTAGCTGAATTTAATACAATATTTCGGACGTTTTGGTTTTTATTGCTGCTCAGATCAGCTTCTTAATCATCAATGATATTTTATATGAAGACAAAATGCGCATCGGGCGTACTAACATATATAGTCGCTATGTCTAAAATATTTATCTATCTTGAACGACATGCTACGTAGCTAGCCTATCAAAATGGCGTCATTAGTAAAAACCTCCCCAACACCGTTTTGTATTCCCTAGATAGCCTGATTTTGTGGGCTATCTAGATCTAATTAGCGGCTAGGCTAGCTATACGTTCTATAACCGAAATATAGGTAGCGCTACGTAGCAGCTACAATATTTAAAACGCAACCCTGGCAGGTAAAGAAAAGAAAAAGTTGATTTTATGTTTTTATTTTCAATTTAAAGTTTTGAAATTTCTATATATAAAAAAATACATGTATGCACAAAAGAGACATATAAAAAGTAACGCGACAGGAATGAGCGGACAAAGCATGCATGGCGTATACAAATATTGTCAGTGATTGTTAATGAACTCTGGAAAGTTAGGCATTCTGGTTTTCATGCAACATCATATTACGTACTGCCAACAGTTCAAACGCATTTATTTTTCATAGTAGGTAAGGGTTGAAAATGATAGAGGTGAAACACTTTATATATACAGTTGTGGTAGCTTTGAGCTAGATCAATTCAATTTCACCATCATATATATTATGTATGTAATAAGTTTCAGCAAATTTTTTAAGAATTTTACAGTCGAAGTAAAACAGGACAAATGTTTTAACAGTTAACTCAAAACCGATTGTGCAAGACTCGAGGCGATATTGAGCTTGCCGTGCGTGTAGTGGATAGGTAGATGTTTTTTAAATGTATTTTGACTTCAGTATGTGCTTTGGGTCCTTGTGTCTTTGCTTTAATTGCTTTAATATTTCATTGAAGTAGAGCAAATATCAGCTTTCATTATATGTTTGTTAATTAAACATTTGAATATCAAATGACATAAAAAGTCAAATTATTTGTGTCTATCAATTTTATCAACTGACTGTGAAACACAAAAATAGAGTTTAAATTGAACTGCAAGATCTTTCTCGAAAATAAGATAGTATTTTACAAAAGTTTCGTAATATAGAAATTAATGACTTTAATCTTCAGTAAAGCGATTAACATGACAATATTTATTTTCGTCTGTGGATAACAAATGTATGTACACAGTAATAGCGTTGGTACACGCAATAACTTCTTATAGTATTAATATGATAAAGTTGTTTATGCAGTTTGGAGCACTTACTTATTAACCACATTTGTAATATATCAAAAATAGCTAACACTTAGTACACTTGTATTTATCTTTGTTGTTTTCCTTTAATTTCCTTTAAATTTTAATTAACTATTTAAAAACAAACTACATAGAATCATAGCAAATGGAGGCTATGATTGTTTTTTTTCTTATTTGTATTATAAGCATTTTTCTTTAAAATCAAGTCTAAAGAACCATGCAAAGCATTCACGAAACTTATTTCACTGAACCTGTGAGTTAATGTCTGCTCAGTGATTCTTGTGGCCACAATATTTGAAAAACCTTCCAAATTGAATGTTCAAAAACATCGTTAAATTATTTTTTAAAGACTGTAAACCGACCTTTATATTGCAAAAGATTCCCTTCATCTCTTTATTAAAATTATTTAATTCTTATAAAAGTAATATTGGTTCGGATTCAAACAAAATTAACGTTATCCCAAAATGCACAAGCAAACTAAAATATGTAGCAATGTTTTCTGTCAATTTCTAATAACAATTATAATTGATAGTCATTTAAATTTAGATAAAGTTCTAGTTTTACACATTTTTGTTCAAAGTGGTTGCCGATTTCGACATATAGGCTATTGACCGTGGACGCGGTTACCTCGGAAGAATGTGTTGACCACAAAAGGATCAAATATTATAAATGATTCACATAAACTCATTTCTAAAATTGTATCCCGGAATGTACCATTCAACGCCCCCTTTCCATCTCTAATATCCAAACCTTGTAATCAACTTAGTATATTCTTATCACTGAATATGATTTTTATCAACCAACGAAGCATTTCAGTTCAACATCGTTAGTGTACTCAGGGATTTTATCCTTTTAGTTATTAGGAAAATAGTGATTGGTATTTGTTTAAAATCCTATTTATAGAACTGAACTTTTTATAACATCATGCATGTTAGCATTACACTCTCATATGCAACACTATATTTATACAATGTGAAGAAAGAATCCATGTATCAAACCCGTTCCTTTAATAACACCTCAGTTAGTGCTTACATTTCCTGTATCACAGTACTTGACGAAATGATATACCTAAAAATGTTAAACTTCTCTAGAACTGACACTTGTAAACAGTTCTCACCAGAGTCTTTGACAAACTTAATGATCTTAGTTAATCAACTGTCTATTTGGTGTCAACTTTCCATTCTCGAATACAGCCTGCTTCATCTAACATAATACGACAGACTAGACCTTATAGTACGACTATTATACTGTGATGTAATATCATTTCCAAAAAAATCCAAACACATCTATGAAAGTTAACGATTGAAATTTGTCAGTGGTTTTTCAATTGTTCCTTTGATTGATAGCGTTTGATTTTGTCAGTTTTTATATATGGACTTCCCTTTTTGGAACTTATTTTAGAGTTCAGTATTTTTGTTATACTCAGTGGCGGATCTAGAAATTTTCATAAGTGGGTGCCCACTGGCTGCCTAAGAGGGGCCCGCTACCGTCACGCTTTAGTGATTTCTAATATAATCAACCAAATTTTTTATCAAAAGGGGGCCGAATCCCCTTCCCCCTAAATCCGCCTCTGATACTTTATACTTCACTACACAAGGTCCACGTTCGCAATATTTGTCGTCCATCTATAAAGTGTACAAGTAACAGGGTATGTCAAATTAACATTAATGACACATCACACCTTGTCGTCCATCTATAAAGTGTACAAGTAACAGGGTATGTCAAATTAACATTAATGACACATCACACCTTGTCGTCCATCTATAAAGTGTACAAGTAACAGGGTATGTCAAATTAACATTAATGACACATCACACCCATAACAAACAAAACAAAACCAAACATCATCTAGAGATAAAGATGCAGACGGTTACCCATTCGTTCTTTAAAATAATAATATTTTATATGTTTGTTAATGTAAAGTAGTTACTTCTTAGGAGAGATATACAAAGTAAATATCTGTGATATTTGTAATAGATATGAAAATATAATACATCTATCAACGGCTCAAAATGTCAAACATCGTAAATTTCAACACGCCTTTCTTAAATCAGTAGCCTATAATTCAGTGGTTGTCAAATGTGTTCCTTTTCTTTTTTTTTTGTAATGATTTTTTTGTTTTTCGTGTGAATTGTCTTAAAGCTGACTATATGGTAAAGGTTTGTCTCATTGTTGAAGTTGTGGCACAGTGGCCATTAGTTTTTCTTTTAGAATCATCTTTAAGCCCACTAAATGGCAAAGGTTTATCTCATTGTTGAAGTCTGCACGGTGGTTTGTAGTTGTTTTAATCTGCTTCATTTGGATTCTGATTGATTAAATGGTTGCCTTATTGGTAATCCTACTTTATCTCATTATTCATTATACATGTTTTATTCAATTATACGAAAATGCATGTCTTTTTTGTACTTAAATAACAACTTTCTCAACTGATTTTTTTTGGTAGTTTTTCGATGCATTTACTATGACAGGAATGCTAAAGTAATTCCACGACTTAGACAATCATTTAGTACGAGGTTAACCATTCTTATTAGTATTCATTACTATAAATGTAATCATAGCACAATCAATTAACTCAGAACTAAACAAACATAGGAAGTCTATCAAAAATGTTGATGAAAATTCACGTATGGCTTTAGTCGCTATGTTAATGTTTGGTATCGTTATGTAAAGAATCAGATGTTCTCTGCAGGAATAAAAATTGATACTACTTTTATTGAATATGTCACTTAAATTATTTTGGACAGTGGAGAAATCCAATAAAACACTCTACACTTCTAACAAAGAAAAATAAGACAAGTGTTCAAACAGTCTACAAAGTTTATAAGATTCAGTACCCTTCCTATTTTTTTGTATTATTTTATTTGTATAATAAAATTAACGGTACCAATAATAAAGCAACAGATGCACATTTCGACAATGAATGTCTCTGCCGTGATCCTCGAGGCAAAACTATTTGTATATCCAAAATCTAACAACAATGTTAAATCTGCAAATATGCGAAAGTCAACTTTTGTGTTTCCCTCGCCAGTTTTCGAACTCATGCTTTTGGGATATTTTGATATTTTGTGTCCAGCGCACAAGACCACTCGGCCTCCTAGACTAAACTTAATAATTCAGCTGTCGGTGGTATAGTTTTATCTTTCTTCGTCAGCAGAATCAAAGAGTTGCAAAAAATATAATTATATATACACTCAATAAAGCAATACAACCATTTTATCTAAGATAATTTTCTTATTTTGGTTTATTAGAATCTTCAATTTAACACCTCAAGCCAAAACAAATCCAATTCATTTTTCCAAGTCCAAGATTGGATACAGCTATTATCTGTTGTAATGTCTAAATAATTAATCCGGGATTTTAACACTTGGCATTAACTATCAGTCGGTCGAAAATAACATTCAATTAAAGATGAAAATTTTATGGTTTTGTTAATCTATGATCAGACATATATAAATGGTGATTGTGGATTTCATTATTGTTTAAGGGCTGAGTGATTTATACTTGTTTAAACTCGGTTAATGGTTTGAATTCAATGTGAAAGTAAAGAAAAATGGCCAACATCTTGTGTTTTAAGATGCATAAAAACAAAAACAACTAGACAAAGTGACGCCCCCGCACTCCACTCTAAAGTAACTGTATTATAACAAAGTCAATTTTGAAACTTCTGTGAGATATTATTGTGTCTGGGAGACATAATAGATTCCCCCCGCAGATGCAAAGTGTTATTTAAAAATAAATTTAACCGCTTAAAAACCCCAAAAATAACAAATTTAAAGTATCTCCCAAAAGAGCAAATTTGTAGCAATTTGTAGGAGGAGTTAAGCTGTATAACTATATACCCATAATGAGACGGATACACAGACAGGCAGAGGTAAAACAATACGCACCCCAACTTTCAGTTGCGGGGCATAACAAAAAACGGTTAATTCATTCTCAAACAATAAACAAACTAAAACATTAGTGATAGACGATATCAAAAACAACCACTACATAGTAAAGTTTGGTATTGCAGCACAGTACAAGAACAAACGGAAAAGAAATGGTTGGAAATGGCTTGTCAAATAGGTACAAAAAAAACCTACATTAACACAAAGATACAAAGTACTGATCTAAGAGTACACGCTGACAAATAGTTCAGATCCCAATTTCAATTACCAATAAAACATGCATATTTTCCAAAATTTATTCATCCACCCCGCACCTCCATCGGATTTAGTGTACATACATTATAAACAGACAGGGTAAGTTATGACCGGGTTAAATGTCAAAAGATAAGTATCGACAGGATGAGGTATGAAACGTGTCCACGGATTGTACTCGTAATTAAAACACGCGGAAGCATTTTTAAATGACACCTGAACAAATTGTTTATACCATAATAGTTGTAGCTTAGAACGAAAACAGTTTGTATGCTTTCTATTTCTAATTTTCATCATATATTACAACCATCTCACTAGTATTTACCAGCTAAAGGTCACAGAGAATGATGTCTGGTTCCTTTACTTGATAACTAATCTCCGTCAATGTCATATACCAAATATATTTCTTATTGTTTTTAGTATGTGTCTACTTTCAATACATCATTATCTTTTCCTCGGGTGACATGTGCAAGATTCTTTTTTCTCCAAACAATCATAGAAAAATAATATTCTTCTTTATTGTCCTACATTGAATCGTACTCAATGGTTTATTTTGGGGTCTTTAGTTTGTTTTGAATACTGTTGTTTGTGTTTTAATCGTTTTTCATTTTTTTCCCAAGGCATTGTCAGTTTGTTTTCGACTTATGTTGATCTTTTATGGTGGATGATAGATTAAAAAAAAAAAACTCAATCTGCATCAGCAAGTGTAAATTAGGTTCAAAGCTTATTATATATTGTCAACGCATAAGTGACAGCGTTTTGTTATTTTTCTTTAATATTATTTCTCATTTGTTTCTACGTACACATGTATAAGTATTACCGATTAAATCTTTACTTTTAATTTCCTATCAATTTAATTTAATGTTTCTGTTATATCTTAAGGTTTGTTGTCCAAATAAACATAAAATTGCCTTTCGATACCATCATTGACATCTTTCCGATTGCATGTTAGTTACGTAAGCACGTCACTGTTTTGATACGCTATGGTGTGTCTGTCGTCTATGGAATATGTTCGTTGTTGTTCTGCGAGTCGACTATTATATATATGTGTGTGCGTTTCTCTGTGATTAATGTTCTTGTTGGCTGTATTTCTGTCACGAAGCGTTGTCATTTTAGCGATATTTCTTTTAAATTGTCATAAAGCGGGAGTTTTGGATAGCCATTAAACCAGCTACAACTTTCTTAAAATTTTCTTAAAATGAAAGTCCTGTATCAAGTCAGGAATATGGCAGTGTTGCACTTCAGTGTTCCTGTTGTTTCTTTGTGTTCCTCTTATAGTTTATGTGTTTCCCTCGACTTTAATCAGAGGGTAATTTAGGGGGCCGGGGCCCGCCCCGCCCCATTTCTGTGAAAAATTTGGTTGATTATGTAAGGAATCACTGAAGCATGACCGGAGTGGGTCCCTCTCATGCAGTCAATGGGCCCCCACTTCTGAACATTTCTGGATCCGCCACTGTTTATACCCGGATTTTTTTCATCCCTTAACCGATTTATGACTTTTGAACACGAGTTTACTACTGTTATCATTCCATCCATAAAATGTTTAAAGAGATAATTCATGCCATGTAAAAATGTTCAACAAATCTAACATGTCTTGCAGGGACTATTTCTTAAACATTTTATTGGAAAATGAAATTTGCAACAAAACTTGAATGAATTATTTCTCAAACATTTTATGGGATAATGTGCAATTCTAGTAAAGATTTTCTAGGTAATATAAGTGAATGCTTCACTTGTACGTAACTGTATGAAGAAACCGTTTCAGCAAATCATTCAAGAAATATAATACTTTGAATAAAATGAGTACTCAACAAATATATAAACAGGTTGATTTAAAACTAAAATCTGTTTAATGATGAAAGCAGGAAAAATAAGATATACACATTTATGCAATGTGATTGATATTTATCTCATACATGTAGTTTTAAGAATCAAAGTCGTATCAAATGACAGATATACGATGTAATTAAAAAGTGTACAGGAAGCATAAGCTTCATCCTATGACATAACATTTTTACACTCAATTTGTTTGATTAGATAATGAAATGTTTCTTTGATCTAGTGTTCACAGTCCACGTGGTAAGCTGTAATTAGGTCAATGAAGTATACTAAATGTATTAGTATGAGCCGGCCTTTAGTACAGCCACTGCCATTGATCCTGTAACGACAGCTCCCAGGAGGAACCCTAAGGCTCTTGATGGTTGTGGCAAGGGGATCAAGTACGCAAATGTGTGGAAAATTCTAAATCCGGCAAAAGCACGGAAATGCATCAATGCTGTCGACGGGTCTGGTTTTGTGCAGACATATAGTAATCCAATCAAGACGAAGGGAATTACGTTCTCCAGGTCATTCAGATGGCATCTAAAATTATAAATACAAAATTATTACAAATATACCATAATTTATTTATTACATCGTATTCGCATTTCATTTTATATTTTAGTCATTGATACTGCATTTCCCCTTTTGCATTAGAAATAAATTGACTATCATACAAGGAGGTTTAGACTAAATCTTGTTGATTGATTTTTGTTGTTAAACGTCACTTTAGCACCACTTACTAAATCAAAGTTTTTATTGGTGCCTTGAGAAAGCTGAATTGCTCCAACAGAACCACGACCTTAGACATGGAAACTGGTTATTCTAGTCAATTAATGTTGACCTATAGCTGTTTTATCCTAGTGAAACTGGACTCATTTATTCAAAATATGCTTAAACATTCTACCATTTACAAACCTTCTAATGCGTTCCACTGTAGCATTTAGTACTGGTTTTCCGTCATCCCCTGGCTTCCTGGAGAGCTTATAATCTTCTGGGTTAGCGAATGCCTAAAACAAAAAGAGCTAATTAAAAAGAGTTTTATTAGGGTCTATAAGGGTAACCAGGCAAAACATAGAATGAAGGGCAAATACTACAGAAAAATTGGCCAAATACTACAGAAAAATTGGCCAAATTGATAAAAATAGAAAATATAGAATAATGGGATGCTTTAAAAATGTTAAGGTTAGTTATAAGGGAGTCGGGTTTATAGAAACAGTTGTTTTGTTTCTGTATTTAGTTTATTAAAATTAAGGAATACAGAATTGAATGAACCCCCATCTAGACCCTCAATTGTGATTGATTCTTTTTCAGATGCAGTCAAAGGTCGGTATTTCTCGTTGGTTTCCTTCCCAAATTCAAAAGCATGCTGATAACAACAATGAATCGACCTTTGGGTTTTCATAAAAATACGCTGAACCTTTTTAACGTTCTATATTCACACGAATATTTAAAGGAGTTTTTTTTTTTTACCAAACTCGGGACATCCCCCCTCTCTCGACTCTGATCGTACGTGAAGCATGCTTGTTAAAGATGCAGCAAAGTTTAAAGCACACTAAAATTTGAAACATTACTGATTTTGGTTGCCATGCATAAACGTGTTTGCCACAATATTAAATTAAAATGGAACAGTCATTTTTTCTGAAGAATTACGATTTTCTAAATTCTAAGTTTTATTACTTGAATTCATCCAATGAATTTTTTAGTTACTGTAGTACAATTTTATTTTAAAATCTTCAGAGACATTGTCCTTTATGTATGTTCCGGACCATATGAGTATTTGGACCATACGCGTATGGTCATGACCATATGGGTATATACTCATATGGTCCGACCATACGCGTATGGTCCGGCCGTACGCGGATTGTCGGGGTAATTAACACTCTGTTACAGTTTACTTTTAAACTCTTCATACGGTATGACCGTTCATTAAAAAGACGCTATCATATGTGTAATTTTATTATTATAATAAAAGGATATAAGCTCAATAAAAAATTGAAGTTTCACATAGTTAATCGTTTACTTGTCAAAACTATAATAAACACATTTAATACCGATGGTCATTACCGATTTGTTATGACGCGTGAATGACAATATGTCGACTTTAAAAAAATTAATACCAAAACATTCTCTAAGAACTGTTACACAAGAAGTCACTGAAAAGTAACATAGTTTATTTAAGTTTTCTTGTGAATATGGTGTATTGCTGTCATGTTACGATATTTGAGATCTAAAGCTTCTTAAAAACACCGTAGACATATCGGAATGGCCCAAGACCTCGGTATCACTGTATACAGCTACCAAACTTCTAGCTTTTCACTCGCAAACACAAGGTGTAAAATGAAAAAGATCGTGCACAACCGAGACTTGCAAATGCAAATCACTTGCTATGATACCGTGTTGAAGTAAATGTCACCCCCAGCCTACTTGCAAGAATGTAATTAGCGATGAAAATTATTAAGTATGGCATCAATATTTAATTTTTACGTAGTATTTGAATTATAAAATAATACATTAACCATCATTGTTTTTTTAGATAAAGTTTTTGTATTATTGAAACTTTTATAATGTAATTTAAAAAAAAAATACCTACATGGTCCAAATACTCATATGGTCCGGCCCGTTAATAACCAAACGAGTATTATACTCATATGGTCCGGAACATGTATACCCTACTCCAGACTACTATATATTTATAGCAGTCATCTTGTTTTAACTGAAAAGCCCCTGTGAATTGTTTTTAATAGTTATCCCACAAGGACGCAGTGTGTCAGTGTAAGATCACCCGATGGCCGGAGGCCAGAGGGTTATATCACTGACACACCAAGTCCGAATGGGATAACTATTTTACATCCCAGCTGTTTTAGATTAGATGGAAAACCATTTACAATTCATAAAATCTAGTTTAGAAGGCCACACAACCATTATAATATACTTTATATATTACTATATGGTGTATACCCTTAATGACGAGTGGATATCAAATAATGTCAACTCGCCCAACTTGCCAATCGGCCCACACTATATCGCCACTTTATAAAAAAATCGCCCCACTCTTGTTTACCGACTCGCCCCACTTTTGAAAAAGTGTAAAATCAAATTGAACAACCAGTCTGAAAACTCATTTAGACCCCGTTCACACTAGCATTTTTTTTTATCGATCAAATTTGAATCGACCTAAATAAAACCAGTTAGCGTTCACATTATCTTTAATCATAACGATCTCTATCGGTCTAAACCCATCCACTGCGTTCACACTACAATTAAAAACGCAATCGATCTAACCTTTTTACCCGTAAAACTGTAAACATTGTGTATTAATAGAACTGATTTATTAAATTCATCTATTGATAGTCTGACACACACACACTTGAAAAAAATGGATAGTGTTATTGTTTCTCCTGAATTTTGGTACAGGTGTTATTGCCGTTTTCTTTAATTTTTAAAAAATATCTGTAGTAACGAAGTTACAACACGACGAAATATTGCGGTTCCTAAAAATAAAAAAATCATCATAAGAAAAGAAGACACAGATTTCGCAAATCTATGCCTCGGCGAAGACAAAATGTTTTCAGTTTGTTTTAAATGTCTGTAAACAGAGAAATATGGGTTAAACAGCGAACCTCTGAGATAGTTTTGGCGCTGTACATGCGCATACGTTATTTTCGATTCAATCGTACTAGTTTAAACCGATCTCTGCGTTCACATTTAAAGTAAGATCGGTTTACTTTAGATCGATTCAATCTAAACTACCTCTTTTGGTGTTTTAGTTTAGACCGATTAAAGATCGATTCAAAGCGTTCACATTGGCCCTTAAATCGATCTAAAGTGAACCAGTCTAGTTTAAATCGATAAAAATGTCCTAGTGTGAACGGGGTCGTATTAATGTTATTAACGAAAAAGGTTTAAACCCCACTGAATAAAGGTTTGACAACTCGCCCCACTTATAAAAAGATCTTGCTTCTTTTAAGTATGTCAAATTACTATTAATTCATATCCAGTCGTCCTGGTGTAGTGGTATGTGTCGTGGCTTGATATGCTAAAGGTCTTGAGTTAGAAGCCAAGCATACATGTATACAAGTGGATTTTTTCTACGTGAATTTTGATAGATAGTCTTTTCCGTATAATTACTTATAAGTTTTATAGTGGATTTGACATTCCCGCCAAAATGTTACAGAACAAAGGAAAGCATGCATAACAAAGAAACTCAAACTGGGGTGATCTGGTAGGGTGATCCGGCTCAGATCACCCCTGTTAGAACGGTTTATTCAACCTATGCCAACATTTTGAAATTTAGGTATCAAATTGTATGAAAAAATGTTGGCATAGGTTGAATATTTTTTTACAGATTAAGTGTTATAAAAACATAGATTAATTAGGAGCTAATCAATCTACAACCAGTTTAAATCTAGCGTTAAAGTATACTCAATATACAATTCCTTTTACAAGTACTATAGCTAGTGAAAATGTAAGTAATTGTGTGTGATGAGGATCTCTAAAAATTAATATAATGAATTAATCGGTGCATTACGTTTGCGCGCATTACCATTACATTTGCGCGCAGCTTTTGATTACAATTGCGCGCATTTATTTGACAGGTAAACTCAGGTAAGCTTAGGTAATAATACTTATTCGTTTATAAATGTATTCAATTATTTTACGTAAAAGTACCCTTTCCGTTAGTCTAAGACACCTACTCAGCCACGAGGACTGAGGTGGAAGTGGTATTCCAAGCAGGATACGTCGGTTACATTATAGTCTATCAATACGGAAAGTATAATATCCATCATATACTAATGATCCCCCCCCCCCCCCCCCCCCGATTTGCTTTAAAAAAAAACCTTCAAATGTTCGGCAAAACTTTACAAACTAACTTAATTATTTACGAATTTAAAACGATCACTATTCGGGGTGCTTGTTCACTCTGAAAAATTCGCAATGAAGTTACATGTCTGCTGTTAATTATAACGGTATTTATCATGAACACTTTATATTTTGTCGTAGAAGTTAATATAAGCAATATGTAATTAAAATATATTTTCAAAGTTAATGATTTATCGTCATATTTATTATGAAAATAATAGTCATTATTTTATATTTTTATATAATTTATATTTTATTATATTCCCTTTTTTTTACCTGAGTTTACCTGTAAGATAAATGCGCGCAAATGTAATCGAAAGTTGCGCGCAAACGTAAAACATTTTAATCCCCAAATGCGCGCAAATGTTATGCGCCCGAATTAATGGGTAAAGAAAAGGATTTTATGATTTTTTTTAAAGTAGCAATAATCTAGTCATATTAAAAGTTTATCAGTATCATTTTCATGAATAAAATAAAAAATATATGATAAAATATTAAATTTAATTAAAATACGTTCCTTCAAATACAATAAAATACAACATTATTGATACTCGTGTATTTCATAAATACTGACTCATGTAAAATATCTATTATAAATGTTCACTATTAATTCCTACACATACAGAGAATAAGATAAATTTCACTTATATGATTGTCTCAAAAGTCATAGTATAAGCATAGACATATAATACAATTATTGTAGTTTATGTCTCTGGTGTAAGATATGATGCTGCATCTGTCCAATCAACTGGTGTCGTTTTGCTTTCCTGTGGTCTCTGGGGCAAGTTTCACAAAACTATCTCATGAGTAAGACATGTCTTAGGATGGTTTTACGGTATATTCTAGTCCTTAGAGGGTTTCACAAAGTGGTCCTAAATTTGGACATCTTTAAGTTGGTCACAAAGTAAGGACTACACGAGAGGATTCTTGTGATGGTCTTAGGATAGTCACAAATGTGTTTATATAAATTACACTCATTTTTTATATTAATTTTGCAAATTATCTTATTCTTACATCATGTATCTAATTATCAATTCGAATGATAGAGTTCCAAGTAAGAGGCACAAAATTTCTATAATTCTCACAACCCAATATAATGAATAAAAAAACACAGAATACTTTTCAAACCCAAAATAAAGTAAATAAAGGGTGCACTGTCCCACTGGAAAGTCATTGCCTATAAATGAACCAAAAATCATTTTATTTGATATTTATCTTAAATTTTATATTGCAAAATTAAAGTGATTTAAAAAAGTTTCTGTTGCAGTATGGTATATTTATATATTTTGTTGCTTGTTGATCGCAAAGTATGTTTCATATTAAATACAACAAAATTATGAACACAAATTATCCAAAAAATTGCACAAATGTAAGCTTTTTACTTATATTTTTCTTAAGTATTGTTATATTTAAGAGTTTAATTTTTAAAATTTAGTCAATTTTTTTTATTGTTGATTTAATATTTGATTCAAAAAAAAGTTTCTATTTTACAATTATGTCATTTTAGATATTTTTGTATTATTCCATTTTTACTACAACATAATTTTGCAAATACTTTATTTTTGTTTCTGAATGTTAAAAGAGTAATATTTAATGCTTAAATATACTGAATGTATTTTACCTTAATATATTAATTAATAATTGTTATTACAACACCTTTTGTATTTTGTTTGTAGGAATAGATTGAATATATTTTTATCAAATGTTGGCATAGGTTGGAGACACCGTTAGACACCGTTAGAACAAAGGAGCTGGGATGTAATCTTTAAGATTAACTTAGTACACTCCTTCGTACAGCATTATAAGATAATGTTAAGATAATTTATTTAAAGGTTTCTGCATGGTGCGAATTCTGCCTATCTCTACATTTTGCTTATATCTATCAATAAGCGTGAGAAGGCTTTTTTACGTTTGTCGTGTATATAATTAGCTTGCATATACGACAGACAAAACATTTCACACTGAAGAAAGACATTTACGATATGATTTTTCCTACTTCCTGGTTGAATATGGTCACGAGTACACCTGTATATTTTGTAATCTATTACATCGGTTTTCTTTTTTTTTTTTTTATCTCATCATTGTACTGAATTATATGATTTAATATGGCAAACTTAGCTTAATAATGATTTCAGAGGGAATAAACTATATGGTAACAAGCTTAGAACTTTTAGACTTTTTAAAAGCAGATTTTGCTTAGAAAATTACCTTTTGCAGTAAAATTTTAGATATAGACATTACTTAACGAAATTCCGTATCAGTGCTCACGATTTAGAGATTGAGAGGGGAAGGTACAAAAATCTGACAGTGTCATAACGTATCTGTAAATAGTGTGGTACTGAGGTTGAGGATGAAATTCAGTGCCACAAACTTTCAAATATTCGTTTCAACTTTTTAAATGAAAAAAAAAACAAAAAAAAACAACGGTTTAAAAATTTTTAGTGGATTAGATATTAAATCACAATTAATTTGGCTTATGTCCTCCTGAGATTACTATAATACTGTGTTATAGTAGTCTCAGTGTCCTCTGAAGATATTTTCATACTCCAGAAACTCGGAGAATTATTGGAAAATTTATCCTCATATAGGAAAGTTTCCTTAAATGATATATAGATATAGTAATGCCCAGTGACCCTTCCCCTTTTAAACCTAGTTGTATTATTAAACACTGTGCTTGTTGTATTCTTCTACTTGTCTTAATAACAAACATGATAAATATTATATGTTTTTTATAACATTGTGTCTTAATCATATTGAATCATTTGTAATCATGTGTGTGTAATTAATGTTGATTGTTCTGCTCCTTGTGGGCGCTTTGATTAGCAATAAAATATATTTGATTTTGAATTGTTATTGTATAAATAGCATCCGGTTACACGCGTATGATAAAATTTTTAATCTGGGACACCGTACTAAGTAAACAAAATAAAGTATGTAGGTGTATGATCTACTTATACTTACTCGATTTTTCATTCTGTTAACTGATGTTAGCAAACTCATGGCCATTGTTTTACATATCACAATGCAGGAATAAAAAGCAAACTGGCCAAATACAGGGTTGTTAAATGTTAATAGGTCCGACATGTTCCTTCTCGACTAGACAGAAATAAACTGGCCCTTCAACTATCTAAATACAAGCAGTCACAGTAGGAAGTAATGTATGGCAAGCAGTTTGGGTTTATTCAATTTCACTATATATCTTTTAAAAAATAAAAAGTATACTACGATATATTGTATTCTCTTTGAGATATATTATGCAATTTGAAGTTAATAATATATCGTATATACTTTATTATATAGTTTATTACCTTTTATTATAATTTAAGATATCTTTTTAAATCAGTTTAGATATATTGTCAATAGTTTTATAGATTAGTTCAATCGAAAATACCTCATTATTTCAAAGACCAGTCTGCACCAATCATTTCTTGTACCTATATACCAAACCTAATATTGCAACTAAAATTTTCAATTACAAACACGTTTTGCAGGATCTCAGTATTGACGACTTCAAGTCTAAGCCTCCTGATTGCACTTGTGCTAGTTCCCAATTCACATATATATGGCACGCCGTTTTTATATTTATTCAAATTTGAAGATATCTTATTTATTTAACAAGATATCTTATTAAGTATTAAGATATCTTTAATTTTTATAAGATATCTTATTTAATTTGAAAGTAAATAAGATATCTCTATTAGTTTATAAGATATCTCTATTAGTTTATAAGATATCTCTATAATAAGTTAATAAGATATCTCTATTAATTAATAAGATATCTTATAAAGTATATAAGATATCTTACTTCTTTATAAAGATATCTTTTAAATACATACTTTATAAGATATCTTATTAATTAATAAAGATATCTTATAAACTAATAGAGATATCTTATTAACTTATGGAGATATCTTATATATTAAATAAGATATCTTTATAACCAATTAAATAAGATATCTCTATAAGTTTATAAGATATCTCTAAAAGTTTATAAGATATCTCTATTAGTTTATAAGATATCTCTATAAGTTAATAAGATATCTCTATAAGTTAATAAGATATCTCTAAAAGTTTATAAGATATCTCTATTAGTTTATAAGATATCTCTATAAGTTAATAAGATATCTCTATTAATTAATAAGATATCTTATAAAGTATATAAGATATCTTACTTCTTTATAAAGATATCTTTTAAATACATACTTTGTAAGATATCTTATTAATTAATAGAGATATCTTATAAACTAATAGAGATATCTTATTAACTTATGGAGATATCTTATTAAGTAAATAAGATATCTCTATTATTAACTATATAAAAGATATCTTATATAGTTAATAAGATATCTTATAAATTAATAGAGATATCTTATATTTTAAATAAGATATCTTATATATTTAATAAGATATCTTTATAAACATTTTAATAAGATATCTTATTTAATATATAAGATATCTTATTTAATAAATCAGATATCTCAATTAATATATAAGATATCTCATTTTGTTATTAAGATATCTCAATTAGTTTATAAGATATCTTATTTAACTAAATAAGATATCTCGAAATTGAATAAATATAATAACGGCGTGCCATACATATAACCCGGCTGGCAACGTTATTATCGGTGACCTCAACATTGTTAGTAACACTTCCCTGCGAAATGTGTTATCGAAAGATCCAAAATATCGTGAGCCGAAATCCATCAATTGGAAATACAACTTTAAAATTTTGATGGATTCAGTCGAGGATTATGCCAGGCAATGGGCTATAAGTGTGAGAAGGAAGACGTAGACCCTCTTTCCGAATGGATTGAGGCAGTGAGGTCGTTGATACAAATTAGAATTAAGAAACCGAATGGGTCTATCAATGCCCGTGCTACGTCAATCTTTAAAGACCCTAATGTTGCAAAACACTTATCCTACCTTCATGACAAATATGTTGTTGTCCCCGCAGATAAAGCCCCAAACAACATCATTTTTGTGTGTAAAACTCATTACATTAACTGCTTGATATAAACGAATTGGGTATCGACACTTGGAGACCCAAAACATACCCTCACGACACTTACCAAAGAGGAAATCCTGGATAATTATAGGTCTGTTGTATGTTCCTTTCGAATTTCAACCAAAGATAATGAACTGGATCTTCCATCACTGTATTGGATACCTACACTGCATAAGTGTCCTTACAAACAACGGTATATTGCTGGGTCTTCCAATTGCTCCACGAAACCTCTTTCTAAATTATTAACATCTATTTTATCACCAATCAAAGACGGGGATCAAAGTTATTGGGAAACTGCCTATTCTAGAGGTGGCGTGAATCAGATGTGGATACTTTAAAATTCAAAAGATCTTTTAGAGTACATACAATCTATCTTTCATCTTGTAATAGTATTAAAACATTTGACTTTTCTACACTTTATACAAGTATTCCACATTCAAAACTAAAAGACAAATTGAGAGAGTTGGTATTGCTTTGTTTCATCAAAAAGAATGGTCAACGAAGATACAAGTATCTTGTCTTAGGATGGGATAAATCTTCCTTTGCAAAGGATCAAACTGATTCAAACAAAAAAATTCTCTGAAACTGATATTATCAAGATGCTTGATTTCTTGATTGACAACATATTTGTTACGTTCGGAGGACGTTTTTTTTTCAACAGACTATCGGCATTCCAATGGGAACGAATTGTGCCCCTCTTCTTGCCGACTTGTTTCCTTATTATTATGAGGCTGACTTCATACAGGAACTTCTTAGGAAGAAAGATAAGAAGTTAGCAATTTCCTTTAACTCTACTTTCCGCTACATAGATGATGTTCTTTCACTAAATAATTCAAAATTTGGTGACTATGTCGAACGCATATATCCCATTGAACTAGAGATAAAGGATACAACAGATACAGTTAAGTTTGCATCATATCTTGACTTACATCTAGAAATCGACAATGAGGGTCGATTGAAAACAAAACTTTACGACAAAAGGAATGATTTCAGCTTTCCAATTGTGAACTTTCCATTTCTAAGTAGCAACATTCCAGCAGCACCTGCATACAGTGTATATATCTCCAAATTGATACGATATTCCCGTGCTTGCATTTCCTATCATGATTTTGTTGATAGAGGATTGTTGCTCACAAGGAAGCTATTAAATCAAGAGTTCCAAATGGTGAAGTTAAAATCATCTCTTCGTAAATTTTACGGACGCCATCACGAGTTGGTTGACCGTTATGGAATAACCGTTTCACAAATGACATACCTTTCATGAATGTGACCTACCGAATTAGACTATTTCCCGAATTAGTTATCACATAAGCAACACGACAGGTGCCACATATGGAGCAGGATCTGCTTACCCTTCCGGAGCACATGAGATCACTTCTAGTTTCTGGTGGGGCTCGTGTTGTTTATTCTTTAGTTTTCCATGTTGTGTCATGTGTACTATTGCTTGTCTGTTTGTCATTTTCATTTTTAGCCATGGCGTTGTCACTTTATTTTCGATTTATGAGTTTGACTGTACCTCTGGTATCCTTCGTCCTCCTTTTATAGACTCTTTATATGATATGATAACTTCTGAAAGATATCTTTAATAAAGTCATGGTAAAAATTAAAAACGACAAGAAGACAGTATAGAAAACAACGAAGAAACTCAAGACTTAACAACACAAACTCCACCCAAAACGGGGGGTGATATTAGGTCCTCCAAAAGTGTAAGCATATCCTACTCCACATGTGGCACCTGTTGTGATCCTCATTTATCCCGATGATAAGTCGATAGGTCAGATGAAGGAATTACAGTAACAAATTGCAATTTGGAACACATCCGTCGACATCTTTGAAACAGATACTCCATAACTGTCAACCAACTTATTATGGCGGCCGTACAATTTTCGAAGGAATGATTTCAACCTCAGTCACCACATGAAAATCTTACGGGATCTGCCTTGTCAGCAGTAACACTCTTTCAATGAAGTCATGATATCGAAATGCAAGCTCTAGAATATAGAATTATGGCACACCGTTTTTATATTTATTCAAATTTGAAGATATCTTATTTATTTAACAAGATATCTTATTAAGTATTAAGATATCTTTAATTTTTATAAGATATCTTATTTAATTTGAAAGTAAATAAGATATCTCTATTAGTTTAAAAGATATCTCTATTAGTTTATAAGATATCTCTATAAGTTAATAAGATATCTCTATTAATTAATAAGATATCTTATACAGTATATAAGATATCTTACTTCTTTATAAAGATATCTTTTAATTACATACTTTATAAGATATCTTATTAATTAATAGAGATATCTTATAAACTAATAGAGATATCTTATTAACTTATGGAGATATCTTATATATTAAATAAGATATCTTTATAACCAATTAAATAAGATATCTCTATAAGTTAATAAGATATCTCTAAAAGTTTATAAGATATCTCTATTAGTTTATAAGATATCTCTATAAGTTAATAAGATATCTCTATTAATTAATAAGATATCTTATAAAGTATATAAGATATCTTACTTCTTTATAAAGATATCTTTTAAATACATACTTTATAAGATATCTTATTAATAGTGATATCTTATAAACTAATAGAGATATCTTATTAATTAATAGAGATATCTTATAAACTAATAGAGATATCTTATTAACTTATAGAGATATCTTATTAAGTAAATAAGATATCTCTATTATTAACTATATAAAAGATATCTTATACAGTTAATAAGATATCTTATAAATTAATAGAGATATCTTATATTTTAAATAAGATATCTTATATATTTAATAAGATATCTTTATAAACATTTTAATAAGATATCTTATTTAATATATAAGATATCTTATTTAATAAATCAGATATCTCAATTGATATATAAGATATCTCATTTTGTTATTAAGATATCTCAATTAGTTTATAAGATATCTTATTTAACTAAATAAGATATCTCGAAATTGAATAAATATAATAACGGCGCAGTGGCGGATCCAGAATTTTCATAAGTGGGGGCCCACTGACTGACCTAAGAGGGGGCCCGCTCCAGTCACGCTTCAATGATTCCCTATCTAAGCAACCAAATTTTTTCCCAAAAAGGGGGGGCCCCCCTAAATCCGCCTCTGCGGCGTGCCATATAGAATAGAGGCTACATATAAATAGTGTAGCGAGGTAAATTAGATGAAATAAATGCAACGGCTTGCATAAAACGAAACTACACTGCGTGTGGTTAAAAGTTGGAAAAAATGTTGTTTGAAATGAAAATTCTTTTACTAGAAAATATTTAATGCTTTAAGTAAACCAAGATAATGAAATAGTAATGACAATATATGACATATGAGAAAACAGTTGATGTGTGAAATAGGCCATCACATACATCATGTATTTCCGTTAAGTTTATACTAGTATATCAATCTAATTATTTCGTTTTTAATATACTCCTTACTCAATACGCGTATTGAGTTTAACGAAATCCCAAATCTATATTTTAATTAGATTGGTTATATATAAAAAAAATCAGAAATTCGAAAATTGTTCTATATAATGCATCACGCTAGTATTAGATCTGAATGAAAAGACACAATCTTATTTGATGTTTTGACTTATTTTAAGTTGATTCACATCGCTCCATTTAAAACAAACATGACAGAGATAACAAACAACAGGATTTGAATTACAAACCACATGGTATGATATTAATGCGTTTTACATTAGTCAGAATGTAAAAATTGCCAGTAGGAAAAGTATATTAATAAAAAATGTTGATTAATTTTTCTTTTCGAATAGACGTCTTAAAACAAGTCATTGCATACAAAACTATTCCTTATTCCAACAACGAAAATTATGCATATTCATGTAACTGTCGAAGGCCGTACTTTGACCTATACTGGTTAACTTTTACAAATTGTGACTTAGATCAGAGACATATATATACACATGTGTATATATGTCTCTGCTTAGATGGAGCGTTGTCTCGTTGGCAGTCATACCAAATATTATTATATTTATAAACCTTACGGTGTCAAGGGTACATAAAGAGATACCATTAAAAAAAAATTTAATAATCGAGTGTAATGGATCTGATCATCAACCATATTAACTCTATAGATACTCATAAATATACTATATATATATATGCATATTAAGGGACGACATCAAAAGATCGATGTAGGATAAAAAACTTAAATCAAATAGTTTGGGGGTGGGGGTGGGGGTCAACATTGCTGCAAGTTTTGTTAATCTAAAATCGATTTTACATATATCCCAAATTAAGTTAAAGGGGGGGGGTGTCAGTAAAAAAACTATGTGAATTAAGTTTTTTATCCTTCATTGAACTTTTGAAGTCGTCCCTAAGTTTGGCAACAAATGGTTCTTCACATGATTTTTGTCGAGCCTTCGACTTTAGTCGAAAAAGCGAGACATAGCGATCCTACATTCCGTCGTCGTCGGCGTCGTCGTCGTCGGCGGCGTCCACAAATATTCACTCTGTGGTTAAAGTTTTTGAAATTTTAATAACTTTCTTAAACTATCCTTGAATTGTACGAAACTTTGACAGAAGCTTGTTTATGATCAGGAGATAGTATCCAGAAGTAAATTTTGTAAAAATAAAATTCCATTTTTTCCGTATTTTACTTATAAATGGACTTAGTTTTTTCTGCCAGGAAACATTACATTCACTCTGTGGTTAGTTTTTAAAATTTTAATAACTTTCTTAAACTATCCTGGAAATGTACAAAACTTGGCCAGAAGCTTGTTTATGATCAGGAGATAGTATCCAGAAGTAAATTTTGTAAAAATAAAATTCCATTTTTTCCATATTTTACTTATAAATGGACTTAGTTTTTCTGCCAGGAAACATTACATTCACTCTGTGGTTAAAGTTTTTAAAATTTTAATAACTTTCTTAAACTATCCTGGAATTGTAAGAAACTTGGCCAGAAGCTTGTTTATGATCAGAAGATAGTATCCAGATGTAAATTTTGTAAAAATAAAATTCCATTTTTCCCGTATTTTACTTATAAATGGACTTAGTTTTTCTTCCAGTTAACATTACATACAGTCTGCAGTTAAAGTATTTAAAACATTTTTAAGATTCTTAAACTAGCCTGGATTTTTACCAAACTTGGACAGAAGCTTCTGACAATCAAAAGATAGTATTGAGAGGAATAATTTTATTGATTTTTTTCATCATTTTTGATGAGTGTGTGATTAACAGCAAAAGTAGGCGAGACACTGGGTTCCGCGGAACCCTTACAAATTTTTTATATTTGCGGGACAAGCAGTTTTATATATTTTTTTGTAACATTGTCATTAGGGAACTGGATACCAACTCTAATTCTAAAATTGTCATCATGACAATCAAAATATGAAGTTGATACTGCACACCATATTAAAAAACGCATGTACAATGTGCAATCATGAATATCGTAATTGTCGAACTTATAACGGACTTGTGGTTCCTCACGTAATGCTGATATCTTCAAAGTTTGTATATTAAAATGTTCTGAATGATTCAATTCTATGAATATTGTGGAATTAAAATGATCCAGCTTTTAGTACAGATACAGCCATGGAACCTGTAACAACTGCACCGACAAAGAAACCGATTGCTCTTGAGGGCTGTGGCAACGGTATAAGGTACGCAAACATGTGGAAAATTCTGAAAGCTGCGAAAGTACGGAAATGCAGTAAAGCTGTTCCGGGGTTTGGTTGTGTGCAAACGTATAAAAATCCAATCAAGACGAAGGGAATGACGTTCTCAAGGTCATTAAGATGGCATCTGAAAAAGACGATTGAATAATGTACTTTTCATAACATATCAGCTTTATATAATAATTGAAAGTAAATTAAAATTCTAAACAGAATCATAATGTAATAATGTACAATGTGCAATCATGAATATCGTAATTGTCGAACTTATAACGGACTTGTGGTTCCTCACGTAATGCTGATATCTTCAAAGTTTGTATATTAAAATGTTCTGAATGATTCAATTCTATGAATATTGTGGAATTAAAATGATCCAGCTTTTCATATTTTGATTGTCATGATGACAATATTCATTACGATATTCATGATTGCACATTGTACATGCGTTTTTTAATATGGTGTGCAGTATCAACTTCATATTTTGATTGTCATGATGACAATTTTAGAATTAGAGTTGGTATCCAGTTCCCTAATGACAATGTTACAAAAAAATATATAAAACTGCTTGTCTGGTTAATCACATAATTTTATTGAAAAAACTTGAATATTATAATGTTTCAAATTGTACACTAGACTGGTTTAAGTCTTACTTGATTGAACGAAGCCAACAAGTGAAGGTCAATAACGTCATGTCTAATACTAAATGCATAAAAACTGGGGTACCACAAGGTTCTATCCTGGGCCCTCTGTTATTTATTTTATATATCAATGATTTACCACTTAATATAGAACATTCATTAATAGATTTATATGCAGATGATTCTACATTACATTGTAAAGGTAATAATTTACTTCAGTTAACTTCTAACCTTCAAAATGATATTCATGTAATTGAAAACTGGTGTTCGCAAAATTGTATGAAATTAAATGCCAAAAAGTGTAAATCAATGATTATTGGTTCAAAACAAAGGCTTTGTTCAACTGGAAACAGTTTAGATATCAATATTTCAAATGAACAAATAGAAAATGTAGATTGTGAAAAACTTCTTGGTTTATATATTGACAAAAACCTAAGTTGGAATCAGCAGATAGATAAAATGTCATGTACTATATCAAACAGAATCAATTTATTACAAAAGATAAGAAAATATTTACCTATGCATATACGTATTATCTATTTTAATGCTTATATTCTGCCATTATTTGATTATTGTTGCAATATATGGGGAAGCTGTTGTGAAAGTGGAATAAATAAACTAAATAAGTTATTAAAGAAATCTGCTAGGGTTATAGTAGAAGCTGACATAATGACATCATCCAGTTTATTGTTTAATAGTTTACACTGGTTAAATATGGAAAAACGCATTCAATACCAAAAGGCAATACTTGTATTTAAATCATTAAATGGTATGGTTCCTAACTATTTACAAGAAAATTTTCATTTTACTGATAATCAAAATTATAAATTACGTTCAGCTGATGAAAAACTATTAAATCTTCCAAAACCAAAAACAAATTTTTTAAAGAAAACATTTACATATTCAGGTTCTCAAATATGGAACAGTTTACCAAATGAAATAAAAATGAGTAATACACTTGTATCTTTTAAAACAAAATGTTACAAATTTTTCATCAATTGTGCAAATTAATATGCTTTTTCATTATTATTTAAATACAATTGTATATTGTGTATAATATAACTTTATAATACTCTATGTACTTATAAATATGTTATTATTATTTTGAGGACTCTCAGGAAGATTAGTTTTAACTAATGGGATCATCCTCTTGAAATAAAGATTATTTATTTATTTTATTTTATTTATAATGAAGAAATGAAATAATGATGGGGATAAAACGTTATATTTTTTAACATTATAGTCGTTCAAGAGCATTAGCGGATACAAAAGTGGAATAGGAGGCCGAACAGACAGATAGCCGAACAAAAAAATGACAAATTGAATCTGTCGTTAGGTCATCAAAACGCAGGGTTTATAAAAGAAACTTTATTACTACAGTAAACTGTTAGTCGGCTTATGTTTTCAATCCGCCAAGTAATCATCGATAAATGTTTCAGCAACGACCATGATTAAATGGGTACATACAAGACTCATAGCACGGCTTATAATACTCCGAACTCTGAGAGCAACTCCAGGCTACTGTCTTTTCATGGACACAGCAATCACAAAAAAACATGCGGTGTTTGTCCGAAATTATATTCCATCGACTAGTCTATATGTTTTCCTTTAAACATTCGTACGAATATTATTAATTTATTGCATCTATAAGGCTTTAAAATAATCCTTTCGTCATATGGTTGTATATTTATCGGGATTTCTATCTATTGAGAATTGGTAGTTGGTGTGAGGTATTGTTAGTATGAATGACCAACGTCGTTTTCTTTATTTTCAGCGTTGATTGTGGTTTTAAATTATGAGCATGAAAACAAGGTTGTGTTTTTTGAGCTTTGTATTCATAGTTGTACAACTCGTACAGACTACATGTATAAAGTGAAACCATAGAAGTGTCATTGAGATAAAAAAAAACCAGAACTTCCAGAGTAATCACTGCAGTTATATATATATTGTGTACAAGTTGTAATGTTGTACAAATTATAATTTTGTACAGGTTTTTTGTACAAGTTATCAGTGTTTAATGAACCGCTGAACACAAATTAATGATGCAGGAACACAGTCTTTTGTTTCAAATATTTCTGTCATATTTCCAAAACTACACGATACAGTCTAATACTGAGCCTTGATATACACAAACATTATAAGAACACACAATGACTTTTTATGGATATGATTTTGGTATAAGGAGAAAAATAAAATTAGAATTTAAACCATTCGGGTATCCTCATTTTCAATTAGGGGACAAAGAGTATAGCACCAAATGTTAGGTTGAAGTATATAAATTTGACAGAAAACGGATACATTTTAGAAGATAAATTTGTACCACCTGGTACAAGAAGGTGTGTGTTAAAAAAAGTTATAACTTGTACGAAAACCCTGTACAAATTATAATTTTACAAACTTACATCTTGTACACAACATATATATATCCCCGTGAAGTTAGGGATCATAACTCCGTGAATTCCGGTACGGGTTACATTATAGTCTGTTGGACTATAATCGACACTGTGGCAGCGTTAAACGCAAAACCGTATACAATTTACAGATTTATTAACACAATTTTACAGATTGAAAGATAGGAGAAGACTGCCCAAGCAACAGCTAGTTTACAAAAGATAAATGTCAAAGATAAGGGTATTAAAACATTATATAAGGTTCTGATAAAACATATATTATTGTCCAATCTATAAATAAAGAAACATTTAAAATAAGAAATATTCAATTTAAAACTAAAACGAGAGTTCATAGAAATAATCATTCTAAAACGAGTGTTCATTTAAGCGCTTTTCGAATTATGGCCAGTGAAAGTTCCAAATGTCATTTTCTTCCGGTTATCAATATGTCCTCTTTTTAATTTTGTACATTACACAAACATGTGCAACTTAAAATGGGAAAATGGGACCATTCTGCTAAATACTAATATACCAAAGAAAAATGGGAAAATTGTAAAATTCTACAAACTTTGTACCTACATTCTATAAATCACTCATAACGGACAAATACCTTCTCGACCAACAAACTTTTGTCCAATGCACTACACATAAAGGTAGATCAAGGAACAGAGTCCCATGTAAACAAACCAAATGATGACCTTGTATTTAAATACAGTGTACCAACCTTCTAATACGCTCAACGGTAGAATTAATTGGCGCTTTTCTTTCTTCTAATGGTTTCTTGGAATTAATAAAATCTTCTGGATTCACAAATGCCTATAATAATATAATAAAAACAAATTATTACATTGTCAGGTTCAGTTGTTACAGTAATGAATTAAACAACAAAAATACAAAACAGTTTATGAAACACGATACAGGCAGGGCTCATGTTTCCTTTTTTTTAAATTTTATAATCATCCTGAATATTCGTGAAAAATTGGAAGGTTAAGCAATCACATAAAAAAAATCTGTACAGAAGCTTAAATCGACAATATTTTTAAAAACTAAAAAAGTATATATTGATGTGTCGGTCAATTTCAAATCCAGCTTGAGATCATGATGTACGGTTAACTTCGTTTGATGCGGAAATGTCGATGCAGTCAACGGTAATAGGTTCGGGTTTAGCTTGCCTTTCACACACTTGTCGTCTAGTAAGTGTTGTACAATTATCATCAGAGGCGGATTTAGAGGGGGCCCAGGGGGCCCGGGCCCCCCCTTTTTGGGAAAAAATTTGGTTGCTTATATAGGGAATCATTGAAGCGTTACTGGAGCGGGCCCCCTCTTAGGTCAGTCAGTGGGCCCCCACTTATGAAAATTTCTGGATCCGCCACTGATCATGGGTAAGTGCCACTTCTGTTAAATGAAAGTGAATAATGTAATTAAAAATCACACGTGACAACAACATAGTCAGACTGTTGTCTTTCTCTCTGCTTTCCCAAGTGGTACATGCCTACATTTTATTGTTACGGATTGGTTATCTATAGTCTAGTCAATTTCGATCAGTCTAATGCCTGAACCATTGTGAACATCTTCATATATTGTAATAGTCTATGTCATTTCGGGGCCTTTTATAGCTGACTATGCGGTATGGGCTTTGCTCATTGTTGAAGGCCGTATGGTGACTTATAGTTGTTAATTTCTGTGCCATTTTTTGTCTCGTGTGGAGAGTTGTCTCATTGGCAATCATACCAACCTTCTTTTTTTATATGTAACATTTTGATTTTTTTTTTTAACTTACCCTCCATATTTATATGTCAGGATGCATGAAAAAAGCTTCTTATTTATGTTTTGTCTAATTCTTTTACAAATAAACCATGATTGACAAATACATTATTCATTCATGAAATAGTTTTTTTTTTACTCCTATGCCTTTCGTGTTTGGTCTCCCACTTGTGAATATAGCTATATAGTTTATACCATTACCAAAATCTCCTGAACTTTATATAACAAAATTTCTCTTACCGTGTAACGAAATCTATTTATAACTGTAAGTACACTCATTAACATTGTTTTACATATTACAATACCGGAGTAATAGGCAAAGTTGGCAAATACAGGATTGTCAAAACTAAGTAGACTGTCCGACATCTTGGAGATCAGTGTACCGGTCCAGTCGTGCAAAAGGAAAATGAATGTTGAAACTAAAATCCGGTTTCGGTCGGTAAACTTGAAAAAAAATATAGCCTATTCTGTTTGTTACGCTCTATTTGATTTGTTTAGGCCCTGTGATTTAATTTATGTGACGAAAAACACGTGACGTCGAATTTGGATATAATTAAATAGTCCGGGAGCACTTGTAATTCCATTTAAAAACAAATAATGTACCTTTTTACAGGTTTATTGTAACAAATAAACATGTTATAACTATACACGATTTTTCTTCCAGCTTCATATACGATCATAAACGAGGCCCCCTCCCTTTCATATCATGACGGACGGACAAAATATTGAAGGTCTTACAGGGGAATAAACACTGCAGTTAACCTTAAGCTTCATAAGCAATTTTATTTGGAAAGTGTTTGTTTAGAAAGAAATCGGTGGAATAACAAACACATCAAGCACCTACCTCCATTATGGTTCGAAGTTAAACCATAGACATATATACACATATGTCTCTGGTTAAACTAATTTAAAAGATAAATTCATGTGTCAAATTTTTTTCTTTTCTTAGGGGTGAGGTTTTTGCATGAGAGATTATTCATCTATAACAGCAAAAGTTTAAATAAAAAAATAGCAATGATGGTTTTAAATGCATCTAGTACCGGCCAAAAAGGAATTTCTTAAATCGGACGATAAAGACCCACGTACGGTTTTGCCATAGATACAATTGCATATTTAATCGAATTTATAACTGATGAATACAACTTATATTATTATACCTCATTTATCATAAGTACACAATATTTTCAGTATTAATCAAACTACAAGCGTTGCACTATTTGATCGGTCAATAGTTTCCAACTATTTGCCCTCAATGAAACTATTTGACCGCAGGTGTCGATTATAACATTTCACAGAATTTCAGCAATGATTGGTTGGTTACATGCCATTATTCCGACAGCCCTTTGGTACGACAACCCATTTGTCCGACAACCCATAAAGATTTCTCCGACAGTCCAATACTTCGGCAACCCATAAGTCCGACACTTATCAAGTAAAGTATCAGGGTATCAAGGTAGAATAAAATTTGTCTGTCTGTATTATCAAGGATTTGTAAAGTTAATTATACAAAATCCTTGGTATTATTACGTTTATGTAATAACATATTTTAAGAAATAACTCCGTATATATTACTAAGGTAGTCCGAATACTTTCTGTCTATACTCAATTCATAGTCTATATATAAAATAGAACAGAAAAGAATATTTCATTTTCCAAATTACAGGGTCTATAAAGAGCATATAAATCGAGACCAACCAGTGATGGTGCGAGCTATTGAGGATACCCCGCCCAAATATTTCGGTAAACAGTAAGTTGTTGAGTTGTGGATCTAAAATAGCATCACACAGTATAACTGACTTATAATATAAACCGTTGTATTGTCACGGTAGTTTCTGAGAAAAATATGACAAACATTTTCAACTTGGCTCTCATGTGAAAAGTCTTCGGTAAACGGAAAGTTGTTGAGTTATGAATCTGAAAACGCATCACACGATATAGCTAACCGACTTTAATAAACCCTGAAACCAAATTTCAGAAATCCTTGTAATGTTGTTCATGAAAAAGATGCAACGAAAATATTCATGGGACGGACGGACGGACGAACGGACGGATGGACGGACAGACGGACGGACAGAAAGAGGTAAAACAGTACTCCACATTTTTTCGAAGTGGCGGTATAATGATTGGGTCAACATTAAGACATTACAATACTAATATGATATAGTTATCTTTATTTCACCATAAGCCACAGTCACAATCGGAGACAACACAAAATAGGAAAAAAAAAACAAAAAAAAACCTAACACATCGATATCAAACAACAGTCAGTATCAAGACCTATACTACATAATTCAAAAGAACTAACAATAAAATCATCATTTTTTTCCATAATAGTAAAGTTTTCTTGTGTTAAAATCGAAGTTTAAACAAGTTTATCTAACTTTTTTAAATTCTGACAGGTGCTAGAAATATGTTGAAAGAGTTCATTCCTCAAATAATTATCATGAAGTGAGCCTTCGATTGAAAAATGACGCTCATCCTTAACTTGTTCAGCTGTACAATACGATTTTTGAGTATCTGGCATTTTCAATTCATAATGTAATGGGTGAGCACCGATTCTTAATTAACATATAAACTACCTTTCTTAAAATCAATGATATCTAAATATTTTTCTTGAAACAGTTTTTTAATGAAAAAATAAGTGTCAAGTTTGCCACAAAACACACAATGTACTAAGATTTTACAATTAGATAATATGACAAAGACACATGAGGGACAAGAATGTCACAAATTGTCTTAGATTTTTTACTAGTTGTTATTGGCTTTTAAACTGCACTCGTTCCATTTAAGCAGTTAAATTGTGTTGACTGTATATTTATAAGCCATATACATGCAGTCATTGGCCCGATATCAATTTTCCGCCTCATGTATATTTAAATAGAAGTTGCCGAAATGTTCATGTCCGTCATATTTGTATGAGTTTTGTTGTAAATCATCAGTCCTGCACATCCCCCAACCATTATAAAAGAGACATATTTTTCTAGATTTGCATATAAGCTCAGGATATAAAATTGGTATCCCTACAAATATATTGAGTGTCATCTCTCATACTAAATCTGATCGATCGCTATTGGAAGTGACTTGTACTGTCTTTGTATTTCGTGGATTCACATTCCCGAGCATTATACCGTATTCAAATTGGAATTGCTCATCTTTTCGGAGCACATATTTCATCCTATTTGTCATCTTATTTTTCAGGATCTTGGTATGTATTTGTCACTGTTTTTCTCATTTTGACTGACGTCACATTGTTGACCCAAGGCCGTAACTACCTATGAGGCAGGGGAGGCAACTCAGGGGAGGGAGTGCCTCCCCTGAATTTTCTACACCAAAATTTATTTTTGAAGTAATAAAATGAAATATTGACAATATGTCCACGAAGAATTTGAATTCATAGTATAAACAACACAAGTTACTTACTTTGGGATTTCATAAGGCATATTTCGTTAATAATGACAAACAAATAGGTAAAACATGCTACACAGAAGAACAAGTGGTCAGTATGCTGGAGTTTCTTATCGACAACATATTTGTTGAGTTTGCATGGAGGTAGACTTTTCCAACAAATTGTCGGCATTCCTATGGGATCAAACTGTACGCCTCTTCTTGCCGACCTCTTCTTATTTTCTTATGAATCGGAGTTTCTCCAGACACTTGTCAAAAACAAGGGGATCAAAGAAGCCAGATTATTTAATTTCACTTTCAGATATATTGATGATGTTCTTTCCATAAACCATCCGAACTTTTCTGATTGGGTTCCATTAATATATCCCCCAGAACTAGAGATTAAAGAAACAACAGACACGGCTTCCTCCGCCTCATTTTTAGACTTATATCTCGAATTTGACTTACATAGTCATCTCAGTACCAGAATCTATGACAAACGAGACGATTTTAATTTTGAAATTATAAATTCCCCCCACCTTAGTAGCAATATACCAACTTCACCTGCATATGGGATATATATTTCCCAACTTATTCGATATTCAAGAGCTTGCAGCTCCAACTCAGACTTTGTAAAACGTCATCAGTGTCTAAGTAGAAAGTTTATGAACCAGGGGTATGTCAAAGAACGTCTTGTCCTTTTTCTAAAAAAAGTTCATCGGAAGGTACCAAGACCTTGTTGATAAATATTCCGTATCAACTTCACAAATAATACACGATGGTCTTGATGTATAGATTCTGCGTACTGATGTTGTTTATCATCTTAACAACGTATTTTATAGTTCTTTCATTTGTCTTTGTTCTATTATTAGTATTACTTTTACTGTTGAATGGTTTTATGTGATATCTTTTTGACGTGGCTCGGTACTTGTACATCTCGTCAATGTGTTTGTATTGTCTTTCAATTTTTGGTGTCGTGCTTTGTACATACGACTTTTTGTATTTCTTTGGTTCTTATAGCGTGACTCTGTACTTAAAAGATCCCGTCAGTATGATATTGTTCTAGTTTATATGTCATTATGATATATTTCTATTATGAATTACAAAATACGTTGAACCATAAACGTCAAAATCATTCAATCGCGTAGTGGAATCTACTATTTGTGGATTCTTATAAATTCTACATATATATTTTTGACTATTTTCAATCTCGGTCTATTTCTAAAATTTATTCTTGCATACTTTTGATTTTTAACCCTATATGCTAACATTGCCTATGTAAATTTTAAAATTGATTGTATGCACATTGAACGACAAATTTATGTGACGTATAAAATTTTCTGACGTCAGACACTCAAATCAATGAATGTGTTTGTAGATGGATGTTTTTGTTTTCTGTTAAATTGTTCCTTTTAAAATTGTTATACGATGATGACTGATAGTGGAATTAACTTTTTGTGGATTCTTATAAATTCTATATATAACTTTTGGACTATTTTCAATCTCGGTCTATTTTCAATTTACTATTTTCAATCTCGGTCTCTGTTAAATTGTTCCTTTTAAAATAGTTATACGATGATGACTGATAGTGGAATTAACTGTTTGTGGATTCTTATAAATTCTATATATATCTTTTGGACTATTTTCAATCTCGGTCTATTTCTGATATTTATTCTTACATACTTTTGATTTTTTAACCCTACATGCTAACATTGCCTATGTAAATTTTAAAATATCTTGCATGCACATTTAACGACAAATTTATGTGACGTATAAAAAATTTCTGACGTCAGACACACAAATCAATGAATGTGTTTATAGATAGATGTTTTTGTGTTCTGTTAAATTGTTATACGATGATGACTGATATATCCATATTTTGACTATTTTATTTATTGTGTCTGTTTAGTTTACGCATCAATGAAAATATTACGGAATTAGATGAGACTGTCATCAAAGTGAGAGGGTTCGCGCTATAAAACCAGGTTTAATCCCACGGGGGGGGGGGGGGGGGGGGGTAACTTCGATATTTTTTTGGTAGGGGTGTGCCATTTTTGCCTCAAAAAACGTACCCATTTTAATATAACATTCACTGAAATTCAGTACCTATAGTTATATAAATATTTAAGAGAGAATGACCTTTACTTATATACAATATTTAAAATATGACCCATTGCTCATAATTCATAAATATACTGGTCAGCTACCCTTAAGTTTTTATATATGAATTGACATTCTTAATAGCATATTTATATATGATATGTAGATCATACCCCAAATCAATATACAGTTATCAAACGTAAATGCATTTTAATATAGGATGTCAATAAAAAGGAGGGTCATTTTTATATAAAATCTCGCAAAATTATGACCCATATTTTTGGCACATCCCCGTATACCCAATAATAGGAAGTAACAACCCCCCCCCCCCCCCCCCCCCCCCCCCCCCCCGTGGGAATAAAAGCTATTAGCTACGACATGGGATCAGATTATTTACTTCCTGGTGTCTACAGGCGTAAACAGACAAGACTATCTAAACAAAACAAGGCTAAAATAAACAGCGCACAACTTTGCCACGTTGAAAAAGTAACCAAAAAGGAAAACTGAATATTGTGCAATGCTCAATGTCAGACGGGAAACTTGTTCTTTTCATGCACTTTCCAAATATTTCTTAAAATTATATGCAGGAATTATCATTTAATGTGGGATAAAATTGCATGGTTTTAAAAAAAAACAAACATTTGGATGATGAATTGTTTGGTTCAGTTGTACGTGTTGTTTCAAACATCTGCGTGTGGTTAAAAGTTGGAAAAAATGTTGTTTGAAATGAAAATTCTTATACTAGAAAATATTTAATGCTTTAAGTAAACCAAAATAATGAAATAGTAAATGACAATATATAGAACAGTTGATGTGTGGAATAGGCCATCGCATATACGTCATGTATTTCCGTTAAGTTTATACTAGTATATCAATCTTATTATTTCGTTTTCGATAATATACTCCATACTCAATACGCGTATTGAGTTTAACGAAATCCCAAATCTATATTTTAATTATAGATTGGTTATATATATAAAACAAGAGTGCACACGCTGAAATGTCTCGCCTTCTATACTAATCATTGATATTATGTTGATAGTCCTAAGTAAATAGCCGTTATGAATAGCCTAGCTTTATAACAACTGTACCATAAACTTAACATTAACCAAGATAACTAAACAAAGACCAATGAACCTTGAAAATGAGGTCAAGGTCAGATGAACCATGCCAGGCAGACATGTACAGCTAACAATGATTCTATACAACATATATAGTTGACCTATTACTTATAGTTTAAGAAAAATAGACCAAAACACAAAAACTTAACACTGTGCAATGAACCGTGAAAATGAGGTCACGGTCAAATAAAACCTGCGCGACTGACATAAAGATCATAAAATATTTCCATACACCAAATATAGTTGACCTATGGCATATAGTATTAGATAAAAAGACCAAAACTCAAAAACTAACTTTGACCACTGAACCATGAAAATGAGGTCAAGGTCACATGACATCTCCCCGCTAGACATGTACACCTTACAATCATTCCATACAACAAATATAGTAGACCTATTGCATATAGTATGAGAACAACAGACCAAAACACAAAAATTTAACTATAACCACTGAACCATGAAAATGAGGTCAAGGTCAGATGACACCTGCCAGTTGGACATGTACACCTTACAGTCCTTCCATACACCGAATATACTAGCCCTATTGCTTATAGTATCTGAGATATGGACTTGACCACCAAAACTTAACCTTGTTCACCGATCCATGAAATGAGGTCGAGGTCAAGTGAAAACTGTCTGACAGACATGAGGACCTTGCAAGGTACGCACATATCAAATATAGTTATCCTATTACTTATAATAAGAGAGAATTCAACATTACAAAAAATTTGAACTTTTTTTTCAAGTGGTCACTGAACCATGAAAATGAGGTCAAGGACATTGGACATGTGACTGACGGAAACTTCGTAACATGAGGCATCTATATACAAAGTATGAAGCATCCAGGTCTTCCACTTTCTAAAATATAAAGCTTTTAAGAAGTTAGCTAACGCCGCCGCCGCCGCCGCCGGATCACTATCCCTATGTCGAGCTTTCTGCAACAAAAGTTGCAGGCTCGACAAAAAATCAGAAATTCGAAAATAGTTCTATATAATGCATCACGCTAGTATTAGATCTGAATTAAAAGACACAATCTTATTTGATGTTTTGACTTATTTTAAGTTGATTCACATCGCTCCATTTAAAACAAACATGACAGAGATAACAAACAACAGGATTTGAATTACAAACCATATGGTATGATATTAATGAGTTTTACATTAGTCAGAATGTAAAAATTGCCAGTAGGAAAAATATATTAATAAAAAATGTTGATTAATTTTTCTTTTCGAATAGACGTCTTAAAACAAGTCGTTGCATACAAAACTATTCCTTATTCCAACAACGAAAATCATGCATATTCATGTAACTGTTGAAGGCCGTACTTTGACCTATACTGGTTAACTTTTACAAATTGTGTGACTTAGATGGAGCGTTGTCTCGTTGGCAGTCATACCAAATATTCTTATATTTATAAACCTTAAGGTGTCAATGATACAAAGAGATACCATTTAAAAAAAAAATAACTTGACCATTTTAATAATCGAGTGTATGAGAATGAATCTGATCATCAACCATATTCACTCTATAGATACTCATAAATAGCATATTAAGATTGCAACAAATGGTTCTTCGCATGATTTTTCATATTTGCGGGAAAAACAGTTTTATATATTTTTTTGTAACATTGTCATTAGGGAACTGGATACCAACTCTAATTCTAAAATTGTCATCATGACAAATAAAATATGAAGTTAATACTGCACACCATATTAAAAAACGCATGTACAATGTGAAATCATGAATATCGTAATTGTCGATAAGCCAGATTTTTAAAAAGAAGTCTACGACTGACAAAATACAATTGTTAAACACATGATGAGAACACATCCGCTCTTAGTGCCATTAGGTATGTTAAGTAATGAATGACATATGTACAATGATACTTTGGGCAGCGGCACGGGAGATTGTATACAATCCAGTAAGATGTTTCTGATGAATATATTTCTTCTTCTTCCCAATATTACATCTGTAGTAGTAAGATTTATCATAATCTTTTATAATAAGATAACCAATGTTTTTGTCACTGCGTGGGGTTGAATTATCTCGTTTCATAGTCTCATACTCTTATTTTTGTTTCTTTGAGAAATATATATTAAGAAAAAACGATGCCGCACAAATCAAATTAAAGAATTTTTGTAGAAATTCCTTAAGGACTATTATCTTGTTTTCATCAGAAAGAATGTGTGATAAGTTGGACTTTTAAGCAGAGTCGTAATAGGTGTACTTTTAGACTTTCATAACAATATATGTCTAGGAGCTTGGATGACTAATTCATTAAGTCCTGAACGCCTGGTCAATGAACAAATAAAGGATCTAAAAACGTATTAGTATATTTAATAATTCTTAATTATGTGTTTAGAAAACAACCATCCAACAATACGATCCAAAAATTGGACCTATAACGGACAATGTGGTTCCTCACGTACATTGTAATACTGATATCTTCAAATATTGTATATTAAAAATGTTCAATTCTGTGAATATTGTAGAATTAATATGATCCAGCTTTTAGGACAGATAAAGCCATGGAACCTGTAACAACTGCGCCGACAAAGAAACCGATTGCTCTTGAGGGCTGTGGCAAAGGTATCAGGTACGCAAACATGTGGAAAATTCTGAAAGCTGCGAAAGTTCGGAAATGCAACAAAGCTGTTCCCGGGTTTGGTTTTGTGCAAACGTATAAAAATCCAATCAATACGAAGGGAATGACGTTCTCTAGGTCATTAAGATGGCATCTGAAAAAGACGAAGTCGATTGAAAAATCTACTTTTCATTATATGGGTCATTTTTAAAAAATGTCGAATTTTGAAATTGAAAAATTTATTAAAACTTACTTATTCAAACAACCCTCTACATAAGTAAATCAAACAAACAGTACTTTAAGAACAACATATTAAAAGATGCAATCTTAATGATGTCATACAAGAATATCTTGAAACATTTTTTGATCGGGGGTACAATATTTTGTCTATCCTGTTACCATTTTCAAAAGAAATTTTGGGTTATTAAGAAAATAAACCCAACATCAAGTAAATCCCTCATAAGTTAGTTTACTTTTCTCTTTATTTCATTGGTAAGTTTCTGATATATCACTATTTAAAAGTATCCTGTTACCTTTTTGTCTATCCTGTTACCAATATCAGTATTGCACCTGGAAATGCTTAATTGGGAAGGTTAAGACGTTATAACCTTAAGATGAGTTCAAAACAACGAACTATTTCATCGTTTTACACCTATATGTTAAGATAAACTAGAGGCTCTCAAGAGCCTGTATTGCTCACCTGATTTACTTGGGTTTTAGAAGTCATGTAAAAAAAATATAAAATTTGGCTAGAAGTAACAACACTTGGCAAGCACCTCATAAGGAAAGGAACATTCATGCTATGTTTGATTTCATTCAATTCAGTGGTTCTTTAGAAGAAGACTTTTGTATGCATTTCCCATAGGGTCCTATGTTAAACTTAGTCCCCACCCCACTGGCAGCCATCTTGGATGTTGCAATGACAACAAAGTAACAACACTTGGTCAACATCTCATTAGGAACATTCATGCTATGTTAGGTGGTTTCATTCCATTCAGTGGTTCACTAAAAGAAGCCATTTGTATGTATTTCCCATAGGGTCCTATGTTAAACTAAGTCCCCCACTGGCGGCCATCTTGGATGATGGATGGGCTACAAAGTAACAACACTTTATCAGCACCTCATAAGGAACATTCATGTCATGTTTTGTTTTATTCCATTCAGTGGTTCTCTAAAAAAAGTCATTTGTATGCATTTCCCATAGGGTCCTTTCTTAAACTAAGTCCCCCTGCTGGCGGCCATTTTGAATGTTGGATCGGCTACAAAGTAACAACACTTGGTCAGTACCTCATAAGGAACATTCATGCCATGTTTGGGTTCATTCCATTCAGTGGTTCCATAAAGGAGACATTTGTATATATTTCCCATAGGGTCCTATGTTAAACTAAGTCCCCCACTGGCGGCCATCTTGGATGATGGATCGGATACAAAGTAAGAACACTTGGTCAGCACCTCATAAGGAACATTCATGCCATGTTTGGGTTCATTCCATTCAGTGGTTCTCTAAAAGAAGACATTTGTATATATTTCCCATAGGGTCCTATGTTTAACTAAGTCCCCCGCTGGCGGCCATCTTGGATGATTGATCGGCTACAAAGTAACAACACTTGGTCAGCACCTCATAGGTTCTCTAAAAGAAGTCATTTGTATGCATTTCCCATAGGGTCCTATGTTAAACTAAGTCCCCCGCTGGCGGCCATCTTGGACGATGGATCGGCTTCAAAGTAACAACACTTGGTCAGTACCTCACAAGGAACCATGTTTGGTTTCATTCCATTCAGTGGTTCTCTAGAAGAAATTCAAAATGTAAAAAGTTAACGACGACGACGACGACGACGGACGACGGACGCCAAGTGATGAGAAAAGCTCACTTGGCCCTTCGGGCCAGGTGAGCTAAACATTTAACTACGTTTTTGGCTATAATTGTCTATCCTGTTACTGTAACCATAGCAACCATAGTAACAGGATAGACAGATTTCTTCGTTTTTTGATTGCTGTTGTGAAATAACTACTCCCTTTGGTGAAGTGATTATGGTTTTCTATTGTTAATTTGGTTTCCAACACGTTATTGCACCTTTTACAAGCATAATGTTGGTGTCATTAATCAAAATAAATTGTTGGTAACAGCATAGACATTAAACAAAGTACACTCTATTTTTTTCACTAAATGACTTGAAATTTCTTTTCTCTACACTGTCGTTCAAGAAACGAGGCGTTTTAAATGTAAAGATTACTTTGCACTTTTGAAATCAACACCCGACTGATTCAATATTCATAGGGAGAACAATTTAACGGCTGACTTAAGTAGCCGTAACAGGATGGACATGAACCTCCCGTACACTGACTGAATTTAGTTTGTAGAAAATATGTTACATACAATGATAAAGAAGCTACGATTTTTTCGTTAGAGTAATAATTAACGTTCTTAAAAAGTCCCTTTTGCAGATATCAAGGCGATCAGAAAATCAGAAAAAAAATCATTTAAAATGTGTTTTTTTCTGACACTATACGCACACAAACACCTCCAAAATCGGACTTAACTGCAGTTTAATCTTATCAAAATAGATGTAAGGTGTGTTTATTATTAATGTTCTGAATCACAAATCCGACAAGCTTTCATTTAAACCATTACAACTGAAATTTCCAGTAGAAATAAAAAAATTAGCATGGGTGTAATGAAAATTCGACATTTTTTTTAAAAATGACCCATCTATCAGCTTTATATAATAATTCTAATCAGAATCATAACGAAGAAATGAAATAATGATGGAAAAAACGTTTTATCATTATCAAGCAGTTCAAGAGCATTAGCGAATACACAAGTGGAGTTGGAGGCCGAACAGACAGTCAGCCTAACAAAAAATGACACATTGAATCTTTCGTTAGGTCATCAAACAAAGGGTTATAACAGAAACTTTATTACTACAGAGAACTGTTAGTCGGCTTATGTTGTCAATCCGCCCAGTAATCATCGACAAATGTTTCAGCAACAACCATGATTAAATGGGTACACACAAGACTCATGGCACGACTTATAATACTCCAAACTCTGAGAACAAACCCAGGCTACAGAGTACTGTCTTTTCATAAACACAAAAATCACAAAAAAAAAAAAATATCGGGTTTTTATGTATTGAGATTTGGTGGTTGGTGTGAGGTATTGTTATAAGTGATCAACGTCGATTGTTTCTTTAATTTCAACGTTGATTGTGGTTTTTAAATAATGAGCATGAAAACAAGGTTGTGTTTTTGAGCTTTGTATTCATAATTGTACAACTCGTACAGACTACATGTACAAACCAAAGAAGTGTCATCGAGATGAAAAATAGAACTTCCAGAGTAATCACTGCAATTATATATATAACCCCGTGAATTAAGGTATTATAACTCCGTGAATTTTGGTATAACCCCATGAATTTCGGTATAACTCCGTGAATTTAGGTATAACCCCGTGAATTTATGTATACCTCCGTGAATTTCGGTACGGGTTATATTATAGTCTGTGTTGGTCTATAATCGACACTGTGGCAGCTTTAAACGCAATACCGTATACAATAGCAACAGTTTAAAAAACATAAATTAAGTCAGAGATAAGGGTATGAAACAATTATATAAGGTTCTCATAAAACATTATTTAAGGTTCTCATAAAACATATATTATTGTTCAATCTTATATAATCTGATTATTATTATATTGTCCTCCGGCTAAACTTTATAAAATAGCGACAATTGCTTCTTTTGAAGTTGAGTGTTAAATACATGCACTATCGTTTGCACTTTTGACAGCCATCGGATTGAGTTGTAAAATAGTAAATGTATAATCTCTTTTGGGTATTTGAAATACAGAAACATAATATTTAAGAATAAAGAAACATTTTAAAACAAGAAATATTCAATTTAAAACTAAAACGAGAGCTCATATAAAGCACTTTTCGAATGATGGTAAAAGTTCCCTATGTCACTTTTCTTCCGGTTATATATATGTCCTCTTTTAATTTTGTACATTTCACAAACATGTGCAACTTGAAACGGAAAATGTGACCATTCTGCTAAATACTGCTCTTTAAAAAGAAACTGGGAAAATTGTATAATTCTACAAACTTTGTACTTAATATGTTCTACAAATCACTCATAACGGATCTATACCTTCCCGACAAACGAACTTTTGTCCAATATACTACATACATAGGTAGATCAAAGGATAGAGTCCCATGTAAACAAACGACCTTAAATACAGTGTACCAACCTTCTAATGCGCTCAACTGTAGAATTAATTGGCGCTTTTCTTTCTTCTAATGGTTTCTTGGAATTAATAAAATCTTCTGGATTTACAAATGCCTTTAAAATAATATAAAAAAATAATATATTTCATTATTATGTTGTACTGAATTAAACCATAAAATTACAAAACAGTTTGTGAAACACGATACAAGCAGGGCTCATGTTTCCAAAATTTAAAATCATCCTGAATATTCGTGAAAAATTCGCCACTGGACGTTTAAGCAATCACTAATCATTTAAAAAAAACTATACAGAAGCTTAATTCGGCAATATTTTTAAAAAGTGAAAAAGTATAATGATGTGTCGGTCAATTTCAAATCCAGCTATGAGCTTGATTTCAATTTACGTTTAGCTGCGGAAATGTCGATGCAGTCACCGGTAATAGGCTCGGGTCTAGCTTGCCTTTCACACACTTGTCGTCTAGTGAGTGTTATACAATTATCATGGGTAAGTGCCATTTCCGTTAAATGAAAATGCATAATGTAACTAAAAATCACACGCCACAACAAAATAATCATGCTGCTTGCTGCCTTTCTCTCTGCATTCCCAAGTGGTACATGCCTACATTTTATGGTTAAAGATTGGTTATCTATAGTCAAGTGAGTGTTATACAATTATCATGGGTAAGTGCCATTTCCGTTAAATGAAAATGTATAATGTAACTAAAAATCACACGCCACAACAAAATAATCATGCTGCTTGCTGCCTTTCTCTCTGCATTCCCAAGTGGTACATGCCTACAGTTTATGGTTAAAGATTGGTTATCTATAGTCAAGTCACTTTCGATCAGTCTAATGCCTGAACATGTTCATATTTTGTAATAGTCTATGTCATTTCAGGGCCTTTTATAGCTGACTATGCGGTATGGGCTTTGCTCATTGTTGAAGGCCGTACGGTAACTTGTAGATGTTAATTTCTGTGTCATTTTGGTCTTTTGTGGAGAGTTGTCTCATTGGCAATCATACCACATCTTCTTTTTTTATATGTAACATTTAACTTACCATCCATATTTTAATGTCAGGATGCATGAAAAAAGTTTCTTTGTTTATGCTTTGTCTCATTCTTTTACAAATAAACCATGATTGACAAATACATGATTCATGCATGCCTTTCCAGTTTGGTCTCTCACTTGTGAATATAGCTATATGGTTTATACCATAGATGTAATGGGTATTACATCTATGTTTATACCATTACCAAAATCTCCTGAACTTTATATAACAAAATTTCTCTTACCGTGTAACGAAATCTATTTATAGCTGTAAGTCCACTCATTAACATTGTTTTACAAATTACAATACCGGAGTAATAGGCAAAGTTGGCAAATACAGGATTGTCAAAGCTAAGTAGACTGTCCGACATCTTGGAGATCAGTGTACCGGTCCAGTCGTGCAAAAGGAAAATGACTGTTGAATCTAAAATCCGGTTTCGGTCGGTGAACTTGAAAAAAAATAGCCTATACTGTTTGTTACGCTCTATTTGATTTGTTTAGTTAATAGTTATCCCACAAGGACGCGGTGTGTCAGTGTAAAATCACCCCGATGACCGGAGTCCAGAGGGTGAAAACACTGACACACCAAGTCCGAGTGGGATAACTATTTTACATACCAGCTCTTTTAGATAAGACGAAAAAACATTTACAATTCATAAAATCTAGTTTAGAACGCCACACAACCATTATAATATACTTTATATATTACTATATGATGTATACCCTTTATGACCCCCCGAGCCCGATGAGTAGATATCAAATAATGTCAACTCGCCCCACTCGCCTATCGGCCCACACTTTATCGCCACTTTATAAAAAAATGCCCCACTCTTGTTTACCGACTCGCCAAACTTTTGAAAAAGTGTACAATAAGTCTGACAACTCACTTATTAACGAAAAAGGTTTAAATCCCACTGAATAAAGGTCTGTCAATTCGCCCCACTTATAAAAAGATCTGTAAGTTCGTACCCAGTTGTCCTGGTATAGTGGTATGTGTCTTGGCTTGATATGTTAAAGGTCTTGAGTTCGAATCCCAGCATATACAGTTGATTTTTTCTACGTGAATATTAACAGATAGTCTTTTCCGTATAATTGATTATAAGTTTTATAGTGGATTTGACATTCCCGCCAAAATGTTACAGAACAAAGGAAAGCATGCATAACAAAGAAACTCAAACTTGGATGATCTGGTAGGGACGATCCGGCTCAGATCACCCCTGTTAGAACAAAGGAGCTGGGATGTAAGCCCTGTGATTTGATCTATGTGACGAAAAACACGTAACGTCGAATTTGGCCATAATGAAATAGTCCGGGAGCACTTGTTATTCCATTTAAAAACAAATAATGTACCTTTTTACAGGTTTATTGTAACATAATAAACATGTTATAACTATACACGATTTTTCTTCCAGCTACATATACGATCATATACGAGGCCCCCTCCCTTTCATATCATGACGGACGGACAAAATAATGGAGGTCTTACAGGGGAATAAAAGCTATTAGCTACGACATGGGATCAGATTATTTACTTCCTGGTGTCTTCAGGTATAAATTAAACAGACAAGAATATCTAAACATTACAGGACTAAAATATTTTATTACATTGTACGTAAATCAAACATAATTATACCGAGGGACTTTAAAAATGCAACACTCATTTTGCTGATTTTTTTTAACCAAATAATTATTGGTTCTCATACAACTACTATATATGCTTACCATACTTCTTTCTAGTTAAGAAAATCAAAATCTGACGTACCTCTGGTTGTTGAACATACCGGATTATTGAATTCGCACAAATTTCTTATAGCGAAAGAGTGTAGTGTAAAAATTGATAATGCAACGTCATTTGCGAGACATGATAATACGACCGCAACGTAAAATGCTGAAGAATACCATGTCATACAGCTTCATGCCAAAATCCCATTAACCGAAATACCAAAGAATCGACCACAGAAAACATTTAAAGTCCTTATGTTTCAACCGCTTAATTGCCAAAACACAAGTTGTAATGAGTGGACAATGATAAAATCAGAACATGCCACACAAAATTGACCTTTCTGACAATCATTTAGGCATTTGTTAGCGCAGTTATTGCCTTCGATGGTGACAAATCAGACATTGATAAGGTGGAAACCATGCAGTGTTTCAGTGCATACCACATGACTTGGACATTGAAAATGACTTAATCACAATTCAACTTGCGTACTACAAAGATTTTAAATACAACGAAGAAATTAATGAAATTTGAATAATAAAAAACTTAAACAATAGAATCGGATTATGTCAATTAAATATATAAATCAGATTATTTGATCAATTCATTAGTAAAGAACATCAAATTCCCTAGAATTTTAGAATATTTTTTAAAATAACAATAGGAAAACTTTATAGGCCATACCAAACACATATATCTTGTTCGTCTGAATCGTCGTTCCTAATTTTTCTATTTGTGTGTGTTGTTTGTTTTTTCTATATTTCAGAATAAATTCCCAGATGTTATTATCGTCATGAGAATAAACAGCGCACAAGTTTGCAACGTTGAAAAAGTAACCAAAAAGGAAAACTGAATATTGTGCAATGCTCAATGTCAGACGGGAAACTTGTTCTTTTCATGCACTTTCCAAATATTTCTTTAAATTATATGCAGGAACTATCATTTAATGTGGGATGAAATTGCATGGTTTAAAAAAAAACATTTGGATGATGAATTTTTAAGTATTTATAGTGTTTTAGTTTAGTTAAAAAAAAAAAAAGGCAATGCTTAATATGTATGTAGCTGTCGAACTGAATTATAGACACACACCCACTCCCTCACTCCACCCCATAACATAGAACTGTTTTATCAAATATTAACAGCAATATATGTCCTTTCTTTATGTGATTTCAGATTTAGACGAGAAACTCTTCACAAAAAATAACGACAAAAGGGACGATTTTACCTTTCCTATTATTAATTTTCCATATTTTTTTTTGAACGATCATATATTCCTTTTGGCACCGTCCTACGGTTTTAATATACATATCTCAACTTGTTCGCTGTGCCTTTGTCTTTAGTGACGTTTTGTATTTCAATAAGTTTAAACTATATAGTATTAGTAAATTGTTAAGTCATGAATTTCGATACCACAAATTACTTAAGGTATCTACTAAGTTCTTCAATATATAAACAGATTTTGTCTGAAAGTTTGGTTGTACGTGTTGTTTCAAACGGAATTGCACATCCAAATTTTTATGGTGATATTGTTTACCGAGCCTAGAAATTTAGATACGATCCGGGTAAACTTATCAATCCTATATTTTTATTAAATAAAATGATTGTTAATGACGTCTTTACATTAAATCTATTAGATCTTGGATGTGCATGTATTGATATTTTTTTCTTACTAGAAACATATTTATTTAACAGTACTTATTGGCTTTGAACTAGCTGTCAGTAACTGCGAGTACTCTCAGATCAGTGTGTACTTTGTGTCTTTGTTCTTGTGAGGGATGATGTGCCACTTAGTCTCTTGTGAAGAATTGTCTCATTGGCAATCATACCACATCTTTTTTTTTTAAAATATACATGCCTTACCACGTCCGGTCTGTGTTTTTGTTTTCTGTTTTTGGCTTTGTATCGATCGTATGAGTTAAGTCTTTTTCAACTGATTTTTATATTCCGTTTTTATGTTGTACCGTTACATCACTGTCCCATGTTGGGGGAGGGTTGACGCCTTCAAACATGTTTAATCCCGCAACATTCTTTATGAGCCTGTCCCATGTCATGAGCCTGTAAAAATGTACGTAGTTCAGTGGTTTTTCGTTGGTTCATGTCTTTAATATTTGTTTTTCGTAATATTTTTTGTTACAAATTAAGCCGTTAGTTTTCTCAACTTTTCATGTCGGTGTCTTTTATAGTCAACTATAACGTTATATGGAATTTTTGTCATTGTTGAAAGCCGTACGGCAGTCACGATCGTTTCGTCTAAAAAGAATAATAAGTGCTCGAATAAAAAGCAAAATAAAGTACGAAGTTGCAGAGCATTGGGAACATTTAGATTCTAGAAAGACACTTTCTGTCTAGTAGTGAAAATATCAACTGCGTTCGTTTAGCATTATTGAAATATAATAAAATCTGTCTTTTCAAACTTTACAGTTATAGTTGTTGCTGTCGAAGGACACTACGAGTATATTTTCTAAATTTCAAATGCATTTTTTTTCTCCGGGACATTTTTCATTAATTTGATAAAGCCAACAGATCCGGGATAGTAAATCAACTGAACATATATCAAAGGTAATCTTTGACCCGGATATGTTATCACGATCAACCAAATAATAAAGACGTCCGTAAAAGAAATGACTTTTTTCCCACAACTTTCCCTATAATTATCGTATGACGCAACTCGATACCAGGAATGAGTAATGTCTGTCTTATTTCCAATTGGTCAGTTAAAATTTTTAAATGTTGGAATTCCAGAAAGACACTCCGTTGTTTCTCTTTTTCATCCCACTTCTTTCCTCTTAGCTAGCATTAAATATCACAGTCAGATGGTAAACCTTACATTTCATTTATAATTATGAAATGCTGTCGTTTACAAATTCATATTTCATATGTTTTCTTGTGATCATTATTTGTTTTGATATTCATTTATATATTTGCCTTTTCTTTAATTTGAATTTGAGATTAATAATCATTTACGTGATTCTGTAACACGCTAAATATTAAACATTTGGGATTGCTTGATATGACAAATGTTCTTGATGTTATTTATGGATAAAGTTTCGTCCGTTAGTTAATTACAAATTATTTTAAGACGTACCAATTCAAATAGTTTGAAATTTGATTACAAAGTTTTTTTTTGCAAAATCAGAACCGGAATCAAAGTCACACATTCAGTCAAAATTTTGTATGATTCTATTATGCAATACTTTATAAATCTTACATAAAGATATTGGATGTGTAGCAAGGAAAATTTCCAAATTGGTCTTTTTCACTTTTGTTTTTGAGTATAATAGTCATGATAGCTTGTTGTTTGGTGTGAGCCAAGGCTTCGTGTTGAAGACTGTACATTGACTTATGTGATGGTTTACTTTTATAAATTGTTATTTGGATGGAGAGTTCTCATTGGCACTAATACCACATCTTCCCATATCTATTGCTTCTTTATTAATTTAATTTATTTATAAAAAATTGAACCTCAGAAATATTTGCATTATCATTTTAAGAATATTTTTGAAATGGGAAGAAAATTAAGACTATATCTAGCCTTCTGTGTTGTACAATGATGTAGTAAGTAGAGATAAAACAACTCATCAAAGATACCAGGCTTACAATTCCGTATACCAGCTCTACAAAAGACTACTTAGTAATAGCTCCCGAATAAAAAAAAAAAAAAAACAAACAAACAAACCGAAAAGGTACAAAATGGAATTTGATGTGGATATCGAAGAACACCAAACTGAACTTTTTTGTCCAAAATTTAAAACAAATCTATTTATTTTACCATGGGTATAGGTTTGTAAAAATATGAAGAAACAAACAAACATCAAAATCAATTTGAAGGCCTCTTAAAAAGGTATTGTAGGACTATGAGATTCATGATCTGGAATGTAACCCCCTCCCCCCTTTTGGGCATTTTGAAATGTTGGCAGGTATGCTAAAACAGTCCTTGGTTTCAAATATTCGTCTTTTTGAGTTCCCGATCAAGAGTATCCTGAAAAGGCTTTAGAAGCATACAATATATAAAGGATTATGTTTATTTTTGACTTTGAGATATGGGGTATATTGATGAATGCCAAACATCTACTTCATTTGGTATCTTGGACAATTAGCTCATTGGCAATCCGTGACACAATTGTACCACTTCTTATTTTGTAGGATTAACTTTGCTTGTGGGGCATGTTTCATTATAATTGGTCTTTTATACAGGTGAACTGAATTAAATAGTTAAACTAAGGATTTTCTTATCCAAGGCATATATTACCTTAGCCGTATTTGGCACAACATTTTGGAATTTGGGGTCATCAATGATCTTTAACTTTGTACTTGTTTGGCGTTATAACTATTTTGATCTGAGCGTCACTGATGAGTCGTATGTAGACAACGCGCGTCTGGCGTATAAAATTATATATCCTTGATAACTATTATCTTCTCAAGAACTTCGTGGACATTTACAAAGCACAAACTCCTTGATAACAGACCAGTACTCCGTCGGAGAATGTTTCACCAGTGTGTAAAGTTACGAAAACGTTTCACCAAATCTTTCCGTGAACTTTTTATTGAGTATAAAAATAATGTTAAAACTATTAAACACCACAAAAAAAAAATCAACAATATACAGTAATAAATATTTTAAACGCTAACAACTACATAATTTTACAGATATGAAGCTCTTACCAATAAAGCAAATTCATAATTTTAACTTATGTTGCAACGTATTGGAAATTGTAAAAAAATATTATTTTTTTGTGTGTGCTGTTCTATCCTAATTTACAACTTATAGTGTTTGGCGAAAGGTGCTTTATTATAATGTCATTGAATTAAAAAATAGTTATACCAAGCATGGTATCAATAAGCTTCAGTGAACAAAGTGTCAATATGAAGCACTTGAACCCCAGTGTGTATGGGTAATAATAAAAGTAATTAGAAAAAATAACAACAACAACAAAAAGTGAAATAATGAAAAGTTGCTGGAACATGCTCTTGCTTAAGGGCATACGATACAGTTTAACAGGGGAGGTAATGAAGTTGATAACGTAAAATGTTAATTTCGCGACGTCAAACTTGGATATATATCGGGAAAAGATGCACTTTTCGACTTGATTTAACCTAAAAACGAGTTCATGGATCCTATTTTTTAAAATGACATTCGGTTTGATTACGTATGAAAATTATGTGTACGGTACCACCTTTCATTAAAAAGTCAATAGTGCATTTTTTTTTTATAAATATACAGCAAAAAATGACGTTTTTTCTACATTCATGAACATTTGTTAAATTTGAGTTATTTCTAAGCAAAAAGTTTCCTAAATTTATATGATGCGTATATAAAAGAGAAATTACAAATGATTTAACAAAAAAAAAAACAGCTTGTGTTTTTCTTTTAAAACCAAAAAATATATGCATTTCTGTCGGAAGGAAAAAACATACGTCCACCTATGCAAATTAATTTTTGCGCATAAATCTGAAATTTCGAATTGATTTTACTCAAAAAGTAGCACATGAAGGTATATTTTTTTATTACATATTTGTTTTTATCCCTAATTGCAAATTTTCATCAGATTTTTATTATGGGATAAAAACTGAGGGGCCTCATCACGATTCACCAGTTGATTTTTTGTCAATCACGATTCACAGAAAATAAATTTCCATGATCACCGATCACGAAAATAAGAATAAAAATCTGTAGAAAAACGGATCACGATAGCGAGAGTTCACCGATCACGAAGAACGAAAATAACCCATCAGGCTCCTCAAAACTGTATCATATATGCCCTTAAAACCACATGTTAATTAAAACCCGGATGAAGTATCAAGGGGAGGCAATCTTGTACAAGGTCATACGGCTTTATTACATCTACGTCATTTGGTCTCCTGGATAGATCATGTACAATTGTACCACTTCTTATTTCATAGAATTTACTTTGCTTGCGGGACATGTGTCATTATAATTAGTCTTAAATTCTGATCCCAATTTGATGAAGAAAAAAATATCCTGTTCAAGCAAAATTAATGACAAAAAACTAATTCTGAATGCAAATCCCCCTTTACCTTATAGTGTTAAATTTTGAAAAAATTATCTGATTGATCGCGTCGAAAAACTGAATAATTTGTTCTGAAAAAGTAAAAAAGAAACCATAACTCGAAGGAAAATTATTGCTCCCTAATAAATATTTTAAACGTCAACATCTACCGTATATGTTTACAAATACTTTAGTTAGCTCTTACAAAGAAAGCAAATTGAGTGCCAACATATGCAATGTATTTGAAATTGTAAAATAAATAATGATCTGTATATGCTGGTGTATCCTTATAAAGTCACTTCAGCATAAAAAAATGAAAAACCGGATCAAGAAAATGGTAGAGTCGGCTGGCAACACTATGGACTTTCCTGACTAAAGTTGGTTGGTAAAACTCCTGGTTTTCTGCAAAGCATTGAGAGCATTTCTTATCGCATTCACAAAGATGGCGTCTGCAAAAGTCGTCTGGTGCGTCACCTGCAAATTAATTAGATGGAATACATAAGTTTTATAGATACTTCCATCGTAACTTAGGAGAAATTCCGAGGAGAAAAATAAAACTTTATTTTTTTCAGACAAAAATAAAGGCATGTGAATCCTTCAACATATATCGTTTTCTGTTGAAATTTCTTTCTTTGCATGCCCGCATGCTTGCATGATGATGGTTGTGTTTAACGACCTTCACAAGTTGATTGGGCTAATGGTTATAAAGTTCTCCCATGGTCGGGATTTGGCATACTTGAAATGTTAAACACGAAGGTATTTTGACATTTTGGTTGTACAACAGACGAGGATCACACACAGATGATGTCATTGATCATATATCTCGACATCATTTAGATATATAAGTTTTTCTAATATGTAGTAAAACCTAACATGTCGTAGAGTGTTGCCGACCCTACTATTGAACAATGTTCACTGAGGCGCTGTAATTAGATACTTTGTCACTATATATATGCCAACAAAAATGTCGTACAATCATCTACACAGATCAACGCATGTAGGAAAACGTAATAAAATATCATAAAATCCGTTTTTATCCACTCCAGATATAACCATGTTTCTATTTGGTTAATTGTACCCCTATGATTTTTTTTTATAAACTGATTTACTTAAATAACGTCAAATGTCAAATATTTCATGCACTTTTATGATGACACGATTTTTGAACAATAGTATTTTGAATGTAGTGTCCGATCGTGCTGTCATCACACCATTGTATCCACTACGGCTATGGGTTTTCCATAGCCTGCGAATTCTGTCGCAACTATGTTCGACATAGGGATATCGATACGACGGCGGCGTTAAGTAATTTACTTTATATTTTAGAAGGTGGAACACCTGTATGCTTCAAACTTCGTGTATAGATGCATTATGATATTACCTTAACTTCTTTTCCATAAATACATAGGCCTAAATAAAACAAACTACATATTCAGGCCCACGCGACCATGAGAAATAAAACTGACATTGTACGAAATAACTTGGATTTGTCCTCTGAAAACGACGAGAAATGATTATGGATCTACTTACTACACGTTATTCCTATTTCGCTGACAAACCAGGAATATTTCGGAGAATAAATTCCACAGTGTGCTATTTTCTGGTCTCCGTAACAGTCGTCATGCTGTGCGCAACATCTGAAAAAAATATCAAAATGATAAAAATGACTATCCAAAACAAAGCCGGACATACTGCCTGGTGTGAAACTAAAGTTCCTGCAAGTCAGATTGAAGATATAGTGTTAAACTTTAAAAATTGTCCTCTTTTGCAACATTTCATCTTGATTTCCATCTTCACTTATTGTACTTTTTGTCCATTTGTTTAACTTTGGGGCCCACTGTTGAGTTCAAGCGGAACATGTTTTCAAAATCTATATTTGATCATTTTTTTGAAGATCTGAAACAGAACACATAAAAAAACAACACTAAAAATGCGTAAAGCTACTGAAATCGAGCTAAACTTATTTAAACGGGTAACATATGGTATTCATTTTACTTGTACATGTACTTTTCTATTTAAACAAAAAATATTAACAGGTACAGAATGTACAACTGGTAACTCATTACACACACACAAAAAAAAAAAAAAAAAAAAACAAAAGTCTACTCTAAATCTGCGATGAAAAACTAAACAGGACAGGGACGAACTCTGGCATTGTATTTAGAAAAGGAAAAGTTAGGTAGCAAAGTCATTTGAATAAAAAGTTATTTGTCCTGTAAGATTTCGAAGACTGATCTAAGAAAAAACTTACGCGTCGATAGGGTCTAAAACTACGCCACTACCACCTATGCCACAGTAATGTCCATATCCATAAAAGTCGGATGGGTCTCTGCCAGTCAGTACACCTACCATATCACCAAATTCGACAACATTTCGCTTTACTCTGCCACCATAAATGACACCTAAAAACATTTTTTTTATAATGACAAAATTAAACTGTATCATATGTTTGTTAATGCTCTCATTGTCCATCATTACATTCAGTTGACAATTTTCGTCAATATTCGTTCAAACCCATAAAATTATTTACAAATAACTTTCTTAATTATAATATCATATTCAATCAATATATATATTTCAGAGCCTGGTTGGGGATCCCTCAATTTTGAATTCTTAATTTTTTTAAAGCCACTAATTTCTATAGTACTATCTTCACAATCAACGTATACAAAACATAAATAATACGTGGATTGTGGATAGGTGTGGCAGATATCAGCAAGTCATAGAGAAAGAATTCTAATTAACAAAATTGTTCAAAATTGAAGAACAATCTATGTGACATTGATTTGATGGTGAAAACGTAGAAACCTGGATCCGAGTTACTTGACTGATTGAAAATAAATGACAGACAAGAAACAACGATAACCACTAGACAACATGCTCCTGGTTTGTGACAGGCACATACATCAAGTCAACGTGTCTACTGACGGCGTTAAACATTTCCCCAACCTATGGTTACCAGTGTATGCTGTAATAGCGAGACTTTAGAACCAACTGATGGATAGAACTTATAGGTATAGGAAGCTGTTAGCTCATTTGATTCATATCCAGCACAAAAGCAAATAATAAAACAGCAAAAGACACATATGATCCATCTTGAAATATATTCTCTAAAAATAGGTAATTTAATTTCAAAGATTTACGTTTAAGGTCAGCTGTTAAAATAAAGGGGTCCCTATTAAGTATGTGACCTGGGCTGCTTAGGTATTTCTATATCTATAATACATTCATCTATGCTTCAATTGGTTCAATAATTTTGATAACATTAAAATTTCAAGAAACTTGTTTAATATGACTGAAAAAAAAATGTTGTAGGGAAAAAATCTCAATAAAAAAAAAAATAGATAATTTAATACATTTGTATACTTACTAATCAAAGAAATAGCGACAATGACAAGATGGATTTTCAGAGCACTGCAGCCCATTCCTAAAATAAAATAGCGACAATAACAAGATTGATTTTCAGAGCACTGCAGCCCATTCCTAAAATAAAATAGCGACAATAACAAGATTGATTTTCAGAGCACTGCAGCCCATTCCTAAAATAAAATAGCGACAATAACAAGATTGATTTTCAGAGCACTGCAGCCCATTCCTAAAATAAAATAGCGACAATAACAAGATGGATTTTCAGAGCACTGCAGCCCATTCCTAAAATAAAATAGCGACAATAACAAGATTGATTTTCAGAGCACTGCAGCCCATTCCTAAAATACAAACAAATAGCGAAAATAAAAAGATGGATTTTCAGAGCACTGCAGCCCATTCCTAATGCAGCTCATTCCTAAGCGACAATAACAAGATGGATTTTCAGAGCACTGCAGCCCATTCCTAAATAAATTCAAGCTCGATTAAGTTATCTTATTTTTCATATTTTAATGTAACAGTTTTATGATGAAAAACTAACGGACAATTTTTTGCTTATATCTATATTTTTGTCTACTTCACTTTTTGTTTTGCAGTTAAATGATTTAAGACGTTCTTCTGTCGCTGACTATCAAATTGTTTAGTGTAAAATGTATTTGTTATTGCTTTGAACCTTTTAAGATGTGTCTTGTGGTTAAGGTAACCTAGATCACTATATCCATTTGATAAACAAAATGCGCAATGTTCACCATAAACAATACAGTGCACTATGTATACACTGTGCATGAATTTAACAATAAGGGTAAATTTCATTAAATTGCAACTTTGTCTCCGGTGCACGTAAGGCAAACTCATAAGCCTCCTTGTTTCCAAATTTAGGTATACTTTATTTCATGCAATATCGACATTAAAAGTATTACTTCTTATTCTTAACCAAAACACAGTATTGAACTTCACATTCATAAATTTGATATATGTGTTCTATGAGAATGATGTGTTTTTCAATATTTTGGTCTGGAAAATGAAATCAAGGCAACCTTGTATTCTGTTTTACCTGACCAATAGCTAAATATAAGGAAATGTTGCCTATCGTGTGTTAAATTCTAGCTATAAAACCATTTTTAATTCACCATTTTCTACATAAGAAAAATACCGTAACCAATTGAGAAGTGAAGTATGAAATTTGTTATCCATTCGTTTGATGTGTATAAGCTTTTTTCCGTTTGCTAACTGTCTTTTCGTTTAGAAATTTCCTCGGAGCTCGATTTTTTTTGTTATTCTACTTTTTTCAGAACCAAAACTTGCTGGAAAATTGCATGGTTTACAAAATGTGTCAAGTTCATTGAAAAAGTTTGTTTCTAATCTTCAATGTAGGCTGTCTATGTAATTGACATGGCGTATATATATATGCAAGGGAATAACTTCAGTAGAATTACATTGATTTAACTAGAGGGTTTTTGGTATTTATTTGCAGAAACGCTGTTTCTCTAGCTATAAACTTTATCGAAACACAGAGGGAAAACACAACTAAAACAAATTGATTGCAAACAAATAGCATATAACCCCATGCACAATTTCCAATAACCTCGTCCACCCTTTCCAATTCTAGTAACCCCGTCCACCGCCTTTCCAGACTCACCCTGCCCACCAAAATTTAAAATTAATCCGTATTATTGATTAAAATAACCTGAGTACATACCTTCGTTGGAATTTCATTAAATCGTGGTTTTTGTTATGCCATCACTATATCATATATGAAGTAAGCAAATAATATCATGTAATTGGCTTTGGGGTATGTATCGTAACTACTATCACATTGATAGAAATCCGGAAGATAGAGGGGCAAAAATACTGAGCATCAAAATCCGCGCATGTAAATGTTAATTGACTAGCCAGGGGATATATAACGTTTTTTTTTTTCAATTTACAAATAAGAAATTTTCTATTTAATTGAAATATTTTAAAACTTTTTTAATACGAGGTAGCTGTTGTATATACCTGTGAAAGCACCTGCCACGTACAGGTTTGAATTCACAATATGTATTGACAGGCCAGTGGTACGGTAAATAAACAAGTTAGATAACCCACTCGTGGAGTCCCTCATTTCCTAGGGATGAATTGGTTAATAATTAGACTTCCCGGTTAAGTTTTAAAAAAAATCATTTAATACAAAGTGTCAGCAGCATGACTTTAACTAAACACTTCAAGTTCTATATGTTATAAATATTTCAAGTAACTAAATTGCTAGAAAAAATATTCTATAAATACACTTAAAGGGCGACAATAAAAACCAATATAACCCTAAAATACGTTGTTAATATAAAAATAAGGAGATGTGGAATCATTTCCAATGAGACAACTATCCACCAAAGTTCAAATGAAATAATTGTAAACAACTTATAGGCAACCGTATGGGCAACCGTATGACCTTGAAGGCTTCAACAATGAGAAAAACATGTATGTATTATATTAGTCTGATTTAGAAGCGACGACAGATGGGAGCGAAACTGACTCACGCATTTTCACTCTGATAAATGCAACAGTCTCAGTGTAACACAAAATCGAAAACCTTTGGACTTCTCTCACAAATTACACAATCACTCACTCGAGAAAGTTGATTCTACAAAATATATAGGCCTTACTCTCCAATCTAACTTAAAATTGGATCAACACATTATATACCATGACATTAACATGATCAAAAGTAAATCAGTCTCTTGGATTTATTCGCAGAAACCTTAAAATACCCTGACCTTAAATTAATGTTTTCAAAGCTCTTGCGACTTGTCTGACCAAAATTAGTTAGAGTACTGTTCAGCGATTTTGGATCCATATCAAACACAAAAATAATCCCAAATTGAAAAAGTACAGTGAAGAGCAGATCGCTTTACATGTAATCGATTCCACAACACCATGCAGCTCAGTTTCTTAAGCCTTTTTCCCCTTTACAACGTTATAAGTGCCATTGTTGCATTTCTTACAAGTGGTTAACAAACTGATTGATTCGTGATGCATTTTTCGGAATATTTCAATAAATTGCACTTTAAAATTCATATTCTGAAATAATTTAGTGTGGTATGAGACGATTGAAAAAGTCAAAATTACCTTCTTTAAAAATAAGAACATAAACTGTGACCATATTGCAACATAAATTTTTAGAATAATTCATAAAAAAAGTCCAAGCTATCTTCATGATTTAATTAATATAAAAAATATTAAGTATGATTTAAGATCACAGGAAACAGCAGTAATCCCGCCTGAGAGTGACTGAGAACTACCAGGTATGGTTTAATTTCTCTATAATGCTGCAAAAATCTGGAATCATCGGAGCTGCCGAACGATTGTCCAATGGAAACATCTTTTGACCAATTAAAAAATTGGTACAAACATGGGATCCAAATAACAAGTCATTCTAGTGCAGTGCATGAAAATAAAGTTTGTTTATAATTATACCTTTTTTTATTTTATCAAGTCTTTATTTTTGTGTGTGTCTATTTAAATTGTTTACATTTTAGCTTTTTAAGTTGCTATTATTTTTTGGTATAATTTTTGGGACCTCTTTTGGACTAAAAAACATAAAATAAGTGTAATATGTACTATTTAAACGTTTCCTGGCGTGAGCCTTTATAGTTGCTGTAAAGTGTAAAGGTTGGACATTTTTTATGCTGTATTCTCCCTATTAATTGTCTATCATATAATAATAGTATGGATCCAAAGCTATGTACTGATATATTTGATGTGGGACTTGTCAGTAAAAAATAGACATGGAAATTCTATCATAACCTCATAGATTTCTTGTCGTAAACAAGATATACGCCGGGCTATTCAATGAAATTTACAATACGACCGACACGAGATAAAAAGACAAACATGCAGTTTTTATCCAAATGTTTGGTTGATATGTTTCACCCAACAAAACTAAGGGAAGTGAGGGGTTCCAAATCAACAAAAGGCTACGAAAGAGTCTGAAATGATAACGAGTTTATGAATGACGGTCGTCAGCAAATGGAGACATAAAGGCAACACCCAGCAGGCAGGTTACAGTCTGGTCTTGAAAAAAATATTCAATATGTAAGACCGGGGAAACAGACATTCCGATCAGACAGCGGCAAACCCCGGCCACAAAAAAAAAATACGCCCGTTTTATTCATCATGTTCATTTAATGCTAAATAATTTTGTTGGAAATTTAAGTTTCTAATAGCAAAAAAGTGGACAAGACTATTTAATTGTTTTCAATCCAGATACGGCCAGAACTGAGTTTTGTTTAAGGCAAGAATCAGAGTCAATTTTTGTTTCTCTCAAATATCTCATACTGCCACCTCAAATTAAATGGTTCGTACCTGAGACTTGAAATCTTTCTAGAGCTTATAAATACTGACTAGGGATCATTATTCAAACTTTATTATTTATAAAATAGGTTGGGGCATTTGGGGTTAAACATGTTTTCGTAGGTAAATAATATGGTGGAACATGTTTTCATGAGTGTAATAGTCTATAGAGTATTTACTTTAATTTACTTTATGTTTGGTGGAATAGTGAAAAATAGAAGTAAATACGTTCTTGCTCAATCGTGTGTCGCTTTGAAGGTTTCGTGATTGTCATGACATGTCATGACATCCTCAACCTTAGCAATGTTTTAATTTACTGTACTTGAATTTGAATTTCAAAATGACCGAGTGACTTTTCAGTTTCAACGCAATGGTCAACTCCACCATAGCAAATCACATGACTTCGACAATCAGTAAATACCAGCGAAAATATCTTTATAAGTAAAGAGTTGTCGTATAAAAATTAAATACACGGGAAATGGCAAAGTTCACGAAGTCTAGTCTGATAACTGATCATTTTACAAAAAAAAAAAAAAAATCCGAGCAAAGGGGGGCGTACGCCCTCTTCGCCCCCTCTGAATACGCCACTGTTGGCGGTCCCCTGGCCTATCCCTAAATCCACCTGTGTATGCTTTTATCATATATATATGGCATCTATGGTATCTTACTGTGCACGCACGGTGTGTTTAAAACTCGTTTTCATCGGCATGACTTTTCGTATGTGTGTATATATTTTGTTATTCAATCGATTTGAAAAGCTCCCTTACGCTCGTGTTTTTGTAGTTTATGGAATATCGATTTAGAAAACAAATTTGAATTGAATTAAAAATGTAAGATGTATTTGTGTTTTTATTTTAGTTGTACGGTGCTTTTTTGTTCATATCATATTCTAAAATCGCAACTGGTATTGAGTGATACCAAATCTCCTTTGTTGAAGATACGATTAGTCCATCTGCAAAAATCAACAAAGAGCCAAAAAATATCTGCACTTTAAATAATCCAGTACCATCTGGGATTAAAAACATACTTTTAAGAAAATACAATACTAAGGTGAAAAAGAGTGATAGTTTATCTGATGATTTTTTAATGATAAATTCATTTTATATGTTTGGTTTATTGAATGAATGATATTTCCGGTGAAGCATTTTTCACTACAATGTATGCTTGTCGCTTCTTAGTCTAAATAATTATGACGTCTGGCAAGGCTATTTTTTTTCTGGGACGCCTTCCGAAGACGTTGTAGGAAGGCGTCCGAGAAAAAAAAATAAAATAGCCTTGCCAGACGTCATAATTATTTGGACTAGTCGCTTCCCTATAACGTTTTATAATGACCAAAACTTTGAAACAAATTGAGGTCTTTGACTTTTATGTCCGTAATTAAAGAGTAACAAATGAACACATTTTCAATAATGTTCCCAAATTAAATTGCATCCCAATTTGGCCAAACTGTGTGCACAGTCGCTTGAATTTAAGTGATATATATATATGAAAAAATGAATAAAAAAATACTGTTATATGTATATATATGAAAATAAATAAAAAAATACTGTTATGTATTAAAAAGTTTTATTTATTTTTTCATATATATATATCACTAAAATTCAAGCGACTGTGCTGTGTGGTACCCAATTTCCCCTTACATGTAAGTCATTTGTCTTATGCTTTTACCTAGAAAATTGATTCCAGAAAGCATATCTTTCATATATGTCCAACAATATACCCCCGTCCAACCCCCCACACACAATGACACAAATGCAATCTGACAGCTCCATCCACAGGCACTTGTTGTTTCTATTCATGGGAAGGGTGACTAGTAAACATATGGATAATTGACCCTCCCATCACAGGGGCTTGTTAAGTGCACGTGGGTCAGACAAAACAAGTGCCTGTGGTTTCATCATAAAATCGAAATTGGAATCTTGTGTATTATCATTTACTGCCCAGAAACAAACTACAATAGGAACCTAGTACATTAAATTTGTGCATGTGGCATGTACGTGTACTATTGACTATTGACTATTGTTCATATGTTGTTATTGATAACAGATTGGATCCGGAATTGTAAATTAATGGTTATATTCATAATTAATTTAAAAAAACAGAGAGGCCTGGAATGGTGTAATTTTTGATCTGACACAATTATTCTACATAATTTATGAAGTTGAATTCTTTGATATGGCGTTACAACTTTATGCTAGGGAAAAACTGGGATTTTGTTATTTTTGTAGTAGAGACATGATAGATTCTACCGGTAATTTAAAGGGAAAAGCAGTTACTGTACTTGTAAAACAGTCATGTAAAAAAAACAAAAGTCACCAGTAGTGAGCTGATAGACAAATTAATTCTGTGAGAGATCATATACTGCCTTGAGAATTTGAAACATTTAAACTACATTTTTGTACATTGAACATTTTGTATTTAACATTGATACAACATTTACAATCACTTCTCCTAAGTGGTGTCAGACATTTTTTTCTGTCTCCAAATCGGATACTGATTAAGGGGGATGGGACCCTGTACAATTTTCCATCAGTAGGTCTTAATTGGCAGTGGTAAAAATGTATGAGTTGACAGTCGACAACTTGACTCTAGTGTAGTATTTTAGTGGGACTAGTTGAATAGTTAATCATTTACATTATCTTCATTAAAAAATTATGTTTACAGTGGTCTGAATAAGGGTCCAGGAGACCCCCAGAATGCAGGATTTTTTACCATTTTTATGGGGAGATTAGTATTGTACTAACTGATTTTACCCTCTTTAAATAAAGTATTTATTATTATTATTATATTAATAGCAAGCTACAGAACCTTGCAACTTTTTTGTACAAAAGAGCAAGAAAATAAAAAAAACCTAATGATTAAAGAAGTTTGAAGGTTTTGTTTTCCAGGTTCTTGGTTCAATGTACATGTACATGTGTACAGTACAAATGTATATAAATGCAGACCTACATGTACATTGTCAGTGTTCTCCCCAGGCCGTTTTAGCGTCGCGGTACCGCGACGCTATATTTTTTCACCGTGATGCTATAATAATTCCCGCGACGCTATAATTATTCCTGCGACGCTATAATTATTTTGAAGATGCTATTTTACTTGTCCTCAATTTTGAACTTTCATCTATTATCGATTATGATCATAAAAATTATATCACCTTTAATTGTAATCCGTTTAAGTCGGACACTAAAGGCAATTAAGAGATTAAATAGCTAGGTGTTAATTGCCCTCAGGGTGATAACTGTTTGGATGCGAATATCCCAAGCTGACACTTGCGACATGACTAATACCACGTGTCTGCAATAACCAATTTCGACATGCAAAAATGCAATCACAAAACAATTCGAAATCTACGTTTTGTATTACGAAACTTCAAAGATTGAAACGATTTTAATTTTTTTTTAAAAAGGTCGTTTATTTGTGCAACTCTCCAAAAATTACATTCTTTCTCTTTCGGTAATACGAGAGCGAGAATTTTGGTTTAAAGCTTAAATAAGTTTAATACTTCTTTAAAAAGTTATCATAATTGGCTTAAGTTTATGTTTAATCCATTTAATGCATTAAAAGCGTCTTATTCATTCACAATCTCTTGTCAAACTATGTTTATTCTCGGACTCATTTTCGTAATTTTTTCTACGGCAGCCATTGCACATTTTTGTGTAAACTACGGATCGGAACCGGACCAGATATGACAAAAATCCGCATTTTCACGATAATGACAACAGATGGACAGTAAAAATATACCAAGAGAGAAAACCACGCTTTAACAGACTATTTTTTAGATAACTTTGTTAAAAATACATATCATTTTAATGTAAAAATAAAAAACAACTGGAACATGAATTTCATAAACATGATAAAAAAAGTTTTTAAATTGATTTTTTTTTTGCTACTTTAGCTACTTTAACTTTACTTGATATACTATAAAAAATAGTTAATTTTGTGTACTAGATTATATACAGGTTGATCTATAATGAACCATTCATTCATTTGACTTATTGTTGGGTAACTGAAACCACATATTTATTTTTATTTGGCACAAGAGGAAAAAAATAATTCTGTAACTATAAATGAATAAAGAAAACATAAACTGAAACAACTGTTTTTGTGGTTATAGTTTTAATTGTATTCTCAGTTATGAATTGAACAATATAAACTAAAACATATTAAGGAAATAGAGCATCATCGCGACGCGACAAACGAAATTAAAAAAAAATACAGTTATTTTTATTTACGCAAAATGTGATGCTATCCAAAATTTCTGGGGAGAACACTGATTGTATATTAGCAACTTTACCATTTATACTCCATTGGGCACACATACTGTTACATTTAGATATGATGAGAAATCTAAATTAATGGCTGCTTTAAATCTGCTTTTCTGTTATGTCTTCTTCTTTTTTTAAACTTGTATTAGATTGCAAGAGAACATAGAAGATGTTTTGTCCTCTGGAGGTGTCAATAAAATGGCAAACTGTTTGTTGTTAGCAGAACATTTGTAAAGGTGTTAACATTTTTAAAAAGTTGAATTTGAATGAACATGCGGGAATATCTTGCTACATTGAAGACCTGTTAGTGACCTTCTGCTGTTGTTTTTTCTATGGTCGGGTTGTTGTCTCTTTGACACATTCCCCATTTCTATTCTCAATTTTATGTACATGTAGCAATTTCTTAAACAAGTTCTCCTTTGTTTCAGATGGCTGATACACCAGAGAATGGAGAAGATGCTTTGTTAAACTTACAAGGAGACCAGGAAGAAGTAGGTCTGACAGATTTAGATGGTGAAAACCAGTTTGAAGGAGGGGATGGAGATGCTACAACAACACAGGAAGAAAGTGCGGTGGAGGATCCAGTAAGTGTCATTATCTAATTAATGGTGGCCATTAAAACTATGTTCACCATGATGGCCCTTATGTCCATCATTATACTCCCTGTTGATTAGTTAATACACAAAACTAGTCAAGGATAAAGGGAAATCCCAGGTTTGATGACCCCAAATAAATGGCCACTATTGGATGTTGACCATTATTAAGAGTAAGTCGCATGTTGTACTGTACATGGAAAATTCTATTCTTTAACAATATCACAGTTAAGCTAAAAATATATTGGTGGTTCCATTTTCACTATACCTTTAAATTCATTGATAAAATATTGTATGGATTAATATTTGTCCAGTGTCCAGTAAGAAGGTCATTTATGTTAATGTACACAATCATACATAAAAATTTACCCTTTTAAAACATAATTAGGTGTTTCACAAATAATATGTGACTACAAAGTGAAATCATTTCTTAAAAAACACTGCAAAAAATTTCATTCTGATTGGTAAAGTGGTATTGTCATAAAAAGTTTGAAACATATGAAGTGAACAGTGGTACATGTATAACAAACATAGAATTCCCTCACAAAATGTTATCACACTAGTACTCTATAATTGTAATTATAAATTATGTATCTGTTACCAAAATGTGAAATTGTTTCTTTTAAGGAATTAGAAGCCATTAAAGCTAGAGTTAAAGAAATGGAAGAGGAGGCAGAAAAGTTAAAACAAATGCAAAAATCTGTAGATGAAGAAATGCAGATGACTTCACCTACGTTAGCACAGCCAGGTAGAGTTATAATATTATCACTTCTATATATGTATTATTATGATTTATACTACCAATATCATTATAGTCAAAGTAATTATTTGTCAGTCTAAAATTTTCAGTTCAGTTAATTAGATGGCCTTTGGAAATAGATACATGTTTATCAGGGCTTCCAAAAAACATTTGAGCCAGCCGGACATTTTATATCTGATCCCGATTTTAATTCCTTAAGACTAAGTCACAAAAGGCAATTTTGGTAATCAGATGGCCATTCCAATGATAATGACATTAAATTAAAAAAACGATTTTAAACTATACTTTGTTTTGGATGTTTGGATGTAAACTGTTAAATTAGCAGTGCATCATTTAAAGTGTGCACATCAGGGTGCTCATATCTGCCATAGACTCTTTATTTGTGCAAAATGACATGTCAAAAACTTCATTTTCGTTTTTAAAATCACGTTTTTCTAAAACCGGATGTTGACTTGACAATGGTAAAACATGGACCGTAAACGGATACGTAAAATCCGTGTACGTTTGAAAGCATGAGTGACTGAGTGAAGAAGCTCTTTCCATGTTATTTCTTCACCAAAATGCTTGAAATGAACGTTAAGATACAGGTATCAATGATAATTTTAGCATTTTGAAGAAATAAAGGATGCATAATTAAATTTCCCACCTTTGCACATGCGCACACGTGTTCTAGTTCATTCGACGTAGTTCTGACGATTTTTCATTTAAACCTTTTAAATTTTTTTTTATCAAATCATGTAGATAAACTAATTTCTTATAATTTTAATCTTTTGGACTAAATCAATGAGCTACAAACCGCTGATATGTAAGAAACTAATTGTGAATAGACTGATCAATTTATACGATGTCCGGTAATGAACATAGTTTACCTGTCACCTGAACAGGTAGATATCACCTGTCCAACAACTAATTAGCCTTGATTAAAATTAGAAAGTATTAAAGTAGGGGTTGTTTTGATAGTAATTTATCATCATGTCACTTTTATGACCGGAAATGTGTAGATGTTAAAGGCAAAAGGTTGGGTCAAACAGATCGTGACTTATGTTAAAATGACCGAAAAAGCCTTGAAAACAAAAATGTATATGACCGTTTCATGCTTTGCCCAGCCGGACTTTTACCGGACATTAATCAAATGTCCGGAATATATGACCGTTTTGGAAGCCCTGATGTTTATAAACATCTTGTACATTGTAGGTTCATAACATTAAAAAGTGATAAGTCCTAGTTTTCTCACAGGCAAATTAAAAAAATAGAAAGATTTCAAAAGATTTTAACATCATATATTCAACAACAATGTACTATTTTGATCCCTGGTTCAACTGAATATCTATGGTAAGGTGACATTAATAATATGATGCTGTTTCATGCATTTTAACACAGCATACATGTATATATTTCTGACATCAACATTGATAAACGTTTCTGATGTATGTACACTGATGCCATCCAGGAAAAACAGACAATCTTTAAACTAAAATTTTACAAACACAGTCTAGTTTCTTTGCTCAACCAAATATTCAGTAAATACATACATTTATACATATCATTGTCATTGATATCATTGTAATTTCACAACCTGAATCTTAACCTGAAGAAATTCACATCCACAATTATTGTGTAATCTTTTCAACATAGTCACGGGGGAGAATGATCCTTGAAGCATGTTAAGACATGAATATTTTAACATCAGATATGTCAGCTTTTATATATAATACGTTTTTGTTTTCTAATTTAAGAATATGTAAACTTTGCCTACATATTAATTTACTATTTTTTAGCTGGTTTCCCAACAGTAGAAGAAAAATTAGATGCAGATGCAAGGTCTATATATGTTGGTAATGTAAGTTGTTTAGAAAGTACCTGACGAATAACAGTCTGCACCAAAAACTTTTTCAACTACTAGTCCGAAGACCAATATTCTGACATTTTTCTTATTGGGCCAAACAAAATTTTGCAAAAACTTACTAGTCCGAATGAAATTTTACTAGTCTGGGGCATCGGACTAGTGGCTAACCGTGCAGACTGGAATAAACATATAGTTCATTTAGTCTCTATCTGGACTACAATTAATTTGAATTACAGTAAAAAATTGAAGTGTTGAACTTTCTGGATAATGTATTAATATTTTAAACAAATATACGTTATTTTGGAAAAAGAACATATGATATGAAACAACAAGATAATGTTAAGGAAGAGTATTAGAATATGAACAACTATATGATCTTTAAGATTTAAAAGTAAAATTCATGAAACAGTTCCGAAATTTTTTATGCAGTTAAGCTGCATTATGCGAGCACCCTAGATTTGTGTTCTACCCAATAAATCCTGAAATACTTGCCATTGTTATTATCTAGCCTGCTACTATGTTATATATAACTAATTGAACACTTTTTTAATACTTTTTATTCTGGATTACAAAAAAAATGACCAGAAAAACCTTAAATGATCGTCGATTTATCCAAAAGTTTTAAAGTTACACATAGGAAGTAGTGCTTATTAAGAATCATTGTGTAGTTCATTATGACTTGTGCTTTTAGCTAAGATGTCAAAGAACAATTGTATGAAATATTTAATCGCCGAAAATCTCTTAAGACAAGTAGTTTAGATTTCCCAAATGACAAAAGTCGTAGGAATATTGTTTGTCATCAATACGTAGTACAACTACGTCAGTAGTCTATTATATAATAAGTTCAACTGTTCATGCTGTTGGCGGCAATTTCAAATTAGAAAAAGAAATTTTCGTAGCTTTTCAATTTGGAGGCAGGTGTGCAAATTAGCGGTGGTCAGAGTTCCGCGACCTTCCACTTTTGCAAGCGGAATTTCGACTAGGATAGTTGGTTTCTAGCTACGCCCGACGTAGTCACCTTTATACATTTGAAAGAAAATAAGAAATTACTTTGCAAACCTTTTCACCATGTTCACCAAAGTCTCCAATTAAACGAGCTAAAAACTTATTTTTATCATTATTATTCATGACGGCGATGTTCATTTTGTTCAACCGCTAGCTTTATACAGAAAATCACCGACAAATATTGTATAGATTCGAGTAAAATCGTATCTGATTGACAAAAACAACATTGTAAACACATAACAATGGCGGCCGTGAAGACAAAATTTTACAAAATCGGATCCGATTCCGGAAGCGGATAAGGGTAATTCCGGGTTTGGCGATCATTTACAAAATAAATCCAAGCAGGTGAAAAAATACATCTATGCATGGTAAATGAATATAAACACTATTATTGTACACCGAAAGATATATGTACAAGAAAGAAAAAGCAGAAAAATATTTTATTCAGAAACTCAAAATTACTTTTTGACAAATTTTAATTTAAAAATCCAATGCAACGTGACAGCTGGGAACAGTATATCTAACAATATACATGTTCATGGTCACAGTCTAAATTTTCTTTATAAATGATAAATGATGATAATGCATGTGAGATGCTTTTAAAGTGTAAACATATTACTGCAATTTCGAGGGGTTATTTGTTTTTTCTCAATTTTGAAGGGTCAATTAAAGTAGCTTAAAGTTTCATTCTTTATTTTCACAAATAATGCAACTATATTATATATACCTTAATGTAAGTAAATCATATGATATATAGGTGGCATTCTTTGGGCCACTTTACCCCCTCCTGTTTGATAACTTGGAAACGGTCAAGCTCCCCACCCCTAAACCATATGAGGGACAGATCCAGGATTTTAGGTTAGGAGGGGCGCAAACTTAAATTTTCGCCGAGCAGAGCGAGGCTAAAAAAAATTGAGGTAAAATTATCGGAATATTCTTTATTAAGCTGAGAACAACCCATACTTTGCAAATTTAAGGGGGTGCAAGCCCGCAACCCTCCCCCGTCTGAATCCGCCCCTGCATATATTCAAGTATAGGACAATATGATAAATAAAAAATGAAATATAGGGGGAGTCCCTGGAGTTACCCCACCCCCTCCTGTTTGAGAACTTGGAAACGGTCGAGATCCACACCCCTTAACCATATATATTCATGTTTGTGACAATATGAAAAATCAAATGAAATATAGGAAGAGTCGCTAGGGGTCACCCACCCCTCCTGTTTTAGAATTTAAAAATGGTCGAGATCCCCATCCCTAAACCATATATATTCATGTATGGGACAATATAACAAATCAGATGAAAGATAGGGGGAGTCCCTGAGGTCACTGTTCACCCTCCTGGTCAAGATCCTTACCCCTAAACCATATATACTCATGTATGGGACAATATAACAAATTAAATGAAATATAGGGAAGTCCCTGTGGTCATCCCAACCCTCCTGTTTGAGAACTTGGAAACGGTCGAGATCCCCACACCAAAACAATATATATTCATGTATGGATCAATATAACTAATTAAATGAAATATAGGGGGAGTCCCTTGGGTCAGCCTACCCCTCCTGTTTGAGAACTTGGAAACCAATGAGATCCCCACCCCTAAACCATATATATTCATGTATGGGACAATATAACATATAAAATGAAATGTAGGGGAAGTCCCTAGGGTCACCCACCCCCAGTGGCGGATCCAGAAATTTTCATAAGTGGGGCCCACTGACTGACCTAAGAGGGGGCCACTCCAGTCACGCTTCAGTGATTCCCTATATAAGCAAACAAATTTTTTCCCAAAAAGGGGGGGGGCGGGCCCCCTGCCCCCTAAATCCTCTGCCTACCCCTACCTGTTTGAGAACTTGAAAACCGTTGAGATCCCCACCCCTAAATTATATATATTCATATGTATGGGACAAAATAACAAATCATTTACATTTACTATGGGCAAGTCAGTCAGACCTCACCTTTGATCCCTGTTGTAGTGAACATTTGTCTGATTCGTGTCTCATAACTTTTGTACTATAGAACATAAACTCAGTTTTTTTTCCAGGGAAACCAGTCCATTCATACTATTACATGTTCATACTAAGTCAAATTGAACTTCTAGCAGTCAAATAAAACCAAGGTTAACTACCAAGTAGAACAACTGCAATCATTGGGAACTTGTACCACTGCAGACTCACCATAAAAAAATATACATTGATATATGCATTGCTTTTGAAACCTTGATAACATATAAATTATTTGCCTTAATAAATAAATCATTAGATAAACATGATTGTACTATATATGAATGTTTAATGTTGAGGCAACATTGCAACAGTTTTCATAATTACGGTTGCCTTGGTTTTTGGTTAACTGCCTTCAGCGCTTACAGCGCTTTGATTTTTATGTCCCATTTATGGGCATTATGTTTTCTGGTCTGTGCGTCCATCTGTTCGTCTGTACTTCTGTCCAGCTTCAGGTTAAAGTTTTTGGTCGAGGTAGTTTTGATGAAGTTGAAGTCCAATCAACTTGAAACTTAGTAAACACGTTTCCTATATTATGATCTTTCTAATTTTAATGCCAAATTAGAGATTTTATCCCATTTTCACAGTCCACTGAACATAGAAATAATAGTGTGGATGGGGCATTCTAAACTTGGGACACATTCTTGTTTTTACATGTATTGAATGTATTAAAAAAAAAAATTATTTAACATAAAACTTAAATATTGAATATTGCAAGCAGTACGTCATCTTGGTACATTGTATATATTTTCTTTTCAAAACTCAAGAATACATAACAAAATTAACCATGTGTCAATTTTCAAGATGTGGTGAGATTGTTTGATCCAATATTTAAAATTACATGAACATCAAGCGGAAGACAACTAGAGTCATGTGTTTATGTTGTAACTTCAAGATCTTTAGTAAAAGATAAATGGTTGAAAGTAATCATGATATTAAGAAAAATGTAAACTCAATCTTTTTTGGTATCTAAATACAATAAGCTTAGCAGAGTGTCTGTAATTAAGTGTGGATGTGAATAGAAATTTAATTTGAAAGATGTATGTTCAGATATAACTTTAAAATTTTAGATGTTTGAAGTTACGACTATATAGTTGTATACGGACATGTTTTTAAAGTTATTCAACTCTTTATTTACAGGTAGATTATGGTGCCACTGCAGAAGAAATGGAACAACATTTCCATGGATGTGGTTCAGTAAACAGAGTGACTATTTTATGTGATAAATTCACAGGACATCCCAAAGGGTAAATACTGTCTTTATGTATTCATGATACTAATTTAAGTTTATGCTATGGAACATGTTTCTTTAATAATCGGAATCTGATATGTTAAGTCATACCAATACAGTCCAAACAGAGCAGTCAATGTATTTTGTAATACATTGTTTTTGCATGTTTAGTTGGTTTAGTCAACAATTTAGTATAACTTGTCACTGCTTTAAGATGATCTGTCTGAGGGACAATATCAAAAATTCAATGAAGGATAAAAAACTTAATTCAAATAGTTTGAGGATGGGAGGGGGAGTTGTAAAAATTGCTGCAACTTTTGTGTTTAATTGACATTGACTTTATATATATTCTTATTGGTCAATCTTATATATATCCTTATTGGTCAATCAATTTTTTCCAAATTAAGTTTAAGGGGGGGGGGGGGGGGTTGTAGGGGGGTCAGTGAACAAATTATATGAATTAAGTTTTTTTATCCTACATTGAACTTTTGATGTCGTCCATTAAGTGTAAATTGGTTTCAATAATTGAATAATTTTCTAAGAAAAAATGATTATAAGTTAAATATCCATGATCATAACAAGTCAGTGGAAGAGTTATGAACTAAGATGATTTTATGACTTGGTTAGCTATGATGATTTAATGACTCTGTTTTCCTAGTTCATGTTTTTGAATATTTATGTATAGAGTATTTGCTTGGTATTAATTTTATTGGAACTATTATTTGCATTTTGAAGGTTTGCCTATGTAGAATTTGCAGACAAGGATTCAGTAACAACAGCTCAAGCATTAGATGATTCTTTATTTAGAGGAAGACAAATAAAAGTAAGTAAATGTGGAATGTACAGTTATTAATTATTTTATTGAGCAAGTTGTGAATAAAATATACCCTGTACTGAAAGGTAGTCATTATCAATCTTGTTATATTACCAAATTTATGAAGAATAACCAAATCATTGTCTCGGGACAAAATTAATAATTTTTATGAGCCTTTGAAACTGATAGATATATTATACATGTATGTAAGGTTCGTCATGCATTCAGTCCTGTTTGTTGCTGAGCACATGTAAATCTTATAACTGATAAATGTATGGTTAATTTCTTATCACTGCAACACTCAAAACTAAATATTTTGGACATTAAATATTTCTGAAGCATACAGTGTTAAAATTTTAAAACCTGTCTTCCTTCTTTTATAACTTTTGGAATAAAAAAAAACATATTGTATCAATTAATTCATGTCACAAGCAAGGCTTTATATGGCCAATACGCCCAGAGACATTATTTCATAAAAAGTGCATACAGTCTATACAAATTATAAATTGCATAAACTACCCTCCTTTAAGAGTTGACTAGTCCAACAGATAACCAACCTATCTGTCTTTACTACTGTAGAACTAGGTTACTACAACAGAAGGGTTGTATACCTTACCTATTAATGACCACTTTTCAGCTATCAAGCAAACTTACAGCAGATATTACCTTTACATACACATTCAATGCAAACAGCTGTAACTTAAATTTACCTATTTATGTGCTTTATTTGTTATAGGTAACAGCTAAAAGAACCAACAGACCAGGTATCAGTTCAACCAACAGACGACCACGAGGTGGTAGAGGAGGGGGTTATAGAGGTTCACCAGGGGGATATTATCAACCAAGACCGAGAGGCAGATTCAGGTACAATTACACACCCAAACAACATTTAGACATTCTTGTACAAGTTTTCTTTTTTATTTAAGAATTATTTATACTGCAAAACTAACTTAATTTCACAGTGAATTATTTTCATAAATTATAATTTTCCAGCCAATATTATGGTATCTTATTTTCTCTTTCATCATTTCTTATCTCTACTGCACAAACAAAATTATTATTATGGAAGTAATTTGCAGCATTTTTTTTCCCAATTTCATTTGGATTTTGAAATCAGCTAAAATCAAAGAATCAAATTAACATGAGTTATCTCTCTTTACCTATAAATGACCTAGAAAGAAATCTGTAGACTACTTTCAATTAGTGTAACCTCCTATATTCCTGCCTATTTAAAAATTTTAATGACAATGTTGTCTTCCTACAGCAGAAAAGAAACAATTTTACACTGAGAACATAAATCAAACGAGGGAAATTTCATGTGGAGATCCAGGATTTCCAGAAAAAAGGGGGGCCCTAGCTAGATAGCAAAGTATATGCATTTATCATATATAGAAGGTAGCACCACTTAAAATATCTGTCTCTGAATTTTATTCATCAATTCTTTTCTAATTCTAATATCCAAATAGAATTATCTGAATAATTAAAAAAACAGGGTTCTACAGTCAAGGCCAACCAAGGCAGGTTTTTAAGTTTTAAATAAAGAAATTGCAAATTTTGATTTAAATATGAACCTTCTCATGATTTTCTTTTGTCATAATGAATAGCAGGCTCTTCTTTTGTATTCCATTGTTTATTTGTGGGAGGGTCTTTTAAGTATTTAGGGAATTCATAAAAATGATATTATTGAATGAATCAACATGATCACTTCTAACCCTTCATGTGTATGTATATTTAAGTCCAACATATAAGGCATTTGAACTTTTAACATTGCCTCTGACTTGCACAAGCTGATCCCCTTTACTGGTAAAGTCGAAAGAAAATTTGAAAAAATAAAAACCAAAGTTTTAAATGCAGAAAAAACGCAGATTTGATTATTATTTCATTACTTCTTACTGAGACAGATCTTTGCCACATATTGTATTCAGTGTTCTCCCCAGGATTTTTTTAAGACGCAAAATTCAAGGGCACGTAACTCTTTTTTTATAGTGAACTTTTGTGATCTGAATCAAACAGTCATAAATCATGACCTGCAATATGAATTATAATGCTTTGTGTTGAGTGTTTAATAATGCAGAGTATTAATGAATTACAAGAATATATGTGAAAAAAATTGATTTTAAACACAAACGTTATTTATATTCAGTCAATTAAAGAAGTCAAAATATAAATATCACAAACTAGTCAAAATGTTCACTCAATTTTATCATCGGACGACATCATCTGACAATTTAAATCTTTCAGGTTCAGGTATTTCACATCATTTCATACTCTTTACAAATCACAAAAAAGAAGTTGGTATTGACATCAAACGCTAACCAAACCTTTTAAATGACTTATCCAGAAAGAATATAGTTATGATACTGTTGTCAGCTCATTAAAGATGGTATAAGTTTGTATCAATATTGATTCACTCCGTGTCTAATCATTGGAAATAAACTCATTTCTTTCTAAAACCAGTTGCTAGGTTATGTTTTCATATACTTTATGATGGAATGATACTAAACCCCAAACGAGAGTGATTGTCCTTGATTTTTTATGAAGACCATCTTTCAATCAATTTAATTGGAGGTGGCACGTCAGCAACTACTAGTTATATCTGTCAATTTATGTATCTTTGTCATTTTGCGTAGATTCTTTTTTACCTATTCTGACATCGGACAATGAACTTAAACTGAGTTTTGCTGTGCTTTTGTTTTCTACCTTGGCTATAGGTATAGGGCGAGGATGACATGTTAAACCTGCCGCTTTTTTTGCGACTGTCCCAAGTCTGGTGATTTTGATCTTTGTTAGTCTTGTATGATTTTTAATTTTAGTTTATTTATGTTTTGGAGTTTAACATAACGTCCATTTTCACTGATAAGTGTACGTTTCAATTAAGTATTGTTGATTGTCACACAAGTCCCGACGCACGAATTCAAGATCAATAGATGTTCAATGATCATTTCATTTTAGAATAAAAATATGATGTCCAGTTTGAGACGAATTTACCTTGCAAGCATTTTTCACTTTAAAATATTTAAATAAATCACTCCTCGTTATCTTTAATCAAAGTTTATTTTATTTTTTTCAAGTACAAATACTCTCATTCATAATTTTCATCGTAAATATCTTTAGCAATGTGTATTCAAATTTATCATGTGTATTGAACACGTTCATTGGTCATGTTTAAATAGATTCTTCTTCTCGACCAATGAAAAAATTCTTTATTTAAATGGTCAAGTAATCACACACACGATGCGTAAATACAATGTATTTGAGATCTATTTCTTCAGTTTCTGCACTGAAGTTTTTAAATTTTTAAATTTTCTTCTAAAAATATCTATCTTCTTGATGATCATTTACGCTATTACATGATAAGATAGTCTGATAAGGCTGAGATAAGCGTGGCTCAGGTAAAACTAATTATCAGTTATTGCGTAACAATGACCGACCTCTCAGCGGTGATCAGCAACTTGACAATTTCTTACCTACATTTATAATGAAAATGTGAAAATTAACACGCTGAGGAATCAAGTATTAAGGGAGAGTGGCCAATAAAGACGCTGCGGGATTTACGAAAATATTGTGAAGGTGCTGCAGTGCGTCATATCGGCCTGTGGAGAACACTGGTATTCATCTTGTTTGTCTGTTCTGACAAATATTTCTGTCTCACTTTTTTCTTGTAATACTTCATATTAATTCAGCTGCTTGACATTGACAAGTTGAAATTTGTGACCACTATTTCTAGATTGTCAGGCAACTGCTTCCAATTTGCACATACTCTAAATTTTTCCATAGGTTGAAAGAACTTTAAAACTTTGTCAGCATTTTCCCAAGTACTACTTGACAGAATTACTTCATATTGTATATATATAGTTGGCCGCTTGAAAATTGTGATTTGTTACATGTGTGTGCATTCCTGTTCTGAGAGATACTTTACTTCTAGTTATCTGATAATTTTATGAGTGGATGTATGCTTAGCAGGACATCGCATGTAATTGTATAGAAATGAGTGATGGTGTGTTAACACTGAAAGATGCAATGGCATACCTGTCTTCGACTTGAATCAAACAGGGATAATGTACATGTAGGTGGTCCTTAACTTAAAGGGTATAAATGTGCGAGAGAAACTAAGTTGACAGCTTTCTTGAAATCTTGGATAATTGAAGTAGACGGAGGAATAAAAAAAATTAGACTTAGAAAGGATCTTGGTTTACAATCTTACCTATTGAACATATGAAGATTCCACTGTGTGTTCAAAAATTGAATAGGAATCTATTTATTTATGTTATAAAAATATACAAACTTCTATTGGAAAAGTACATGGCATTGACTTTTTGATTTGTAAACTCATGGAACCTTTGGAATATTTGAAATTTGCTAAATTAATTTAATTTGAGTAGTTTAGAATTTTTGAAATGATTTCAATTTGATTCATAAACGATTTTAACTTGTGTTATGTGTATTAATCTTTAATGTTTTTATCTTTTCAGTCGCTTCAGAAGGGCAACATACTACTCCCCATATTGAAGAACCATATTTTACGGCAACCAAAAATTGTGGTCATTTTACCAGTCCAGAAGATGCCAAATTTATTTATCATTTTTCGTATAAATAACATTTTATCATATTAAAAACTGTTGTACAGCTCTTAAACATTAGAAAAAGGCTAATTGTTTTAAAAAGAAAAAGAAATATTTTACCCTTTTAAATTTTAAAATTGAATGGCAGATTTATAAAACCCTGGCAAAGAAAAAAAAAGAAAATGGGTTAAGAATCAAAAATATTTTAAAATTTTATAAAAAGATTCCATACAAATTTCAAAGTATGAACAACAACAAAAAAGAAAACATAAAAAAAACCTTTTCCTTGGTCTATAAAAAACATTAAACATTAAAGACAATTGAACCTTAGACGTTTCTATTTTTCAAGTAATTTTGGTTAATAATTGTCAAATGAGAAGTCCCTAATACTTTGGAACCAATTTGATATGGGAACTCAATTTAGAACCTTGTAGGCATGGACCTGACATTCTTCAATTGATTGACATATCATGTTTGAATTTGATTAGTCAAATATAAAAGTGTAACTTGTCTTGATTCATTGATTGACAGGTTCTTTTTTCAGGTTTGCCGCCATCAAAGCTGACCAGCAATGCAAAATCTGTTGGTTGTGTTACTTTCCAACAGCAAGGCATCCACTTTGTAATTGTTTTTAATGTGCAATAATTTCCAATTTTAGAAATGTTATGCCTTGCTTTTGGAAAGGATTTAGACTAGGAGAAAACCAGGAGGGAGGGTTAAAAAAAGTAAAAGAGAAAAGTAGAAAAGAATAAAAAAAAAGTTAAAAGAAGAATAAAAATAGAATGAGATATAAATGAAAAGCAGTATCTGAATGGTGAAAGAAAAAGGGAGAAAAAATAAGGGTGGGACAAATTAAAAAAAAAGAAAGGAAAACATTGGTGATCTTAATTTAAAAAAAAAGTAGGAATAAAAAGAAATTGATTTTTAAAAAAGGGAGGAAAAAAGAAAGAAAAAAATGTAAAGAAGTATTTGAAATAAAGATATGAAAGTGACAATTCTTTTTGTCTTACTTGATAGTTGCCATAACCATTACTTTTAGTTTTCTTTGGTGTAAAACCCACTTCAGTACAACTTCATGGACGTTAGCTGGTCTTATTTATATTCATTACAAATCTTCTAAACTCTCCTTCTATATGGTTTGTGTTTGTAAATCTGTGAAATTTCTCAATTATTTGGTCATGTTGGTATGAAGATCAAAGAGACTGGACATGATCATTAAACTTATTTAAGGTTTGAATCTAGTCCAAAATTACATCATGTATTCCTGTTTGAAATCTGTGCCTTGTTTTGCTAGTCTGGTATACAGAAATAAGATGTATGATTGACAATGAGACGCCTTATTACAAGAGACCAAATGATGTAAAAGTTAACAACTATTGAGCACTGTATTTTTGCATGAAAAACGTTTTTAACATTTTTATTAAAAGATAAAATGACATTTGATGAACAGTCAGTATAAATACACAGAAGTACATATTAGACAAAACAGGCCACTGGTAGATGATTTTATTCAACTTTTTCATTAGCCGCTACCTTGAGAGTTTAGGCTTTTTTTTTTTACCCTCTTTTCATCAATTCATGATTTATCTTCATTTGCTATTGTCTTAATTTGATCTATAGGTATTACAATTGTCAAAGTTGCTAGTTTAACAAACAGTATAAAAAAAAAAGTTTCTTACTGCTGTACAAACAAGTTACGATGCACACAAACATCTCCCTGAATTTTGGTCATCATTGCTCTTCAACATCATACTTTATTTGGCCTTTTAAACTTTTTTGGATTTGAGAGTCACTGATGAGTCTTCTGTAGACGAAATGTGCGTCTGAACTAAATACAAAATTTAATCCTAGTATCTATGATGAGTTTATTTATCATGCTATATAATGTTCATTTTCCTTGGATTGTACTTTAGTTACCTGGTACTTGAGATTTCAAAACAAGTTCGACCGTTCTGGAGTTTTACTTGTTTGACTCTTCTGGAGATTTACTCGGCTAGCAAATTATCTTGTATCAACAAGGTTTGACTGTAATGTCATATTAACGGTAGCTAGGATTAAAAAATTGCAGCTTTTAATTTTTCTGATTGTTGAATAGAACCATTATTCAAAAGGTGCTGTTAAGGTATTTATAAGAAACAATTTTGTCAAGAGAAAAAAAAGATGTGTAGAAATTTTGTTATATGTAAAAAAGAAGATGTGGTATGATTGGCAATGAGACAACTGTCCACAAGAGACCAAAATGACAGAAATAAACAACTATCGTTCACCATACGGCTTTCAACAAAGAGCAAAGCTGGCATGTCAGTAACTGCTAGTTTTCCTCTGTCAATTTATGTATCTTTGTCATTTTGCTTAGTTTCTTTTTTTTTTTTTTACCTATTCTGTCATCGGACAAGGAACTTGAACTGAGTTTTGCTGTGTTTTTGTTTTTTCTACCTTGGTTAGAGGTATAGGGTGAAGATGTCATGTTAAACCTTACGCTTTTTTGTGACTGTCCCAAGTCTGATGATTATGGCCTTTGTTAGTCTTGTATGATTTTTAATTATAGTTTATTTATATGTTTTGGAGTTTAGAAGGACGTCCATTTCACTGATAAGTGCACGTTTTTATTAATGAGAAAACTCCAGCCCGCCTTCCGGTGCAGCCGGGATTTTCTCGCTGTGTTGAAGACCCATTGGTGACCTTCGGCAGTTTCTGCTCTTTGGTTGGGTTGTTGTCTCTACACATCCCCCATTTCTATTCTTTTTTTTTTCCTTTTAATTCATTTCCTTTCTCAGTTTTATTGTTTACATATTATACTGAGAAGCGTAAAAAGGACGGGTTTCAACTGAATAAATGATCCTAGAATACATGACAGTGTCCTTTCATCTTCATTAGTACTCGTTACACAACATCTACTCTACAAGATGGACGTTCATCACCTCCGCTACAAGCTCTATCAACTGCCAATTTGGAAACATTCCCCTGACAACATCTGTAAATTTCGGATGCAAGTTCCCTTCAAACCAGTACGAAATTACAGCCATCATCTCGGATATTGTCTATTTAAGACCTGTTGGCATTGGCAATGATGTAACGTAGACACATTTTTTTCTAAAACATTTAATATTTGCCAACGGTGACATCCCATTAGTCCGACAACCATTATTCCGACAGCCCATTTCTCCGACAGCCCACTATTCCGACAGCCCATTACTCCGACAGCCCATTATTCCGACAACCCATTACTCCGACAGCCCATTATTCCGACTATGCGTTTTTATATGTGTATGGGTAAATTTTCTCTAAGTTTGCTAGTTTTTGCATGTGTGTCTTGATCTACCTTCTTTCACTAGATCTTCGGTTCCCCTTTTTCGCGTATCAGGGGAGTGAGGTTTCCCCACTATCAACTACATAAATAAATATATCGGAGTTGGATAACACTACCCACCCTCTTTGGTCGCAACACTTGCTCTCCTTGTATCATTCATCTGAGTTTTATTTAAATTAATTTTGTCGCAGAAATAAAGGACTAATGAAGCGTCAATCAAAATGAGAAAAACAAAGAGACAAATACATACTCAGATCCTTAAAAATTAGAAGACAAATATATAGGACAAAATATGTGCTCAGAAAAGATGAGCAATTCCAATTATGAATACGGTATCATGTTCGTGAATGATAATCCACGAAATACGGAGAAAGTACACAGCACTTCCAATAATCAGACATAGTCTGAGAGATGAAACTCAATATGATTGTAGGAATACCGATTTTATATCCTGAGCTTATTTTAAAATCTAGAAAAATATGGTTCTTTTATTATGGTTGGTGGAGATGCAGGAACGATGATTTACAACAAAACTTATTACGAAAAACAAATATGACGGACATGATTATTTCGACAACTTCTATCTAAATATTCATAAGGAAAAGTGATATCGGGTCAGTGACTGTACATGTCATAGAAATATACATTCAACGCATTTTAACTGCTCAAATAGATCGAGTGCAGTATAAAAGCCAATAACAAACTAGTAAAAAATCTAAGACAATGTGTGACATTCTTGTCCCGCTTGTGTCTCTGTCAAATTGTCTAATTTTAATAACTTAGTACATTATGTATTTTGTTGGAAACTTGACACTTATTCATTTAAAGATTGTTTTCAAGAAGAAAAAAATATTTTGATTGCATTAAGAATTGAAAATGCTAAAGAATAATAAAAAAAATCGTATTGTACAGGTGATAAAGTTGAGGATGAGCGTCATTTTTCAATCGAATGCTCACTTCATAATAATTTGAGGGAGGAACTCTTTCACCATATTTCTAGCACATGTAAGAACTTTAAAAAGTTAGTTAAATATGATAATTTTTCGGTGTTAACACAAGAAAACTACTATTATTGGGTGGAAAATGATGATTTCATTGTAAGTTCTTTTGAATTCTGTAGTACATGTCTTGATACTGACTGTTATTTGATATCAATGTGTTAGTTGGTTTTTTTTCCATTTTGTCATGGCTCTGATTTTGACTGAAGCTTAATATCGTGCTATAAAGATAATTAAATCATATTTCTATTGTTATGACTTAATGTTGACCCAGTAATTAGACTGCCGCTTCGAAAAAATGGGGGGGTATACTGTTTTACCTCTGTCTGTCCATCCGTCCAACCGCCCATACGTCAGTTCGTCCGTCCGTCCCATAAATATTTCGTTGCATCTTTTTCATGAACAACATTACAAGGATTTCAGAAAGGTCTATTGAAGTCGGCTATATCGTGTGATGCGTTTTCAAATTCATTACTCATAACATGACAGCCAAGTTGAACATTTTCGTCACATTTTTCTCAGGAACTACAATACAATGATTTCTGAAATGTGGTTTCAAGGTTTATCTAAGTCAGTTATACTGTGTGGTGCTTTTCAGATTCACAACTCTAAAACTTCCTGTCTACCGAAATATTTGGGCGGGGGTGTCATTAGTAACTCGTACCATCAATGGTTGTTCTTGATGCATATGCTTTTTAGAGATCCTTTAATTTGGAAAATGAAATATTCTTTTCTGTTATATTCTATATACAGATTTCGAATTTAGTATATAGAAAGTATTCGAACTACCTTAGCCTTATGTTATATATACGGAGTTATTTCTTAAAATATGTTATTACATATCTAAAAGTAATAATACAGAAAGACAAATTTTGTTTTACCCTGATATCCTGATACTTGACTTGATAAGTGTCGGACTTATTGGTTGTCGGAGTATTGGGCTGTCGGATCAATGGGTTGTCGGACTATTGGGATGTCGGACTAATGGATATTTAATACAAATTGGAACTAAACACTTAATTGGTCTATGAACACTCGTGCTACATCTTTCATAAAACACACAAAATGTAGATAAGCGCTTATCCAATCAACACGACACATATGTTGTCTCCTTGAGAAATTTCCCAATAACATGTTATAATCCGCATTAAGAAAGGCGGTGACAATGAAACTGAAACAATAATAAGTGGATTGTACTGTGTAACAGTGATACAGGATAAACAACTGTTAATGGTCAAAACCAAGGAGTGGTGATGTCATAACACAAGAAATGAAGTATGTCTTGCTGCTGTATACAACAGAGAAAGAGAGCAAAGAACAGACAAACAGAGACCGAAAACGATTATACTCGGGTGAAAAGTATGATGAAAGACACTGCATTAGCTGAGCTGGTAGCACATATCTTTAAAATTATGAAGACTCAGTGGTGTTTCAACTAGCAGACAGCAAACTTATAGGAATAAAGATTGACGTAACTTGGTGACAAAAATTAATAAGTCAATGAGCTTGACGTACAAAGAAGACATGAATACTCCTTCTGGATACGCCCACGACATTTAATAAAGAGAAATCCTGAACAATCCTAAGTTTTTTCGTTTTTCCATTTGTGATTTCGACCACAGTGTACGGCATTTCACTTTACTGGATACAAAAATTACATCAGTGACCTAACCAACCACCAACAACGTTTAACTTATACTGTCGTGTCTGCAAAATGCAACAATAAACTATAAACTATAAACATGATTTTTATCAGCAATACTACCCACCCGAGGGATGATGGTAACGAGAAATTCCAAAGCTCATTTAGTCTTATTAGGCAATATGGCATGCGTGGTTGCATGGGTGTGTTTTAAGAACAAAATAGGAAAGGATAAATCATACTTTATCAAACAAAAAACTCCGATTCAAGTAACAATTCTCTGAAACTGACATCAAACTATTTGATATGTTTTTATTGACAAAATTGTTACTCTTGGAAAACGTGATTTTCAATAATAATCGACATAACTATGGAAACTACATATGCGCTACGTCTTTTCGACTTTTTCCTTTATTCAAAAGCTTAGCTTCAGGTGGAAAATAAAAAGATTCGAGCATAACTTTCTGCTATAAAGATGATGTACTCTCACTACATTTTGGTGACTATGTAACCACATCAATCCAAAAAAATAAAAATAAAATGAACGATACAAGCAATACAGTTAATATAAAAAAGAAAGTGTGGTATGATTTTCAATGAGACAACTCTTCACGAGTAACCGACTCTGACAGAACTTAATAAGGATAGGGGACCATACGGCCTTCAACAATGAGATAATCCCATACTGCAAAGTCAGCTATAAAGTTTAGTCCACTTCTTACCTAGGTTTACATCTAGAAATTGACAAAATAAATACGACTGAAGAGATGATTTCAGCTTCCAAGTTTGGTACTTTTAATTGTTATAAACATTCCAAAATGGCCTACATATGAAGTACATGTATATATATCTCCCAGTTGATACGATATTCCAGAGGTTGCACTTCCTATTATGATTTTCTCTATAGAGGGCTAAATGCTTCTTACAAGAAAGCTCATTGAATCAATGAGTTCAAGTAGTAAAACTGTAGTACTTCGAACATTGCGGACGATACCACTTAGTCTTGTTGATTTATCGTTATTCGATATCTGTGTCACTATCACGGATGAGCACGAATGAGTACTATCTTAACTTGAGTTCATTCCTCTTGTCAACCGACTATGGCATCAATTGTAATTTATCACGAGCAACAAAGCGAACAGGATCCGTTTACCTTTACCGGGGCACATGAAATCACACGACCCCCCCCCCCATTTTTAGATTGGTTCATAATCTCCAGTTATAGTTTTCTATGTAGTGTTTTGTGGATTGGTTTGTCTTTTGTCGTCTCTGCCTTGGTGTTGTCATGTGATCTTTGATTAATGAGTTTGTGAATGGCCCCTTGGTATATCCTGCCTCTTTTATATTATGCTAAGTACAAGAAAATATATTATATTGCATTGGTTTCTCAATCAATTTTAATCTGATGCACATTATTTTATGCAACACAAATATTGATATCTGGAAGACTTCTGATACCATTATTGTCGTAATATTAACAAGAAAATTTATACATTTATATATTTTGTTCAAATATACTTTTTCCCCGTTTGGTCTTTTGGAAAATGTTTGTACTGTATTAAGACCCTTCTACAACGTAATTTGCATTACATGCACACGTATAAAAATTGCGTTTTTTATCCAATGCAATCATAGGTTTGAACGTAGTTTTCAATTTAGACTTGTATATACATATAACAATGTAAAATGAATCATCATTATCAGGAAATTATTAAAGGCATTTACCGAGAAGTGTTACAAACAAACATTTCTTGAAAATTTGAATTGGACTGTTACCAGCTGTATAAGTCAAGATTTCTGTGTAAAGTTTGGTATTTTTATTTAATTCTTGCTTAGATACGGACTAATATCGGAAGTTATCATTTTCACGTGATATATACATTTCTAAATAAGAATTAAAACTAGTACTACTTGATTTATTTCACTTGACTGACCGGAGTTTAACCAGTTCGTTCATCCTAGACCAGTCCATATATAGACAGGTGTTTTGGGATAAACTCATTAAAGAAGTGTCCAGTTTTGGTCATTGAACCGGTTTAAATATGTAAACACTATACGTGTATTCGCAAAATAAACAATTAGACACAGTCGTTTTTTTCCTTGTAAAGCATAGATCAAAAACTTGTAAAATTTGTCATATTTTGGAATTTGTGGATATGAAGCAAAACTATGACGACATCAGTTGAACAATATGCATAATTAAATTTTTGCATATGTCGTTATTCAATAACGTTTTGAAATACTTTTTTTCTTACTTATATTCCAAATGCATTTATTTTTTTTGTGTATTTAGGGTGTGGGGGAGGGGTGCAGTATTGGACGGGGATACATTTCAAATAGAATTGATCAAATATAAGAAAAGGAAAAAAGGGTCTAAATATTTTTTTTTATATATATATATATATATATTTTTATAAATCTCGTTTAAAATAAATCTCACAATCAGAACAGTTTCAAACAGAATAATATAATAGCCGATACTTTAAAATACCCTACTTTTGCACATATAAATGCTATTAATCTTAAATTATTTCATTCGTCCCATATTGTACACTCATTTCTTTTGTATATAATTATGTTTGGTGACAATTATAGGTGACTAGAAATCAGTAATTATAATTAAAACGGCAATCATCCTTATCCCACACATCTTCGAATGGACTGTCCTTATGCAAAATTGAAACGTAAGCTCCGCCCGATCATTAATAGTTATCCCACTCGGACTTGGTGTGTCAGTGTAAGATCACCCCGATGGCCGGAGGCCATAGGGTGATCTAACACTGACACACCAAGTCCGAGTGGGATAACTATTTTACATCCCAGCTGTTTTAGATAAGACGAAAAACCATTTACAATTCATAAAATCTAGTTTAGAACGCCACACAACAATTATAATATACTTTATACATTACTATATGATTAATACCCTTTTTGACCCCCGAACACGATGAGTAGATACCAAACAATGTCAACTCGCCCCACTGGCCAATCGGCCCAACCTATATCGCCACTTTATGAAAAAAATCGCTCCACTCTTGTTTACCGACTCGCCTCACTTTTGATAAAAGTGTAAAATCAAACTGAACAATCACTGACAACTCACTAATTAACGAAAAGGGTTTAAACCCCATTGAATAAAGGTCTGTCAACTCGCCCAACTTATAAAAAAAAATCTTGCTTCCTTTAAGTATGTTAAATTACAGATAGTTCGTATCCAGTTGTCCTGGTGTAGTGGTTGTGTCGTGGCTTGATATGCTAATTAAAGTCTTGAGTTCGAATCCCAGCATATACACTGGATTTTTTCTACGTAAATTTTGATAGATAGTCTTTTACGTATAATTGTATATTTAATTATAAGTTTTATAGTGGATTTGACATTCCCGCCAAAATGTTACAGAACAAAGGAAAGCATGCATAACAAAGAATCTCAAACTAGGGTGATCTGTTAGAACAAAGGAGCTGGGATGTAAGTTGAAATAACATTGGTTATAACATAAAGAAAATACATGATTATAATAGGAATACAACCACTCATTCATAGTCCCATTGCTTTCTAAGTTAAATGTTGCAATTCAAGCAATAATGGCTGCTTTGTACTAAGTTAGAGAAAGTGGCAGTTATTTCGTGTAAAACAGGTCTTTAATCTTTCACTTGATACCAAATTTTACTAAATGACAAAGCTATGTGTTGGAATTATTTTGTTCTGAACTTCTTTCTTGTGTATGATCTGTCTTAGCGGACCTTACAATTAGTGGTTCTATACATAGTAGTACATGATAGTTTTTATTTGTTTAACATTAAATACTCTGCATTGACTTTGGAGCTTAACCATTCATTTGCAATTAGTTCATGCTTAACGAAGGCGAGGTAAATACACATAATATATTTACAAACTTGTACAAAACATATATATAGTTAATAATAATTGTGAGATATGAGATAAAGAACACTGATCGATAAGAGACCTTTAACTCGAAAAGCATAATTTTCTCTTAAAGAAGATAGCTTTGAACAGAATATGCACATCCTTTCACTAAAGATAGCTTTGAACAGAATATGTAAATCCGTTCACTAAAGATAGCTGTGAACAGAATCTGTACATTCTTTTACTAAAGATAGCTTTGAACACAATGTGTAAAATTGAGAATGAAAATGGGGAATGTGTCAAAGAGACAACAACCCGACCATAGAGCAGACAACAGCAGAAGGTCACAACAGGTCTTTGATGCAGCGAGAAATCCCCGCACCCGGAGGTGTCCTTAAGCTGGCCCCTAAACAAATATATATACTAGTTCAGTGACAATGAACGCCATACTAAACTCCAAATTGTACACAAGAAACTAAAATTAAAAATAATACAAGACTAACAAAGGCCAGAGGCTCCTGACTTGGGACAGGCGCAAAATTGCGGCGGGGTTAAACATGTTTATGAGATCTCAACCCTCCCCCTATACCTGTACATCCTTTCACTAAAGAAAGATTTGAACATTGTATTTACAGCCTTTCGCTAAAGATAGCTTTGCACAGAATATGTACATCCTTTTACTAAAGATAGATTTGAACATAATAATAACATCATTTCACTAGATATAGCTTTGAACAGACTCAGTATATCCTTTCACTAAAGATGGCTTTGAACAGACTTAGTCTATCCTTTCACTAAAGATGGCTTTGAACAGACTCAGTCTATCCTTTCACTAAAGATGGCTTTGAACAGACTCAGTCTATCCTTTCATTAAGATAGCTTTGAACAGAACATGTACATCATTTCACTGCAGATAGCTTTGACCAGAATCTGTACATCCTTTTACAAAAAAATGCTTTGAACAGAAGCTATACATCCTTTCACTAAAGATAACTTTGAACATAATCTGTACATCCTTTCACTAAAGATAGCTCTGATCAGAATCTGTATATCCTTTCACTAAAGATAGCTTTGAACAAAATCTGTACATCCTTTCACTAAAGGTAGCTCTGATCAGAATCTGTACATCCTGTCACTAATGGTTGATTAACTCCAGAGTTTGGGACGGATGAATCACATTCATCGTAAATATGTGGCGTAGTATCTACCTTTTTATTTTCCAGTTCTATGTCTATACTACTTTCCACACTCTGTTGGTAAACTGGTGAACAATTTGACCAGTTGTCAGTCAGTTGTTCGTACTGATTCATCATAACAGTATTCATTCTACTTGACGGATTGTTTAGAAATAGTAAACTGTTAGTGTTCGGTACAGGTTCTGGTTGATATGAACTTTTTATCGTTTTCACCTCAGTATTCACAATACTAGTAGTTGATAAACGAATGTCGATTTGAGAACGACTAAAAATGTCCCTGTGAGATGATTTCTCATAGTATTGAGCCTTTGGAATTGTTTCATGGTTTGACTCATTTTGTTCTGATTCTCTAACTAAGGAACTGTGCGCTGTAGGCCTCCTGTCATTTTCTATGTGATGCAGTTGATTCTGGATAGCAGCAATATAACGCTTTTGATTTTGATAGAGAACAAATGATGCTACACAAATGACAACTATAACTATACTGGCTGATGTTATAATCAGATACGTCTGTAGATATGATGGCCCTATAAAATACAACATCAGAAATAATCAATGTTTTGATATGGATTTGATTCGTAAGATAAATATACAAATCCTTGGTACTGATAGATAGAATTGTACTGCTATAAAAGAAAATTGTCATCAATAATCATGAAAATACCTGCTCTATCATTAGTCGTCGACAAAATTCGATCCTTTGTTATTTAATCATTCTTTTCTTCTGTAAACCGCAACCAGACACTACTGTATCTGGTCATTAACTAGTCAAAACCTGACTTGAACCCTTCGCAAACTTTAGAGCCTCGAGTACAAGACAGCGTCGCATAAAGACAACTCTGCTGTCTATAAGACACAATGCATGCCATCTTTACCTCAAGTCAATACAAGTACGACAGTCTGTCAAAAAGACAATGGATTGTGTACTATTTGGACATTATTCAGAGATATGTTTTGAAGACAAACTGAACCGTTCTACGAACACAATTAGAGGCAAACCAGTCTATTCGGGCTTTAACAGAGAGAAAACTATAGGCATGATAAAAGCAAATAATAAATAACAAACAAACAAACAAACAAACTAAAAAGACAAATGAAAACAAAACACCAATCTAAGAGAATAAAAACTCTTTTCGTTGAAAGATCATTCTAAGAAAGATACTTAATAATGTTTTCATTTAATGAAAACGTAATCAATAAGCCTTGTTTCTCATGTATAACCATCGATACTAAATCAGATTATTATCCGAAACTACAAGAGTTGTTTACCAAAGATAAATTCTATTACATTATAATGTAAATTTTACTTTTAATACGGTTTGAGTGTCCTCATTACATTTAACAACTGAATAACATGCTCCTGACTTAGGACTTGCACATATTGGATGTGTCGAAGTTAAACATGTTAAAGCTTATTTTTACCTCTATTTTTGTTTGCATTATTAAGCAAATGCTTCTGTTTTTATCTTCTGCTTTATTCTTTTTCTTTTTACTTTAAATGGCTTAATCTTATACTTTGTCCCTTTTCCACAGTTGGGAAATGTTACTACATACCATTATTAACTGGTGTATCAGTTGTTATTCTATTAATTGTTGTTTTTGTTGAGGAAGAAGTTGTTATTATATCAGGTGCTGATTTTGTTGATGAAGAAGCTGTTAATATATCTGATGCTGTGCTTGTTGAGGAAGAAAACGTTAAAGCCTTTGATGTATCTTTATAATTAGCAGTCGTAAAATACGTATCACTTCTCACGTCTGAAAAATAGCAAAAATGTAAAAGTACAATTTAACCATTTTGTCTGAATGTGAGAGGTATATGTGCGAATAGATTATTTTTTTTACATATCTATCTGCTCCATTGAAATTATGTGATTAAGATAGGTATTTTTATCATATAAGTTGTTACATAAAATTCGAGGTGAAACAAAATGTGTAATTAAAGCATTTCCACCCTTTTCTTACACGGATTCACATAATAATTATTTTATAGATGAAATAAAATATTATTTTCAAAACATACGTGTCTTATTTGTAAATATTCGTAAGAAATATTTGACACCAGTAATTCACGATTGTCATGGTTGATATAAAATATAAATTTATTTATTTTGGGCTTGAAACATGATATAACTTACTAGCTAATCTACAAGTAATGAGATTGACAAATCAAACCTTTCCGCGTTTTAATGATACTCGTACACTCACTGACCTACAAATTGGTTTGATGAATTCATTTCAAACCTTATGGTTTTTAGGGTTTAAAGTATTTTATTGACATATTTTTTGAAGTGGTTAATTTTTCCCAAACACGATTTTACCTTGCAATGTTTGAAACTTTTAAACATTTCCTGTTTGAAATGTTTTATTACAGTGAAATTTCATTTGAATCATAATTTCTACCTAGATGAAAGGTCAAATACAATAGATTTATAAAACCGAGGATTTCTCTGGTAAAATCCGTAAAATTTCATAATTTTTTGTATAATTATTGCAGGGAATTTGTTAAACATATTCAAAGATAACAACGCTTTCAGAAATTTATTTACGATTGTGTAATATCTTATTTAGCAAATCTTTTTTGTTTGGTTTTTTTTTTGCGATTTCCTAGTACTGAGTTTTCTTTAGAACAGCAGACGGGAAAATGTTCCAGGAAACTTATTGTGATTTCTGTCTTTTCCAATTTATATCAAAGTTCTATCTATAAACATAACACTATGTATATCCCTGTAGGATTTTACCACATTGAACCAATTCATAACAGTGGCAAGATGTATCTTGAGAATAAGCTCGATGACCTGATATTAAATAAATGAACCCTCATGCAGGCTTTTGGGTTGTTTTTCCTTTATGATTTTGCAGGTTTAATTTTAAACTTTTCGCTTCCTTTTTTTTTTACGGTACCAACTTCACGTTTTTATATATAAATGCATTATATATATAAAAGGGAGTCGACGTGTAAAATCTACAACACATTTAAATATGTGATATTAAATGCTATTTTGCAGTTTCTAATCCAAAGATATGATCCATAATCGGTTTACGGTTAATTTGCATACAATACCTTCAACTTTTAATGTGACATAGGAATAGTGAGTGCCATTTGGATTATCAATTGTACAGCTATATCTTCCAGCATCTTCTTTAGTTAAATTGGATACTTTCAAAGTGTACTTTTCTCCACCTTCTATGCCAACGATCCCCAGCCTTTCGTGATGTGGTAAATTTGTATTAACTGTCCAACCATCTGTGTATGTTGTAGTAAAGGTACTATCTACTGTTTCAGTGTTCTCATTTAGACGCAACCACTGTATTATTATGTTTCCCTGTATATTCTTGCATGGCAAATATGCTGTGTCACCAACGGTAGAATTTATGTATTGTTCTGACAAACCGATTGCTCCTGCAAAACAATTTCAGTGATAATGTTTCATTATTTAGAAAATGTTAAGAGTGTTTAATACTGTGTTTTCATTTATTTTCGTGGGTACTAATTTTCGTGGTTTGAGGAAAACTTGCATATTCGTGGATATAAAATTTCGTGGTTTTGACAAAGTATGCATATATTCCTTTAGAAAATTTGCAACTCGTTGAATATTTAAATTCGTGGTTTCCCGGTACCCACGAAATCCACTAAAATTGGTATCCAACGAATAATAATGAATCCACAGTAATTCATCATAAAATAAGAATGGTCCTTTTTCTATTTTTTTTCGCGTCCCAGAATAATCAATCGAAAAATAGATCCTTCTGTCCCCTCCCCAAAATATCAAGACAAAGACATTACATCGAATCTAGTTGAATATCGATGATTGTAAACACTATTCTATATAGAAACAGACCAATAGATAGGAATATTAATACATTATATTGATTGGAAAACAATTGACCATTGACTTATACTTATTCTTCTCCTTTATAGATTTTTATTTTGAGTTTGAAAGGAACTCATAAAATAAATTCTACTAAAATGATATTGACCCAAAAAAACACCCAACTCTATTTAATATCTTTTTGACCATTCATCTGACAATACAGTCTTAAATGTGTTTGCAAAAGAGTAACATTGTGATACACAAAAATGAGATGATGAAAATCCTTTATCTCTACTAAATGATTGCAGATGAACAGTCATAACAATGGCTGAACTTCTTCAAAACACGGCTTTCCTACCGTGTATTTATTGACTTCTGAGTAACTCACAAAGAAAAGTTTCAATTCATATCTACATCCTGTTACTGTTGCATTAATTTTTACGTCCTGCTGATTAAGTGCATTGACAACCACATTTTTATAAAGGTAGCAGTACTATTTCGTTCTTTTAATTTGTCCTCCTCTGTCATGTACTGCTAGTTTTTAAAACACAACAAAGTTTCTCCAAACAAAATACATGGACTTTAGATAAATAAAGTATGCTTTCATCTTGTTTTTAATAATAAAAAAAAAAGATCATTAATATCGGGGGGAAATAAAAACCAGAAAGATATTGTTAAATTGTATAGCCTCCACTTGACATGTTGCAATATCATGTTCCGATTGGTCAGTAATGCTCATTAATATTAATTTTTTGGCTCAATCATTAATGAAATGCAAATAGTGAGATTATAATTCCTTTTTACCAGCCGATATGGTTTAATTCCATACGAAACAGAAATATCAAAGTACAAAATTAATCAGTAAAATTAAATATTATTTGCAATAATATCATCAATAATTTTGGTTAAAAATCGAAAAAAAAAACGATTAAACTTTAATGTGAACAAAATAAAGAACACACTATTATGAAAATTTTCTGATATGTTTAAATGCAAGTGAAAATGTCGATTACAAAGCTGATCTTTTTATGTTGTTACTCATTCACAAACTACTATAATGAAATGTCACACAACCATACCTTTAAGTACTATGACAGTCAATATGAGAAAAATGAGTGTATCCCTTTCCCTTGACATGACTTAAATGTCTTTTTATCAGTTTGAATATATAAGGTACCACTACCATTTTAAAACTAAGTTTTGCTAGTATGCTTTTTTCCTGGTATTGTAAATACCGTGGAAATTATAAAGTATAACAATTTATCATATCCGTTTTAGATATTATTTATTTTAATTTAATAATACTTCCTTTAAAATATATACTCCTTTACGACCAATTAAATATATCACCTTTATCAAATCCCCCTGGAAATTAACAAAAAGAGCAATGTTATCACTTCATTTTATAGATAAAACTGAAAATTGAAAACATCTTGACTGTTGAAATGATAAGGTCGTGGCATATTCTACTAATGATTACATTTATGGCAATATATATATATTCAAGATGTCCTGTGAACTATTGTGTTATAATAGTCGACACTTGATATTAAAGTATTCAGTAAAAAGTAGGTTGATAAGCGACTAGCGATGGATTTCAGAGGCTGGAGTTGACTCATCATAACAATTTGGGTACAACTAGAGTTTGAGTTGGGAATAATTTTTTATAGTTGGAATTTTTCGAAAGATGTAGGCTACATCAAAAACTGTAATCGCCAAAATATCCCTTTGTGTAAATTCTACTAGTATATTAAAGGAAGATCAGAATCATGAATAACAAAAAGACTATTCAATTAAGAGCTGTGAAACTGACCACATTTCTTTACTTATAGAAAAAAATTGATAGGTAATCATTATACCAAGAGCAAACTGGCTACGGTTATGAAAACCCTGTATGAATTTCATAAAAAGAGGGCACAAATCCAGTTTTTCTTTTTGGCTGGTTTCGACGTAATCTAAAACCATTTAATTGATTTTTTTATATTCAAGACTGTTAAGTAGCACTTCCCAGTTAGGAAATAAAATTAAAATTGAACCACAAAATGTTTAATCATCTCCTATTCCTCGCTTTCTAATACATTAATACAACTGTTTGTGTCTTTATACATGTGCATATGTATGTGATCAGTATTATCCATAGATTGAAATTGGTGAAATATAATACCTTTTTATGTGTATCCACGGCAACATTCTGCATTTATTTACCATAAAATATTACAAAAAGGGGGATGAAAATGTATCATATCCCCCAAATATTTGATTCAAACTAGAATTCCAATGCTTATGAGTGATACCTTTTCTGAACCTGTTGACATTATTCTACAAGTTGAACAACAAAAAAGGGGTATCTTTCGCCTCATTTTTTCGTAAACTTTTAATAATGACCAAATAAGTGCAGTAAAAAGTTAGGACCAATATTTGGTATCGATATGGAAATACGGACTGACATATAGAAAACATGCCATATTACATACATTACATAATCTAAATGTTATCATAAAACGACTATGCGGTATAGGCTTTGCTCCTTGTTGACGGATTTCAACAATGAACAAAGCCCATACCGCATAGTCGGTTTATAACCACTAATTGACAAAGCTATGTGTTGGAATTATTTTGTTGAAAATCTGAACTCATTTCTTGTGTATGTTCTTTCTTAGTGGGCCTTAAAATTAGTGGTTCTATACATACATGATTGTTTTATTTGTTTCACATTAAATACTCTGCATTAACTTTGTGAGCTAAACCATTCATTTGCAATTAGTTAATGTTTAATGAAGGCGAGGTAAATACACATAATATATATACAAAATTATAATTTGTTCAACATTACAACAGGTACACAACATATATATAGTGTATTTATAATTGTGAGATATGAGATGAAGAACACTGATCGATAAGAGACATATACCTGAACTCGAAAAGCATAATTTTCTCTTAGAAGATAGCTTTGAACAAAATATGTACATCCGTTCACTAAAGATAGCTGTGAACAGAAGCTGTACATTCTTTTACTAAATATAGGTTTGAACATAATGTGTAGATCCTTACACTGAAGATAAATTTAAACATAGTATTAACATCCTTTTCCCTCAAGATAGCTTTGCACAGAATATGGACATCATTTTGCTAAATATAGATTTGAACATAATATTAACATCCTTTCACTAGATATAGTTTTGAACAGACTCCGACTATCCTTTCACTAAAAATAGCTTTGACCAGAATCTATAATCATTTCACTAAAGATAGCTTTGACCAGAATCTGTACATCCTTTCACAAAACAATTGCTTTGAACAGAACCTATACATCCTTTCACTAAACATAACCTTGAATGGAATCGGAAATTCTTTGCACTGAAGATATCTTTGAACATAATCTGTACATCCTTTCACTAAAGATAGCTTTGAGCAGAAAATGTAAATCCTTTTCACTAAAGATAGCTTTGAACAGAATATGTACATCCTTTTACTAAAGATAGCTCTGATCAGAACCTGTACATTCTGTCACTAATGGTTGATCAACTTCAGAGTTTGGGACGGATGAATCACATTCATCGTAAATATGCGGAGTAGTATCTACCTTTTTATTTTCCAGTTCTATCTCTATACTACTTTCCACACTCTGTTGGTAAACTGGTGAACAATTTCACCAGTTGTCAGTCAGTTGTTCGTACTGATTCATCTCAACAATATTCATTCTACTTGACGGATTGTCTAGAAATAGTAAATCGGTGGTGTTCTGTACAGGTTCTGGTTGATATGAACTTTTTATCGTTTTCACCTCAGTATTCACAATACTAGTAGTTGATAAACGAATGTCGATTTGAGAACGACTAAAAATGTCACTGTGAGATGATTTCTCATATTGAGTCTTTGGAATTGTTTCATGGTTTGACTCATTTTGTTCTGATTCTCTAACTAAGGAACTGTGCGCTGTAGGCCTTCTGGCATTTTCTCTGTGATGTAGTTGATTCTGGATAGCAGCAATATAACGCTTTTGATTTTGATAGAGAACAAATGATGCTACACCAATGAAAACTATAACTATACAGGCTGTTGTTATGATCAGGTACGTCTGTAGATATGATGGCCCTATAAAATACAGGATCAGAAATAATCAATGTTTTGACATGGATTTGTATAGTAAGAGTTTTATATATACAAATGTATACATCCTGGGTATTAAGAGATAGAATATCGTACTGTTTTAAATTGAATGTTTCATCGATATCCATCAAAATACCTGCTGTATCCTTAGTCGTCGGCAAAATTCGCTCCTTTATTATTGGACCATTATGTATTATTTCTTCTTTAATTAAAACCCATCCGGACTCTCTTGAATCTTGTCATTAACGAGTCAAAACCTGACTCGAACTGTTAGCAAACTTTAGAACGGAAGTCAATTCAAGTCGGACAATCTGTCCTACAGTCAATGGATTGTATATTGTTTTGCCGATATTAAGAGATATTTCATAGACAATTTGAACCGTTCTCTGAACACAAATAGAGGCAAACCAGTCAATTCGGGCTTCACCAAAGAAAAAAACTAAAGGCATCATAAAATGAGAACCAATTCAAACGAAAAATCAGATAACTGATTTATGCAAAAATAACAAGCCAAAATTCATTATTGTAGGCAGTAACCACGAACTTATAGATTCGTGAGTTTGGACAGGCACATAAAATTATGTCAGAGTAATAATTTTCGGAGCGTATAACCTTAATTTTTCCAATCCAGGGACAGTGGTGTTACAACTATGAAAACTGTACAATTCAGTTTGAAAGGGCTTGAATTTGCTCATCTGATTGACACGAAGCACATAATAAATTAATTTAAAAGGCAAAAAAAAAAAAAAAAACAAAGCACCGATTTAAGAGAATAAACACTATTTTAGATTCTAACAAATAGTTATCAAAGGTACCAGGCTTATAATTTTTTCGCCAGGCGCGCGTTTCGGCTTCATAAGACTCATCAGACACGCTCGGATCAAAACAGTTATAAAGCCAAACAAGTACAAATTTGAAGAGCATTAAGAACCCAAAATCCCAAAAAGTTGTGCCAAATACGGCTAAGGTCATCTATACCTGGGATTAGAAATCCTTAGTATTTTGAAAAATTCATACTTTTGTAAACAAGAAATTTATAAAAACTGACCATATAATTGATATTCATGTCAACACCGAAGTGCTGACTACTGGACTGGTGATCCCCTCAGGGACGAACATACCAAATAATGTTTTATTTTAATGAAAACATAATCATTGAGCCTTGTTTCTCGTGTATAACCATGATACTGAATCATATTATCAATTTATCGGAAACTACACAATGTGTTTAACAAAATAAATTCCATTACACCATAATGTAACAAAACTTAATTTTTAATATTGAGTGTTCTAACATTCAACTGAATAATATGCTCCTGACTTAGGACTTGCACATATAGGCTGTGTCGAAGTTAAACATGTTGAAACTTATTTTTTACCGCACGTTTTGTTTGCATTATTAAGCAAATACTTCTGTTTTTATCTTCTGCCTTATTCTTTTTATTTTTTACTTAAAATGGCTTATTTTATACTTGCTCCCTTTTCTACAGTTTGGAAATGCTACTACGTACCATGATCAACTGGTGTATCAGTTGTTATCTTATCAGATGCTGTGCTTGTTGAGGAAGAAAACGATAAAGCTTTCGATGTATCTTTGTAATTAGCAGTCGTAAAATACGTATCGTTCCGCACGTCTGAAAAAAAATCAAATATGTAAACGTACAATGTAACCATTTTGTCTGTGTGCGAATAGATAGTTTTTATTTTACATATCTTTGTTCTCCAGTGAAATGGTGTGCTCAAAGACAGGTTTGTATAAGATGTTATATAAATTTTTCAAGTTGAGATGAAACAAAATGTGTATAATAATAGCATTTCCCCCTTTTCTTATACGGATTCACTAAATAATTATTTAATAGATGAACTAAAAGATTGTTTTTAAAATATACGTGTCTTATTCGTAAATATTCGTATAAGATATTTGACTCCAGTATTCACGATTTTTTAATGGTTTATGAAAAATATAACATAGTTTAATTTTGGTTTACACCAGGATATAATTTACTAGCTAATCTACAAATCTCGGTTGGCCAATCATAATTTGCCGTGTTTTAACATGTTTAATGCATACTCGTACAATCACTGAATTATAAATTTTATGAATTATATTTAAACCTATTTTTGTAGTTGTAATATTTTGATGATTTACATTTGTTTAAGTGGTAATTTTTTATCAAACACGATTTTACCTTGCAATGTATGAAGCTCTTAATATATTTCCGGTTTGGACATGATTTATTATAATGAAAGTTCATTTGTATCATAATACTCTATAGAGATGAAAGGTCAAGTACAATTGATATCTAAAACCGAGAATTTGTGTAAAGTCCATGAGATTTTAGGACATTTGTATAATTATTGCAAGGAATTTATAAAACATGGATACAATTCAACATTCAAGGATAACAACGCCTTTGAGAAATTTATTTACAATTTCAATTCTGTAATCTATATCATATTCAGCTGATCTTTTTTTAGCAGTTTGCTAGTTAATCAAAGTTTTCAATGAAACAGTCGAAAACGGAAAAAATTCTTGTGATTTCTATCTTTTCAAATGTGTATCAAATTCTATCATTGCGTTTCTTTCTATTTACATAATGTGTTTTCCCTGTAGGATCCTTGCACATTGAGCCAATTTATAACAGTTGCAAAATGTATCTTGAGAATAAGCTTGATGACCTTATATAAAAAAAAATGAACCCTCATGCAGAATTTTGGGTTGTTTTTCCTTTATGATTTTACATGTTTAATTTTTAACTTTTTTTTTTTTTTTTACGGTAACAACTTCGCGTTTTTTTATATATAAATGCATAAGATATATAAAAGGGAGTCGACGTGTAAAGTCTACAACACATTCATATGATATTAAATGCTATTTTGTAGTTTCTAATCCAAAGATATGATACAGAATCGATTTAATGTTAATTTGCATACAATACCTCCAACTTTTAATGTGACATAGGAATACTGAGTGCCATTTTGATTATCAACTGCACAGCTGTATCTTCCAGAATCTTCTTTAGTTAAATTGGATATTTTTAAATCGTACTTTTCTCCACCTTTGAGGCCAACGATACCAAGCCTTGCGTGATGTGGTAAATTTCTATTAACTGTCCAACCATCTGTGTATGTTGTAGTAAAGGTACTGTCTACCGTTTCTGTGTTCTCGTTTAGACGCAACCACTGAATTATTATGTTTCCCTGTATATTCATGCAGGGCAAATATGTTGTGTCACCAACGACAGAATTTATCTGTGGTTCTGACAAACCGATTGCTCCTGCAAAATAATTTCAATGATAATGTTGCATAACTTTAAACAAAAAATATTATGAGTGTTTCATAATTCATTATAAATTAAGAGTGCTTTCCTCTATCTTATTTTCGTTTAGTGGGAAAACTATTTAATTTTCTTGGGGGTATGAAAATGAATATTGAGCTGGCCTTGTAAGAGCTAGAATACATATCCGGCATAATTCAAGAGAACACGAATATCCTGCAACACAAAATGCAGGAAACAATACTGAACAAAAGTGCAAATAAATTTTTGCACGACTTCAAATAATCAATAAAGTCAACAGTAGAATACCGCTGTCCGAAAGTCATAAATCGATTTAGAGTAAACAAAGCCGGGTTACAAACTAAAACGAAGGGAAACACATCATCTATAGCAGTAAAAAAACCAGAAATAAATCCTTCTGTCCCCTCCCCTGAATAATAATTGGTCGTCCACTTATACTATACATGTTATATTTATACATACAAGTAGATAAGGATATAGACCTAACATATTCGAATCTGGAACAATAACGATTCTTATTTTTTTTAATAGTACTTACATGTATATATATATATATATAAAAATCTACTAAAATGACATAGATCGAAAAAACATCAACTGTGTTGTCCTTTTTACCATACATCTTACACCAAAGTCTAAATGTGTCGGCAAAAGGGTAACATTGATTTACACAAAAATGAGATGATGAACACTCTTGTAATCTACTAAAAGGTCATTCTAATGACAAATTAAGAGCTTCTGTACATGTGAAACACAATCATTTGTTGACTTTTTATTTGAATAACAAACTTCATGAAAAGTTTCAATTCATTTCAACATCCTGTTCCTGTTCAACTTTATTGCCATGATGTTTCTATCCTGCTGATAAGTGCACCAGCTGACACACATATTTCTATGAAGGTATGTAGCAGTTATATTTCGTTCTTTAATTCGTTTCGCCTAGTTTGAAAACACAACATTTCATTGTAAAGAAACATGGGCTATCGATACAATCAGATATGTTTTCATAAAACAGAATAAATGGAACTTCAATATAACCACATAACGTTTTACAAAACAGAATAAATGGGCTTTCGATACAACCACATAAAGTTTCATAAAACAGAAAAAATAGACTTTCGATACAACCACATAACGTTTTACAAAACAGAATACGTGGACTTTTGATACAGCCACATAAGGTTTCATAAAACAAAAAACAAATAAACTTTCGATACACCATACATAATGTTTTACAAAACAGAATAATTAGACGTTCGATACAACCATATAACGTTTTACAAAACTGAATAAATGGGCTTTCGATACAGCCATATAACGTTTTACAAAACTGAATAAATGGGCTTTCGATACAGCCATATAACGTTTTACAAAACTGAATAAATGGGCTTTCGATACAGCCATATAAGGTTCACCAAACAGAATAAATAAACGTCCGATACAACAACATATATAACGTTTTACAAAACAGAATGCATAGACTTTCGAAACAAGCACATTACGTTTTACAAAAAAGAATAAACGGGCTTTCAATACAACCACAAAAGGTTTCATCAAACATAATAAATGGGCTTTTGATACAACCACATAACGTTTAACAAAGCAGAATACATGGACTTTCGATACAACCCCGTAAGGTTTCATAAAACAGAATATATGGATTTTCGATACAAACTCATAACGTTTTACCAAACCGAATAAATAATTTCAATAAATCTGAGTATAACTTTATCTATGTTTAGATTAATCGATATGTTTAAGTTAATTGCTATGTTTTATTTTAGTACTACATTTTCCAAAGACACACTAATGTGTATTGAAAACTGGAAAAGGGGGGGGGGGGGGGGGTTGGAGGGAAGAAATATAAGAAAGATATTTCTAAATGGTTTTGTCCCAACTTATTCAGAATCTTTTTATGAAAGATCAGAGGAGTTCTTTGACAATTATACATCTTGCCCATCAAACCAAACGCCAACTTTATGAAGACAATATTAACATTTATATTCTTTCAGAAACTGTTCATATATATGATATGATATAAATAGTATATACATGCAACATCACAATATATTTTATTTTTGAAAGAAATGTAAATGCTTGAGTGGTAATGAAAACGTTATTATACTAAATTTTTCCTATATTTTTATAAATTTAGATTTCATTACAAAACAGATATAACAAAACACAAAATTTAAAAATATTAAGTAAAATACAAATTATCTATAATTAAACCACCAAACGTTTTGGCCAAAGAAAAACGCAATAAACTTCAGTGTGAACAAAATATACAACAAACCATTATGAAAACTTTTAAATATATTAAAATGCAGATTAACATGTCAATTGCAAAGCTGATTTTCTTATGCTGTTGTACATTCACATATTAGTATTATTGCGTTTTTTTAAAGAAAATTAAACAATCCTAATTACCTTTAAGTATTACGACAGTGAATACTCGAAAAATAAGTGTATCCCTTTCCCCAAACATGACTGATATTTTTTTTTTATCTGGAGGAATATATGGTACCAATACCATTTTAAAACTATATTTTGCTAGTAATTTGTTTTCCTGGTATTGTAAATTATTTGGAAATTATAAAGTAAAACAGTTTATCATATCCGGTACAGATATTATTTTTAATTTAATAATACTTCCTTCAATTTATGACCTTTTACAAACTTTAACAAAATCATTGTTGTAAAATCCTCTCTGGAAATTAACAGAAAGAGGATAAAAGCAAGTTGACAATCGACTAGCGCGGCAGACGGGAGGTTGCATGAGGTGTCTCATCATAACAATTTTGGTATAGTTGTTAAGTTGAGAATAATCTTTAAAACTACTATTGTGAAATAGGAAATTGTCTTGAGGTGTTTGTTTCCACGAAATCGGCAATTATAATCAACAACATATCTTCATGCGTAAATATATCGTAAAGGATGAAAAGAAATAAAAATCGCTGAACCGTTTGTATCGTTTGTGTTAGATAGATATGCACTCTTAATAATGTCGTCTTTCTGCACGCGTTAACGTGAAAGAGTCTTACAGAGATGTTCAGGAAGTTGATATATACCGGAAGGGAAGGATGATAATTGCTATTTTTGTGTTTCAATGGTATATATCAGCTATCCTTGTGCAGAAACTTGTTTGAATTTTCATCTTTGTGAGGGTCATTCTCCAGTCTTTTGAAATGAACTTTGTGGGTATATGGCCACATAATCTTTTACGAATATCATCAGAGTTTTGTTTTTCACTGTTGGCTTTTCAGGTTAAGTAAACCCGGTGTTCCATTTGTGCAGATTTGTTTTATGCAATTTGCTGATGTGCTCTTTCAGTTTGTAAACTGCTCATATATATGGTATGATATAATTATGGTCAAATATGTATTTTTAAATTTATACAATCATACTTTTCTAGTATCAGTGACTTGAAAAACGACTAACCAAAGACAAATTACGACAACCCAAATGTTAAATCTATATGACTGTATATAAGCACACATGTTCTCTAAATGACAATCAGTAAAAGCTATTGTCTATAGTTATTCCGATCCCTTCTTAACCTCGCATTATATCTAAAGACGACAAAACAACAAACATCATAATATAGCATAGTGGTATATATATTTATTATCTAGACTAATAAAAACAAGCTATACTACTTCCATTATATAATTGCTAAAACTACATGACAACATGTAAAAAATGTAACAATATAATCAATAAATGTATCTATGTTTTGGCTTTCTCGGGGGCTACTCACTTTATAAAAAATCTACTTAATCTAAACAATAATTTGAAACATTATTCTAAAAATAAACTATTAACTATAGGATGCGGTGGATACCTGCAACATTGTTTCGGCTGCGGTGGATACCAGCAGCGGGTTTTTCGGCTGCGGTGGATACCAGCAGCGGGGTTTCGGCTGCGGTGGATACCAGCAGCGGGGTATCGGCTGCGGTGGATACCAGCAGCACGATATGCAAAATAATCCCATGCTTACTTATACAATAATAATTGGAACTGATAATTAAGAATATATACTATACTGATACATGTATAATTGACTTGGGGGTAAAAAATAATTTCCCCGAAATTAACATGGCCAATAGTAAGTAGCCCCAATATATAATACATATATATGTGAATACACTTTTAAAGAGGTAAAGGTGAGGGCGGGTGGGAAACAAAATTAAAATATGCTACGATGAACTGGCAGCTTAAAACGAGCTTATTAATACTTTACTTATATCTCCTATCTGATTGGCTAACCAATCTTCTAAAATTATCTCAGTTCACTCAGTAATTTCTAAAAATATCTCGGTTCTCTCATTAATTTCTAAAAATATCTCTCTCTGGTTTCTCAATTTGTATTCTATTAATATCCCACCTGACATAGGCAGGAATTATTAATCGTATAAACTACAATTTAAATCTTTAAATTACCATTTATACAATCATACTTTTCTAGTATCAGTGACTTGAAAAACGACTAACCAAAGACAAATTACGACAACCCAAATGTTAAATCTATATGACTGTATATAAGCACACATGTTCTCTAAATGACAATCAGTAAAAGCTATTGTCTATAGTTATTCCGATCCCTTCTTAACCTCGCATTATATCTAAAGACGACAAAACAACAAACATCATAATATAGCATAGTGGTATATATATTTATTATCTAGACTAATAAAAACAAGCTATACTACTTCCATTATATAATTGCTAAAACTACATGACAACATGTAAAAAATGTAACAATATAATCAATAAATGTATCTATGTTTTGGCTTTCTCGGGGGCTACTCACTTTATAAAAAATCTACTTAATCTAAACAATAATTTGAAACATTATTCTAAAAATAAACTATTAACTATAGGATGCGGTGGATACCTGCAACATTGTTTCGGCTGCAGTGGATACCAGCAGCGGGTTTTTCGGCTGCGGTGGATACCAGCAGCGGGGTTTCGGCTGCGGTGGATACCAGCAGCGGGGTATCGGCTGCGGTGGATACCAGCAGCACGATATGCAAAATAATCCCATGCTTACTTATACAATAATAATTGGAACTGATAATTAAGAATATATACTATACTGATGTATAATTGACTTGGGGGTAAAAAATAATTTCCCCGAAATTAACATGGCCAAATTAAGCGAATTTAATACCATTAAATGAGTGAAAGCCCCCAAGATAGATACATCATTTATTGCGATTTAATATTATTTTTTTTTAATTTTTTTTTTATTTAGTTATGTAATCTAACCTAAATTTATTAAAATATGGAATTAAAATGGTCTCCATGTTTTTGGTTTTTTTTTTTTTTTTTTTTTTTTTTTTTTTTTTTTACCACTCAAATGTCACATAATGTTACAAAAAACAAAAACAAAAATTACATGTGTGTAAAACTACAAAAAAAGAAACAATAATAATCTCTCTGAAGCTTTAAACTACAACAAATGAACTAGTTATGAAAACACATATCATGCTGAGCTCTTTTCAATACTTTGGCATCAGTTCGTATGTATCGTATGTAACAGTCTGATGACCACCTGCCTAATGTTTGAATTATATGATCCTCGACACCACATGCTGCTGCGGATGTAGCTGCTCCTATACGAAAGGAGTGACCACAAAACTTAACAGTATTATAGCCAAGTATGTCTAATAGTTGTCTCAATGAAGAAATAAATGTTTCCCTGCTTAACGGCGATGATTGAAATTCATCCTCGACAAAAAGTGGAGATTTTGGTAAAGCGCCATTGTTATATCTTATAGACAGATACTTATTCATTGTATCCACTGGTTTAAATGTGTCATTTTCATAAATAGTAATATTCACGCCTTGACGAAAGGGATCACGCTTAGATGATCGCAGGCGAAAAATGAAAAACTGTTTCGTCGGATCCACAGTGATATCTTGCAAAAGTACTGTACATGAATTATCATTATAAGACCGACAGGTAAATTCTCCACACCTAAGAAAACCGAAAAATGCCATTTTAAAAGCACACTGAAACATGAGGTCTAGCACTGGTGAAAATATTCCTTTCGATAATAAAGCACAAAGCTTATTCAAAATTGATGATGTAATTGGCAATCTTTCTTGAACAACATTGTTCTGAGATTTTTTAATACCCCGAAGAATAACTGGTAATCTGATAGCATTCGCCATAGGATCATATCCTAAAAATCTTATATAATAATGACGTACTCCGGCAAGATAGAGTTTAATAGTCTGGTGTTTCAGATTAAGTGCTTTTTGACAATAAGTTACGAAATAGACTAGAAGATCTTCTTTTACATAAGGAAGATTAACTTCGGAGCACGGTTGACCATTCATGACCAGGAAAGTTCTGAAACATTTAAAAGCGGATTTATATGTCAATCTAGTGCTTTCGCTCAAAGACGCATCCCATAATTCGTCTATCTTTAAATTCAAACCATCATCAGCTCTGAGGGATGCAGACAAGGAGTTGGTATCGCGTTTGCATGTGGTGCCAAGGCTCTGAACTTCATCATCTGGTAACGAGAAAGAGAATCAGCTATACAGTTTTTTATACCAGGAATGTGTTTGGCATGCACTACAAAATTATTAATTGCTGAATGATAAGTGAGCTTTCTCATTAACTTCATCAAGCTTTGAATCTTAGATCTACCCTTTTTAATAATATCAACAGTAGCTAAATTGTCACAATTGAATAATATACGTTTCCTTTTCCATCTATCTCCCCACAGTACGCATGCCATTACAATGGGATACAATTCAAAAAACGCCATAGATGTTTGCTCACAAGACAATAGTTCATAAGGAAAGTCACCTTGAAACCATTCATTTTGATAAAAACCTCCAAATGAGGAAGGTGTAGCATCAGTAAACAAGTGAATGTCCGCAGCATTCGTTATATTATCATTTAAAAAGAAGGAAACACCATTCCAATCTTTTAAAAATTTTGACCACATAACAAGATCAGGTTTACAACTTTTTAAGTGCACATGGTGATGCAACTTTTTAACAGTAGTAGACAGTTTAATTAAGTGTGAAACAAATGATCTACCTGGCACTATAACTCTGCACGCAAAATTTAAATGCCCTAGTAAACTTAATAACTCTCTTTTAGTGCACGAATTGCGCTTACTGAAATATTCTATAATTTCTTGAATTCGTAAAACCTTTTCTAAAGGGAGATAAGCCTCCATATTAATAGTATCTAAAAATATCCCTAAATATTCTAACTTATGACATGGTCCTTCAGTTTTCTTAAATGAAAGTGGCACACCTAATGACTTAAAAATATCTAAAAAAGTATTCATAGTTTGTTGAGCATTGTCTTGTTCTGGTACAATAACTAGAAAATCATCTAACAAGTGTAAAATGTGCTCTATATTGTAATTGTTCTGAGCAATCCAACAAATTGCTTGTGAAAGAGTGTCAAAGATTTTTGGGCTAGACCTGCACCCAAACACCAATTTATTAAAAAAGTAATATCTGTCATCCCATTTGATTCCATGAAACGGCCATAACATTGGCGACAGGGGCATAACCTTGAAGGCGTCGGCTATATCGGTTTTTAAAAGCCAAGATTTAAAACCTAGGCTTTTGATAGTTCTGATAGCATCATCAATTGAAACATATTGCAAAGAAAATTCATCTTTATCGATAAGTTCGTTTAAACTAGGATTTTTTGGATCCTCATGAGGCGCTGACAAGTCTACGATTAAACGCTTCTTTTTATTGTATTTACCTTCTGCCACACCGATAGGGTTAATGCGGTAATGTGTAAATGGAATGAAATCAAATGGTCCTTCTAAATAGCCCTTTTCTACCTCCGTTTCTATTAATTTTAAAACGTGTGTTGGTTGAGATAACGCTGATCTTAAGTTTTTGCACTCAATAGACTTAGATGGTAATGTTGTAATACCTGTGGAAAAACCTTGACTTAACCCAGAAACTAGGTAATTCTTAAATTCCTTATTTGGATGATTTTCTAATTCATGAACTAAATTACTAATCACAATGGGTGTTGATACTCCTAAACTTAGGGAAACTTGATCGTTTACATTCTTCTCTGCATATTGGACCCGATTTTGTTGGATCCTAGTGCCTCGTTTTTTGAACTCGTACAGACTGTTTTAGGGTGCTCTCCATTACAACTTAGACAAATATGTAAATTTCTACAATGAGGTCTAAAACAACCTGTTTTCCCGTTGAAATTATTACAGATTTCCTTTCCTCCATGGTAAGAACGCTCCCTGCCGTGTATGTCTTGATCTGACCTGTATGACCCTGTCGTATTCCTGTTGCTATTGTTTGACTGATTACAATAACTACTTGAGTGAAAAGTGCTACCGCAAATGCTACATGTGTTAGGTTTAATGTTCGCAAAAATATTGCAAAATAAAGTGTTATTTCTTATAGACCAGTCAACAGGAATATTGTTATGTCTTAAATGAGCTGCCGCATCAGCAGAAAACCGTTTATGGTACTCGTAAAATCCCTTACCCGAATACCTGGTGGCCATATCAACCAAATCACGTTCATAAAGATCCAGCTCACTCCTACGATGAGGAAATGTTGTACACATAATGTTCTTATAAATACCAAAAGCCTGAATAAATTCGCCCAGAGACAATGATCTTGAACTCCTAGGGTCAGATTTATTGTTTTTGTCTTCACTCAAGCTTAACTCGTGTGTTCCTGAACCAGAATAGTATGGAATCAGTAAAGATGTTAGATTAATGTCCATACCTGATATAATATTCTTTCGTAACTGGGGTGAAATTGTTTCCACAAACGGTAGAGTTTCTGCAGAATAGCCGTGTGCTGTTCTCACCATGTTGCCTGAATTTCCCATATTTAAAAGCTGTTCCTCGCTTCCTGCGGCTGCGTTCGGTGCAGTTCGTGTATTTTGTAATGCATTGTATGCGGACTGTAAATTGAAATTTGACCAAGATTGACCTGAATTTGTAGAAGTATGATTGATGATATTGGATGCACTATCCACCGGAGCGGAGACATTTGCATTTGGTGTTTCTGCGATTCTACTAATACTGGTAGTTTCATTTCTGGCTTGAAGTAATAAATTAACTTTTCCTGTTAAGCCGGAAACATTCTGTTGTAGGGATTGTACAGTCGATGATAATTTTGATACAATTCCAATCAAAACACGATTGTCGTTACTGGGCGTGTTTTCATTATTGTTAGTGTTTGGTGCATCCTGGGATCGCGGATCCCCATCTACACGTGCGTTTTGTTGTGGCAATGCATGATGGTATACCGCACTACCATTTAAGGGTTCCTCACCACGTGTGTGACTGTCTTCGCCTCGTGCTTCCTCTCCACGTGCGTTTGTTGTGTTTGATGTGATACTATCGGAATTTTCGTATCGTTTCAAAATTCGTACCAATGTCAAACGTTTTGCATTTATAGGAAAAGCGATATTCTTTCTTTCTAACTCTGCTTTTAGTCTAGCAATTGTCCAATTTTCAAGTAATGTAGGATTATAGACTGCGTTATTGTTTTTCTTTTTCCTAATCGGACCCATTGCGTCCGTGCATGTGTATATATAAATGTAATGTCAAATGCAATATAGGTGAATAAATAAATAAACAGACCTCAGATCTATGAATAATAAAACTCCAAAACAAATATAAAATAGAGCATATATCGTATGAATGAAGACTTCTCGCCGTACAAACACGTGGATTGTTCAAAGTTTATTCCATGCTCCTTTTCCTGATATATTTTATCACACGGGATAACTTATTTGAGTTCATATAAAGTCTGAATAATCCAACACTTAAAGTTTATGCACAGCAGTTTAAATACTGAAACAACTATTTTGTAATAATAACTTTTTGTAAAAACAAAATTAAAATATGCTACGATGAACTGGCAGCTTAAAACGAGCTTATTAATACTTTACTTATATCTCCTATCTGATTGGCTAACCAATCTTCTAAAATTATCTCAGTTCACTCAGTAATTTCTAAAAATATCTCGGTTCTCTCATTAATTTCTAAAAATATCTCTCTCTGGTTTCTCAATTTGTATTCTATTAATATCCCACCTGACATAGGCAGGAATTATTAATCGTATAAACTACAATTTAAATCTTTAAATTACCATACAAAGGTTATCCGTCCTCTAGACACACACATAGAATACACCAAAACAAAATGCATTGAATATAATAGTTCTATTTACAAATTACACCGACATTGGTCAATCAAAAAACACAAACTATAACAGAAGCATATGTAGTATACCACAATATTAACAAGTATATACATGAAACAAGAACATATTATTGCTCACACATTGTCGTTTATACATTGTTTAATAGAATTCTATGAGATTGTCATACTAGTGAGATGTTTAGTTAGGTAAAAAACAAGGTTTAATCCACCGTTTTCTATTGCGATAATAACATGGATAAGGAAATATGAGTTGTTATCCATTTGTTTGATGTGTTTGAGCTTTTGATTTTGCCATTTGATAAGGGTTTTTGATTGTAATGTGTTAAAGTACATTTGTTTATTCTTTAGTTTTCTATGTTGTGTCGTGTGTACTATTGTTTTTCTGTTTGTCTTTTTCATTTTTAGCCATGGAGTTGTCAGTTTGTTTTAGATTTATGAGTTTGACTGTCCCTTTGGTATCTTTCGTCCCTCTTTTGAATATCAACAGATTAAATTTGTCCATATTGCCCTACATATTGGACAAGTTGTCTTCTCTTGTAGCCACCGTTCGATACATGCTTCATGAAAAACGTGTTTGCAATTGTAATTCATGCACAAGAATTCAAGTATATATATAAAGTCTCTGCAAATTGCACATTTCATGTCTGTTTTGTGGCTCTGTTCCATGTTTTAATTATTGTGTTTGGTGATAAAGTATTCAATTATTTTTTCTATTTCTATTGTATATATTAATTATTTGAACCCTACGTTATTCGGACCCTACTCGAAATATACGAGGGTCGTATCTATGTACAAATCCTAACGCAGGATTAATGGGAGAGCCTCGGGTCAGGTTAGAACCCAACTCCATTACCACTGTAGCCATCTATCATAACCACTAGACCACACACACACACACACATCAATGTTGTAAACACTATAAATCGCACTTAAATTATTTTCTCGTACAAACGTACAATGACTTTGAATATTTTCTTTCATGATAGCGATTGCTTACATGTACTTGTGGTTTTATTCTTAATATCATAAGTTTAAAAAATACTAACATTTGAAACTTTATATATTAGTCTTACTTATTGCTTGTTCTGAAATTTTTCAATTCAGACTTGATACAACAATTCAATACTGACATGATAAAACATTAAAATATGATGTAGTTGCTCTAGCTTCTTTGAAACCATGAGGACAAAATTAAGCACATGCAAGTATGTTCACTTATTTCTTTCTGAAAACAACGAAACACAAACACGATGTTCAGGTACTGAATGGCGCAGTAACCAACTCAAAACATTTTTTAGATAAATAAAACATCTCCTCTGTTTCAAAGTCCAATCTTAATAATAAAGTCCTCTTTAATACGAAAGATATTGCATGTGTTCTGTAACGAAACAATCTACAACATAAAAACAACTTGTTTAAGATACTAAACATGGAAAAAACAAAACATAAACTATTTTTTAAAAAGAAATAAATAAACTTCTTGCTATAACACGTGTGCTGGTTTGGTCACTTCCCATGCAGTTTCATCTTTGTTAGCCTAGGATTACGACCATGTCCCATCCTTTATCCTTATAAAGAGGAGGGAACTGGAGCGAAGGCCTTTGCTTGCAAATGAGATGCAATCCTCAACAACTCAACTGAAAACTCGTGCATACATGTTATATACTGACCGTCAAACGGAATAATAACAATTGTTACACAAGTTTAAACTGTCTGTAATATAATCATTGCACAATCTGTCGTTCTGCATAACGCGTATTTATGTTTTAAATATCTTCGTTTAAACAAATATAACATATCTATGTATGTGCAAAAATGTTCCAGCTACTTTGAAAACATCTCGACAAAATTTAGCACATAGAATCATGCTCCCTTTTCTGACTAAATTCAATGAAACACAAACACAAAATGTGGGTACTGAATGACGCAGTGACCAGCTCGACGCACAAAGAAAGCAGTCGAAGTTGAAGCTATATTCCAAAATACATAGTATCTGATAAAAGATAATGTAAATTTTCGAACACATATTGTGAAATCTATCTGATTTCCAATGATTATCATGCAAAAAAATATTTCAGTATCATTACTAGCATATAAACTCATCATAGATACCAGGATCGAAATTTGATATTTACGACAGACGCGCGTTTCGTCTTAATAAGACTCATCAGTGACGCTCGAATAAAAAAATGTTTAAAAGGCCTAATAGAGTACAAAGTTGAAGAGCATTGAGGACCAAAAATTCCTAAAAGTTTTGCCAAATACAGCTAAGGTAATCTTTTCCTGAGGTGATAAGCCTTGGGTTTTCAAAAATTGATAGTTTTGTTAACAGTTAATTTATAATTATGAACATACTAATGATAACTCAAGTCAATACAGAAGTGCTGGCTACTGGGCTGGTGATACCCTCGGGGAAATATATCTCCACCAGCAGAGGCATCGACAAAGTGGTTGAAAATAAACATCATATAGCTATTCACTGTGTAACCCGAAAATAGTTAGGATACCACCAATAGATTTTCCTTTCTTTATGAACATACTTGGGACCAAAGAACGATATCGATCTAAATTCAACTAGAAACATAACGCATCTATACTACTTACATCTTTAACATTTAAAAGTCTATGAACAACAAAAGCCAAGCCCTGTTTCCGTAATATAGTTGCCTTTACTTAACCATCCATTATGCTGTTCTTGATAGAACGCAGTCTGAGTGTTTTATTAAGGGGACAACCATTTAACTTCAAGGGTGTATTTTGTTTGTCAGAACATTTTTTAAATCAACTCTATCAATAATATTATTTTGTACAAAATCTAACATTATAGGAGCCTTTTATACATTGTAGCTCACTGTTCGGTGTGAGCGAAAGATCCGTGTTGAAGACAATACTTTGACCTATAACAGTTTCCTTTTACAAATTGTGACCTGGATGGAGAGTTGTCTCACTAATATCACATCTCCTTATATCTAAGATTTGGGAATCCGATTTTTATTTTTAGAAAAAAGCCATTGCCCCACTTGAAGTTTAATGGTTGTTCCCTAAGAGTCTTAGTTTAGCAACAACTCTGAATGATATACAAAACACAGGTTCCCATTTCTTGATAGTCTCACAAACCGTTGCGGTTGGTGACTTCTTTGTTTTCCAGTTAAATGTGTCCCCACATTATACTATAAGAAGTAAACTTAAATATACTGATTGTTTAGTAAATGCTTTGCTATATTCCTTCAAATGTTGAAGATAAATACCAACAACATTTTCTTTGGATGGTAAAATTCAACTTGTATTTATCCAATGAAGATATAGCTCATGCAACAGATGCCGATAAACTATGTTATCAAGACAAAGCTCTGGGTGTACTACTTTATGATTTGGACCAAAATGCAATAGAAAAGATTTTCCATGATTACAAAAGCTTCAAATTGACATATAAAAGATACATACCTTTATAATTTCGATCCATTCCAGTGACCAACATTATTTATATATGAAAAAAATATCTCATAGATTATCAGCTCCATAATCAAGTCAAAATGGTCTAGTGACTTCCTGAGTGTCTATGGTTCCGTGACCTCCGAATGCCTTCAGTCTGATGACCTCTGAGTGTCTACGGTCACCTCTAAATGTTTTCAGTCTAGTATCATCTGAATTTCTCCGATCCAGTGTCATGTAAGGCTGTCTAGGATACACAGTATAAAACACACAGTGGTGAAACATCTTTACTAACAAACTGTATATAAAAATAAAAAAAAACAAACATTCAAATTTCCTGTTGCCAATATTGAGGTAATAATTTTGCCTTCAACCAAACTCTAGCAACCTCGTGAAATTATAAAACGCATTACACAAACTGAACATCTAAATTTATCCTAAATAGAAGCGACCAAAGCACAAACAATCAGGCCATTACAGAATAACTTATGTGTATTCTGTCTTTTCTTTAATCAAATGATTGGTGTCTTTTCTATTCCTATTAACAGTACGACTTACTAATTATTGTTGCTGTTTCGAATTACAAGAAAAGGCCTACTTCTACCATTCGTAAACCCAAATTTATAAGCTTCGTGTAGTTTATATTGGCAAATCTTTCAAATGCTCACTCGGGATACATTTTTGATATAATTAAGTAAAATCAGATATAAAATACTAAAAATGAATAAAGCCAACGTTTGCAACTCGTGTAATATACTACCTGTATGATCAATACCAACAACAAATTTGACTTTCAGTAAAGAAACAAAACCAAACTATTAAACAATAAACAATGAATGCTGAACACTTTGTGTTGGCAGTTCAACAGCTTTAAACATCCCCAAGTAGGATATTTGATCTATACTCCAACAACTATTTGTGCATAACATAGTATAATCTACCAAAACAGATGTATACATTTTCATTTTTTCCGGATACGATCATCACTCAGTAGAATAAATGCCAGCCCATACAGTCGCTGTCGCTACAGTCGACACCTTCAGAGAACAGCTCACACCAGCTATCTCCACAAATTCATTCAACTTTTAAATAGCATATGTACATAGTTTTAACCACAATTTGAAAAATATACACCCTTCAAATTCATTTTCAATTATTTTTGTGTTTTTTGTAAATATATATATAGTCCACGATGTGCAAAACTGTAGATAATCTTCAGGTCAATGAAGGACTATTGAAAACCTAAAGAAAAACGTTCCGTATTAGCCCATGGGCCAATGCGGCTTTTTCCGTATTGGCCCCGGGGCCCCTAATGGCCCTGTTTAAAAAGCAATATTAACTCCCGATTTATATATTGACAGAACAATGTCATCTGTATTGTACATGCTGATTTTGTCGTTTTAATGGCTGATTTGTTCATATCATTTAATACTATCAGATTATTACATGGCATTTTTCATATCGCATGTATTATCAGCCCTAGGTTCAATATCAGCCCAAGAGCCGCATGGCTCGAGGGCTGATATTGACCGAGGGCTGATAATACATGCGATATGAAAAATGACATGTTATGATCTTTTTATCATATGCTTCAACAGTAGAGAAAAATAACAGATTCATATATTGATCCTTTTACGTGGTTCCCGAAAAGAAGTTGAAAGAGTAAAAAGTTCACGGACGTCGGACCAAAATTTGATACATTCAATATGAAATCTTTCTATAACATGCCTCAACAGAGAAAAAAAAAACACATTTTAATATGGACGAATCTTCAAAAAAATAATTCAACAATATACATAATGAACATTGTTTGGAAAAGTCAACTTTTTTAAAGTAACTTTCTAAACTATGTTTCAGAAAAACTTAAAAAATGCATTTATTTAATTTAATTTTTTTTTTAATTTAATTTAATTATTTTACACAATATACTTTCCAGTATTCAAATAATTGTTTTGTACACTACTTTGTAATGTTTTTCACTGAAAACGTAGCATTGAGGTGTATTTTCCGGAATTTGCCGAGTATCACCGGAATGCCATGTGATAACGTTACGGAAAGGCATGTGATAACAATCGAAGCATGTGATCAACTTTTCATATCAGCCCGCTAAGCACCAATTCGAAAAATATGGAAAATACTTTAATTTAATGCTATTATCATACGGTAAAAATCATATGTTATTTAGTCTAAGTATATGATAATAACCAATACCAGACTAAATAATCTCCCTATAACACTTCTATTTGTTATCAATATATAAATCATTAAACATGTTAAACGACCTTTATTTGATTTACTAATCGGTACAGGTAAATAGTTTAAAAGGCTATCAACACGATTTTCGATTTGTATCATCTAAAGATGATTTATTATTTTTCAAAACTGTAATTTTACACAGGTCAATTTAACTCATTTCGTTCGTTCATTCATTAATAATTTATTTTTTCTCCTAATAATTACTATCTAGAATACAATCGGGAGTAGTATAGGGATTGGTCATTTGAAACATGTAGGAGGGCTAGAAAAATTTAGGGAATGGAAAAGTAGTGTCTATTTTTTTGGGTACTTAGATGGGGTTTTGGGACTCGAAAACATTTGGCGACCCATTTCTACCTACAAAGAAAATTTAAATTGTTATTGGTACAAAAACATCTTTGTTCAGGCTTTTTAAAGATTCAAATCCAAGTTTTAAAAATCTTCTTCTAGAAATATATTTTTATCTAAAGGTTTATTTACCATATAAACAATGTTCTGAAATTTAATGAAGGTGTGATAAATGTCTATGCGACCATACCATGCTTCTGAAGGTGAGATAATGAATTTCACATCGTGCTTGCAAGACTGTTTATAACGTCTTTACTCTAAATCTGTTGGGTTTGTACTGGTTGATACTTTAGTCTGGGGAAAACATGATTTATCTATTAGTTGTAGTTTAACCGAACTGCAAGTTACATTTTTTCTAAGCTTTGTTTTTATTGTTTTGTTCTCTTATCGTTTTTTTTTTGTGCTGCAAATTTCGATTTTTGTTGACAGTTTGACTATGTTGGGATGTAACACCGCTGTCCCATTTTAAGGAGGGTGATTAACCTTGCCACATTCTTCAAGTCAGAGACTTGTAGTACAGTGATTGTTGTTGGTTCAGGTCTGTTATACATGTACGGTATTTGTTTTTCGTAAATTGTTTTGTTATAAATAAATCTGGTAGTGTTGTCGTTTCAATTAACAGTATTGCATTTCAACCCTTGTATAGCTATATATGTATACAGCATGGGGTTTTCTCATTGCTGAATTTCGTGCGTAGGCCTATAATTGCTTACGGCCATATACTTTTCATATGCATGTATTGTATCCAAATAAAGTTTCCTTAAGTCTGAAACAACTTCCCCTACTTTAAGCTGTTGTTCCGCCCAATAACTGGTGCAATATTGTATTGAACAATAATCATATACTTAGAAATCATGCATGTATTTAGTTATAAAAAATAAATGTATTTGATAAAAAAAAATTAAGGGATGGGGGAGAATTTTCCTGTCTTATGAATTCGATCTTGGATTTATTTTCCTTCCTAAAGGCGAAGACTCGTAAAATAGTAGAGAAACACCCCTAAATGAAAGAAAATTACCAGTCCCTAATCACTTTCCCAAAAAGTAATGTTTCAGCTGTCCAGTCTTTTACAAATGTACGTAAGACTTTGGTCAAAGATTAACTCGTCATATTCAAAAAAACGTGTGAAAGTTGTAAGTTTTATACCTGTGGTATGTCCAGAGTTTCTTTGAAAACTGCAAAGCTGTTCCTCTAAAATTGGAATCATTTCCCCGATGTCCATGTTACCTGTTTTGTCTTTCTAACGGCTCCGCTGTCTGCGTCTTGAAGGTTCCTTTCGTCTTCCAAATAACTCGTTTCCTCGTCTGATATTTACCTACGAACTTCCACCTCTCTCAGTTATGGTCTCGATATCCCAGATGCACTAAAGTGTTTTCACTTCTTCGTGAACTTTCCCAACCTAAACACAAAATGAACAACATTAGACTATTATTGAAATATGAATGGAACCTAAGGCCATATATAAAGGGTCTAAAGTGTCAATGTTTAGCTCAAACTACAACCGGGTATTTCTACAAGAAAGTATACTTTCTGTCGTCTAAACTTTACGGTCACTTTTTTTTTCTATTCTGATTTGCGTCAGTTACATTCCTTTAATTTCCCTACAATGTGTTTGGTGAAGTAGGTTTTTCTCAAATACAGTAGGAATCCCTTCAGTATGGGTTTCAGCGTGTAAAATTGGACAAAATAAAATTAAACTTCTGACTATAATACGTGTTCTCGTTTTATCATTCCTAAATCCTTGATAACTTAAAACTCGTACCGAATAACAATGATTGTACACACCCTATTATATTATATTATATCATATTATATTTAGCATTCTCTGTTGTAAAATTTTTAAATTGAAAAGTTGATAAATGTCACGTAAATCACTTCTTACATTTTTCTCAGAAGAAATTCTTTATTTTGATTGGTTAGCATTTAAATTACTTGGATACAGGACGCTCATATTTGTTTCGGAATTTAAGGCATCAAACCGACCGTGAAAGACTTTCATGGTTAGTAATGTTGTTACCCCCTCCTTCTTCGTCATCGCGGCACCGATCGTGCGGCTACTGCAAGACCCTCATTAGTCTCGATATCCCAGATGCACTAAATGCACATGTAGAGTTAGTGTATGCAGTAAGAACAATATATCTATCTCTCGAACATGTCGAATTGGACCCGAGGTCCCCCATTATATCACATATTGATGCAGTTTTCCTTTCCAAATAATAAAGTTTCACACTTCCGAAAAAGTAGGGTTTAGGAAATGTGACTATCCTGTGAATCAAAGAATACATTGACTGAATGACAACAGTTATATTATCTAGGATTGTTATGTAAAAAAACACAAAATTTCATGTGGAACTCCATGGGATTTTAATGGTTTAATGAAAGAATGGAAACCCCCAGTTTAGATTCATTTTAAAGGTAAGCTCTAATACAGTGAGCTTTTGTCCATGACTTATTAAACATGCATAAATAATATTAAGTTACCCGTGGTCCTTTAAAGGCATACAAAATGTATATATATCATGTAGCTATATTGTAACAAACATATAGGAAAATGAAATTGTTAATCCCGCAATGCATGAAAAAATGTGTTGCATTTCAGTAAATAACCAAGTTACAAGACACTAGTTCGCCCAAAGATTGAAAATATGTTTACTGTTTGGAACTATTCAACCAAACAAAGTATTACAGCCATTGAATCTATAAAACGATGGGCAGCAAGATTCAACATGAGTGAATGCAGGTGAGATAGCAGTGTTACATCAATGCTCCTATAACAACGTCTTGCATTTCTGTAAATATTGACAACGCAATTTCCCATAGGCACTCCCTTACGGCTAAAACTGTAACACTTTTTATTTATGAAGTTTTGAAAAAAATCATATCCTAGAATGGAAAGTTCATATGCACTAATATTTTTTCAAAGGTCAAATTATAGGGGATGTGCGACATATTTTCAACGTTTATATGCCCCGAACTTCTAAGAGTTTAAACTTTCACTAAATTTCTCAACTACCCCTACCTCGACTGTATGTTTTTTTTCTGTTTAATATCAAGCTTTTATTTTGAAATGCCGTAATCTAATGCGACTGCTACTACTAATATATTCAGTCAAAGTTAAGAAGAGTCGTTTTGTAAGATGTAACATCTGACTTGCCGACCGTTTGGCTTTGCATTTCATCAAGAGTGTCAAGAATCTTGTCATGGTATTTCAACAGCCAAGTTAATGTATCATTTCGTGTTGTCCATCGAGTGTTGGCAGTAGTCGTTTTTCCTGGCTGAATAAACCTTCTTCTAATTTCAAATTCGCAACAATGTATGAAATTTCTGGGACAAAGGTGACAAGAATTTACCATAAGAACATTTCTGTTTGTAATAAGGACCAAGCCCAAAGAAGATTTCCGATTCACAAAGAACATGAAATTTCAATCTTCCTCTGATGTTTCCTTGGTCTAATTCCTTCAAAATGTACTTAGGGTGAATATAAAGTATATAAGAGATAAAAGACTTAGTCTATTTCAAGTTTTTTCTACCTTGTCACTGTATGCTTTTCTAAAAGATTGGACTAAAGATAGCCTGGTCTGATCTGGAACCGATAGTAAAAGTCCACTTTTATAAAGAGCTTTCACGATATATATATATATATATATATATATATATATATATATATATATATATATATATATATATATATATATATATATCTAGTGTGGAACTAGATGTTCGTATCCATTTTGTCTTGAATAGTTTCTGTCGATCTTTATCTGATAGAGAGCTCTTGTTTTCAAAAATTGGACGGGATCAATGTTATCGATTGATGATAATAGTATCTCAAATGTTGAAGGCTTGTTTTTTACTGTATGCTAGCACAGGTTTTGCTTCGATCACAATTTCATTTGGGATTAGATTAATAGCTGCCGATTTTTCATCGAGGTCTCCCGTTTCTTCATTTTCCGCTTGTCGAGCAACTTTAAGGTAATAAGCAACTGTGATCTCATAGCAATACATCCACACACGACAAGTTTATTTTGGTTGGAGTTATATATTTACGGGATTAAGGGCGGACTTCAAATATACAAATGAGAACATAACAGCGATTTTTTGGAAATGTCTGAGAATAGAGAGAAATCATTCGACACTGATCGGGACCGGTCATTATCATCATATAAACCAATGTGTCATGGAACCGTGGCTTTTGACATACAATTAATAGTTTTACTTATAATTGAGAATGTGTCAAAGAAACAACAACCCGACCATAGAGGTGACAAGAGCCGAAGGCCACCAATGGGTTTTCAATGCAGCAAGAAACTCCTGCACCCGGATGCGTCCTTCAGCTGGCCCCTAAACACATATGTATACTAGTTCAGGGATAATGGACGTCATACTTAACTCCAAATTATACCCAAGAAGCTAAATTTAGAAATGATACAAGACTAACAAAGGCCAGAGGCTCCTGACTTGGGACAAACGCAAAAATGCAGAGGGGTTGAACATGGTTTTTGAGATATCAACACTCCCCTTATACCTCTAGCAAATGAAGAAAAGACAAACGCACAACAGAACACACAGTAAAACTCAGTTTAAGAGGATAGGAAACAAAAGAAAATAAACAAAATGACAGTAATCATAAATAACAGCCGACTAATATCAGTTACTAACATGCCAGCTCCAGACCTCAAATAAACTGATTGAAATATTATATTTTCATCATATGAATATCAGGCACAATCCCTTCTGTTAGGGGATTAGTATTATACCATCATAAAATATATGAGACGAAGATAACCCGTGTCATGCCAACAACGGGTTTTGGAATAAATGTGTTAAATTCCGATGCAAAACCCTATAAATGAATCAATATTAAAGCCAACATATGCAATCTATAATGACCTGACAACAGTATTGTAACTTTATTCCTTCTACATAAGTATGTTTAAAGGTTTCGTTAGCTTTTGAGGTGAATACTGACATTTTTGTGCTTTGTAAACAATATTACCATAAAAGATTGGATGTGAAATACCCGAACGTATAAGATGTCTGCATGTTGAGTTATATGTACGAATGATGTCCTTATACCGATGATACAATTTAGTAAATGTTTTGACTAGTATATGATATCGAAAACCCTGGTGTACTAATTTTTCAGTAATACCTAAAATTTCTCTCACTATTATCTAATATGTTGTTACATACACGAGCGAATCGTACAAGTTGAGATATATAAACACCATAAGATGGTGACAAGGGAACGTCACAATCGAAATGGATAATTATTGATAGGAAATGAAAAATCATCTCTTTTATCAAAAATTTTACTATTAAGAATTCCGTTTATGATATAGATATCAAGATCGAGGGAAGGACAGTGGTCATTGTTAGTATTAGCTTTATTTAAAGTAAGTTCAACATGGTAAATTTCTTTAGTATACATACTGAAGTCGTCATTATTAAGAGCCAATATATCATTATTAATAATTGGTTAGTCAATGTACAAATTATGACGACTCTTCTATGTTTACCATTTAATGTGGCAAAAAAACAGAACCAGTTTCATCCTCGCATTTTGTTCCTCAAACTAATGTGACGAGATAGCAGGTTTTGTTTTTATTTTGCCCGAGAATGCGCCACAGGAAAATCCCGTGCCACAAAATTGCCGAAAAATTTGCGTTTTCAAAGGAGTTGCGTACCGTTCAGCGATATTTACATGTACCAGATATAGATATCGAACACACCATGCCATTATGATTAATCACCTCGTTGGTTAACTAACCACCAGTGTTATTAAAATAATTAATGATTTTAACCATTTTTTTCATTTATTTTTCCTTTTTTTATCGGGCCGCAATACGAGGCAACTTCTTAAATGCCTCCAAGTAATTTACGGCCCTGGCTTCTTTGTTCTTTTTTTGTACAGACAGAAGGTTTTTTGAAGTTTTTTAAAGACCACAAAGAAATATGTTATGTCCTATGGAAGGAACAAATATATAGGTCAAAGTATGGTTTCTACTACAGCTTAATGAATTTTTAAAATCCTTCACACGAATGTGTTAAATCCGGTTTGTTTAACAGTTTTGTAAAAAGTTAAGAATTATTAAATCATTTTGAATAATGTTCCTGTATTGTAGCGATAAATTAACAAAACTTCACATTATTTTTGTTATTTCAGTCAAATAAGCAACTCAAATAGGAAATGGGGAATGTGTCAAAGCGACAACAACCCGACCGTAGAGCAAACAACAGCCGAAGGCCACCAATGGATCTTTAATGTACCGAGAAACTCCCGCATCCGGAGGCGTCCTTCAGCTGGCACCTTAAAAATAGGTATACTAGTTCAGTGATAATGGACGTCATACTAAACACCGAATTATACACAAGAAACTAAAATTAAAAAGCATACAAGTCTAACAAAGGCCAGAGGCGCCTGACTTGGGACAGGCGCAAAATACCTCTAGCCAATGTAGAAAAGTAAACGCATAACACTACGCACATTAAAATTCAGTTCAACAGAAGCCCGAGTCCGATGTCAGAAGATGTAACAAAAAAAAATTAAACAAAATGACAATAATACATAAATAACAAATGACTACTGGCAGTTAACTGATATGCCAGCTCAAGACCTCAATTAAACTGATTGAAAGATTATGTCTACATCATATGCATATCAGGCACAATCCCTCCCGTTAGGGGTTTAGTATCATACTATCATAAAATATATGAGAAGAACATAACCCGTGTCATGAAGCATTAATGATTGTTTCTGCTTTAAATCTAACAAAGTTAAAAAGTAAACCCCCATTTAGCAATTAAATGAATTACATGTAAAAGTACATTATAGTTTGAATTTTTATCAGGGAAAATAATAACCAAACACAGGTCAATATTTTATGCATTGAAGCCAATTTCATTGAAACTTGGTATCGTCCAGGTTGATTCTTCAAAAGAAAGATCTATCGTCCTGAATGAAAATAACGCCGTATAGGCATATAAATGTGTTTAACTGATTTCATTTTGGTTGTTTTATTAAAAAAAAATAGGCCAAAGATTTCTGATTGCTCAAAAAAGACGACGGCACTCTAAATGCATGTCTCAAAAGAAATCAAATCAAATACTAAACCTCAGGTCATGATGGTCGTGTGGAACATCGTCTTAAATATATATGAGCATACAGGTAATGATATTTCACCCCAATTAGAAAATAAAAAGTTAAACTGGCAACTATAAAATAGAATGGAATAGATAAATAGCATATAATCATAAAACAGATGCAATGATTGAAGATAAACTTTTTCAGGTTTTGTCTCATGGAAGTGTTCTAGTAATCACATAATCACAAATGTTTTGCAAATTTAATCACGTAATCATTAATCATTTTAAAACAAGATAATTAAATAATCAACAGTACAGTCCTAGATTATCTAATTATCATGAAATATTTAGTATGGTAATCAAATAATCGGTATAACAAAAACCAGAAGAAGATATTATAATCATGTATATACTATGGATATAACCATAAGCTAGTCCTATAACATATGACCTTTAATACTTTCTTTCACTACTTTTATTTTTTTCACTATCAATGTTCGCATTCAATAAAATGAAAAAATGTAAATATAAGTATAAAAATGTTAATGTTGAATAATAATGCGAAGTCCTTTGTAATAGGACTAAACCATAAGCCTCAGTCAAAATTAGAAACAAAACAAATCGAAAACAAAAAAGAAAACAAAAAAAACCATTTATATTTAAGTTTTATCATAAAAATAAAGATATCTGACTCAATTATCACCAGCCCAGTAGTCAGCATTTCTGTGTTGACTTGAGTTATCTTTGATATGTTCATAATTATAAATTAACTGTTAATTAATTTTGATTTTTTGAAAATCTAAGGCTTTACTTTAACTACTTCAGGAATAGATTACCTTAGCTGTATTTGGCAAAACATTTAGGAATTTTTGGTCCTCAATGCTCTTCAATTTTCTACTTTATTTGGCTGTTTATACATTTTTTATTCCAGCGTCACTGAAGAGTCTTTTGTAGACGAAACGCGCGTCTGTTGTAAATATAAAATTTTAATCCCAGTATCTATGATGAGTTTATTAGATGTGTGCATAGACTTTTAAACAAACCATACATTGTCAAAAATATTTGCACACAAAAATATGTTCTTCTTTTGATTTTTTTTCTTCAACAGTTGACATCATTTCATGAAGTTTGGGTTCTGGCATCAAACTCTATTGTTGGCACATCTTGATTAATCAATATGTATTGGTCGCCAATCATTCTTTGTCTGTCTGGATTACTGTAAGTATCTCTAAAATAATGTTTGACCTCTTCTTTTGGGAAATCTATAGCTAACCGGAGAAGCTTCTTTACAAAGCCAAATGGATAAGCTGTAAATTTTCATATCTTTCTTGCTCTTTCCTTTCGGTTCTTTCAAAGGTACTCTGCTTTCCTCAGCATTTGTATTCTTTCCTTGTGGACATCTCTCAGCTCTTTTAAAACCTTTTGTTCAAGTGCCTCTTACCAAAGTTAAAAGTTTAAAGCGAATGTTCAACAGACACTTACGCAAATGGCTTGGAGTTTAAAAGAGTTTTAACAGCATTGATTTGTACAGGATCATTTCAAAACTTCAACTACTACCTCAGAAACAATAAGGATGACATGGTGAAACAAGCAAAATTAGATATCAGGGCATGTAATTGTTTTATGCCGTTTTCGATTTAAGAAAACTAACTGTTTATGAAAAGACAATATATTTAACCCTGCTTTTGAAGAAACAATTTCTTTAAAAAGATTTGTTTTTAAATTTTTAATATTACGGGATCTGCTTCTCTTCAAGTGACACAAATCCGAAATCTAGAGGTTTAATACCACCATTGATTTTTCCCTATTAGTCTTTGTTAAATTGGCACTTTTAAAAAAATCGTACAGTATTTACCTTTATTTCAACCAAAGAAATACTTTGCATGTGTAAAGTTCAATCCTTTCCAGTGATACAGTGAAAATTTCACACTACATTTCATTGCATATAAGAAAGTAACCACCGCCGGGGGTAGACAACCCAATTTTTACACTGTTATTTACTGGTTACCTGCTTTGGTAACTATGTAACCGTAACGCTCCAAAATATTTTATAAGACCATCAAATAAAAAAGGAATGATGCTTTCAGACACCCAACATACACATTTACGACTCATAAAAATTTAAGTGCATTGAAATGTAGGGTTAATTTTCTACAACTGTCAAATTCATTGGAATATTTTTTTAGGCCTACTTTCGTATGCAACCGGATGTGACGTACCATGATTTGGTGGTATTACACCTAAAGAACACATAAATGTCAAATAAACTTAATGCAATTTTTTCCCCTCCAATTGCAAGTTATTTCAAGCATAACTGTCAAGTTTTGTCTCAGTCAGAACTATAGTTTCAGGGAAAATCACTATAGAGTAAGGCCATATCCTACGGCAATTTCAGTCCAATTTCTTCGAAAAATCCTAATTTCAGTGTATCATTATAAAATGCAGTGTTGACATATATCTGATCATAAACTCATGATATATGCATTCAAACAATTAAATAGAATACAAAAGACAACTTTAAGATGATAAACAATTTTATTGCACCTTTTAGAGTTCATTTGAAGGTCTGTTTTGGTCTGTTTTGGTCCATTTTTCCTCCTTCCTTCCTTTTTCATCAAAACTTGATATCTTTTGTCTAAAAAATAAAAAAAAATGTGATTATTTTCCCACAAAAATGAAATAAATGTAATGTTAAATCAATGATTTAAGTGTTTTAGCTGAAAGAACTGTCTCTATAAATGTTAACAGTCTACACGGAAGTTTCTATAAGCCCTTATGTGTAACTTGAGTTTTTGGTCTGTTCCCCTAGTGTGAGAAATAACGGTTCCCTTTCAGTCAATCATTTATTGCTACTAGTATCAAAGTCTTTTTATTTACTCATAACAGTATATTTCTAATAGATTTACACAAAAAGTCCACTTTCTTGTATTTTACATTAGAAAATGGGGAGAAAGAGTAATAAAAAAATACCTCAAAATGTTTTTAAAAAGGGTTATGTCCCTTGGAATGCTGGTACAAAAAATAATTGGTAAGAATTATAAAGTTTAAGTATGTGAGACTGGATTATGATGTTTATAAATCCAGGACAAATAAGTGTTTAGATGAGTTATTGTCTGTGCAAAATGTAGACGGCACAATGGCAAATTGTAAACTTTTGCGGCCAAAACAAAAAAAAAACATGATGATAGTTGATACATACTTTAATGCTGAAGTGTCATCTGCAGACCAATTCACATATAAGATTTTTCAACAGAATGCTCTTCAGAACATGGTTAACACTGAAATAAAAAATTCACATGTTGTATAAACAAAACAAAAACTGTAAGGGTAATTTAAAATATAACACAGTAATCTAAATACAGCTTCGTCTGTCCACCCATTTGACTAAGAAATTACCCGTAAACCCCCATTTCAATGCAATTTTACCTCAAACGTACTTTCTGTGTCTAAATCCATTCCGAATAGTCCATGTTTACAATGTATGAACTGGTTTATTAATAACTTTTAAAAATGAAAGTACAATAGGGTCACGAGTGCACATTTAGTTTCCCTAAAGAACACCTAAATGTCAAATAAACTTAATGCAATTTTTTCCCCTCCAATTGCAAGTTATTTCAAGCATAACTGTCAAGTTTTGTCTCAGTCAGAACTATAGTTTCAGAGAAAATCACTATAATGTAAGGCCATATCCTACGGCAATTTCAGTCCAATTTCTTCGAAAAATCCTAATTTCAGTGTATCATTATAAAATGCAGTGTTGACTAATATCTGATCATAAACTCATGATATATGCATTCAAACAATTAAATAGAATACAAAAGACAACTATAAGATGATAAACAATTTTATTGCACCTTTTAGAGTTCATTTGAAGGTCTGTTTTGGTCTGTTTTGGTCCATTTTTCCTCCTTCCTTCCTTTTTCATCAAAACTTGATATCTTTTGTCTAAAAATAAAAAAAATGTGATTATTTTCCCACAAAACTGAAATAAATGTAATGTTAAATCAATGATTTAAGTGTTTTAGCTGAAAGAACTGTCTCTATAAATGTTAACAGTCTACACGGAAGTTTCTATAAGCCCTTATGTGTAACTTGAGTTTTTGGTCTGTTCCCCTAGTGTGAGAAATAACGGTTCCCTTTCAGTCAATCATTTATTGCTACTGGTATCAAAGTCTTTTTATTTACTCATAACAATATATTTCTAATAGATTTACACAAAAAGTCCACTTTCTTGTATTTTACATTAGAAAATGGGGAGAAAGAGTAATAAAAAAATACCTCAAAATGTTTTTAAAAAGGGTTATGTCCCTTGGAATGCTGGTACAAAAAAAAATTGGTAAGAATTATAAAGTTTAAGTATGTGAGACTGGATTCTGATGTTTATAAATCCAGGACAAATAAGTGTTTAGATGAGTTATTGTCTGTGCAAAATGTAGACGGCACAATGGCAAATTGTAAACTTTTGCGGCCAAAACAAAAAAAAAACATGATGATAGTTGATACATACTTTAATGCTGAAGTGTCATCTGCAGACCAATTCACATATAAGATTTTTCAACAGAATGCTCTTCAGAACATGGTTAACACTGAAATAAAAAATTCACATGTTGTATAAACAAAACAAAAACTGTAAGGGTAATTTAAAATATAACACAGTAATCTAAATACAGCTTCGTCTGTCCACCCATTTGACTAAGAAAACACCCGTAAACCCCCATTTCAATGCAATTTTACCTCAAACGTACTTTCTGTGTCTAAATCCATTCCGAATAGTCCATGTTTACAATGTATGAACTGGTTTATTAATAACTTTTAAAAATGAAAGTACAATAGGGTCACGAGTGCACATTTAGTTTCCCTAAATAGGTGTAATACCACCATTGATTTTTCCCTATTAGTCTTTGTTAAATTGGCACTTTTAAAAAAATCGTACAGTATTTACCTTTATTTCAACCAAAGAAATACTTTGCATGTGTAAAGTTCAATCCTTTCCAGTGATACAGTGAAAATTTCACACTACATTTCATTGCATATAAGAAAGTAACCACCGCCGAGTGTAGACAACCCAATTTTTACACTGTTATTTACTGGTTACCTGCTTTGGTAACTATGTAACCGTAACGTTCCAAAATATTTTATAAGACCATCAAATAAAAAAAGAATGATGCTTTCAGACACACAACATACATATTTACGACTCATAAAAATTTAAGTGCATTGAAATGCAGGGTTAATTTTCTACAACTGTCAAATTCAAGGGAATATTTTTTTAGGCCTACTTTCGTATGCAACCGGATGTGACGTACCATGATTTGGTGGTATTACACCTAGAGGCGGATTTAAGGGTTGGGAGTGTGTGCCCGAGGAAAATTTTGTTTGCTTTAATACGAAATCCCAAAAGCATGACAGGAGCTATCCATTTTTTCAGTCGTTACCCGCCCCCGCTTGTTATTTGATAGAAATGTTCAAATTTAATGTAAATTCTATTATTTAGTGCCAAGATTCAAAAGTGACAGACACTCAGGATATTGGAAAATATGAAATGAGTATCCAGCAAAAATTGGCATAAATGTAAACACTTTTTCGTTGTTTATAGGTTAACCAAAAATCGGAATCTAAGCGACTAAATCTAACTTTTGTTTTTGCAAACCTTCTTATATGTTTAAAAAATATTTCCCCAAAAAGGATATGTTTAAGTACATGTACCTAAGAAAACTGTGAAGTTCTGACAGGACAACTGGTACTCGACAAGTAAATAAAATAGGTCACACTAAAAAAACCTTTAAACAATTTTGCATGAATCTTTGGTGAATTGTATATATATCTTTTTAGCTCCCTTGGATGTTTCATACGTTCATGGTGCAGCGTTTTATTAAATTTAGGTTTTAATTAGAAATCGCATAAAAAGTTTATTGGAATGGGATTCAAAATATCATACCAGTTAAGTTGTCAGTACCTTGATGTTTTTTTATTTGGCTTAAGCCAAGTTTAATGAATAAAAAGATAAACATAAACAAACACAAGTCAAGGTTAAATCGCTTCTAAATATAGAAAGAAATTCCCCTTAACAATATATAATCTTATAAATTGATGTTATGTTACATATTTGTTTAATAGTCATAATTGTATTTCTTCAATATACATGTACATGTAATCAAAGGTAAGGGTAAATAAGCATTGTAATAAAACTTTAATGTGTTGGGACATGTAATTGTTTTTATGACGTTTTCAATTTTAGAAAATTAACTGTTCATGAAGAGACAATATATTTAACCCTGCTTTTGAAGAAACAATTTCTTTAAAAAAATTTTTTTTTAAATTTTCAATATAACGGGATCTGCGTCTCTTCAAGTGACAAAAATCCAAAACCTTGAGGCGGAATCAAGAGTTGGGGGTATGTGGTCGAATCACCCTCTTTTTGGAGAAAATTTTGTTTGCTTTACTACGAAATCCCCGAAGCTTGACAGGAGCTACCCCTTTTTCAGTCATTGCACACTCCCGCTTTTAATTTGATAGAAATGTTCAAATTGAATTTAAATTCTATCATTCAATGCCAAGGTTCAAAAGTGACAGACACTCAGGATATTTGGAAAATATGTAATCAATATCCAGCAAAAATTGGCATATATGTAACCACTTTTTTGCTGTTTATAGGTAAAATCAAAATCGGAATCTAATCGACTACACCTAACTTTGGTTTTTACAAACCTTCTTATATGTTAAAAAAATATTTCCCCAAAAAGGATCAGTTGAAAGTACATGTATTTTAAAACACTGTGAATTTCTGACAGCACAACTGGTCCTCGACTAGTAAATAAAATAAGTCACACTGTTTTACACCAGTTTATGGGAAGTTGGTCGGTATACAATTGTCTGTGTGTTGTCAACATGTCGCACAAAAACTAAAAAAAAAACATTTAAACTAGTTTGCATGATTTTTTGGTAAATTGTTAATATCTATTTAGCTCCCTTTTGAATGTTATTCCTTTTCGGATTTACGTTTCCGAGTTGTTGAATTACAAATCATAAAAACGCAGGGTTTATAAACATTTTTGGAGAACAACTCACAAGTTTTACAGCAGTTTTGACTGTAACTATGATAACTAGTCTATGTCTATTAAAATAACATCCTTTTAATTTGTTATTTCAGATAACTTTTAATATGAGGAAGGTTTGGAACTCTATTAAAACATAGCGACGGGTGTTTCATACGCTCATGGTGCAGCGTTTTATTGAATTTAGGTTTTAATAGATATCGCCAAAAAAGTTTAAGGGAATGGGGTTCGAAATATCATACCAGTCAGGTAGCCAGTACCTTGAATTTATTTTTATTTTACACAAGTCAAGGTTAAACCGCTTCTAAATATAGAAGGAAATTCCCTACGTAACAATGTAAAATCTTATAAATAGATGTTATGTAACATAATTGTTTAACAGTCATGATTGTATTTCTTCAATATCATGGGATCTTCGTCTCTTCAAATGACACAAATAAAAAATCTAGAAGCGGATTCAAGAGTTGGGGGTATGTGGCCGAAGCCTATACTCTTTTCAAAGAAAATAATGTTTGCTTTAATACGAAATCCTTGAAGCATGACATAAGCTACCCCTTTTCAGTCATTGCCCGCCCCCCGCCTTTAATTCGATAGAAATGTTCAAATTGAATGTAAATTCTATTATTTAGTGCCAAGATTAAAAAGTGACAGACACACAAGATGTTGGAAAATATGTTATCAATATCCAGCAAAAAAAACATAAATGTAACCACTTGTTCGTTGTTTATAGATGAAATCAAAATCGGAATCTAAGCGACTAAACCTATCTTTTGTGTTTGCAAACCTTCTTATATGTTTAAAGAATATTTTCCCCCAAAGGATCTGTTAAAGTACATGTACCTTAAAAAAAATGTGAATTTCTGACAGGACAACTGATAGTCGACAAGTACATAAAATAAGTCGAACTTTTTAAGCCAGTTTATGGGAAGTTGTATACCGTTGTTTGTATGTTGTCAACATGTCGCACAATAACTGAAAAAAATCGTTTTCAACAGTTTGCATGAATCTTTGGTGAATTGTTTATATCTTTTTAGCTCCCTTTTAAATGTTATTAATTTTAGATTCTTTAAGATAAGTATCTAATATAAGGGAGTTTTGGAACTCTATTAAAACAACGCGAGAAGTGTTTCATACCCTCATGGTGCAGCGTTTTATTAAATTTAGGTTTTAATAAGAAATCGCCATAATGGAATGTGGTTCAAAATATCATACCATACAGGTAGCCAGTACCTTGAATTTATTTTGATTTGGCCTAGGCCAAGTTTAATGAATAAAAAGGTAAACATAAACAAACATAATTCAAGGGTAAATCGCTTCTAAATATAGAAAGAAAATCCCTTTATGATAACAATGTATAATCTTACAAATAGATGTTATGTAACATATTTGTTTAACAGTCATAATGGTATTTCTTCAATACACATGTAATCAAAGGTAAGGGTAAATAAGCATGGTAATTAAACTGAAGGTTTGAATTTCCCTTTTAGTTTTATTTTAGTATTAGCTATCACTGCTAATAATAATCAAGCTGCATAATAAACATCATTCATTAAAAAAATATTTTCAAATACTATTAGATTTCAATCGAATATCTCGAATGTCAATTACTGTTATGAAGATATAATAGTTTGTTGAAGGTTAAGTTATGTCATCTGGTGTTTAGCATGGCAATAACTATTTTTTAGTTTTGGGAAGATCTTCGTACTGCAGTGCCCGTATGTATGAAGTATCGTAATTAAGTGTTCCGTAAACTAAGATTTCACTTCGAATTCCCTTACTTAATTAAAATTCTTTAGTTGTATGCATCATTTTACTCAAGTCTTCACTTAACTAAGGAATACTTACATCGGAACCATTCTCTAAGAACCGTATTATATATATGTATTAGATCATCGCATGTACTCTCAATTTTTACACTGATTGATCAATACATACTTCAATTATGAGCTGGGGTTAAATTAATGTAGATATACATGTAACGCAGCATAGTAAAATGTTGAAACAGATGAAAAGTTGGCGCATAAGAAAACAGTTCGATGTTACGACGGATAAGCATAGAAAGAAAAACATATTTGTAATCCAAAACTTCCCCTACTTAATCTTCAATTAATCTTTCATGGATGTTTTTCAATTAGAATTTTTACTATAATAGTTCCACTTCTTATCTATTTCGATTTGAAGTAAAACAAAAAATCCTTTTACACCAAAAAAGGCGGGGTAAGATCAATATTCACGAATCCATTTATAAACGAGAGCATATTGCAAAAGTCCTACAATCTTTACTATATTATTAGATTCATATATTCACGGTAAGGTATTATCAACATCTTAGTGGAATTAGCAATAGTTTCATTAACAGCAGTATATCATTGATTTTTTTTTTAAATATACAAAATATTTTGATACGGTTTAGGTATCATAAATACGTTATATCAACTTCGAATTCCATGGGGCTAGCAGTGGTAGAATAAGCCATAGGGAGGACTGACTGCAATAAGAGGAGGACCACTCGAATGATTTTCTAAATAAACAACCAAATTGACCCTGTCACCCTTAAATTCACCTCTAATTTGGTCTTAAAACTATGCGATTTGTGACACCCATTCAATGGAAACTTGCCCTACAATTTAAAAATACAACTAAAGATTAAAGAAAAAGATGCCCCACTCGACCCACCCTACCAAACACAAACACAGAAAATAGATTTTTGCATGCTTGAAGTTATTCATATCTTCCTCCCTTCATAATGTGTTTTACTAATAGTTACAATTGACACAACGCGGAGTATTTTAAGACTTCGACGTTTTACATTACTTGATTTGTGTAACAAAACGAAAATGATAGCACGAATTCCATGCGTGTAAAACTGATGACTTTTTGATATGCCTGAGACAACTACGAGATTGGGAAATAAAACGAAAATGATAGCACGAATTCCATGCGTGTAAAACTGATGACTTTTTGATATGCCTGAGACAACTACGTATACGAGATTGGTAGAATGAATTTACATTATATAACTACCTGAATAAATATCTCGATTTGTTGACTATACTGAGTACGTGAGTTTAAGAAAATTACGATGATCGTTAATATTTACCAATAAACAAACGATTTATAAGTATTTTATTACTGATATCATAATATAGATTGTAGCTAATCATTTAAAGTTCTACAACAACGCATACTTTCAACTGATTTTGAAATATTTTTGAAAAGGTAAGGAAGCTCTATAAAAACCTTAAGCCCTGGTCTCAACGAATCCAGGACACATCTATGCAGCGCCACGACATGAAATTGGGACATTTAATTGTTTTATGCTGTTTTCTGTTTTTGAAGTAAAAATTTCTCTTAAAATTTTTTTTTTTTAAATTTCAATATCATGGGGTCTACGTCTCTTCAAATGACACAAATAAAAAATCTAGAAGCGGATTCAAGAGTTGGGGTTATGTGGACGAGGCCTACTCTCTTGGAAGAAAATAATGTTTGCTTTAATACGAAATCCCTGAAGCATGACATAAGCTACCCCTTTTTCAGTCATTGCCCGCCCCCACCTTTAATTTGATAGAAATGTTCAAATTGAATGTAAATTCTATTATTTAGTGCCAAGATTCAAAAGTGACAGACACACAGGTGTTATCAATATCCAGTAAAAATTGACATAAATGTAAACACTTGTTCGTTGGTTATAGATGAAATCAAAATCGGAATCTAAGCGACTTAACCTAGCTTTTGTGTCTGCAAACTTTCTTATATGTTTAAAGAATATTTCACCCAACATGATCTGTTAAAGTACATGTACCTAAGAAAACTGTAAATTTCTGACAGGACAACTGGTACTCGACAAGTGAATAAAATAAGTCGAACTTTTTTAAGCCAGTTTATGGAAAGTTGAACGGTATACCGTTGTTTGTCTGTTGTCAAAATGTCGCACAATAACTGAAAAAACGTTTTCAACTATTTCGCATAAATCTTTGGTAAATTGTTTATATCATTTTAGCTCCCTTTTGAATGTTATTAATTTTAGATTCTTGAAAATAAGTTTCTAAAATAAGGGAGCTTTGGAACTCAAATAAAACAACGTGAGGAGTGTTTCATACCCTCATGGTGCATAATTTTATTAAATTTAGGTTTAAATAAGAAATTGCCATAATGGAATGGGGTTCAAAATACCGGTCAGATAGCCAGTATCTTGACTTTATTTTTATTTGGCCTAAGCCAAGTTTAATCAATAAAAATGTAAACATAAAAAACATAGTTCAAGGTTAAATCGCTTCTAAATATAGAAAGAAAATCCCTATACTGTAACAATGTTTAATCTTACAAATAGATGTTTTGTAACATATTTGTTTAACACTCATAATTGTATTTCGTCAATACACATGTAATCAAAGGTAAGGGTAAATAAGCATTGTTATTTAACTTAATGTTTGAATTTCCCTGTTAATTTTATTTTAGTATTAGCTATCACTGCTACTAATAATCAAGCTGCATAATAAAAATCATCCATTAAAAATATTTTCAAAAACTATTAGATGTCAATCAAATATCTGGCGTGTCAATTACTGTTATTTAGATGTAAAAGCTTGTGGAAGGGTAATGCATGTCATCTGGTGTTAAGCATGGCAATAACTGTTTTTTTTAGTTTTGGGAAGATTCTCGTAGTGCAGTGCCCGTATGTATGTAATTGTTCCGTAAACTTAGATTTCACTACGAATTCCCTTACTTAAATAAAATTCTTTAGTCGTATGCATTACTTTACTCAAGTCTTCACTTAACTAAGGAATACTTACATCGGAACCATTCTCCAAGAACCGTATTATATATATGTATTAATTCATCGCATGTACTCTTAATTGTTACATTGATTGATCAATACATACTTAAATTATGAGCTGGGGTTGAATTGATGTTGATATACATGTAACGCAGCATAGTAAAATGTTGAAACAGATCAACAGTTGGCGCATAAGAGAATAGTTTGAGGTTACGATGGATAAGCATAGAAAGAAAAACATATTTGTAATTCAAAACTTCCCCTTCTTAATCTTTAATTCATCTTCCATGGATGTTATATTTTTTTGAGACAATATATTTCATAACTCTAACAAAACAAATAATTCTATGAAACATTTTATTTTCAATTAGAATTTTACTATAATAGTTCCACTTCTTATCTATTTCGATTTGAAGTAAAACAAAAACCAACCTTTTACACCAAAAAAGGCGGGGTAGGATCAATTTCCACGAATCCATTTATCAACGAGAGCATTTTGCAATCTTAACTACAATATTAGATTCATATATTTATGGTAAGATATTATCAACATCTTAGTGGACTTAGCAATAGTTTCATTAACAGCAGTATATCATTGATTTTTTTTTAATATAAAAAATATTTTGATACGGTTTAGGTATCATAAATACGTTATATCAACTTCGAATTCCATGGGGCTAGCAGTGGTAGAAAAAGCCATAGGGAGGACTGACTGCCATAAGAGGAGGACCATTCGAATGATTTCCTAAATAAACAACCAAATTGTCCCTGTCACCCTTAAATTCACCTCTAATTTGGTTTTAAAACTGTTCGAATTGTGACACCCATTCAATGGAAACTTGCCCTACAATTTAAGAATAAAACTAAAGATTAAAGAAAAAGATGCCCCACTCGACCCACCCTACCAAAGACAAACACAGAAAATATAGAGTTTTGCATGCTTGAAGTTACTCATATCTTCCTCCCTTCATAATGGTTTTTACTAATAGTTACAATTGACACAACGCGGAGTATTTTAAGACTTCAACGTTTTACATTACTTGATTTGTGTAACAAAACGAAAATGATAGCACGAATTCCATGCGTGTAAATATGATGACTTTTTGATATGCCTGAGACAACAACGAGATTGGGAAATAATGGTAGAATGAATTTACATTATACAACTACCTGAATAAATCTCTCGATTTGTTGACTATACTGAGTACGTGAGTTTAAGAAAATTACGATGATCGTTAATATTTACCAATAAACAAACGATTTATAAGTATTTTATTAGTTTTTTTATTAGTATACAGGAGTGTGCTCCTTACGCAGAAACTGCTCCAACAAAGTTATGAGGAGGACAGATTAAAATTGACACTCCGTAAATTTTATGGACACCATCACGATTTGGTGGATCCATACGATGTGTCGTTAACCAAACTAGCTAAGGACATTTTTACAACATGGTAGATTGTGTTTTGTCATAATGTCGTCTAATCTTTTAATTACCAAACGTGACTTATTCCCGATTGTGACTGTTTTGCCGAGTGTGAACTCTCATTACTATAAGACGTGGTACGGTACTTGTCTATTCCAAATTCATGTATTTAGTTTAAATGTTTAATGTTATATTTGTAATTCTCATCGGATTTTGTCAAATGTGTTGACGTCTTTTCTATTATATTTATGTGTTATGGTAAAGAAAATTAATCACCGCCTTCATTTATTAGATTTGATTACGTTCAACGTAATCAGTACGATATTTTACGTTTGAAATTAGATTCAAAACAAACCGGACATAGTTTTATAATATAGTTAATTGCTACCTTAGTTTGATATAAATAAGTATTAAAATGTGCTTTCTTATTAAATGCAATATCAGTATTTAGTTCAAATATATAATCTTAAATCAATCCTAATTCTATCTTATTCATTCTTATGTGACGTCATTTTTCATTTTTTGATGATCTGTTTTACAAATTCAAATGACGTCATTTTTTCGTCATTTTTCAGTTTCAAATAGGACGTCACTTGGCGTAGAGGTTTAAACTTATTCGGATGTGTCTACTTTTGTGTTTCAAATGTCTGGTTATGTAAATGTATTTCAGTTGTTTCCTGTAATTAGTTAATACTTCAGTTTTATCATGTACATCTTTTGAATATTCATTTTATAAAATTTACTGTTTGCAAAAGTATAAATTATTCTAAATTATAGGGATTTTCTGGTAACGAACAGAAAACCCTTGCCGTTTTTGGCACAACCTTTTTGATCTTTTTGGTCCTCGATGCTGTTCAACTTTGTACTCGTTTCGGCTTTCAAACTTTTGTATCTGGACGTCTTGTGTGGACAAAATACACTTCTGGCGTATTAAAATTTTGAACTTGTTGCCTTTTGTTGGCTGTTGTTCGTGTGATTCTTTGTCAATTGTGTTCTCCAATTTATTTATATTGTAGTCCTGGTTTGTCATTTTGATGTTATATTTCACATGGCCATAAAAGTGCGAGGTTTGGCATGCCACAAAACCAGGTTCAACCCACCATTTTTTCCTTTAAAAATGCCCTGTACCAAGTCAGGAATATGGCCATTGTTATATTATAGTTCGTTTCTGTGTGTATTACATTATAACGTTGTGTCGTTTGTTTTATCTTATTTTTTAGTGTAAATTCACATTGCGATAAGACGTGTCACGGTACTTGTCTATCCCAAATTCATGTATTTGGTTTTGATGTTATATATATACATGTATATGTTAAATTTGTTATTCTCGTGGGATTTTGTCTATGTGTGTTACATTTTAGTGTTATGTCGTTGTTCTCCTCTTATATTTAATGCGTTTCCCTCGGTTTTAGTTTGTTACCCCGATTTTGTTTTTTGTCCATGGATTTATGAGTTTTGAACAGCGGTATACTACTGTTGCCTTTATTTATTACTGATATCATAATATAGATGGTAGCTAATCTTTTAAAGTTCTACAACAACGCATACTTTCAACTGATTTTGAAATATTTTTGAAAAGTTAAGGAAGCTCTATAGTACCTTAAGCCCTGGTCACCACGAATCCACGACACATCTATGCAGTGCCACGACAATGAAAATTGGTCAAAACGTGGGTCATTTGTGATCATCGTACGACAGTCGCATGTTATTTTGAGCATCGTGGCGCTGTCGTGTGTCGTGGGACGAAAATTGGACATGCACCTTTATTGCTCTACGATTTTTGATCGTGTCACTGTCTTGTGGCTGTTGTGATAGTGTCTAACCAATGTCGTGCGACTGTCGTGCGATATACACATGGTCGTGGGTACCAACATAAACCATTTTAATAAAGAAAAACCTTACAACAGTTGCACGACTGTCGTACGACAATCCGACGACTGTCGCCAGACAATCTTGATACAGTTGCACGATTGTCTCACGAATACCAAATTTCGTACGATGCTCGCACAACATTGATTATCTGTCGTAAGACTAATGGTACGTTCGTCGTGCAACATTTTTTTATTCAGAAGGATACAATGCGGCGGGAATGAATGTTTGGAAAAACATACCGTCTGCCGTTTAAAGAGAATGACTTTTCCACCAGAACGATTACGCTTGGTCCTGCTACAAATGTAAATAGGCGCCTTGCCGGACTCCAACAAAATCAAAATATGGTATTTTAACAGTCTAGGAACCAGCAAAACGCCCGACTTTGGTGGGTTAGGCCATGGATCGAACAGCGCTTTATGTTTGGGCAGAATAGTATACACTGATGCAAGAGTTGGAGCGGGAGTCTACCGGTGATTCCGTTGGATTTATGAGCATGGAGCCTGACATATTTCAAGACATGTTTCAAGACAGTGGCACGATAGTCGTACGATAGTCGTACGACAGTGGCACGACAGTGACACCACAGTAACACGCGCATCCTATGACATGAACACCTGAAAAATAGCTCCAAACAACTCACGACTGTCGTACGACTGTAGCACGACCGACTTACCCACGACAGCACAATTACAATTCTGTTTTCTCTGTCGTGTACCCATCGTGGACATGTCATAACTGATGTGACCATTCGAAATGTTTTTTTGACATTTGCGCGACAGTGCCACGACAACTTTTTTATAGATCTTCCACGACAAAAATTTGTACGATCTGTTGTGAGTGAGTTTTGTGGCCGGGACTTAAAACAACTAAGATTTTACGAAGGAAATATTTAGTGTAAAGAATTTTTGTTTGCATACCACTTACGTCAAAAGAGTTTTCTTACTTGAAGTATTTACTAAGGACAATCTTAACTTAAGTAGCTTTATTCATACGGCCCTGATTCATTGCAGGGCTTCCTTATGATTGGAACTTCCAATAAACAAGGTGACAGGACGTGCTGCTGGAATAGGTCACCTGTGTAAATGCCAGTCTTTGTAAGAATCAGGCAATTTAGGTAAAAATTAAAACATGATAAGAAAAAATCCACCGAGCTAATCATGCTATTTAATACTAACCATCATCCTGAGTTAAAAAGTATTAGTCTTTCGTTTGTGTGTGTCTGGTAATATCAAATAACTTTGTTAGAAAATTGGTTAGAATGATAGCAAATTACAGAGTTATCTCCCCTTATTCGTTAATTTCTAGTGCATTTCAACCAAATTATATCTTCTATTACCAGAGCAGAAAACAGAAATGAATGTCATTTTTGTGCATAACTACATATTATGAACTAAAATCAATGTCAAATTGAGTGGGGTTTTTTGGTCATGTTTTCACCACTGCCTGATTCTTAGGCAGACTGGCACTTAAGCTTGAAAATATTTTATTGAGTCGTGAAAACTATACAAAATATATGATTAGGTTAATAAAGTATGCATAGCATCTTCGTCTGTCATCTTTCTTGGTGATCCCGGCTGTTTTTATCAACAATGTTTTTCTCCTTTGGCACTTTGGTTCCAATCTTACATTACAGACCATTACACACCACATGAAACTAAAACAATATAGGAAAAGGTTGCCTTTTTTATCTACGCAGTATATGAAAAGATAAACATTCTTTAAATCTAAATTATATGATAAGGGTTGGGTAACAGAACCCCAGTGGCATCCCCTATCAGTTAAGTATTGAAGTAGCATCCCCCTCGAGTTAATTAAACTCATACTCAATCAAGCCACTGATTATGCCTTGTTTAAACAATAGTAAAACAAATGGCAAATAATACATGCATATTCAGGACGATTCTGTTTTCTAGTATTGAAACTTTGAAATGGTAATACTTGTTCCTGTAAACAATTTGGCATTCGTATGACACCGTTATTACACCTTCTTTTTAAGTATTTCGCTGTCGAATAAAAATATTGTGCAACACAAGTCTGTCAGAATAACAGGATTGTCCTGATACACATATAGGAAGTCCAGACATGAAGTAGATAGTATGCCAAACATACTCCGTCGATTCCCATCAAAAAAAGAGATTTTCTATCTAAAATAATCTCTTTCAAATGGTTATGTTTATTCAAACATGCATATCAAGTTTATGATGAATATGCTTCCCCGCTATCTGATATGAATGACTGCGAATGTGATAATCGCAAACATATGAACTATAGTACACTTTTTATTTCGGGGCCAACTGTAGACAACCTCAGGGTGCGGGATTTTTCGCAGTGTTGAAAACTCGTCGATAGCCCTGGCTGTTGTTTTTTCTTTTTGTCTCCTTGACACATTCCCAGTTTCCATTTACAATTCTATATTGAAATACTGAGCAAAACTGGAAATTTTGAGTTTAAAAAAAGTAAAAATTTCAAGATTTTAATAAGTCAAGCTTTCGAGATTTAAAAGTTGAAATTTAGAGTTTTAAATAGTCGATTAATTTCGTGTTTAAAGTTGATATTTCAATATTTTAATATTTGACATATGGAGACTTTCTTTCGTAATTAAGTCGAATTTTAAAGAAAATTTACATGAAATTCAACCCCTAGCTACAGATGGATTACGCAGGAATTAGACGTATTCAGTTACAATGTATTAAAAGCAATAAAATGTCAACATTCAAATTGAAATAGAGGTAAACATTTGAATGATTCAATACACAAAACCTTATTATCAAACAGGTAAAAACGACGATTAACAACTATTTTTAACCAAAATATTGATTGATTGATTGATTGTTGGTTGCTTAACGCCCAGTGGCAAATATTTCATGCATATGAATACAATAGGAAGGTCTTGTCATAATAGAGGCCATAAGGGATGATGGTCGGGGAAATTTCGACTGCTACTGGAAAATGAGGGTATATTGGATAGGGACAGAAATTTTGCCTTACAACATGCCACCTGCGGGCCCTCAAAGAGTTGTTGTAAGGGTTCTTAACGTGCAAAGAGCGTGGCACTATCTTTACACGAGACATCGGATTTAACGTCCCCATTCTGACCGGACGTGACTGCGAACTTAATACATCCCGCATAGCCAAACGGACGCCCCACTTCGGCAAGCGTTTTACTGCCGGTCGGAATAAGACCAAGTGACCATATTTCTATCCCCCAGTCACCCTTGGGGTTTTTACCAACATACGAATCAGACCAAGAAAAAATCCCAATTACACGACTTCTATATCTATTTGTAACTTTTTCATGTTAATATATAGGGTTATGTGACCGTCGGCAGCCTTCGAAAGTTAGCTCGATTGTTCTTTAGATAGCGTCTAGACTAAAATACATAAGAAATGGTGATATATATTATCGAGCCCCTGCATTGTAAATTGTTTATTTTAGACTTTTTTTTTAAATTTTGATATTACATTATATATACATTTTTATTTAACAGCGGAATTCTACTGTTGTCTTTATTTGGTATGTTATCAATCAAATATGAGAATTTGAGTCAAATTGGTTGACATACATTTGATAGCTGATGGCTCTAGGTTTACTGTAAAAAGTTTTGACATTGAAAAATTCAATAACTTGATCGTATCATTACGTCAAAGGTATTGGATTTAAGATGATAACATATTTTTCTATGTAATAATACGCTTTGATCGTTTATTTGTTCCACCTGAATCTTTGTTATAAATAATGGCATGAGAGATGTTCCCGATGGAACAAATGTTGTAAACGTATACCATGTATTCCGTTAAGAAAATATACTATAATATTTATGTCAGTGGAAATAATATTCCAGAATATTTTAACCATTTGGAACTAATATTATGAAGGAACTTCTATTTATTGATTAATACTTTTGAATGTCCCTCGGGTATCCTTCTCACCTTTTTTGTACAGGACTTTATACATACAGTTTTTAATATATAAAAATACACATTGTTTTACACGAAACGTGACACGTATTACACATGGTGTCTAAATATAACGTTTTATCGGTATTTAAAAAGCTTACTTTGGTTTTATTCAGTTGCAAAATTGTTTTTCCATTATGACGGTATTTGTGGTTAATCTAAATCTAAAAATAGACGATTGCCGATGTCCAAAAATAGTCGAGATCATTTAAATATATATCTCAGAAGAAACCAAGTCAAATGCTAAACTCAGGTCACGATCACACACAGGTAATAATATTGGACATATAATTAGGAAATAATATGAAGTTAATATTGCTAAATACTATAAAATAGAAATGAATAAATAGATAAATAAATAAATAACATATATATATATAATGACTATAACATATACAGGAGGCCGCTTTCTGTGGGTATCCAGGTAATCATATATTGAATCACAAATGTTTGCAAATATAATCACATGTCCATTGATTATTTTTTGTAAAACAAGGTATATAGTCTAATACATTGTAATCATAAATTCAGTCCTAGATGTTATACGAAACGTCCAAATAACTGTCCATTTGTGGGAAATAATGGAAAAATTTAACACGCTTCGATCCGTAGATCACCCGTGGAACTGATATTATGAAGAAACTTGTATTTCGTGAAACGATTTATGAGTTTCAATGTCCCTCATGTATCTTTATCCACTCCTTTGCAAAGTCCTTTGTACATTTAATTACCAATATCTAAACATATTCATTATTGTACACGACCACTTGGCCTGTATTTCACTATGTGTCTAAATATAATATTCGGGTAAATCCAAAAGTGTATAAATATATTGGGAAATCGGTCTTTAAACAGATCTAACAAAATAATTATTACTTAACAATTCATTGTAAACTAATCAATTTTATAATACATTGATTGAGGTTTTCATAGGCGAAAGAAACAAAGATCAATACAACAAGAGAGAAATCTTTGGCTACCCATTTTATTTTCTATTTACGTTGCTGTTGACAATTTTTTTGCCACACTATCGTATGGACGATGACCTGTGAGTATATATAACAGTCATTAACAGGCCAGAGTATAACAAATAAATGAATTACAATGATTTAGATAATTGACACAATAATGAAGATAATTATATATACATCTCAAATCTAAGATGTTAAACCACAACTGTTAACAGTTATATATAAAGACCAGGAATTTCCCAAAAATCAACATGTTAAAACTAGACGCCTTATATATTTACACATGTATATATCTTTCTGTTAAAATTAATGTTGACTCCTACATATTATCTTGAAAATTTAAAAAAAATACTTTTTTTCTCTCTACGAAATGGCTGCAAAACTGATTTATTGGTCCAGTAATTCGAAACGGTAATTTATCTTTTTGGCGGTTTACATGGTTTAAGAGTTCAACTGATTCTGATTGGTTGTCTAATTATACAAATAGGCAGAATTTTCTATGGCCAAAAATAGCCGACGACAAATTAAACACATGTTTCATGAGACACCAAGTCAATTGCGAAACTCATGTCACAATGGTCTTGTCAACCAGTCAATCAAGTCAATATAATCTTGTATCGATCTTATAAAAAGGCTATAATTGTATAGTATCTTGAGTCAAACATTTTCAAAAAACTTATCTAAAACATATTCATTTCTTTTCCTAACTGCTTCGGAATCTGTAGTTTCTTTTTTAAAATGCCCAAATCTATACAAAGGACAGCTTTATAGTATGATCATACAGTTGGATAAAACTTGTAATACTAGGATTACATTGATTTTTCTTATGAAATTCATTTTTACATCACTTGAATGTGCGATACTATTTACAGAGATGTTATGTAAAACATTTTTGGGGGATAATTGTAATAAAGTATGAGATATTCTATTACAACGTTCTCTACCGATTATCTAGGTATTGAAAGTAGAGGAGCATAGGTAGATCCAGAAAATGGCTTCGTCTGATACCCCCTCTAAAAGTGGCTTGACCAACACCTCAATATAATAATAAATATATTGATATTGAAATTTTATGATAAAACACTATATTTTACTTTAAAATACAACTTATTAACAGTAATAAAACGGGATTTCATTAGAGTAGGTAGATTAGAAAAAACCAAAGTAAACCAAGCTTAGTGGTCTTGGTAGTGTTTAGCTTGTGGTATATAAAAAAGAAAATCACATAAGTATTCAGATAAAACATTTATATATACTCTATGTTGAATATTTATCGTAAACTCATAAGTTACTATTCAGCACACTATCGTGATAGTTTCTTACAATGATTGTCTGAAGTGCCCCTTGCTTCAGGTTTATGCTCCTATAGTATACAAGTTATGATGGAATGTGTGGTAGAGCGATACATTTTCTGTGTTCATACGTACCTTTATGAATATTTATTTAAATCTCATAATTCACTATTGAGCCCCATTCTTCTATTTAGTCAGAATATAGGTACTCCTCTGATATAACCTGATTTTTGTTTTTGTCTCACGGTTATGTAGTTTACGTATTGTGTTGATGGCGTCTTTAGCCAAACAGTTTTTTTTTCAGTATTTGTTTACCTGCCAACTGATGCCTGTTTCTAGTTAATCGATAGGCATTGTCTGTTGTTTTTCTCCTTTGGTTTAGTAAATCACGTATTTTGTCAGGTAATTGATGACAGAAAGTCCTTGGTGTCTTTAGCCAAACAATTATATTCTTTTCCTCTTTCGCTTGCCTATAGGTGTTGAAGACCCATTGGCGCCCTCATGCTTCTTCTGCTCTGTGGTCGGGTTGTTGTCTCTTTGACATATTTTCCGTGTCCATTCTTAATACATAATAATTTTACTTGATGTTTTTTTTTAATACAAAACATTGCTGACTTTTCTGTAAATTAACAGTGTATTTGGAAGTTTAATGTATGGGGACATGTAGTCGTCCGATGACGTTTTCATTTTTGTAAAACTAACTGTTTATGAGGAAGCAATATATATAAAACCTTGCTTTGCTTTCAAATGTATTTAAATAAATCAAATAAATCAAAATTTTCAATATCAAATTCTCTGCGTCTCTTCCATACGGTGTGATTGTTTGTTTTCAAGTGACAGTAATCGAGAGGCTGATTTTGTCGGTAGGGGGTTGGTCACGGCGTCCTTTTTGGGAGAAATTTTTGGTTGCTTTATTTAGAAATCACACATGACGGGAACGTAGCCACCTCTTTTTCAGTCAGCGCCTCACCCAATTTTCGGAAATCCTAGATCTTTCACTGAAATAAAATTTTCAGAGTAGACACGATACCCTCAAAATGGTGATGTGTTTGTTTCAATTGACAATCTGCTCCTGTTGTAATACAAATGCAAAATTGACATTGGTGTTTATGTTAAATGTAAATTCTATCATTTAGTGCCAAGATACAAAAGTGTCAGACACTCATGTTCGAAAATATGTATTCAATATCCAGCAAAAATTGTAGTAACCCATATTTCCTTGTTTATTTACACAACCAAAATTGAAGTCTAAGAGACTTTTGTTTTAATAAACCTATTTATATGTTTAAAAAATATTTCCACAAAGAGATTCTGTTAAAAGTACATAAAATTTGAAAAAAAACTGAGTATTTTTGATAGTATAAGTGGTACTCGACCAGTCAATAAAACAAATCACAATTTTATACGCCAGTTAATTGAAGTATTACGGCATACCGCTGCCTGTTGTCAACATGTCGGGCAATAACTCTAAATCGATTTAACCCGTTTGCATGAAACTTTGATGTATTGACGTGAGCTCCCGTTTTTCCTAAAAATGTCCTGTACCAAGTCAGGAATATGGCAGTTGTTAACAAATAGTTTGTTTCTATTTGTGTAAGCGTTTGTTTTAGTTGCACTTCAGTGTTCCTTTTTCATCTATAGTTGATGTGCTTCTCTTTGTTTCCCTTTGTTTTAGTTTTTAAGTTTTGTTTTGTTTACTCTTAATCGATTAATGACTTTTGAACACAGGTACATGTGTACTCATTGTAATCATTGTATGAAATTTTAAACCCGCAAGGATCCATAATTGGATTAATAAATTATTATTTTCTATTCTTTTCTATTCTTTACTACTGTTACCTTCGTTTATTGGTATAAATTTTGGATTCTACATTTTCGAGTTGTGAGATTTAAGAAAAAGTGTTATGGACAGGAGTTTGAAATATTATGCCGGTCAGGTAGCCGCAGTACCACAAATATATTTTCACTTGGCCTATGCTAAGTGTGATGAATAATTAGGTAAACAAAAAACATGGTTAAACTTCTTCTAAATATAGAAAATAATTATCAATACAGTAACTATGTGTATTAATCTTATGAATTGAAGTTATGTAACATATTTTCATAACAGTCACACTTGAATGTCTTAAATATACCTACAATCAAACGTTATAAAAATAAGCATTGTAATTAAACTCAAGGTTTGAATTTCTTTTTAGTTTTTATATTTAGCATTTGCTATCACTACTACTAAAGATCAAAGTGAGTAAAACAAATTACCACTTTTAAACATTATTAGATGTATGTTATTTATATTTAACAGTTCGCGTAAGATTTAGATATGTCATTTGGTGTCTAGTATGACAATCACTGATGCTATTTTTAGTTTTGGAAAAATCCTCGTAAATGGGAATCCCTAGTAGTGTCGATTTATAAGAGGGCTTCCTTATAATTGGTTATATATATAAAACTGTCCAAAAATTTATCGCCTCTCTATGTCTTTGGTTGTACTTATTCAGTTTAAGTGAATAACGCCCCATTTATGTCCCACAGCACATGTTGTATGTTATTTGAGTAGACTTTTGAAGAAATGGTTAGAACTGCGGATGTATAGAATTGAACTGCTTGTTGTGCCATGCAGAGTATACAGCATATTTTGTAAATAGCCTGTTTGACAGTTCTGTGATTTACCCTGTAATTTTGAGGACTATTTTTGTTAAGCCTGTAGCATATATATGTCTAGGACATCTGAAATACTATGACATATCTTTTATATTATACATGTTATATAAGATATCTTATATTATACACAAGACATGTAATGTAGTTTATCTTACCTCCTATAGATTTATAGAGATATGATTGGTTAAAGGACTACACGTGATGACTATGAATAATTGATATAGGGTGTCCTAAAAAATATTGGGTTAGTTAACATACATGGTTAGTTACCATATAGGGTTAGTAATGAGTTGCTTCCCTTTCAAAACAAAAGAGATGCCACAACCCTTTATAAAAGCAAGACGGTGCTGAGGAAAAATCTGAAAGGATTCAATACACGAAGTAATTGATGACGAAAGGCTGTAATAAGTTCATAAAACATAATTAAAGCTAACAAGTTGTTATGGTTGGTATAACGGAGTTACTTCCCTTTCAATACAAAAATGGAATTCTGAAATATCCAACAGACGAAGAAATTGATACAAGTAATGAATGGTTGAAACGAATTCATAAAACAAATTTAAAGCGAAAAAGTTGTTATTGTTGTCATTTTTTTCTTCTATATAGACAAAAGGAAGTATGATCTTAATAATAAATATTGAAGACTTGATCACTTGATAGGCCGTTAGTCAAAATACACAAGTGAAGATAATCGGTAAGATAAATTCGTAGAATGTTATTAAATTGAGAGGTTTAGCGCTATAGAAACAGGTTTAATCCACCATTTTCTACATTTGAAAATGCCTGTACCCTGTCAGGAATATGACAGTTCTTGTCCATTCGTTTTTGATACGTTTTGTTATTTGATTTTGCCATGTGATTATGGACTTTCCGAATTGATGGGGTCACTAACACACCATCTAACGTATACATCGTATTAGGTCACTAACACACCATGTAACGTATATATCGTATTAGGTCACTAACACACCATGTAACTAATAATATAAGATATATTTAAGGGATTATAAAATATATTTTAAATAAAATTGAGAATGGAAATGGCATATTTGTCAAAGAGACAACAACCCGACCAACTAGTAGATAACAGTCGAAGGCTACTAATGGGGTTTCAACACAGTGCGAAAATCATGCACAAGGAGGCAGGATTCAACTGACCCCTAAATAAAAATGTGTACTAGCTCAGTGAAAATGGACGTCATACTAAACTCAAAAACATTAGAATGAAATTGAATTTTAAAAAAGACAAGACTTACAAAGGCCAGAGGCTCCTGACTTGGGAGAGGCGCAAAAATGTGGCGAGGTTAATCATGTTTTGTGAGATCTCAAACCTTCCCGTATACCGCTAGCCAGAGTAGGATAAAGAAACAGCAATACGCACAGTAAAAACAAGTTTAAAAGAAGTCCAACTCCAATGTCAAAATAGATAACCAAAGAAAATATACAAAATGAAAATGATACATTAATTAACAAAGGACTTCTAACAGTTATTAACATGCCAGCTATAGACCTTATTTAAACTGACTGAAAGGTTATGTCTTCAACATATGAAAATCAAGCACAATCCCTCCTGTTAGACTTTTAGTATCATGCCAACATAAAATATATCAGAAGAACCTATACATTGTATAAGAATCAATAATAATACCAAAGTATGCAATTTCTAGTTACATGACAACAGTATTGTACATGTATCCCATCTGAATAAGTCTGTTAAAACTGTTCATGCTGGAAGTTATGATTCTGTAACTATACATTATGTGTGTTTGTTTTGTCTTTCGCATCTTAATTCAATTATGATAAATCTTGGTTCCTTTTGCTAGAGATTATCTTGGATTATAGTTGTATGCGAATGTTTTGTTCAAGCTTAAAGTTCATTGAAAATATCTCCAATTTACAATTTTATACTATGTTGAATTTGTTTTTCCTTGAATACAGGCTTTTAAGATAGATCCATTTAAGAATCAACGCAAAGGCTGTTTGCTATACATATAACTAAGATTGCTTTAATTCATTCTAAACAGTAAATTGTTAATGCTGGTTGACAGTAGAACTTTCCTACAGGTTAATCAATGTCTTTAATTATGATTCATATTAATATGCTAAATTTTGATTGGTTAAAATGAGGTATAATTTATTGTATCATATGGCTTATATACTCCCTCAACCAAGATAGAGACACTTGATCAATAGGTGCATTGTTATTAAAGTCTAAATAGACGTCATAGTCTATTACTTTCAACATAAAATTTAAAAGACAATGATCACAAAACAAATCAGTATGATATATTAAATAACACATAGCTAAGACGATGATACAACAGATTGTTAACCCTCAAAACAATCGTTATCAACCTTGGCTTCACCTCGGTTATAATGTTTTTTTTTTTAATAAAATCTGCCAAATTTGGTTTGCCGCTTCTTGTTAAATATGACAAATGCACAACATGAGAGAAGGAAGAGAGGGGAGACAAACAAATACTAATCATAGGAAAGGAAAGATGTTTTAAATCTTGTAAAACTTTGTCCATTTCCTATTTCATAGCACGTCATATGCCATGTTGCATCCTATAAAATACACTTATTCCCGGGTACACGTAAGCTGATAATATAAACAATCAAACTAATAACACGCTTCCGGTTTTGCAGTTGCGCTAAATATTCTAAAACCATATCTCCTATTTTTTAAGGTGACCCCTGCACTAAAAAGAAAGCCAAGAAATATATGGTTACTATGAAAATATCTATGTTCAATGATAAGTCATAGCCATTGTTGTGTAAAATTTTTAATTGCCTATTTCCTTCTCTTGTTTCAAGAAATACAGTGCAAGGTGATCTCAGCTAGGAACAGTGTATATATGTTCTTGCTTTCAGGATGTCATTTTCTACTTAATGTTTGAAAACTGCAATAAGCATGAATGTAGCATATTGACTCTTTAATTGTTATATAAATTCATGGACCAATTAAGTTGTTACATAACACTACAGTGAGATAACTGTATAAAAATCAGTTGAACGTTTTAATCGTGTATTATTGTTAATGCGATTATTAAGCTTCACAAACAAATGATTCAAATCAGTGTTTGTCAAACTACTATATATGCAATGAAATTTGAATTTTGATAAGGTGTGTAGTTGAATTGTTTTGAAATATTGTAATATTTTGTCAATATTTTACAAAATATTTTGATCGTACTTAAAACAAGGTGCACTCAATTAAATTTATAATTATAGGTGCATGCTCATTATCATGAAATCAAAACTCTTTAAACGTTTCTCTAAGCATTGCTGGCGTGGACAGCTTGTGCAGAATTAAATTTTGTAAAAAAAAATTATTCGCATTAATCTTTTATGTTATTGTAATTATTATGGTCAAAGACAACCTCAGAATATCATGAATAATGTGTTACAAATAAGGTGAACATGTCTGCACACAAACTAACTTTTTGTTTTGAGCAATTAGATGATTTGGGTCTATCAAAAGGATAGGTTTATTCATATATTAAATTAACGCAATGTCATGAAAACATTTGTGTCAAGGGGGCAATGTATTTTTACTTATGATTATAACTTGATTACAATAAAGTCTTCAAAATAAATTTCAGGAACGAAAACATTTAACAACATGCCATCCATTTCGCCTGAGACTGTTAGCCCAAAATTAGGTAAGTGCATGTAAATAGGAAAGGTGTGGCATGATTGCCAATGAGATAACGCTCCATCCATGTCACAATGTGTAAAATTTAACAAATTGAAGGTTAAAGTACGGCCTTTAATAGTTTTAACAGGTGCAAACCTTCATTCTAGCATATTAGTGTAGCATTACAACATAGAAAGACACACTGTTAATTGAAATGACTTAACTCAATCAACAAGATAAGTAAACATACACCGAAAAACAGATTTGATTTACAAAATGATCTATTACACAATTTATGTAACTACAATATTAATAAAAAAAAATAAAGGGGGAAGGTTTAACTCAGTATCAGATAGACAACTATACCCTTAGACAAAAAAAGACGTTGAATAACATAATGTACACAGGTAAATATATAATGTTGCTGTAAGGAGTATATGGAGTACAGAGACATATTTTAGAAAAAATAAATAAATTTGGTGTACATTAAGTACAAAAAGAGACTCAAATCAACTTAAACACATCCCAGGGATTCAGTGTTTTATACTTCCACGGACAGTCAAAGAAGACATGACTTGTGCAATGCCAAAATAGAAATAAAGGATTTAACATTATATTATATACCTATATGGAGTTATTTTCTTCCAGAACGACAGGTCATTCTTTTTCAGAACCAACCCGGACGATACCATGTTTCAATGAAATATGCTCCAAGGCATAAAATAATGACCTGTGTGAGGTCATTATTTTCCTTGATAAAAATGCAATCTATAATTTACTTTAAAATTCTATTCGTCTGATAGTTTTTTGTTGCCGATTTGGAAATTTGTTTTTTAAAGTTCAATCGATTATGATAGGTGTAAAAGAAATCGTCATTGCCCGAATTTTAATCTAAGAAACAAATAACGAGAAGTTTTGTTAATTTATCGCTACAATAAAGAAACATTATCATATGTGTGAAATGAATTTTTATGTAAACTTTTATAAAATAAAGCCAGATTTAACATATTCGTGTGTAAGATTTTGAAAATCTTATTGAGTGACACTGAATAGGTTGATTAATTTTTGATTGCTTGCTTAACGTCCAGTGGCAAATATTTCATGCATGTTCAGGACGATACACAATGAATAGGAAATCATACTGTGACCTACATGTTTTTATAATCGTCTTCGTGTCAGTTCTTAACTTTTTTAAATTCATTTATATCTTTTACTCTATCAAATGATCAACTAATAAGATAATCTTATATTTTATTGAATAACATAAACGTAACTCAAAAGGGTCGGGTGCGGAGGGTATAAAATTATATCCTGATTATCTGTTAATAAAATGTATAGCTATTCAAAAGACAATCTCTCTGAATTTTTCATTCGATTCAATTAAAATTGTTAGAAAAATAACCACTTTTCCGCGATAGAAATGACATTACAAAAAGAAAGAAAGAAATACCCCTCCCCCTTTTCCATAAACTAAGTGCTACAATAAATTACTTACAATGTGTCTTGTATTTGTCATACACCGTTATCAAATGGTAACAATACATTTGTGTCTTACTTCTTGCAGTAATAGTAATATTGTGTATGGATAATAATTTTTAAAAGGTTTATATCTAGATTAATTAGTGAGTTTTATTTCCCATTCTAAATGAGCCGAAGGGCGTATTAAAACCTGAACGCATTAAAAAGGAATACCCCACTTTAGTGTTGTCGGTAAAATAGGATACTAAATTTTGCAAATCTTTATAAAAATTAATATTTTTTGACGGTATATAAGTTAGATAATGCATATTTTAAGGTTTTTCTTGACGTAGAAGACACCTCGGTGTGTTCTACAACAAGAAAAACCTTAAACTATGCATTATGTATAACATAATATGTATAATGTGACGTATGGATAAAGCCACCTCTATATATAAATTCATGAACTGAGCTGTTAAACCTGGTTATTCTGTGTAGAAATAATCATATTCATTTACATCAACTTGATTACGAACAGAATGATTTATTGCATTATGTGTTTTTGGAAAATGTTTAACAAGTTTGATAAGACAAAGAAAAATATTTCACTATACAACATAAATAGCACATAATTATTAATGAATAGTTTGTTCTATGTGTAAACTCAATAAAACATAAACATTAATCAATTTAATACAAAACTTTTACATTGAGTGACCACTCGTAAAAGTCAAGAGCAATTGTATTGAGATTATATTGAGATCAGACAAATACAATGTTTTTTTATTTCATCACAAGGAAAAAGTTCAGTCACTGCAATGCACTTTAATACGTGTGACCCATCTTGAATAATCAACCTGTTTTCAAAATTAATATTTTTAATATTTTTTTATTTGGAAAAAGCCTCTAAAAATTTTGACTTAGAAATAATATATCTTCATATTTGTTTCTTATTTTGTAGGTAACACTAAAAAGACATTGGATGATTGTAATGGTAAAGTATAAAGTTTTTGTTTATTTGTTCACATATTTCAACCTAACATTCAGTGTAAGGGCTAAAAATAAACATGACGTTAAAGTCTCTTAATTGTCTGATACCTTGACATCCATAATACATTACCAAAAAAATAAACAAAGATCAAACCTGAATTTCACCATTAACCTACCCCCTGTATTCATCTACATTATCAGATGACTCCTTATTGGAGTTATGTCCATTATTAATAACAATTTTTGACTGATTATCGTGTTTTTGCATTTTAATTAGTTGAATTGTTTTGAAATTTTGTAATATTTTGTCAAAATTTTACAAAAGTCTTTTGGTCTTACTTAAAGACCAAACAGCCTATTCATTTCTACCAGTTTGAATGATTTGAGGAACAAAATTTGATGAAAAAAATTGGGGGTCACCGACTTAGTTTTGTCGCTATAGCAACCTTATTTTCGTGTTTTCCCGAATATCAACATTATATTTGCTTGTTATATAAACTCTCCAAAAAATCCTTTATATCAAACCTACAAGCATAATTCTTGTTTCACGTTAAACAGTAGATTGTATCTATCAAATACAGGTTCAAGAGTTTAAGACTCATATTGTTTTGATCTTTAAAAATAGGATTTATTTCATTCCCGCCAAAAAATAAAACGTTAAAATGAAAAACGTTTCCAGTATTAAAAAATATCTACCAGTGATTTTTTCATAATAATTTCAAGAAGGAAAGTGCCATGTGTACTCTTTAAAATAAAGCCAAAAAAAGTGTATGTCACCGACCTTTCAAAAAAGTTTTGAGTAATTTTCATGTTTTTTTCTCGTTCGTTTTGAAGAAAAGAGTTGTCTTTCTTCAGAACATTGAATCTGACGTCATAGTACAAACTTTCCTTGCTGGCGCACTATTTGAAAAAAGTCACAAATTGGACGTTTGAAACCCACATTCAAATTTCCAAGAATAAAAACTATATTCACCTATACTTTATTATCCGGTAATACAAGAGATTAAATGCAAGTGTCAGTATCAGATTTTATGATGTTGTTGCCGCACAATATTAACCTTCAGGAACATGCACTATCCGTCGGAATGGAAAATTGTTTGAAATAACCTTTTTCGCCGCTTTTGTTAGGAAAGTCTGTTTTTGTCCTCTGTCCCTCATCAGCAAAATTATTGAAAATAATAAAAGAAAAAAAAAAAGAAATGAAAGATGGCACTGGCTAATAACTACAGCGTATTTGACTATATCAGACTATATATGTGTGGTTGTAAGTTTTTTTCGCGTCAATTTCAATTTCAAATTCGTCACTGATTAGTCTTATGTAGACGAAACGCGCGTCTGGCGTACTAAATTATAATCCTGGTACATTTGATAACTATTTACACCACTGGTTCGATGCCACTGCTGGTGGACGTTTCGTCCCCGAGGGTATCACCAGCCCAGTAGTCAACACTTCGGCGTTGACATGAATATTAATAATGTGGTCATTTTGTTTTATAAATTTTCTGTTGACAAAAGTTTAAATTTTTCGAAAAACTAAGGATTTTATTATTCCAGGCATAGATTTCCTTAGCCGTATTTGGCACAACTTTTTGGAATTTTGGATCCTCAATGCTCTTCAACTTTGTAATTGTTTGGCTTATAAATATTTTGATATGAGCGTCACTGATGAGTCTTATGTAGACGAAACGCGCGTCTGGCGTACTAAATTATAATCCTGGTACATTTGATAACTATTTACACCACTGGGTCGATGCCACTGCTGGTGGACGTTTCGTCCCCTAGGGTATCACCAGCCCAGTAGTCAACACTTCGGTGTTGACATGAATATTAATAATATGGTCATTTTGTTTTATAAATTTTCTGTTGACAAAAGTTTAAATTTTTCGAAAAACTAAGGATTTTATTATTCCAGGGGCATAGATTTCCTTAGCCGTATTTGGCACAACGTTTTGGAATTTTGGATCCTCAATGCTCTTCAACTTTGTAATTGTTTGGCTTATAAATATTTTGATATGAGCGTCACTGATGAGTCTTATGTAGACGAAACGCGCGTCTGGCGTACTAAATTATAATCCTGGTACATTTCAGAAGTTTGTCATAACGAGCTCATTTGCTACTGTTGACAGACGGACGTAACAAAAGCATGGACGGACTTCTTTATACCATTATATTTCCCGACTAACATGTAAGACGAACGTATAGAAATTATTCCATTTAGTTTGTGAACTCATTATTTCTGAACATTTAAGATATATATAAGGAAATTAAAATTATAGGTATAATATATGAATTAAAGTTTTTGATTCTAAAACGTTATACATGTATCATGAAATACAATCCCTGTTATTACTACCTCACGTGTTTTGAATAAACGAGACAGTAACTTTAAAATACAAAGTTTTTAATTCAAAAATTAATTTAGAAATAATTTTCTGTTGAAAACTACAAAGTAAGATTTCTCCAACAGGATAAAATATTATAAATCTAAATTGCTAATTTTGGAAATTAAAAAAAAGACAAGGTTGTTTCCGGCATTGAAAATCGAAAATCGAAATTTGTTTTCAATCATTCCTGTCATAGTTTTAGTAAAATGAAAGGGAGAGATTTTATGTTGGATATTATTCTTGGAGCAATTGTTTTTGTCATAAGTTAAATGTACATCTATTTTATATGTTTTGCTAATTTCCTAATGAATGAACTTTGGTTGGCTTCTTTGCTTTGTTTGTAAAAATGTTTATTCGCGCTTGGTTATTAATATTGACATCTTCATATAAAGGTATTTAAACCTGTATGAATATGATATTTAAATTCAATTGGACATTATCAAAATATAATTATACAAAATATACAAACAAAGCAAGCAACTAACTAAAGTGTTGATCTACATACATTAGGAAATTAGCTGTAAGCTTCAGTGAGATCAGGTGAAATGTTTATAATTTCTTCTTAAGACAATTTGAAATGAAAGAAATGACAAACAACAACGACCCTTTGTCATAGTTATAAGATTTTGTCAAATAAGCAGTAAAAATAAATTTTAACTTCATTGCAAGATCGGACATTGTTTTACGAGAATCATCCAGACATCATTTACATGCATACGTTGCCAGTATGTCAAAACTTCTAGGAATAATTTTTTATTGGTCTGACCTTCTGAATACTAAATTTTTTTTTAAATTTTGAAAAATTGACATTAAAATTAGAAGGATCAAATCATGATCATAGGGAACATATGTACTAAGTTTTAAGTTGATAGGACTTCAATTTCATCACAAACTACCTTGACCAAAAACTTTAACCTGAAGCGAGACAGACGGACGAACGAACGAACGGACGAACGGGCGCACAGACAAGAAAACATAAATTGGACATAAAAAAAACTTTCACCCAACTAATAACCCCGGTAACCTGTACACAATCGGCGCAAATGAAAGACAAAATCTACACAAGTGAAAGAATTAAAAAAAATGAAATGCAGATCGGCGGAAATACAAGACAAAATCTACGCATGTGAAAGAATAAAAAAAAAAAAGAAATGCAGATCTGCGCAGAAAAGTCGAGATCAAAATTTATATTTTATTGTTTTTATAAGAACGAAGGTTACATATAATGTAGTATCTTATGTGTCCATTTGTGTTAAATTTCCACAAGATATCAGCTCGACGCTTAATTCCTCTTTTCTTTGGAGACGTATTTTTAAGCTTACACCATGTTTGAATACGTGAAAAACGCGAAAAAGGACGTTATAATTTGACGTTTTTTCATTGCTGGAAACAACGTCATAGAGCTTTTAAGTCACTACCAAGTTGCGTTAGTTGATGCGCATAAACAATAGGCTGTTTGGTCTTTAAAACAAGGTGCACTCAATTAAATCTATATACATTTCAATGCTCTCTATCATAATATCAAAACTGTAAAGTTTCTGCAAGCATTGATAACGTGGTCAGCTTATGCAGAATTCAAGTTTGTATTTTTTTTTAATTCTCATTAAACTTTTATGTTATTGCAATTATTATGGTAAAAAAACTAACTCAGAATATCGTTAATAATGTGTTACAACTATAATAAACATGTATGCATACTGTTACACTTTTTGTTTTCAGACATTACAGAAAAAAATCTGCGTCAGCAGTTTCATGATTTAGGTCTATCAGAAAGAAATATATTCATATATCAAATTAGCAAAATGTTATGATAACACTATTGTGAACGATTATAACTTGATTACAATAAAATATTCAAAATAAATTACAGGGATGAAAAACAATATGCCAACCATTTTGCCAGAGACTGTTAGCCCTAAATTAGGTAAGTACATGTAAATAGAAACAGAAAATGCAATTGTTTTCAGGTGATATTATCAGATAAATACAATGGTTTTTTTTTTATTTCATCACAATGAAAAGTTTCGGTCACTGCAATGCACGTTAATACGTGTGACCCATCTTGAGTAATCAACCTGTATTAAAAATGAATAATTATTATAATTTTCTATTTGGAAAAAAGCCTCTACAAATCTTGACTTAGAAATAATATATCTTCATACTTGTTTCTTATTTTGTTAGGTAACACTAAGAAGACATTGGATGATTGTAATGGTAAAGTATAAAGTTTTTGTTTATTTGTTCACATATGTCAACCTAACAGTCAGTGTAAGGGCTACAAATAAACATGACGTTAAAGTCTCTTAATTGTCTAATACCTTGACATCCATAATACATAACCAAAATTAACAAAAGTCAAACCTGAATTTCACCATTAACCTACCCCCTGTATTCATCTACATTATCAGATGACTCCTTATTGGAGTTATGTCCATTATTAATAACAATTTTTGAATGATTATCGTGTTTTTGCATTTTAATTAGTTGAATTGTTTTGAAATTTTTTAATATTTTGTCAAAATTTTACAAAAATCTTTTGGTCTTACTTAAAACAAGGTGCACTCAATTAAATTTATAATTACATTTGCATTCTCATTATCATAAAATCAAAACTGTTTGAAAGTTTCTGTAAGTATTGCTGACGTAGACAGCTTGTGCAGAATTTAATTTTTTATTTTTCTATTCTAATTAAACTATTATGTTATCGTAATTATTATGGTCAAAACCTAAATCAGAATATCATGAATAATGTGTTACAACTAAGGTAAACATGTATGCATACTGTTACACGTTTTGTTTTGAGCTACATGTATAACAGTAAATATCTGAGTCCGAAGTTTCATGATTTGGGTCTATCAGAAAGAAAGATATTCATATATCAAATTAGCAAAATGTTATTATAACACTATTGTGAAGGGGGTATTATATTTTTAATCACGATTATAACTTGATTACAATAAAATATTCAAAATAATTTACAGGGATGAAAAACAATATGCCAACCTTTTTGCCAGGGACTGTTAGCCCTAAATTAGGTAAGTGCATGTAAATAGAAACAGAAAATGCAATTGTTTTCAGATGATATTTTCAGATAAATACAATGTTTTTTTTTATTTCATCACAATGAAAAGTTACGGTCACTGCAATGCACTTTAATACGTGTGACCCATCTTGAGTAATCAACCTGTATTCAAAATGAATAATTTTTATAATTTTCTATTTGGAAAAGAGCCTCTACAAATCTTGATTAAGAAATAATATATCTTCATACTTGTTTCTTATTTTGTTAGGTAACACTAAGAAGACATTGGATGATTGTAATGGTAAAGTATAAAGTTTTTGTTTATTTGTTCACATATTTCAACCTAACATTCAGTGTAAGGGCTAAAAATAAACATGACGTTAAAGTCTCTTAATTGTCTAATACCTTGACATCCATAATACATAACCAAAATTAACAAAAGTCAAACCTGAATTTCACCATTAACCTACCCCCTGTATTCATCTACATTATCAGATGACTCCTTATTGGAGTTATGTCCATTATTAATAACAATTTTTGACTGATTATCGTGTTTTTGCATTTTAATTATTTGAATTGTTTTGAAAGTTTGTAATATTTTGTCAAAATTTTACAAAAATCTTTTAGTTTTACTTAACACAAGGTGCACTCAATTAAATTTATAATTACATTTGCATTATCATTATCATAAAATCAATACTGTTTGAAAGTTTCTCTAAGTATTGCTGACGTGGACAGCTTGTGCAGAATTCATTTTTTTATTTTTCTATTCTCATTCAACTTTTATGTTATTGTAATTATTATGGTCAAAAACTAACTCAGAATATCATGAATAATGTGTTACAACTAAGGTAAACATGTATGCACACTGTTACACGTTTTGAGCTATTACAGTAAAAATCTGAGTCAGCAGTTTCATGATTTGGGTCTATCAGAAAGAAAGGCATATTCATATATCAAATTAACTCAATGTCATGATAAAACTATTGTTAAGGGAGCAAGATATTTTTATTCATGCCTATAATTTGATAACAAAAATATTCAAAATAAATTTCAGGGTTGAAAAACATTATGCCAATCGTTAGGCCAAGGACTGTTAGCCCAAAATTAGGTAAATGCATGTAAATAGAAAGAAAAAGTGCATTTGTATTGAGATACAATTTCTTTTATTCTGTTAAGACCTTGGATGAACGGAGCACCTGAGATGAACCTCAGTTTTTGGTGGAATACGTGACTGTTCCTATGTTATTTTTGGCCCCTCTTGTAAAGTAATTGTGTTTTATTTTTTTTATTTCGCCTGAGAAAAGGCGTAAACTCTTTACTGAAAGCATTATATTTCAGCAGGTAGAAGACCTGGATGCCTAATAGCATATACCTTATGTTACGATGTTTCTGTCTGTCATATGTCCAATGTCCATGACCTCATTTCATGGTTCAGTGACTGCTTAAAAAAAATCAAGCCCTTTTGTCATGTGAATTTCTCAATAATTATGAGTAATATGATAACCATGTCCGCTATATGGGTTTCTTGCAACAACCATATATATGTCTGTCAGGTTTCACCTGCCCACAACCCCATTTCATCATGCAGTAACGGATCAGCAACTTTCGCAAAAGGTGGGAGCACTGACTGACTGACTGTCGTAAAAGGAGGCCCGCTTCAGTCATGCTTCAATGATTCCTTATATTATCAACCAAAAGGGGGGCACAGGGTCCCATTGATCAGCCAATGCGATGGTCAGTGTTCAAGGTTAAAGTAATTTAATTAGGTCCATTTTTCAAACATAATAAGCATGCAGTTAGTCAATAAATGTGGTGAATATAATGAGAATCACGGGTACCTATCAGTCTAACAGTTTTCATCTGAACTTGACCTTAATTTCATGGTTCATTGGTTAGGATTAATTTTTTGGGCGTTTTTTTTCTGTTTTTGAAGTATTATAAGCAACTGTATTGGTGTACGGAATGATTGTCAGCAATACAAGATCTACAAAAATGTTGATTGCTAATGACTGCAACCGTAAAAACAACAACATGGAAGACTAATTATGAACTATTGCACCTGAATGATATTTTTTTCTTATTTTTTTTGCCAATATTGAAAACTATACTTTAAAGTATAATAGCGAGGTAGAGACTGCAAACATGATCAGCAATACACGATCTTAAGAAACGACAATATTACAGATATCATTAGACAGTTTCTGGTAGGAGTAGTTGCCCTTAGATAAAAAAATGACAATTTTTTATGTTATTATAAAAAAAAGAAGATGTGGTATGATAGCCAGTTAGACAACTCTCCATGAGAGACCTAATGACACAGAAATTAACAACTAAAGGTCGCCGTACAGTTATAAAATTAAGTTATGCTTTCCTTTAATGAACATCATTCCGATAAGGCAGTCAACCAATAGATTTACTCATATTGGTATTTTTGTCAAAATTGTATTGTAATTCTTCAGATGACTGTTTCTACTTATCTTTTCTAGATGTTGGAGACAATAGGCAGAATTGTCTTCTATTGTACTGTAACACCACTGTCCAAGGCTATGGGAGGGTTGGGATCCCGCTAACATGTTTAACCCTGCCAAATTGTGTATGCATGTGCCTATCCCAAGTCAAGAGCCTGTAACCCAGTGGGTGTCGTTTGTTGATGTGTTACCTAATTTTTTGTTCGTTTTTTTGTACATAGATTAGACCGCTAATTTTCTCGTTTGAATTATTTTACATTTTTCGTTTAGGGGCTTTTTGTGACAAACTATGCGGTATGGGCTTTGCTCATTGTTGAAGACCGTACGGTGTCCTATAGTTGTTAATGTCTGTGTCATTAAGTCTCGTGTGGGGAGTTGTTTCATTGCCATTATATTTTTTCTAAATTGTATAATATCAGCATCATATGACAGTCGAAGTGATAAATTAATGTCTTGAGCTACAAATTTTAGCCTTAAATACAATTATGTTGTCTAACTGTATAATTGTTATAATTATATTAAAACGTGCTGATATAAATGACTCTCTTCTGTAATGGTAACTGTCAGACCAACACTCTAAAAAAGGAGGAGCAAAGGTGTATTTTTTAATTAATAGAATAGTGTATACTTCATTTTTGGTGCAACTGCTAAGTGTATTGAAAAATAGTGGCGAAATGCCAAAAATGCGTTATGACCTTGTGGAAGGTTGCATCTTTGGCGCAAATTGATGTCGTCTTAATTTATACACACAAAAAGGTACCCATTAAAGTATATACATTATAGATTCTTCAACGTCTTAAATGGAACATCCATTTTCTTTAAAAAAAAAAACGCAACGTAAAATCAGCTCGTTCAAGTATGTTTGTATCAAGTTTCAGAAAACTTGGATGTTGCCAGCTATATACAATCGAAGTCTACCAAAAGTCATTCTAATCTGGTTGTAGAACCAACTGGATTCAACCAAGGTTTGTGAGATATTTGTTTATGTATAGCATAAATCCAACCCAATAGATCTTACATTATATATGATACAAACAATCAACGTTACCAATTTTGATGCAGCGATTAAAAAGTGAAGTCTGAGAAATCGCAGCTAAACATTTTAGGGAAAGGATTCTTCTGAGTTTTGAATTGATAAATTTTAACATACTTTAGCCAATGCAATTTTTTGTCAAACAATATATGCATTATGAATATACGTTTAAATTGCAAAAAGTAGTTACAAATTTAATGATAAACATTTTGATGTACTAGTTATGCATTATTAAAATGTCTCTCTATTCAAATGAATGATAATACCTTTCGGAATAATTTATCTTTTACAAAGTTGGAAATTTGGTTTCAAATGTTCTTCAAACACATTTTCTTTTGTGCAATTCTGTTGTTTTACACAGCTAATGAAATTTGATATTTTCATCTATGCTTTGATATATGTATTTTTGAACAAAAGAGATGAAGGCAATTTTACTGTAAATAATGTATCAGGATTTGAGAAAGATGTCTGCCTATCAAGCATTGACATCCTAAAATTTTGGCCGGTGTTTTTTGAAGGTTAATTTAAAGTACAACCTCTGTGGTCTTGTATGTTATCTTTGCCTTTTATGGGAGTGCTTACAACATGGCCTATGAGTAATCACAAAGAATAACCTGCCGTTACGCAGAATAATGTATCCTGGTAGGATGACCTGTCTGACAGTTAACTTTTCTTGTTAACGATGACATTAAACCCATGGCCAGGTTTTATAGTACAGTATTAGTATCACATATTAAAGCGTGTTCTTGTTCTTCATTAAAATTTGCAACTAGATCATAAACAACCATTCATCATCATCACCATCATCATCATTGTCAAGCAATAGGTTATTGTTTTACTCAGCATTTAACAGTTTCAGAATACTAGTATATAGATGTATGGTATATAAGAAACAAAGGCTACAGTAGCATACCGCTGTTGAATAGTCAATCAATTGATTGAGAAGAAACATATCCGGGTTAAAAACTCCAACCGACATTAACTATAAGGGGGAAAAAGGAACACTTAAGTAAATGCCAATTCAATAGAAATGGGCGTTTTGATAACAAATGCCATATTCCTGACTTGGTATTTGGCGAGAAAGTTAATAAGTGAAATAATAATATGACGATGTATTATGAGTCTAGTTAAAAAAAAGCTTCGTTGATTAGTGTTTCTCATTTCTTGTTATTTTTGGGGTTTTTTTGGGTGTTTTTTTTTAACGATAACAAATATTTTATTCAATCATTTCCTGATATATAAATACCTAAGTAGCCCAGATCGCATACTTAGGGGCCCCTGTATTTCAACAGCCTCGCTTGACCAGGGAGAATATCAAATGAATTTATACAATAGTTTTACATACATAATTATATTTAAACAACCAATACAATTGATTTCACACCTGATAAGGCTTAAAGCATCACTGTATAATTAAATATCACTATCGTATATCCGGTTCACTGAACAAACATGACTTTTTGTGTTGATTTAAACTGGAAATACTTTAAAATTTGGTTGCGAAAATAAGTTATAGTTTGAATTGAAGAATTTTGATGTGAACGAACAGATATTGAAAGTATTCTTTAATATATATATATGGATTATAAAAAAAGGATAAACCAAATGTGGTGAGTACAAATATATTACGAAGCATAATATATGTGGTAATTTACTAATGTAACTAATATGCACAGACAAAGATTCAAATGATATAATTACACAAAAAAAAATGTTATTTTTCTTTCTGTTAAAATAACATATTGTTCACTACTTTATACACAAGATACAATAATAGTAGTATATATGGAATCGAACACACCTTTCGTTTAGAGCAGTAGAACTAAGTACATCTTCCTATATTTTTTCGATAAAGAGTTTAATTTTCGTTTTGCATATATACTTTATATCCGAGCGTAGCAGCAGTTTTAGCAAAGCCTGTATAGACTGCACATTCAGTTTAATTTTATCGAATTTGCATTTATTGACTTTATTACGTATTTTCCAAATAGCCCGTTTGAAATAAAGTATTATTGGATTAACAATGGTATTATTCGAATTCTCTGTGCAAATTCCTAATAAAATATCTTTTTCAACGAGAACCTCGTCGCTTATAAGGTTACAAAGTTGTAAATTTCTAAAAACTGTTTCTATCAATGGTTTAACATTGTTACATTGATAAAATAAATTCTCAAGAGTTTCAATATTATTTATTTCATCACATAAGTGACATAAGTGACATTTTCCATTTGACATGTGCATTATTTGCAGTCTGTTTTCTGTATATATAATCCTGTGTATACATTTCCATTGAAATTCTTTTAACTTTTCTATTAGTATTCATTTTACTTAGATTTAGCCAAATTTTTTACCAATTTATATACTCGCTATACACATTTTCCCATTTTGTTTCACACTTAGGGGTCTCAGTTATGTTAATGTTTAATTGAAGATATTTTAATGTCAAATCCTTGATTTTAATGATTGTATTGTCTGGATTTAAAAATTCAAGGTTTTCAGAAATTTTGATTTTGTTGCTTTTTAAAGCAGGTTGATCAGCGTTATTTTTAAAAATCTGCAAGAATGTTTGTGGTATGGAACTTTTAATTCGTGAATATTCCGAAATAGAATTACGTTTATCTATTAATTGTCTATATAATTCATTGCACGATTTAAAATCTTTGGTATTATCGTCCCATATATCACCAATAGTTTTGATCTGACTTTTTGAAAAGGAAGAATAAAATATAGATTTGCCCTGAAATAAAATATTTCAGTTTCCAAATAATGGCTGTTTTTTTACTTCCATTTCGTTAAATTTACCCTGTGTGATCTTTGTCCATTTTGACCACGATTGTAAAGCTTTTGTAATAATATGGTAGGTTTTTTATCTCAAGACCTGAAAGGTCAGAACATTTACACAGAAAAAGTTCATCCTCACCCTTATCACATTTTTTTAACCAAAATTTACCTATTGCATTCCAACTAGATAACGGCTTATGTAATATCGAATATAAAGATTTGATATATTTACTTTCTATCCAACTATCTAAATGTACAATCCCCATGCCCCCTTTTTAACATCTATAGCTAAACAACAAACCTTTCGGTCTACTTGATTCACCTTCACATCCAAAATAAAATTCCATATTATCTTATTCAATATGTTTTTTTGTATTTTTCAGGTAAACCTCTTATTTCTAACTCATAACCACACTGATATAATTAAATTTTTAACAATAAGGACTTTTCCAGAGTAAGACAATTTTCGACTTTTCCAGACGTGTACACAATTTTGTACTTTTTCTAATATTGATTTCCAAATTGTGTCATTGTCAATGTTATAACCATGGTGAATACCTAGTGTTTGTATGTTATCTGTTGTCCAGCTTATCTTTTTAAAAGTAGGTCGTCTGCGTTTATTTGCGCCAATATTTATTCCCTTAGTCTTTTCGTAATTAATTTTAGAACCCGATTCCTTTTCATATTTGTCTAATATTTCAAAAGATTTTTTTACAGAACTTTGATTTCTATTAAATAATTGCGTGTCGTGTGCAAACATATTCAATTTAATTTCTATTAGCTCCCCATTTTCTTCCCCAGGCAATATAATGCCTTGAATGTCTTTTTCTGCCCTTATTGCATAGGCCAAGGGCTCTGCCTGTAATATATATAAATAGGGGGCTATAGAACACCCCTGCCTGGCTGATCTAGAAATTGAAAAATATTTTGAGACGTGGCCATTTGTTCTAATACACGTCTTTGCACGTCTTAATAGCTTTTGAACCCAACCACGAAAATTGTCCCCTTAATTAAATTCCTTCATAACGAAGTCTAACCATCCCCATTCCATCCTATCAAAGGCCTTTTGTTGGTCTAAAAAGACAATTATACCCTCTTCATCTTCATCATCAATATATTTTATGATATCCTGTATCATTCTATTCGCTTCTGTTATATGTCTGCCTTTTACAAACCCTTTTTGGTCGGGATGTATAAGCTTAGGAAGGACTATTTTAATCTTTCTGCTAGTATGTTAGCTATAATTTTATAATCGCAATTCAGTAGTGTAAGAGGGCGCCAGTTTCGTTTATTTTCCTGTTCCCCGCCCTAAAATAATAATGTTAAAACTCCTCTATATTGCGAGTCCGACAATGTTTTTTCATTAAATATTTCTTGCAATAACGTACACAATTCTTCTTGTATGATATTCCAAAATATTACATAAAATTCAGATATAATCCCATCCTTCCTTGGGGATTTATTTGTTTTTATAATTTTTAGAACTTTCATTATTTCCTCCGCGGTAATAACACGGTCAAGTAATTTTTTGTCGTCATCGTTTAGTTTATTTTCGATGTGACTGGTTAAATCTTTAGCACTTTCCAAATTCCATACCTCGGAGCTAAATAAATTTGAGAAGAATTTAACTTGTTCATTTAGTATTTCGTCTATATTGTATTTATAATGTCCATTATCTGTTTTTATTCGACTCCATAATTTATTTTTTTCGTTTTGCTTTTCGAGATTGAAAAGTAGCTCGACGATTTTTTCCCTTCTTCCGCCCATTTTACACGCGCCCTTATTTTAGACGACTCTGATTTGTTCTCATAGTAATTTTTAATTAGCGATTCTATTTCAGTATTTTTATTTTTTTTAAGATTCAAGATTCAAAATTCTTTATTTCTCAAACACCATAAAGTTACAATGGTACAAAGAAGTTCATCAAAAGTTATATAATATAACACAAACACACATGACAAGATGAGATGAAAATATGAAATATAATAAAATTTCTGATATCTTATTTTCAACCTCCCCAGTCTTAGTACTATTTAATTTGAGCTTTTCTAATTTCTTTTCAAGGTTGATAATATAACTTTTTTGAGAATTTTCGTTTAATAGTTTACTTACTTCCATTGTTACCTTATTTATTTGTGATTTTGTTACATCCCACATGTCCCACCAATTTTGAATTTTTGCGAACTTACTTTTTTCATTTTTCCAGGTTTCCCACCAAATTTTTAATGCATTCTTAAATTCTTCACTTTTGATTGTATTTATATTCATTATCCATATACCCGGACCTCTTTGTATTTCATCAAGTTTTAATTTGAATGACACAATATCATGATCGCTAAAAGGACAATGCGCGATACCAACATTGTAAACTTTATTTGACAGATTTTTATTACAAAAGATATAGTCTATGCTAGACTTTGAATTTCTTCTCTGAAATGTATACCGTTTATCTTTTGGATATCTGTCACTCCAAATATCTGTTAGATCATATTGTGACAATAAAAAAAGTAATTCCTTTGTACCAATGTCATCACGATTATGAGAGGGATTTCTATCAATTGTTTTGTCAAGAGCACAGTTAAAATCCCCTACTAAAATATTGTAATGGTCTACACTATCGTCTGTAAAATTACCAAAACAATTATGAAATGATTCAAAAAGCCGTTTCCTCTCGATGCCACTATTGTGGGCATATATATTAGTAATATGATAAATCGCACTTTCGGTTTTGATGCTACATTTTATTATTCGACCGTTTTGCGGGTTGCTATTATCAAACATGACTTCGCCGGGACAATTTTTTGTTTGTAAAATAGAGACACCACGAGAATCACTGGTTCCGTAATTCCAAACACTTTTATTGCCCCCATTTAACTTCCATTCGTTTTTCCATTGCGCTATATCATTTACGGTGCAATGTGTTTCTTGTAGACAAATTAAATCATATTTTTTGTTAGCTAACCAATTGAAAACTAAATTACGTTTCTTTTTATCACGTAAGCCGTTTACATTCAAAGTTATGATTTGGATCGACATTCTTTAGTAGTTTTTTTTTAAAGTTCACGATTTGATTTACATTTTAACACCGCTATGCCTCGTTGATTTAATTGAAAGTTCACGGTCAAAGCCACCGTTTTAAGTTAACTTTCAAGTTTACGAGTCATTGACCAATTAAAACAATACACATTTGGTGAACACATTTCAAATTTCCCACCTAAAATAATAACATCACAGATACATCGATACAGTTTGAAGAACAATACATAGAACAATAATCTTAAATAGTAATTCTAAAGCTGCAAATCAGTAGAATAAAACATATGTACATATAACATTGTTGGATTGATTTGTTGTTTTTATTGTTGTACATGAAAAGTAGCAAATACGATAGTAATTTCGGTTTGTGTATTATTTATTACTCATAATCATCTGGGGAACCTGGTTTACTTTGTTTACTGTCTTATTTTGTAGACATTGGCGTCAGCGATATGTCACTAAGTTTGCGCTTGGTGTCACAAGGACGACGAGTGTTCTGATTTGGTGACATCTTAGGTTGAAGACACTCACGTAGTTTGACACGAATTGTTTGGGCCCCTAAAATTGTGATGTGAACTCCACTAGCATATGTTTTTTCATAAAGTGCCTTAACCACGTTGCCATTTTTTGTTAAGATATTGTCTACATCAATATAGGTCAGCACTTCATCTTTGAGACACAATTTTTCCAAAAATTTATTAACATGTGTAGCTGTTTCATTGACTGTGTGATTACGATTACTGTAACCTTTTCTCGGAATAATACCACACACACCAATATCCGCATACGGAAATGCTTGTTTAACTTTAACAATAGCCTGTGTTGCATAAACATTCACCTGATCACTGTCGGGCTTGTTTTTACTCAAGTCATTAGTATCTAAGCTTATGTTGACCTTGTCTACATTTGAGCCATTGCTTTTCACACGATGATTTTCAAAAGCCGCACCCAAACACTGATCTTTTTGGTCTAGAGTGGCACCATTTATAGAGGCATTGATCAAATTGTCCTCAAATTTACCAACTCTCAAACAATTTGATGCTCCTAACATTACATTTGTTCCCTTTGATTTGGTGTGGTATGTGTTAGATGTTTGTAGATGGTTTGTTGCCACTTGTAATGGGTCGACGGACTGACTTTCATTTTTGTCGTTTTCTTCAGCTTCTCTACCTTCGAGAATTTCGCCATCATAATCTCCATAAGACTTAATCATAGTATGGTGTTTAAAGTCAGCGCAATCATTACGGACATGACCGCTTTTTTTGCAGAAGGATCATTTGGATTCGTTAAGACAGTCTCGTGCAAAATGCCCAATTTCTGAACAGTTATAGCAGCGCTTACTATGATCTGGTTTGTCTTTGCAAGCATAGGAAGGGTGGTTTCTTTGTTTACAATGAATACATTCTGTTCGACCATTGTCGGCAAACATTCAGACATCATATCTACCAAATGTTGTTTTGTTTGGTATTGTCGGAGCACAATTAATGATTTGAATATATCCTGAACCATTTTCTATATTTTTTCCTCGAATATATCCCCGCTTTACTGAACCCGGGACGACTTTGCAATACTGAAGCATTTGTGTAGCGAGATAGCAGTCATTTAGTTCACAAGGAAGGTCTTTGATTGATATGTTTGTTCTTGTGTTGTCTACCTCAATAAATTTGACGCTTCTGTTTTTTATTGTTAGATCACACTGTACTAACCTTTCTTTGGCATCTATGTCACTTAAAGTTACAACACAGTTTTTTTTTCGGTCAATTGGATGGATTTAACACTCTCTAATTCTATTTGTTGTTTTAAAGTTCTTTTATTATTTTATCGTGTGTTATCCCCTTAAAGCCACGAATATAGAAATGAACCGAAAGTGTTCTTTGTATATTGGCCATTTTGAAAAACTGGTGAGTTGAGTTCAGATGTCACACAGATAAAATGTCAATAGAATTTCACTATTTCCTGACTAAAAAAGTCTATAAACACAGGAAACACATAGCTAAATCCTTTATGCATACGAAAGTCCAAACACAATTTGGCTCCAAGAATGTTTTACAACAGAAAATCGAAGATTTATCGGAGCTCAAAAATACACGCACTCTACAAGCAAGGGACATAACACCTCCATTATTGTTTTTAATATATATTAACTGTTGGTTTCCCTGTTGGGATTGTTTTGCACTAGAAATTTAGGGGCCTTTTATAGTTGATATTCGGTGTGAATAAAAGGTCCATGTTGAAGGCCGTACTTCGATCTATATTTGTTAACATTTACAAATTGTGACTTGAATTGAGAGTGAACGTCTCATTTACTCTCATAATAAATTTTCTTATTTATATTTACAGATGAGATTCGAGCAAAGAAGTATTTAAAACCACGGCATGGTAACAATTTTCCAGAAAAGCAAACATGGGATAATACGTTAGTAGAAGAAGGTAATCAATTAATCAATTAATGACAAAGCAAGTTTAAAAACATATTTTTGCATAGTGCTTATTTTGTCATCTTTAACTGCCAAGATTGTAAAGTATGTAGGAAAAATCTGATGATTTTATTTGTAAATGATCTTTCCAAGATTTTAGTTTTATATGTTAGATAAACTGTAATATAGCAGCAGTATCTATCTGCAAAGCGTGTTCATCAAATATTGAATTCATGAATAAAAGAAGACTGCAGCCATGCATCAATGGGACATCAATATGTACTATTTTTGTAGAGCCTGCAACATCAACGGCAAAACAAATTTATCTAATAATTTCCTAACATCACTTTGTAAAACCTTCATGGAATTTTGTGATCAAAAGGCAGTTTCAAGAGCAAAATTTCAAAAATATTTTTTTCATTTTTCAATATTTTACTACTAAAAGATCAGGATTAAATTGTCTCGTCTGTTAAAGAAGTTGCTGAGTGCTAGCCACAGAGATACCAATCTGTTGGTTTAAACATTTATCAGAAAAGATTTTCCTAGCATGAACATCATTTCATGGATCAAGGAAAATGTTATTCTATAAAGTTCATTTATCAAATACAATGAGGAATATACTAGTTTTGTGGTTCATTGGTAAGTTTTTGTGGTTTTGGTCTCTTTTCCAAATGCTTTCTCCAAAAGCTTTACTATATGTTGTTTATAGAATGGTCGTAAGTTGTACACGTCTGTATTTTTAAGTCTGTCCTGTATTTCGAGAAGACAAGTTGAGTACATGCTATGGTAGAGAAGACACTACCCAGACACAGCTTTTTACACCAATAAATACCTACAAAGATAAATCGCATTTCAGGTATTGCATATAAATTGAAAATTGTTTTTTATTGCCCTCCCCATCCCTCCTGAAATTCGCTAGATGAAGGGGACATTCAGTGGTGTGACCCTGGAAATCCTTCCTTCCATCTTTCTTTCCGTTCTGTTTTAATTTCCCACTTGTAACTTAAATTGTTCTCATCCAAATTTTGTGAAACTCCCACGCAACTCAAACATTCAGACACAGATTGAATTTGGAAAGTATATCAACTACCATTCTAGAGTTATGCCCTTTAACGACTATAAAAATTGCAAATCTTTTATTTGCGGACTCAAACTGTCGTTTTCCTCATCCAACGTTTATGGAACTCTTTAACAATGTTAAGAACTCATAGACAGAGTTTGAATATGTGCAGTGGATTAAATACTTAGCAGTTTATGAGTATTTTTTTTCATTTGTCTTCTACAAATTTTATCTAAACTGCAACACAATGCCAAGAGCCAACATTTGGGCGGTCAGTTACTTGCTGTTTTAGGTTTGTTAGATATAAGAAGATGTGGTAGGAGTGCCATTGAGATAACTCTGCATCAGATTTATAATTTTGATAAAGTAAATCATTTATGTCAAAAGTTTGCCTTCAACAGACAGTCTTGGCTCAACGGAACAGGAAGCTATAAATGGCCTTAAAATGAGCAGAGTAAATATTCAAACAGAAAAGCCAACTGTCTAATCTTATAAAAATTGAGAAAAAATATCAACTTCATAATAAAACGACAACCACAGAACAGCAGGTTCTTGCCTTAAGACAAGTACAAACAGATGAATGCCCCTTTACAACATCGAAAACTGCAATGTTTTTCGTTTCCACACCATAAATTAAGTGTGTCTTTACATACAAGTGTTTGCACCAGTCCTAAGTCAGGAATCTGATGTACAGTAGTTGTTGTCTGTTTAGGTAGTTCATACGTGTGTCTCGTTTCTCGTTTTTATATGGATTAGACCGTTGGTTTTCCCGATTTGAATGGTTTTACATTAGTAATTTTTGGGGCCCTTGATAGCTTGCTGTTTGGTGTGAGCCAAGGGTATGTGTTGAAGGCTGTACCTTGACCTATAATGGTCAACTATTATAAATTCTTATTTGGATGGAGAGTTGTCTCATTGGCACTCATACCACATCTTCCTATATCTAAGTATTATAAAACTCATATTTAATGATAAGACCGTTAACTTGCAGACAGAATTAAAATTTTGGCAGTGAGTCACTCATTGTTATAGGGTTATAAATGTTGATTGGATGGCTAACATTGCGACGTTCATTATTCTTATTAACCTTTGATATTGTAAAGTGAACACAAGAATGATTATAGAAAGTCTTCTACAGATTAGCCATCTTTAATTCTTAATATTTAAAAAATGCAATCTTTGATCCGGATCAGGCAATTTTTTAAAAATCTTTTTCTTTGAAACATCAAGGATAAAGGTCTTTGTAATCATAAATTAAGGATTTAAAGACTCTTTATAAATATAACTTGTTTGGAATCCAATCATGCTGACATATTTATTGTTTTATTGTCCAATGCTATTTGCAATTCAACGTATTTAAAGAATTTTTATTTAAAAGAGGTTTCAACGTTTCATTTAGTGTGCTATTTAACAAAATCGCAAGCTGTTCAATAGAGTATTGTACTTGTTAACATTTTGTTGACTATACAATTTTCATCTCTCATCAAAGACATATTTGAATATTTATTGCAAAAGGTAATAATTTGTAGTCTATTTTATGGTCAATGTTCTCAATCCACACACTAAATCACATTAACCAAATCAAACAGTTTCAATTCTCGTGAAGGAAGACGAGTTGTTTTCTCTCAGTTCTTTATAACCAGGGTATTTTATCTTTCTTCTTGACAGATGTTGATAATAGTTTGACTAATCCTGTTTGTGCTGAAATACCACATGTGATAGATAAAACAAAGTCCGGAAGAAACATCAAAGGTATGAAGATTAGTGTGTATAGTCTTTGACACTTTATTCTTCATCGCATCCATATGCTATTTCAAATACTTTAAATTGGTTATTTACTCCTATATTTGTCCTGTGAAGTCATATATAAAACTGAAAACTATCAACCAGTACTTTTCATGTCAATTCGTCATAATTTCTTAATTATAGAAGTGAGGTGCTTTGTTTATCAAATCAATTTTTTGTTAAGGAATTTTGGTAAAATATAGACAAAGGACACAAAAAAGACATTCACAGGTATTCTGTAAATGTTTTTAAATATCTGGGTCTCTAAAATTTTGAGAAGAAATGCTTAAAAATAAGGGATGAATGAATTATTTGCAGACGTCTTATAAAACTGTAGGTCTGAATGGCAAACATGCTGACTTTAATGACACATGATTACCGGTTTATTTTGTTGCAGCTGATCACAATAAAGAAAACTAAGAGACGTTTTATTTAGAAGTAAATTAAACACTGACATGTTGTGTGCTTTTGACTTTTGAAAATACAAGCAGTTTGAATGAAAAACATTCATTTATTTCAAATAGCTTTAAAATTTTGCTACCGCTGAAGTTTTAAATTCTTATCAACGAATCTTGAGGTGATATCTGAACTTATACTACAAAAGGTTATAATCTCAATAATTTCTCATTCTACTATATGGTCAATGTCATGAAACCACATAGTTGAATCTCATAAATGAAAAGCTTCAACTCAAAGAAGAGTATTCCTTATAAAGGAGGAATGCAAGTTTTCTTACAATTCTATATAACCATTGTATTTTATCTTTCTACTTTTTTGACAGATGTTGGTGATAGTTTGACCGATCCTGTTGCTGATGACGCACCACATGGGAAAGAAGAAACACACGATGGAAGAAACAGAAAAGGTATATTATACCCCTCACAATGAATAGCAGTGTATATGGTTCTTGACACAGTAATTTTTTTGTCTAGATGCAATCTGAATACTCATAAATAGCGATTTACTCATATATTTCTCCAACGAAGTCATATCTGGTAAATATCAAAAAGAAACGTCTTAGAAATAAAGAATAGATCATTTGCAGACGTTTTAAAACACTGAAGGTTTGAAAGACAAGAATGTTCACATGAATGACAAATAATAACCTGTTTTTTGTTGCAGATAATCACAATAAAGAAAAGTGAGAGAATTTTACTTAAGAAAAAGATTAAACATTGACATGATGTGTGCTTTTGATTTTTAAAATCACAAGCAGTTTGATTAAAAAACATTCATTTATTTCAAATCGTATTAAAATGTGGTTACCGCTGAAGTTTTTAAATCTCATCAACGAATTTTGAAGTGATATCTGAACTTATACTACGGTTATTGTTTTAAGAATTACTCATTCTACTTTATGTTCAGTGTCATGAAACCACATACTTGAATCTCATAAATGAAAAGCTTCAACTCAAAGAAGAATATTTCTCTTAAAGGAAGAATACAAGTTTTCTTACAATTCTATATAACCATTGTATTGTACCTTGATCGCTTTTTTGTGCATTTTCCATTTGATCTTTTTTGTGATAATTTTCCATATTATGCTACTCGCTTGAGATGGAAAAATTATCGCTAGATACTAAAGATGCTCGTAGCTTTGCTAATAAATTTGACATGAAATTGACAACGTCGTCATAGGTAAAATAGCGATAAACAGATTATCATTGGTCATTTCAACTCGATTGCTTTTCAATCTCGTTGAGAAGATCAACGATAATCTATAATTCTACCTTTTTGACAGATGTTGATAATAGTTTAACCATTCATGTTGCTGGTGACGTGCCCCATAGGAAGGAAGAAACAAATGATGGAAGAAACAGAAAAGGTAAGTCATACCCTCATTATGAAGAGCATGCATATAGTGTACATAGACTTTGAAACAGTAGTTTTCATATCCAAATGCTATCTATGATACTTGAAATTGAATAGTTAATCCTGCAGGTGTCCAACAAAGTCAATGTGACAAATTTCATAGAGTACTGTTCAGTTCTGCTGTATGAGCTGCTTTGTTTACCAATGAAATTTTTCCAGCAACTAAATGAAAAACAATAATAAAAGTGTAAATAAATCTGTTACACAACTGTCCCAGGTTATTGGATGGTTGGGAACGCGCAAATATATAACTTTGCAACATTCTTAATGTGCCTGTCGCATTTCAGGAACCTATAGTTCAGTGATTTTCGGTATTGCATGTCAGTCGAATTTATTTTTCATGTATTGTATTGTTACAAATACAGCCGTTGGATTTTTGAATTAAAATTTTCATATTTTTTCATATTGAGGCCTATCTATCCGACTATATGAAGTGGGTTTTCTCATTGTTGAAGGTCGTATGCTTGCCTATAATTGCTTTCATTGACTGCATTTGAACTAGGATGGATAATTGTCTCATACCACATCTCCTTAATGTCTTGTAGTGTGTAGGTCATTTGATTTTTTGTCATTTTTCGTTATTGTTTTATGTGAAGTGACTCGTTATTTATTTTATAATTCGTATAAGTAAATCTAGGGGAAAATATGTTTTGCAAATAAGAATACTTAAATTATATGATTCCAGTAGAAGTAAATTTTCATCATCAAATTAAAAATATGTTTTAAAAAATCAGTAGAATTATATTCTTGATTATTTGATATGCTTGAAGATTTCAAATTGTAAAACTCTCCGAAAAAATATCATAGATAGAAAGGTATAAATCTATAAAATTTTTAACTTTTCGTATGACTATTTCTTTGTTATGATATACTTCGAATTGCTTTTACAGATGGATGTTTTGTAAGATTGATTGGAGTCATTTATTTACTTCTGTATGTACTAAGCTATCAGAAAAAATTGTTTGGAAAATGTACAAAGAGCTGTAAAGGTATGAATCTTGTTTAAGTCTGGCGTACTAAATTATAATCCTGGTACCTTTGATAACTATTAAAATTCCAAATAATAATGTGTATTTATTCAAAATGTTTCTAATTATTTGTTCTTAATTGAAAACATATTCTAGCCTTCCAAATTAGGGCTATTTCATAAAAACATACTTGAGACCCAGGAAAGGCACTTTGAAATCTGTACTATTGGTAAGTGTCAAGTAAAGTGGAAATTTTATTGAAATTCAAAATGATCCTCTATAGATGGGAACATCATTATGAAAGTGCCTTCCTGGGTAACGTGTATGTTTAAATATCCCTTTCTCAACGCGATATGTGGACATAAAAACAACGGGCGTCCTTCTGTATGGTTATGTTAGCACTTTAACGTATAAAAATCTTGACAGATGTTTATAAAACTTATATAGGTTTATATCAGCAATGTCTTGGACAAGTTCCTATGTTTTTCTAGTCTGTAATACAACAATTTAGTTGAATATTTTCTTATGAAAGAATCTTTACTGCACACTCATCTATACATTGTTTATCTCTTATTGAGAAATCACACAGGTATATGAAATAATTCATTGGGGCTGTAATTTCTAATGATTCTACCATGGGTTCTTTCTTAAAGCTTAATTTCAACCACAAGCTGTTGCTTATTTTCATGGATCCTTAATAATGGTTAGTTTATGTTTTACTTGTAGTAACGCTCAAAGAGTCGATCTTAAAAACTTTCAACAAATATGTGATCATAATTAGTAAAGCTGGCAATACATTACATCATCAGCACTCTTGTTTTTACAGGAGTACAAAAAAATAAAGGAATAGCTGTCATATGTTTTTCACTGATGATAGGATTTGGAGGTGGTGCTTCATCTTCGAACGGTGTCTGTTCAGGTAACAGCTATTAATTAAATAAATTAGCGTTGTCATCGGTTAACCGGTTAACCGGTCGAACGACCGAATACCGAATACCAAAAACGCTAACCGGTTAACCGGACTTTTTTCCAATTTTGATAGATTTGATATAAATTTGTATTGAAATCATTAAAAAGTTAGTTTTTATTTAGAAATTGTCGTCGTGGTAATTAATTTGACATATCAATTGTCCAGTTTATTGATTGCTTTTGTTTATCCCAAAAAACATAGAATTAATTAGAACTTGTCTCTCAGCTCAGGGCAGGATCTTAAAGAAACATAGTTAGTATACATATTTTTTTAACAGTGACTTTAAATCAGTAATGCGATTAAATTTAACGATTTACTTCATTATTTCGTTTTTTTATCTAATATTATGTAAACCTACATCTAAATGTCTAACTTCCGTCGTGCAAGGCTTAGTCTTACTTGAAACAAAATGCTAACTCAAAAATTGACACTGATACGACATCTTATATATATGTGTGTGTGTAGGGTACTATTGAAAATGCTTTCAAACACCAACTTAAACTACCGGTTAACCGGTTAATCAGTTGAACGATTGTCCGAGTAACCGGTTAGGCAAAACTGTACGATTTGACAACACTAAAATAAATAGAACATTTACACTATTATGAGTCAGTTTCACGAAAAAAAAAAACGATTAAGATTGATCGTAAGTCATAAACAATTCAGTATACTTTATCATTTTGAGTCTGTCTTTCTAAGTAGTTATAACATGGTCATCGAAGTACAAAATGTAGCAAGGAAGTGCTGAATTGTCTAAGTTAGATTAAGAAATTTTTTTATTTGTTTTTAACTCACTGTGACTTTTTTATAAATCCTCTGAAACTACTTGGCCAAATTTAATAAAACTTGACAACAATTAGCTTTCAAGTATTTAGTAAAATGTGAATGATCACCCCACCTGCCAGTTCAAGCAATTAGGCTGAAATGTCTAAAACAAAATAACATAGGAGTTATATTAATTTTTCGTTTATCATCTTGCAATCTGCTATAATAAAACAAATCTGTTAGAGGCATCCTTTTAAGGATGTATATTCACATCAAAACTGTTTGAGGACTTCTCATATGAGATTTATATTTCCCCTATTAAAATCATGAATTTTACAAATTCTTATCATTATTGCCTAATATCTTGAAAACTGTAATCATGGTAATAACTAGAGAGAACTTTTTAATCAAAAATGATTAAAAGACAAGATCTACAAATAGCTCTAATGGCCAAATTCGTCAGTCTATCCTTTGTGGCGTTATTGCTCTTTAATGACATTTTCCCCAATATTCTATGTGGTTTTTCTATTATCTTATAACTATCATTGATAGACAGATAGATACCTGAATAGCAAACGATATCAGTTTATTTTGACCTTGACCTCATTTTATGGTTCATTGGTAAAGTTCAGTTTTTGTGTTTTGGTTTGTTTTAAAAATACTGTAAGCATCGGGTCTTATTTATTTGGTGTGTTGAATGAATGAACATGTCGGTCTTGCCTTGATGTAATTTTCATGGAAAAGATTTCTTAACTTTAAATATATGATTTTATGTATTTTGTTTAAGTTTCAAGTCATTTAGAAGGGATTCCATCTGAATCATTAGAAGTTGGAAAAGATATGAAACTGATTTGCAGACACAATTGTAGTAAAGGTACACCTAGATGGGACCAAGATAAGCCGAGAGGTAGAGAGCTCACCTATAACGGAAATGTTCTTACACCAAATAAACAAAAAATAGAGTTGGAAATAATCGAGAATGAATACAACATCATTTTTCTGAATGCCACATTTGCAGATATCAATTCCACGTATACCTGTCATTATGGTTTTGATTGGACACATATCAGCCCAATTAATTATTATAAAGGTATATATTGATATATAGGAAAACCTGTTTATTATACTTTTGTATTGTCTTCATATGAGATATATTCTAACCGTTGTTAGTTATAGAAGTGTTTGAGTAGATAATGTTTCAGGAGAGATGACTGTTAACTTTATATTTTTTCCGACGTAGTCGGTATAGTTTCGGTTTGTGCCCTTTGAACTTAAGGACGCTTAACTATGGCAACAGAATACGCATGCTCGAAAATCCTTTCTTTGATTGGACAAAATGCTGTCATGGTGGGTGATTTGGTTGTGTTTGAAAAAACCTCTCGTTAACTATATCGTGATAGAAAGCAAGTGAAAAACTATAAATATTTGAACTAGATCTTACAAAGATTTATATTTTTATTAAAATAATTGTTTCTCCAATAGCTCTTTGCATCCGTGACAGCTGTTCATTCGGGACAATTATATAATTTTTAATGTAAACTTTGTTCATGTACGAACGTACATGACTTTTAGAACGCACCTTCGCATATGAGATTTCCGCGGGGTTTTGGTGAATGTAAACAGAAAGATAAGAGGACCGAGAATACTGAACACAAACAGAGAAAACGTTATTTAAATGGTATTTTTGTGCTTCTGAAGGTTATCGAAATGATAGTTTTGAACATATACTCAAATTTAAATATGTCGGATATATTTTTTAAAAATAGTTCTTGTTAAACTTAAGATGACATTGTAGTTAAGGTAGTTAATTTTATGATCAAATCAGTGAACAAAGAATATGAAAATATGAAATAAAAACCATTGAATTCATGATAATACAATTTGTTATTATATTCAATTAAACCCTACGTTAAATATAATTATGGTAAAATAATATACTTTCAAATTTGAAGAGACTTCCAATTTAGTCAAGAATATGACAGTTGTTTTCCATTCGTTTGATGTGTCTTAGTATTTCGTTTACCATTTGATAAGGGACTTTCAAGCATAAAGAAGGCATGGAAAAAATATCAACAGATTGTATAGAACTAAATCTTTACTAGAACTAACCAAAATGAGTTTTTATAAGAACTTCTAATTAATAATATAACGGTTTTGTTTCGCTGGCCACCGAAAAGTTTGTAAGTTACTGTCATTCAATTTATTTATGATAGAAAGGCATATCTGCATGCCAGCTTTTTAAAATCCCTGAATGGGTAAAAAAAAAAGTTTCACAGCATTTTTGTGTGCATGTTTGTTTATTTGTACTGAAGAAATAGTGTCATATCTCTTCTTTTTTCTTATTTAAAATTTTGTTGATATGTTTATGATTTTATGGTACCATAATATTCTTTAAAAGCAGACTTCATTGGTTTCATTTAAATTCATATTTTAATAATCACATTAAGCTCATAACAATAAAAATTTCTCATGAACAATTTAAGAGTAACATGCTTGCTTGAATGTTTTGATTTGTTTTGATTTGTTCATCATTTGAAAAACACAGAGACGTTTCTGTTGTTCTTGGTATTAGTTTTGATCTTGGAATGACGATGGATGAAAAAGTTAAACAGGTCTTGCATGCTTTGAAATGTCATCCAGGCCAACATGTTCATTTTTGCATTTTCTATGGCAGACTTTCCAACATATTCTTTTAGTTATGTTTGCCAACACACCACTAAATTTAACCTTGTTTTCCTCTTAAGCAAGGATTAATATTGAGAGACCAATTAAAAATCAATTAAAGGTAGGGTAAGAAAATTTTATCAATAATTCGTTCACTATGATCACAAATTTTGCACCCAGATAGATAAGGTTATATTTACTAGTTAAGAACACGATTTGAATTTACGTGTTTGCAATGCTTTCGTTAGTCACGAGTGAAAATATGCACAATCACAACAGGGAATGGTTTTGATTGACAAGTAATTAATGGTCACTATCCTCTCTCTTGATAAAAGTTTAAAATTGAGAACCAAAATATGATTTGTATTGACGTTCACAAAATCATGTTCCATGGATTTTTCACAAGCAATTGAAACAATGGATTATAATCATGCAGTGCACGGCATCATAAAGATTGCCAGGAATGTATAGACGTCAAGAATAGCTTTATTTTCATCCCTTGACGTTTTGTCCTAGGGGGAAATTACTGTACTAATTTCAATTGCTCTGGAATTTTAACTAAAAGTATTTTCTTTTTCTGATGGATCAGTGATATTGCCTAAATATCCAATTGATGTATTGATCTTGTTATTTTTTATGTACATGATGTGTTAGTTTGTGTCAGCACATAATGCCCTTTTTCTTTTGTTTTCCATTTACTTTGTTTTGGGGAACTTGAGGGGCGTATTTATAATCCTTAAACTTTTCTGACTGCACACTGAATAGAAATACTGTAACCTCACTTATACTATTCCAATAGTACTTTATGTTTGCATCAGTGTAAAAATCTCAACCATGTATACTTTTTAATTTTTTTTATAACCACCAATTGACTTTTCCTACCCCCTATGTAAGTAGGCAAGTAATACTATTGCAAGCATTTTTTGTGTTTCATGGAACTAAAAGTAAAACGTATTCAAAAAAAAATTGTTTTCGTATTTTCAATCCTTCCTACAGATGATTCAATCAGTAAACAATCAGTCTATGAGGACAAATGTATAACAAGTAACTAGTGTGTTCCATGTAACTTACATCAAAACTTCAAACATAAGATTTTTTTTCTATTTTCAGTTCTTCCTACAGATGCATCAATTAATAAACAATCAGTCTATGAGAGCAATGTTTTGAATGGTACTTTAGAGTTTAGAGAGGTTTATCCTTTGCCAGAGTGTGTTCGTTACTGTGATGTAAGTATATCAATATGATGAATATTTTAACATACATGTCATTTCTTAAGTAGTCAATGTGAGTCTTTTATGACAATTACAGAACCAGTCCTCTCCATATTAGGGACCATTTATAGAAAAAACAATTTACAAGGATAGCTACTTTTCCGTCAAAGTTTTTTTACGACCACAAAAACATTTAGCGCTGTAGATTGGTATCCGTCGTCGTCGTCATCGTCGTCAGCGTCGTCCAAAGACACTTAGTTTCCGGACAATAACTCTAGTTTAAGTGAATGGGGCTTTATGAAATTGACTCAAGGTATGAAACCACAAAAGGAAGGTTGAGATTGATTTTGGGGGTTATAGTCTCAGCAATTGAGGAACAAGAGACCCAAAAGCGATAAAAATAAGTATTTTTTCTAGTTACCAGACAATAAATTGTGTGTAAGTGAATGGATCTTTCTGAAATTGATTTTATATTAGTTTAAGTTAAGGTCAAAAGGGTCCAACATTTAATTTTGTTTGATTTTAACAAAAATTGAATTATTGGGGTTCTTTGAAATGCTGAATCTAAACATGTATTTAGATTTTTTATTATGGGCCCTGTTTTCAAGTTGGTCCAAATTTGGGTCCAAAATTTAATTTTTGTATGTTTGATTGCAACAATAATTGAATGTATCGGGTTCTTTGATATACTAATTTCTAACCATGTATTTAGATATATGATTTTTGGGCCCTGTTATCAAATATGCCGGATTAAACTGTGTCTTCAGATTTGAAATTATTTATCCTGTTTTTATATTAGTCTACATTAAGGTTGAAAGGGTCCAACATTTAATTTTGTATAATATTTACAAAAATTGAGTTCTTTATGTTCTTTGAAATGCTAAATCTAAACATGTATTTAGATTTTTTATTATGGGCCCTGTTTTCAAGTTGGTCCAAATTGGGGTCCAAAATTTATAATTCCAACAAAATTGAATGTATGGGGTTCTTTGATATGCTAAATCTAACCATGTCTTTAGATTTTTGATTTTTGGCCCTGTTATTAAATTGGTCCACATTGAGGTTAAAAGGGTCTAAAATTAAACATTGTTTGATTCCATCAAATATTAAATTCTTATGATTCTTTTATATGCTGAATCAATCCATGTATTTAGATTTTGAAAATTGGACCATTATACCTAAATTTAAAGTTTTGAACTTCATTAGACCACATTTGTTATGTGTCAGAATCCTATGCTTTGTAAAATATTTAACAAAATTCAAAATTAAGCTTGAACGTTGTACCCAATTGTTCAGAGTTCGACATCTGCGGGCGTATCAAGCTATGCCCTGCGGTTCCCATGAAATAGCCGATAATGCAGAAAGTGCTGCTTAAACACTAAAAATTCAATGAAGATAAAAAATTCTATGACACACATTTTTTCGATGGACTTCCTTTTGCCACTTGATTTGAAAAGTATTGATTGACTAGTTAAGTCATATATGTTGATCTGTACTATGATTGATTGTCACTTAAATTTCCAAATTCATAAATAGTTATCAAAGGTACCAGAATTATAATTTAGAACGCCTGACGCGCGTTTCGTCTACATAAGACGCATCAGTGACGCTCATTTCAAAATATTTATAAAGCCAAACAAGTACAAAGTTGAAGAGCATTGAGGCTTCAAAATTCCAAAAAGTTGTGCCAAATACGGCTAAGGTAATCTATGCCTGGAATAAGAAAATTCTTAGTTAAATAACGCCAATGGTATAATTAATATCTCCCCTTCTCTATCGGTCCAAATTAAACAAAAACAAAAAAGAAAGAAAGTAGATGTGGTATGATTGTCAAAAAGAGACCTCTCAGCAAAAGATCAAATTACACAGGACTTAACATTTATAGGTCACGGTATGGCCTTTCAACAATGAGTAAAAGCCATACGTATGTATATAATAGGTTAAACAAGGCACCGACATGACAAATGGCTTTGTGGAACAATTTGATATCTCGTTTTTGCATTCAAAGGGCCTAACATTTTTAGGGCAGATCTTCTTTCTGTAAATAGTGTATATCTGAAATCAAATTTTACAATAATATATTTACTCTCAGTGCATATCAGTATAACCCTACATACCTTTTTATACTGGTTAGCATACCTTTCAATGCCAACTTATACCAGTATTTAACCAACTCGTACATTTACGAAATCATACTTATACAGACTTTTATCCAATCATAAAGGAACATACAATTTGGCTAATTTGTATATCTGCATGATTACCAAAAGTTATTATAGATTGAAAACAATCCGTGTGCTCTTTCGTGGGAAATACCTGCCTCACAGTTATGTTTTGCTTTCCAGGATAAAAGACAAAAGAAAATACCTATATGTAAAACATGCAAGATATGGAAAAGACACTTTTATAAAGTTAAATTGATTTTCAACATAGCTTTGAATAATACAATCTGCAGGTAAGAAAATAACAAATGTAAGAAAACCTGGTTTCATATAGTCCTTATTCTTTTAAGTTATGGTAAAAACTGCGTACAAGTGATAAACTGTAAAACGAAGATTAGAAGATTTGGGAATTTAGGTCAGGAGTTTATACCGCAGATCAGAAGTTTTTCTTTTGATAGTTTATTGTCACAAAATGTATTTTTCTGATGTAAAAAGTGTTGTTTTAGTATATTTTTTCTCCAGTCTTTCATCAATGTCATATCAATGGTTTTACTCAATGAATTTAGTTAAAATATTTGAATGATTTTAAAAGAATTTGTTTCTGGTTTAGTTTTCATTACTGATTGTTGACTGCTCATGAATTTTGCACTTAATTTTTGTATTCCCTTTGAATACAAAGAGAGAATTAAATTATACAATGTTATAGTGTTTTATTCATACTTTCATCTTTATTATTTGTACTCTCTGTCATTGACGAAGAGTCTGCTGTGTAGATGTTTTCGAGGGGGGCGGGGTCTTACAAATTGACCCTAGTTCTGATAATGAACCATTTAACAATTTGTTTACTTTCCAAATTGAAAGAAAAAGAAATAAAAAGTGTGGCGGGAAAATAATAATGTTGTTTTTGTTCAATCAAATCATCTGTCTTTTATTTTTTTCAGGGAAGAAAATGTTTCAGTAAGATGTGCTGTTGGCAGAGATAACTTTACGTATGACTTTTCTAAATTGCCAAAAAGAAGTGAGTATGAGTAAATCAAGGATTTAAAAGCCCTCAAAATCTCCATCCGTCTGTAAATAAACCCATGTTGATACGCTTGTTTCAAAATAAAGGTGGCAAAATAAAATGACAATCATTTTATCTTGAGCATTTTTATTGGGAAGGGATCTTCTGACCTTTATCTAAAATTTATTTTACTCATGGTTTATAGTCTTTCTTGTAATCTCCTATTACTATAAACAAAAGTCGACTATATCTTGTGGATTAGATGATTGTAATGTTTACAAGTACTACCGGGAGTGTTCATTCGAACGTGACCTAATTTCAAGGTTCATTGGTTTACATTAAGTTTTCTTAGAATTTCTACGCAATATATATAAGTTAACTTTATTGTGTATTTGGAATGATTGGTTGGTGATTATTTTTGACAAACAGGGTAAACTTGATCTTGACTTCTTTAAATGAACATTGATGTTTTAAAAGTTTCCTTCAAACTCCGAAGTAAGACCTGGACACTAAAGACTATCAACAATAAATTCCACAAACAGCGGTAAACATTGGTAGACATTTTAGCATGTAATTTCTTGTTTCAAAAAAGAAGTGATTTGTACTAACTGTGCATTTTTTATTGTTACACTTGTCCAATCCCTTTTCCTTACTATGTCTTAGTTGCAAGTTAATTTATGCACATGCATGTTACCAAAGTGTACATTTCATGGATGTAATCTCTCAAGGACTGATTTTGTATCTTTGATGTATCTTATAGAATATATAAAACTTTCTTAATTGTTGTCCATTGTACATTATAGTTTGTAAGTGAAAATTTGGTAACAAGTTATATACATGGTACTAATTGATCATGGTTTAGTTTCTAATCTATTTATTTCAATAAGGCTTCTGATATGATATTTACTTTCAGTTAGTTTTAAAAGTCATATTAATTTGGTCATTTAACATCACTCTTTTACTAGAGTATCTTTGCTCTCAAAACAAAGGAGGGGTTGCTTAGTTCAAAAGTAAGCTTTAAGTTAATTTGCCTGTTTCAACAGTTATTGGGGTTCTTAAAGTTCCAAAATCAATATCAAATATATGTTTTTTTCTTGTTTCAGAGAAATACAACAAAGAAACAACAGGAATTTGTATAGGCGTTAGTATTGGTGTACTAGTAGGATTGTCAGTACTTGGAATACTATATAAGCGTGGTGCTTTCAGGAGATGTCGGAGAGGTAACAATTATGTCAGCATACATTTATTGCCATTTCCCTGTGAAAACTGTAATTCTGAACATAGTAAATAATACAAAAGCATGCGATTTTGGGTTTTCTAAATTTAGGGCACAAAAATCAAAATGTGATTGTTTTCTTATGTGCCCATTCTGTAAGTTTTTCTACAGTCCAGATTTATTGACTTCAAAACTATGATATAGCTTATATATGTTAAATTTTGTGATACGTTCAAATTACCGGAAGTGATTTGGGATAGTTCAATAATATTTGGTATGCAAATATATTTGCATTGGCATATCACATTTTAATGGAATTATTTAACAATGTATAGATGGTTTTGTTGGTTTTGCATAGAAAGTAAATCCATACTTGATTTCCATATATTCAGTTCACTTTTAAAATTAAATACAGCAAAGATATATCTCTGGAACAGGGACCTTAAAGTGAACAACAAACAGTACCTTTAAATGTTTGCCTCGAAAAGAAGTAGGATACCAGGAGGTATATTTTGTACATTATAAAACATATTCATATTCTTGTAATTGGTACAAAAGTAAGATGATTGCGAATAAAACTAAGCTTATCTTGGTAAGGCTATTTTTCCTTTATGTTCCTGTCAACATTTTTTATACCTGTTTTTAAAGTGAAATATTCGTTACAAATTTGCAGATGACACCTATTTCTTATTTTCAACTTAACTGTACTTTGGCTTCCAATTTAGTTGTAATTAGAAATTTGAGTTATATCTTGTATATAGTTGTTCGTTATTGCCATTTTAATAGGTCAACACCTCTTTTTCACAGGATGATTTCACTTTTTGTATGTATTGGATATTACTTATTTCATTAAGCCAATAGGCCCAAAGATATGATGCGAGATATCCGACTATATTTAGCAATGTTTAATTTTCTCATTCGTATACTTTCTCTGATGGAAACCAGGTCGTATGTACATGTACTACCATTGACTTATTTTGAGTGTTTCTTTGAAACTGGTGTCTGATGTCTTACATAACTAATTTTGGCCATTCAGAGAATAAAAATAATGTAAAGCACGGTAAAATAAACTTTATATTTGTTTGTCCTCTTTTACTTTAGTTGATTTTTTACATTATAACAAAAATGAGGGGATTTATGAAAAATTAAGTTTTAACAGTAGTATAATTGTTCTATAATTGTATGTTTTACGTGACTACTTATATTTTTAATCGTAGGTAGTAAAATTTCTAGAATTAAGCTGATCTTGTGCCAATCATTGTTGAAATAATTTACATAGGTTTTTATTGAACATTTATTTTAATTTTCTTTCTTGACAAATTTTAACATAACGTGGAAATGATAATGTGTAGAATATAATTTAATAAAATCACTGTCTTTGATTCGGAAGAAAAACATGTTCTTCAAAAGATTTCATGTCTGTGACTGGTCAGTGTTAAAATGAAGCTAATTTATTGCAATATGACTCTTTTTCAGATGGCGTTTATCACCAAAATGAAACTGATCAATTACCTTATTGTGTAAATGACTCTCAAAATAACAGTCAAGAAGAACATACTTTACTCTCAGAAGAGACCTTAAATATGAGTGGAACAAGTGATACAAACGAACAAAGATCTGAACAATGTTGTTTGGTTATTGAAACAAGTGGAGAAACTAAAAATGACAATAGAGAAACTTTAAATCAAACCATGCATGAACAACATGAGATGCATTCAGATTGCTTGACAAATTCTGACCCAGTTGAAGAAAATACAATCACAAGGCCAGTTGTAAAGAATGAAGGTACACCTGTTCAGTCCGGTCACAATGCTGTTAATAGATGTGAAGAATGTAATGACACAGGCCAGATGCCCAAATCACCCGGTGATGTTACTTTACCGGAACATTATGCTAAAAGAAAGTTAGAAGACCAATATACAATGGCAAATGGTAGTGAATTGAATTATGCAAAGTCGAAAAGGGACAATTCATTGGGGAACACAAATGTGAAAGCCAGTAAACAAATGTCTACATCTGATGTACCACATTTACATGAAGAATCTTCATTTTCGGGAGGTAATATACTGTATATGTTAATATATATGTAAACATTTACCTAGGAATTAAAACCATAATCTATCATCAAATTTTTTGTAATTTTTGGGTCTGGGTTTGTTTGACATTTCAGTTTATATTTGGCAGTTAAGTCATTGCTACAGTGAATAAACCCATCATAGATACCATGATTGAAAGTTTGTATTTGCACTAGACACGCGTTTCGTCTAAAAAAGACTCCTCTGTGATGCTCGAATGAAAAAAGGTAAAAAGGCCAAATGAAGTACGAAGTTGAAGAGCATTGATCGAGGATTTTTGCTTCAATTTGTTAATATAAAAAAGAAGATGTGGTATGATTGCCAATGAGATAACTGTACACAAGAGACGGAAATGACACAGACATTAACAACTATAGGTCACCATCCAGCATTCAACAATAAGCAAAGCCCATACCGCATAGTCAGCTATAAAAGGGCTCGAAATGACAATGTAAAACAATTCAAACGAGAAAACTAAGGCCTAATTTATGTAAAAATAAACGAAAAACAAATATGTAGCACATAAACAAACGACAACCACTGAATTACAGGCTCCTGACTACAAATAAAAATAGCTACCCTCCTTATAAAACACGAAGTTAAATGTTGATCTTACATAGCATTTAACTGTACATAACAACGGCTTGTATATATAATCCAAAGTTATATTCTGTAAAAATCGAAATTAATATGTAATTGTTATTCAACATCAAATATAAACTGATACATTTTAAAATTAAATGCTTGACTACAAATTTATCGTTTCTTTTAACTGCATTGCCGGAAAAACTTATAAGCAAGGATCGAAGCTCATAAACGCAGCAGACAAAACTATAAACATCAATAACGGTTAAAGAAAGAGTCATACCCTTTATAGGTCAACAGAAAAAATAAAACAAAGGTTAATTACTATTGTTTCATTTTGTAGATTTGGCCGGGATAGATAAAAGAAATGTAGAAGAAGAATGAGAGATTAGGGTAAAGCATTTTCAAGAACCTGTCTTGCCAGCATGACTCTTTGCAATACATGTACCAAACTTTATATTACAAATAAATTATTTCAATGAGACAGATTTGCATGTGGATGAGATGATCCTATCAGTAGATTCTTTGCTTTTATTATCTCACTTTACGGACAAACATATTTTTTTCTCTAAATATTATGAATCAATGTGGATAAAAATTATTTTTTAGTGTCTAAAGCTGTTTTAAAGTCTTAGCTTGAATAACATGAAAAACCAGACTAGCTAAGAAATGATTAAAAAGTCGACCTGGAATTAAATACATATTTGAAATTTTTGTGATAAGGCAGCAACCATTTGATTTTCTGGGGTGGGGGGGGTGGGGGCTATGGTTTTTTTTTCTGGACAAATTTTTCTATTTTTTCGCGACAAGTCGAAAACAATTTTTTTCTGTCAATTTTAGCATTACATATAGTGGCAGCTGAGGGTGAAACAAACAATTTTTTTTCTCAGAATCAAAAACAAATTATTTTTTTCTCCAAAAACTGGAAACAAACTTTTTTTTCCAAAAAAAAAACCATTGCCTTATAATATCTATTTTTTTTGGTATGAAAACATCTTTTTTGTAATTTCGTTAGATTAAATTATTATACTTTACCTTGGTCCAGTCCGTTTACACTATTAACATTATTGGTTGTATTTCGGGAACCAATTCAGTTCAGTATGACAATCATTTGTATTTTTAGTTCAGGGATTAAAACAATTATGCACACTTTATGAAATATATAACATAACTAGATTCAGTCCCCTTCATTTGAAATGACCTGTTGATTGTGCAATTTTTAAGAAGAAGTGATTATTAGCAATATTCAAACTGATTTATCAAATACCAAATATTTTAGTTTGATCAAACCAAATTGTTGATTTAGCAATTAAAGGGTAGATAATTCACAAGTAAAACTGTTATAGAGGAATGATATAGAAATTTTCAATTTTTACTTGCAGCAAGAAAACAAGGTCGGTGAAACAATTTTTTCTTTTCTTTTCCTGTTTTATATCCAAATTTGGTCAATTATTTACTTGTATATAACTTATAGCTTGAATTATAGCACGGTGACCCAATTTTGTTATCTGTATTCTGTTTTAAAAAAGCATAGAAAAATAAAACTTTATTTTGGAAAAGTATATAAAATGTTACACCTTAAAACTATCTATGTTTTGCATTGTAATTCAGTAAGAATGTATGTGATGCATTGCAGAATAATGTTTCCCTGTACTTTATATGAGATTTAAATATAAAATCTTCTCCATAATTGGTTGCAATGTATGACAATATCATTTTATATCTGCATGTTGCCTCTTAAGATTATTTCTGAAACTGCATGCCTTCTTAAATATACAGATATCATTTAATTAGTGTGGTGATGTTGCATACAGAGGGATATTCTATTATGTCTAATACAATTAACTTGACTCTTCACACTTTAGGATGGATTGGTTTATTCTGTATTTTCATTCCATTTTTGTTTTTAGACTTTTTAAGATAAAATCAAGACAGTGTTTTTTCTTTTATTTTAAAGAATATTCCCCTAGTTTCTGGAATTGAAAAAGGTGAGTTTGTCTTTCTTTTTGAAAATCTGTTTTGTTATGGCAGAGCAAGGGGTCTTTTAACTTTTAGGTTTAAATCACAATATCAAATGTCATACAATAACTCGAGGATGATTACCTCATTCTTTTCAAAACTCTACAGTAAAGAGCAAAGGTAAGCAATGTGTTTTCCTTCTTTTGAAAGGGAGTTATGGGACTTAATTAATCAGATTGCAAGCAACATTTCACATGTCACAAACAAGCCAGGGAAATGATAGTATTGCCTATTGAAATCTTACAAGAAAGAAATGTTCTAAATGTTAAAAACTTTAATACATGAAATGTTATAAATTCCCAAAATATTTCCTAAAAAAATGAATATATCTCGCAAGATCTGAAAACCAGTCTCCTGACTTGAATATTCAATGACCAAGGGTTATGATTCGAGAAGGCCTATAGACTACTTGGATGGGGAAGATGCCTGACTTGTTGATTCATCCTATTTCGTTGTACATAAAGCTGGTTGCTTATCTTAATGGAATCAAATCCTTAATTAAAAGGGGGATAATGTGAAGTTTGTAATTGTCCATAACAAAAAAAAAAGTTTTTTTTATATGCTGTTATTCTTTTTAAAAAGGATTATGATTTACATTGAGGCTTTTTGACGTTTAAATATTTATTTGATTAAATGAATAATTAAATGAGTAAAAATGTATTGCATATTCAAAGATGTAATTACCAGTAATTGCCTGTATATAGTGTGCTGTACAGTAGTTTTTAAATTTTCAAATTATTGTTTGTCAATTATATATTGTTAGCTTTTGATAACACTTGTATGTTCAACTTCTAGATTTGATTACAATCAACTATCCACTTTTGCTATATTTTTACAATTGCTCACAATCAAATATTGACTTATATGCTATATTGTTAGATTTGCAAACAATCAAATAATGAACCCTTTCATATTTTTCCTCAACATCGTGTTGTTTTAATAAAGGGACATAACACCAATACTCACCGTGAATTAAAATAATCTTCGCCTACTTGTTTTATATGGAATATATACAGTATCCACGCGTTTAATTACTTTTAAACAATCAAATTCCTAGAAATGTATAGGAGGTAGGATAATTACTGATCAGATGCTTCATTTCTACATTTGCACACAACACAATATCTACATGTACTATATTTATACATTTGCTCACAATAAAATGTCTACTTATGCTATATTTCTACATTTGCTCACAATAAAATGTCTACTTATGCTATATTTCTACATTTGCTCACAATAAAATGTCTACTTATGCTATATTTATAACTTTTGCTCACAATAAAATGTCTACTTATGCTTTATTTATTACTTTTGCCCACAATGGAATGTCTACTTATGCTGTATTTCTAAATTTGCTCACAATAAAATGTCTACTTATGCTATATTTATAACTTTTGCTCACAATAAAATGTCTACTTATGCTATATTTATAACTTTTGCCCACAATAGAATGTCTACTTATGCTATATTTCTACATTTGCTCACAATAAAATGTCTACTTATGCTATATTTATAACTTTTGCTCACAATAAAATGTCTACTTATGCTATATTTATAACTTTTGTCCACAATGGAATGTCTACTTATGCTGTATTTCTAAATTTGCTCACAATAAAATGTCTACTTATGCTATATTTATAACTTTTGCCCACAATAGAATGTCTACTTATGCTGTATATCTACATTTGCTCACAATAAAATATTCAATTCTCATTTACTTCTACATTTGCTTTCTCTGAACCAATGTACATTTTGCCAGAACATTATCAATTACAGGTGAAAAAGTTCAATTCTGTGTGTTTTATAGCCTAGTTGTGATAACAATTATACTCTAATAGTTTCTTCCAGATGTGCATGTTTTTGGAACATGATCTTTTCAGTCATAAACAACATCTTTACCAAAGTTAATGTGATATTGCTGAAAGAAATGTGGAAGATTTATTTTTTTATTTTTATGTCAATAGGACAAACTTTTTAAGGCTCAGATTCACAGTAGATATTGGTGGACATAAAATCAGGCATACGTTTTATTTCCTGTTTAACCTTTTAAATTTTATGTAAATCATTCACTGTTCTGCTTTTGTAATGACTCGTGGAATATTGATTTCGGGCGGAGGGAGCAAGTTCACTCACAGCAGTTAATAATTTACTGATTTTATTAGAATTTTCTTTTGTGTCCATGTTGTATCCTTGGACTAATGTTCAAGAGATGGGCGATGTACAAGAGGTTTGCTCAAACTCATAGATCGAAAATAAACCGAAAACATCAAGGCTAACAAAGAAAAAGACAAATAGACAAATAATAGTACACAAGACGCAACATAGATGACTAAAGCTTAAGCAACACAAATCCCAACAAAACAGAGGGTAATTTCCGGTGCTCCGGAATGATAAGCAGATCCTGCTTCACGCGTGGCACCTGCCGTGTTGCTCATGTTATTACAAACCCGGTAAATATTCTCTTTCGTGAAAAGGGAAGGGGATTGTAGTTACGACATAAGGAACATATCCGATATGATGTGTGAAACGGTTATTCAATAACTGGCAACCGACTCGTGATGGAGTCCGAAGAGATGATTTCAATATCACCATTAGGGACTCTTGGTTTAATAACTTCCTTGTAAGTTCAACATTCACCCAACAAAGCTGGATACTATCCCTTAAAAAGAAAATTCCTGGGTTAATTTGGTAAAATTCAATATCTTTTCCGTTTAACATAAATTCACAACAGGCTTTACATAGTCTTTATCACCAAGGCCAAAAACAATTAGCGCATGTCTCAAAAAAAGTTTTTTAAGGCGGCCAGTTTGTCAGGCAGTCCGTCCTGTAAGAGTCATCACGACCCTGATACCACACAACTGAATTCAATGATACTTTGAAGATAATAAGGACATAATATGTTGATGTGCACATCAACATGAAATTATAATTCAATTCTTTTTCTAGAAGTTTAACTCCATAAGGGAATTTGCTAATGTAGTGAATGTGGAGTTAATATGTAGATGTTCAAAGTCCACATGAATTCTTTTTTTATTTAGTTGACTTATATAGGAGTGGTGAGTCTTTGAGTCTAAGAATTTAGTCAGATTGTGTAGCCAAGTGACAACATTTGGGTATCGGGTATGTGAGCATGATCTCAAAGGTTCTTCCATTTTCTACAACACAACCATAAAGCTTCTTACTCGGCTAATGCAACCATGGTGCTTCCAGTTTAATTTTGTATTTATCTTTTTAGGGATTTTTTATTCATGTCCGATATATAAAAGTCCTCATTCAATGTTTTCAAAGCAAAATATGCTATAATATATGAATGTGAGATGCCGTCCAAAATAGGCGCTTTAGAGCTTTAGCATAAACACTTGCCAATGATTGAAAACTGTATCATATCCTCTAGATAAAATTTTGTTGTTTTGTATTGTTTGGTTGCTGTTTTGTTTTTAAATTTAGTATTAATTTTCGTATTTATCATTGTATCAAGATATTTTTTTACACAATAAACATATGTAATGGTTTTATATTTATTCATACATTTTGTATAAAAGTATATTATTTTCCATTTCTGGCATTTTCAAGAGCTGTCTCCTTCATAATGTCCTGTTTTATGTATCAAATTATACTCATGTGTTTAAGATGTTTTTCGTATCTTGCTCACATATTTGATAATATAAGTAACAATAAGCATTCATGTTCATTTTACATATGCTCCCGAAATCAAGTTAAGTTTGTTCAATGCTCATTTTAATTATGAATTATATGAACTTTACGTCTCTTTTATTCTCATTTTATAAAATAGTATTGTATATTGTTATTATAATGTTATTGAAATTGCTTCTAAATGCGTTTTTAAGAAATAAAACCATGAAGCAATTTCACTGATTTATTCATTTATTTGTCAGGCCCATGATCGTCCCCATCATCAGACCGCAAGGAGTGGTGTAAGTTAAGTTCATTATAACTGTAAAGCTACAACCACAAATATCCATAAAGTTAATATGATAGTTAGATTCGATTGCTCAGTAAAATTATGTGATCTTTTTATGGTTTATTGAGTCTTGTATTTTGAGATGACACATTATTTTTGGTGGGGTTTGTGTTGTTTATTCTTTAGTTTTCTACGTTGTGTCATATGTACTATTGTATTTCTGTTTGTCTTTTTCATTTTTAGCCATGGCGTTGTCAGTTTATTTTCGATGTATGAGTTTAACTGTCCCTCTGGTATCTTTCGTCCCTCTTTTATCAAACTCAGAGGAAAGCAAGAAATTTGCATGATTGGATTTTGAACAATGAAAAAAAGTAAAATCACAAAATTACTAAACTCAGAGGAAAATTAAATTGGAAAGTCCCTGATCACATGGCAAAATCAAATGACAAAACACATCAAAAACGAATGGACAAAAACTGTCATATTCCTGACTTCGTAAAGACAAATAGGCTTTAGCCATCACTTGGCGTTCATCTTTTCCTCTGAAACTACTGAACAAATTCCAACCAAACTTAAGCTGAATGATCGTTAGGGTATCTAGAAAAAGTTTGTGTTTTATTTTCTGTTTTGTCTAAAAACATGGCCGCCATGGCTAAAAAAAGAACATAGGGGTAAATGCAGTTTTTGGCTTATATCTCAAGCAAACCTGACATGGGGTTAAAGTGTTCCTAAGGTAACGTTCTATCAGCCCTGAAATTTTCAGATGAATCTAATAACCCATTGTTGGGTTGCTGCCACTAAATTGGTAATTTTAAGGAAATTTGGCAGTTTTTGGTTATTATCTTGAATAGTATATTAATTGTAAAGATAAACTGTAAACAGCAAATACGTTCAGCAAAGTAAGATCTACAAATAAGTTCCTATGACCAAAATTGTTAATTGACCCCTTAAAGAGTAATTGCCCTTTAAGGACAATTTGTTTATCATGTTTTCTTACTTAAAAAATCTTCTTTTCTGAAACCACTTTACCAATTCCAACCAAAGTTAAGCTGAATGATTCTTAGATTGTCTAGAATAATGTTTGTGTTTTATTTTCTGTTTCGTCGAAAAACATGGCCGCCATGGATAAAAATAGAACACAGGGGTAAAATGCAGTTTTTGGCTTATATTTTAAAAACCAAAGTAGTAAGAGCAAATCTGACATAGGGTAAACGTGTTCATAAGGTAAAGTTCTATCAGCCCTGAAATTTTCGGATGAATCTAATAACCCATTGTTGGGTCGCTGCCACTAAATTGGTAATTATTCTTTTTCTTTCGCTTATGAAAAAAGTATGACAAAAAACTGCATTTTCAAACACTTATTATAATACATAAAAACAAAAAACAAACTACGATAAATTGGACACTTAAACTCTTAAACGAAAGATAAATGCCAAAAAAAAATGAAGGTGAACGATTCCGGAGCTTGAGAGCCTCTTGTTAAATGTAGAAATAGTGGATTTAACCTGGTTTTATAGCGCTATACCTCTCATTTTGTACGACAGTCTCATCAAACTAATGGACCGCACGTTATGAAGTACATGTATAAAGTATTATCCAAGTCAGATATTTCAAGTGATTTTTCCTTTGCACTCCATTGAGTGTTCTAGTTTCTGTAGACCAAATAATCTGTTTATCAACTAGCTGTCAGATAACTGCGAGTACTCTCAGATCTGTTCATTGTGTCTTTTTGTGTCGGGATGTATAAGTACCGGGCCACGTCCACTTGTATTTTTGTCTATCTGATGAGTTAAGCCTTTTTCAACTGATTTTTATAGTTCGTTCTTATGTTGTACTGTTATACCACTGTCCCAGGTTAGGGGAGGGTTGGGATCCCGCTAACATGTTTAACCCCGCCACATTATTTATGTATGTGCCTGTTCCAAGTCAGGAGCCTGTAATTCAGACGGATGTCAAGTTGGTTCAATATTCAACATTCAACATTCAACATTCAATTTTTTTTTTTTTTTTCTTGTATCCATTTTCAACATTCAACATTCGATTTCAACATTCAACATTCGATTTCAATATTCAACATTTAACATTCAATTATTTTTTTTCAATTTTTTTTTTTGCATCCATTTCAACATTCAACATTCATTTTCAACATTCAGCATTCGTTTTCAACATTCAACATTCGTTTTCAACATTCAACATTCGTTTTCAACATTCAATTTTCAACTTTCAACATTCGTTTTCAACATTCAATTTTCAACTTTCAACATTCGTTTTCAACATTCAATTTTCAACTTTCAACATTCGTTTTCAACATTCAACAATCGTTTTCAACATTCAACATTCGTTTTCAACATTCAACATTCGTTTTCAATATTCGATTTTCAAAATTCAACATTCGTTTTCAACATTCGACATTGGTATTCAACATTCAACATTCGTTTCCAACTTTCTATTTTCTACTTTCAACATTCGATTTTCAACTTTCAACATTCGTTTTCAACATTCAACATTCATTTTCAACATTCAACATTCGTTTTCAACATTCAACATTCGTTTTCAACATCCGATTTTCAACTTTCCACATTCCTTTTCAATATTCAACATTCGTTTTCAACATTCGATTTTTAACACTCAACATTCGTTTTCAATATTCGATTTTCAACTTTCAACATTCGTTTTCAACATTCGATTTTCAACTTTCAACATTCGTTTTCAACATTCAACATTCGTTTTCAACATTCAACATTGGTTTTCAACATTGGTTTTCAACATTCTTTTCAACATTCAACATTCAACATTCAACATTCAACATCCGTATTCAACATTCGTTTTCAACATTCAACGTCCATATTCAACATTCAACATTCGTGTTCAACATTCGATTTTCAACATTTAACATTTGTTTTCAACATTCAACATTCGTTTTCAACATTCAACATTCGTTTTCAACATTCAACATTCGTTTTTAACTTTCAACATTCGTTTTCAACATTCGTTTTCAACATTCAACATTCGTTTTCACTATTCAACATTCGTTTTCAACATTCAACATTCGTTTTCAACATTCGATTTTCAACATTCAACATTTGTTTTCAACATTCAACATTCGTTTTCAACATTCAACATTCGTTTTCAACATTCAACATCCGTATTCAACATTCAACATTCGTGTTCAACATTCGACATTCGTTTTCAACATTCGTTCTCACTATTCAGCATTCGTTTTCAACATTCAACATTCGTTTTCAACATCGAATGTTGAATGTTGAAAACGAATGTTGAATGTTGGAAACGAATGTTGAATGGTGAAAACGAATGTTGAATGGTGAAAACGAATGTTGAATGTTGAAAACGAATGTTGAAAGTTTAAAATCGAATGTTGAACACGAATGTTGAATGTTGAATACGGATGTTGAATGTTGAAAACGAATGTTGAATGTTCAAAAACGAATGTTGAATGTTAAAAAAGAATGTTGAAAGTAGAAAATAGAAAGTTGGAAACGAATGTTGAATGTTGAATACCAATGTCGAATGTTGAAAACGAATGTTGAATGTTGAAAACGAATGTTGAAAGTTGAAAATCGATCTTGAACACGAATGTTGAATGTTGAATACGGATGTTGAATGTTGAAAACGAATGTTGAATGTTCAAAAACGAATGTTGAATGTTGAAAAAGAATGTTGAAAGTAGAAAATCGAATGTTGGAAACGAATGTTGAATGTTGAAAACCAATGTCGAATGTTGAAAACGAATGTTGAATGTTGAAAACGAATGTTAAAAGTTGAAAATCGAATGTTGAAAACGAAAGTTGAATGTTGAAAACGAATATGGAATATACGTTAACGAATGTTGAATGTTGAAAACGAATGTTGAAAATTGAAAATCGAATATTAAAAACGAATGTTGAATGTTGAAAAGGAATGTTGAATGTTGAAAAAGAATGTTGAAAGTAGCAAAAAACGAATGTTGAATGTTGAAAACCAATGTCGAATGTTGAAAAAGAATGTTGAATGTTGAAAACGAATGTAAAAAGTTGAAAATCGAATGTTGAAAACGAAAGTTGAATGTTGAAAACGAATATGGAATATTCGTTAACGAATGTTGACAGTTGAAAATCGAATATTAAAAACGAATGTTGAATGTTGAAAACGAATGTTGAAAGTTGAAAATCGAATGTTGAAAACCAATGTTGAATGTTGAAAGTTGAAAATCGAATGTTGAAAACCAATGTTGAATGTTGAAAACGAATGTTGAATGTTGAAAACGAATGTTGAAAGTTGAAAATCGAATGTTGAAAACGAATGTTGAATGTTGAAAACGAATGTTGAATGTTGAAAACGAATATTGAATGTTGAAAACAAATGTTAAATGTTGAAAACAAATTTTGAATGTTGAAAATCGAATGTTGGAAACGAATGTTGAATGTTGAAAACGAATGTTGAAAGTTGAAAATCGAATGTTGAAAACGAATGTTGAATATTGAAAACGAATGTTGAATGTTGAAAACGAATGTTGAAAGTTGAAAATCGAATGTTGAAAACGAATGTTGAATGTTCAAAGTTGAATATAAAAAAAACGAATGTTGAATGTTGAAAACAAATGTTGAATGTTGAAAATCGAATGTTGAAAACGAATGTTGAATGTTGAAAACGAATGTTGAAAGTTGAAAATCGAATGTTGAAAACGAATGTTGAATAGTTAAAACGAATGTTGAATGTTGAAAACGAATGTTTAAAGTTGAATACAAATGTTGAATGTTGAAAACGAATGTTTAATGTTCAAAAACGAATGTTGAATGTTGAATACAAATGTTGAATGTTGAAAACGAATGTTGAATGTTCAAAAACGAATGTTGAATGTTAAAAACGAATGTTGAATGTTGAATACAAATGTTGAATGTTGAAAACGAATGTTGAATGTTGAAAACGAATGTTTAAAGTAGAAAATCGGATGTTGGAAACGAATATTGAATATTGAAAACCAATGTTGAATGTTGAAAACGAATGTTGAATGTTGAAAACAAATGTTGAAAGTTGAAAACGAATGTTGAAAACGAAAATTGAATGTTGAAAACGAATATTAAATATTGAAAACGAATGTTGAATGTTGAAAACAAGTGTTGAAAGTTGAAAATCGAATGTTAAAAACGAATGTTGAATGTTGAAATGGATGCAAAAAATAATAATAAAAAAAAAATAATTGAATGTTGAATGTTAAATATTGAAATCGAATGTTGAATGTTGAAATCAAATGTTGAATTTTGAAAATGGATACAAGAAAAAAAAATTGAATGTTGAATGTTGAATATTGAAATCGAATGTTGAATGTTAAAATCGAATGTTGAATGTTGAAAATGGATACCCCAAAAAAATAATTGAATGTTGAATATTGAAATCGAATGTTGAATGTTAAATTCGAATGTTGAATGTTAAATTCGAATGTTGAATGTTGAAATCGAATGTTGAATGTTGAAAATTGAGACAAGAAAAATAAAAAAAAAATGAATGTTGAATGTTGAATATTGAAATCGAATGTTGAATATTGAAATCGAATGTTGAATGTTGATATCGAATGTTGAATGTTGAAAATATAAAAAAAAAAAAAAAAAAAAAAAAAAAAAAAAAATTGAATGTTGAATGTTGAATATTGAAATCGAATGTTGAATGTTGAAATCGAATGTTGAATTCGTATGTTGAATGTTGAAAATGGATACAAGAAAAAAAAATTTGAATGCTGAATGTTAAATATTGAAATCGAATGTTGAATGTTGAAAATTGATACAAGAAAGAAAAAAAAATTGAATGTTGAATGTTTAATATTGAAATCGAATGTTAAATGTTGAAATCGAATGTTGAATGTTGAAAATGGATTCAAAAAAAAAAAAAAAAATCAAAAAAAAATTGAATGTTGAATGTTGAATGTTGAATATTGAACCAATTTGACATCCGTGTAATTCAGTGGTTGTCGTTTGTTTATGTGTTACATATTTGTTTTTCGTTCATTTTTTTTTACATAAATAAGGCCGTTAGTTTTCTCGTTTGAATTGTTTTACATTGTCTTATCGGGCCTTTTATAGCCGACTATGTGGTATGGGATTTGCTCATTGTTGGAGGCCGTACGGTGACCTATAGTTGTTAATGTCTTTTGTGGATAGTTGTCTCATTGGCAATCATACTACATCTCATTTTTATATTTAAATTTGTCATTCGATATTTTCTTTTCACTCGTTTATATTCTATTTGCTTTTTTCTTGAATAGTACTGTTACATTATCAGTTGTGCAATTGTTCGGAACTTGTTTAAGGTATAATAACCTTTCAAGTTGTATATTTCAGATAAGGTAATATTTTATCATCTGTAAATATTACATTCTGCAGGATATTTTGTCTAAGCCGCTTGCTTTATTGGCGTTTATTGGTTGATTCGGTACCTTTTTTTATTCCATTTTTAAACGAATCTATTACTGGGTGTATTATGGTTTACCATTGTCCGTCCATCGTAAACATGTATGAAAATAATTCAAAAACACTTTAACCAATTTTCATGAAACCTTGGTGAATTGCGTATATCCAGTCCGATATGCGGTTTAATTAGAACAAAAGAATTCGACCTCTTGTGTTTAGAAGGTATAAAAGTATAGTTGGGAACAAACCATCTATATGGTGATTATACCTGTATAGAGGGATAATCCTTCTATAGAGGGGTATTTTTGTTTAGACTGGATTTAAATCAAAATAGGGCAGAATGGCATTCTCTACTTATTATGGCAGTAACCTGGAACAGTTGATGCACCAATTGATGTACTTTGATATGCACATGCCCAGTTTGATGCTTATCTGACTATAAAATATAAAATCTATTGTTCACCATGATTGAAAGCTGTGATGATCAGGTAAATTCTACTCACTTATGTCTCACTGAACAGAATTTCTATTGTTAGATTTAACATGAAATTTAATGGTCAACTATTTCTTTTGTTGTTCATCAGGTGTTCAGATAGGTAAACAATAGATTGCAAGTTTTGTAACTTTTGCAGAAAACTGGTTATCCCAATTTTTAGTAAAGTGCAAATGTTGATGCATATAATACTAGAGATTATAGCCAATATAACTAGAGAATGCCATTCTGCCCTAGTTTGCTTTAAATCCCGTGCAAACACAAATACCCCTCTATAGAGGGATAATTTTATCCCTCTAAAGAAGGATTATCCCTCTATACAGGTATAATCACCATACAGGGGGTTTGTTCCCAACCTGTATAATAGCACTACGGTAAATAGAATAATTGAAATTCATTTAATTGAGTGTGGGAGGATATTTTAATCCACTTTATGAGTGTGTATTATATAATGTTACAATGTAACAAACCGGACTGTATCTATCGACATTAACTCCCTTTCGATTTATATACATTTTGAATTTTACTTTTCTCAGTTATGTTATAGATAATGCATATTTTAAGGTTTTTCTTGTCGTAGAACACACCGAGGGGTGTCAGGATTGATCAAATGAAAGACCGACCGTAGGGAGGTCTTTCTTTGTGCAATTCTGACACCCCGAGGTGTGTTCTACGACAAGAAAACCCTTAAAATATGCATTATCTGACTTATATACCGTCAAAAAAATATTATTTTTTATAAAGATTAGTAAAATTTAGCATCCTATTTTACCGACAACACTAAGTGGGATATTCCTTTCTAATACGTCCAGGTTTTAACACGACCTACGGCTCATTTAGAATGTGAAATAAAACTCGCTAAGTAATCTAGATATAAACCTTTTAAAAAATATTATCCATACACAATAAAAAATATTACTGTAACTGCATGAAGTAAGACACAAATGTATTGTTACCACCCGATAACGGTGTATGACAAATTCAAGACACTAAGTAATTTATTGTACCATTTAGCTTATGGAAAAGGGGGAGGGTATGTTTTTTTTTCTATTTGTTATGTCATTTCTATCGCGGAAATCAAAAGTGGTTATTTTTTTAACAATTTTAATTGAATCGAATGAAAAATTCAGAAAGATTGTCTTTTGAATAGCAATACATTTTATTAACAGATAATCAGGATATAATTATATACCCTCCGCACCCGACCCTTTTCTGAGTTACTTTAATATTATTCAATAGAATATAAGATTATCTTATTAGTTGATCATTTGATAGAATAAAAGGTGTACATAAATTTAAAAAAGTTAAGAACTGACACAAAGACGAATATAAATACATGTAGGTCACAGTATGATTTCCTATTCAGCGTTTATCGTCCTGAACATGCATGAAATATTTGCCACTGGACGTTAAGCAAGCAACTAAAAATCAACCAACCTATTCAGTGTGACTCAATATGATTTTCAAAATCTAACACACGAATATGTTAAATCTGCCTTTTATTTATGAAAGTC